>NC_133324.1:789324586-790524586 GCF_042186555.1 Aquarana catesbeiana
TAAAGAGTTTTCTTTAAGACTTAAATTTGTATTATGTAATTGAAGGCAATGTACATACACATAAAGTTGAAGTTAAGGGACACCCTAGATGTGTCCAATCATCGTCTTAATGTGATTGTTTTGGGTACTGGAATGTAATGGTATACCCCCTTCAGAATTACAAAATGGGATTTTTAGAAGGTATGCATTATAATGGTTTAAAAAGGCAACACAATACCAAGAAAATGGTGGATCCGAGACTATTTGTGGTCAGATTTATTTAATACAGCCTGTAATTAGCTACCTTAATATACTATGTTGGCTAGAATACTATGCTATATTCACCTATAGTAGTTGTACAAAGACATCTTCCTGACTGTTTGTGTATGATGTGTTTCATTCAAGAATTACAGTAGAGTACAGTGACTGGTTTATTGCTTCAGATATACAGTATAAGGATATAAGTATTTAGGTTTATTGCTATTATGTGCTTTTCTGTGTGTAGTTCTACAGCAAGCGTAGTACATATTCTTAATAGTGTTTTTATTCATGCTCAGTAGACCAGTACTCTGGCTATCTGCAGCGGGGACTGCATTGTCCTAGTCATCTGGAGATTTAGAAGGTAAATGGAAGCACTTGCCAGCCTGCAAAGGACCAGGTAGAACTATAAAGGCATTGGTTCTTGTGCAGCAGAGCAGCTGCTAGAGGAACATGGCCAAGATGGGTTTGTGATTGAAAAGGTCCACTGTAGAAGATCCCTGGGAGTTTTCAAGCCCTATTGTTGCTGTACTTTTCATACATATAAAGCAGACGATAAAATCTGTATCCCGGTTTTCAGAGCTCGATCTCCTTTTTATATACCCTGTAATCTGCAGTGGCAGGACTCCCACTGCTTCATTTATCTATACCGGTTTCCTAATTCTCATAACTTTTTCCCACTCATTTCCCTTTTTCTCTGTGCCAGTCTCCTTTGCTTCAATCACCTCTAACTAATACTCTATTTTGCATGAAAGGGAATCCCTGCCATGTAGCTCTAGCAATCTGTCGGCTTGTTTTCTGCTATGAATAGAGTCAGTAAATTCAGCTGCCACACCGCTGTAAATCCTTGAACAGTTTCTAGAATTTACAGCTACACACTAAATACATTTTGTATCACTGGACATTTCTTGCTTTGAGTTCAAAAACAAAATGGAAAAAAAAAAAATGTGCGCCAGGAAGAATGCTGAACAATAGAGACACACAAGGTGATTCTGGTTGCTTTGTATCTGCTGCATTTAATTTGTTGAAGCTAAGCAGTGCTGCAGTAATAACTGACATGAAATTGATGTTTGCATTAGCAATTCTGTACTTTACATTCAGGCCTCCACTTTCCAGATACATGTTATAAAAAATCTTATTGGTGGACAGCAGGTGGGTAGATGCTTTCAATCAGGCTGCTTTTAATGCCAGTGATTATACACTGCGTCTCGTCTCAACAAACTATAGTGTCAGTTCCAGACCTCTAACAACCTCTGTTTTCTCTTGCTAGTATATGCCAGATTCTGCAACTATGGGCTTTCAATTTGTCTGCAATATCATTTTAGTTTTCATTAGATTGTTGTTAAACCCAATTAGAATATTATAGGAAGTGAGTAGGAGTGTTGGGGTGCTGCCAGTGCATAGAAGTGATGTGTTGCTGAAACTGAAGAAGGTTGGGGTGCTGATGGTGAGTAGGAGGAGTGCTGGGGTGCTGACATTGAATAGAAGGATGATTTTGGTGCTCACCAGTTTTATTTAACATCAAATACCAGCAATTTTACAACATTTGTTTTATTTTCTATACATCTGATATGCATGAAACAAATAGTTTTATTCTACATCACAAATTTCTGTAAACTGTTAGATATACTGTAAATATGCTAGTGAGGTGAGACAGACATCTGATGGCTGTTTATATATCAATATTTTGTAATGAAGACTTATTTGTGGTGATAGATTAAAAAAAGCAAGACACTGGCCAATCTGAATTGTTGCATACTTACATCTTTTTTTTTTTTTTACAATTGACGCAAACACGTCTGGTAGTCTGTATCAACTGTCATACACTGTGTATGTTGTATTTGTGATAGATATATGCAGTTTTTATTTATATTTTATTATTTACACACTTGCAATTTTTTTTACAATTTGTATTTTTCCTCGTGCTGCCCTGATGAAGCAAACACAGGCAGAGACAATGCAGACTGTGTAGTGCCTTTTAAAGTCCTAGGCTTAAACCCCACCTAGTCCCCATGCAAAAATAAAAAAGGTTTCCACAATAAAGGGGGAACAGCAGGTAACTGCAAATGGAGGAGGGAGATTATACAGGAAGAGAAAAGAGCAGACAGCAGTAAAAAAGATAAGTGTAGATTCATACAGCTGTATGCTGCTGTCCCTTCCTCAGATTTTCCTTCATTGGTTACATATATTTTAGAGAGGCAGTCTGAAGGAAGACAATTAGAGGCTGCATATGTTGTGTTTGCATATGTTGTGTTAATATACAGTGTGTGTGTGTGTATATATATATATATATATATGTATATATATATATATATATATATATATATATATATATATATATATATATATATATATATATATAGTTGTGCTCATAAGTTTACATACCCTGGCAGTATTTATGATATCTTGGCCATTTTTCAGAGAATATGAATAACACAAAAGCTTTTCTTTTACTCATGGTTACTGTTCGGCTGAAGCCATTTATTATCAGTCAACTGTGTGTACTCTTTTTAAATCATAATGACAACAGAAACTAGCCAAATGACCCTGATCAAAAGTTTACATACCATAGTTCTTAATACCGTGTATTTCCCCATTTAACATCAATGACAGCTTGAAGTATTTTGTGGTATTTGTGGATGAGGCTCTTTATCTTCTCAGATGGTAAAGCTGTCCATTCCTCTTGGCAAAGAGCCTCCAGTTTCTGTAAATTCTTGGACTGTCTTGCATGAACTGCACGTTTGAGATCTCCCCAGAGTGGCACAGTGATATCGAGGTCAGGAGACTAAGATGGCCACTCCAGAACCTTAACTTTATTCTGCTGTAGCCAATGACAGGTCGACTTGGCCTTGTGTTTTGGATCATTGTCATGTTGGAATGTCCAAGTACGTCCCATGCGCAGCTTCCTGGCTGATGAATGCAAATGTTCCTCCAGTATTTTTTGATAACATACTGCATTCATCTTGCCATCAATTTTGACCAAATTTCCTGTGCCTTTGTAGTTAACACATCCCCAAAATATCAGTGATCCACCTCTGTGTTTCACAGTAGGAATGGTGTAGCTTTCATCATAGGCCTTGTTGACTCCTCTCCAAGTGTTTGTGGTTGTGGCCAAAAAAAATTTTGGTCTCATTACTCTAAATTACTTTGTGCCAGAAGGTTTGAGGCTTGTCTCTGTACTGTTTGACATATTTTAAGTGGGATACTTTGTGGCATTTGCATAGTAAGGGCTTTCTTATGGCGACTCGACCATGCAGCCCATCTTTCTTCAAGTGCCTCCTTATTGTGCATCTTAAAACAGCCATACCATGTTTTCATGTTTTCAGAGAGTCCTGTATTTCATCTGAAGTTATTTATGGGTTTTTCTTTGCATCCTGAACAATTTTCCTGGCAGTTGTGGCTGAAATTTTAGTTGGTCTACCTAACTGTGGTTTGGTTGACTCATTGACCTTTTATACACATGCACAATAATAACAAGCAAACAGATCACAGGTGAGGATGGTTACCTTTAATAGCCATTTAAACCCCTTTGTGTCAACTTGTGTGCATGTTATCTGGCCAAAATCACCAGGGTATGTAAACTTTTGATCAGGGTCATTTGGGTAGTTTCTGTTGTCATTATGATTTAAAAAGTGTAAACACAGTTGATTGATAATAAATGGCTTCAGCCAAACACTAACCATAAGTGAAAGAAATACTTTTGTGTTATCATTCATATTCTCTGAAAAATGGCCAATAAATCATAAATTCTGCCAGGGTATGTAAACTTATGAGCACAACTGTATATAGTCGGAGCCCTCCAACTGAGACAGACATGGAACCACATAAAGACGCCACAAGACTCACAACATAACAAAGACCTGAGGTGTGTCCTGGTCAGCTAGTCGATATTATTATTATTATTATTATACAGTATTTATATAGCGCCAACAGTTTACGTAGCGCTTTACAACTTGAGGGTAGACAGTACAAATACAATTTGATACAGTAGGAATCAGAGGGCCCTGCTCCTTAGAGCTTACAATCTGCCAAAAAAGGGTGCAAAAATACCAGGATAAGGAAATAATGTTTTATTGGACATGTGACATTTATTGAGCAAGCTTGGTAAAGGCTTGGGACATTTGAACCTGAGGGTTTGGAATGTACCGGGCAAAGCAGGCGGACTTCCACCTGCCCAACCTTCTGATGACGTGGTCCGGTACCCCGTACCAAGAGGAGGCTGAGGCCGCTCCGATATAAAAAGGAGTGCCCGGAAAACTGGCTGGGGTTGAGGCCTAGATTAGCCAGGAGGATACGAACATGTCTAATGAACTGGTTAGCACTCACAGGGCTGGTAGGAAAGGTAAGCAGTGTTGCCTATGATAGTGATGTGCCAATTGAAATGTACAGGCAGTGGTAGGGGACTACCAGAAAGTATCAAAATGTGCTGGTTACAGCAGTGCAAGATTCAGGGCTTTGGAGTGCAGCAGAATGCACTCCATGTAGGCATTGTAGTTCTGCACAGTTGTTGTTTATTCCAATATTCCACCTATTGACTGAACTGCAGTTCTCCTTTATACATGTGTATCGCTGCCTTGTGTATTGACTAAATCCATTCCACTCAGAAGGGGGCTCCATCTCCTTTTAAATAAAAATAGCTTTACTAACAACCTACATATTATACTAGTGAAGATGTTTTATGTTCTCTATATTATGACACTATATTATCTTTCTCTACCATCCCCTGCATGGTGTGGCATTAATAACACATTTTAGCCACTTGCAGGACAGGCTTTTAATACATGCTGTCTCTGTAAAATGTGTCTATATTTACTCTCATTAGTACTGACTCAGATCTGTTGATAAGAAATGACAGACTGTAATGTATCTGGTTAAAAAGACCATCTGCGTTTTCTGAAGTGTCTCACTTTCTGTGTGTGTGTGGAAAATGAGGAATTGCAGAGCAGCAGCTCTGGACTAATGGATGTGATTCTGTCAAACAGAGAATGTGACTAATATACGAGCTACTTCCTTCACCTACATGAGTGTACAATGTACCAGCTGAATTTGTATATTACCTTAATTTAAAGATTAAACGGGGTACAGATGTAGGGTGTGGCTTCTTTTTTTATCAGATTTTTTTTTATTGAGTTTTACAGTTTTTACAAGAAGAAAATAAAAAAGACGAAACATTCAGGTCACACAAATTGGATTAGCATGGAAGTGTTTGATTATACAGAGTGGATGGATAAATAAAATAAAAATAAATAGGAATAATCTGGTTACATGAGCGCAAAATTACAGTCTGCTGTAGATGTGTATGTAGATGTCATATATAAACATAGACAAAAGTCACTGTTTATTCCAGTGGTTCTTAACCTCAGTCCTCAAGTACCCCCAACAGGCCATGTTTTGGCAATGTCTCTTAGAATCTCTTAAAATAGCTGTCCAAAATACTAAGCCATTGACTGATTTAAAGGTAGTTAGCCAGTAAAACATGCCATTGAAGGAGATCTAAACTCTAGCCGTTTATCCCATATTAATTGGTGTTTACTGGCAATTCTCCTAAAGGTATAGGTTTTAGGATGTAGCTTCATTAAACCAGAGTTAAACGTTATACAATCATTATTTTTATAGTGTCAGTATCAGTAAAAAGTGAGGACGTACAGAAGCTACACCAGTCTATCTCAACCAAGGTTCTTCCAGAGGTTGCAAAGGGTTCATTGAGCAAGAAGCAATGTATGCCTCACAGATAAATTCCCACTAACACCAATGACCTTTTTAGCTATCTGTAAGGGGAAGGGGAGGGTTCCTACTAACCACAAATGTAAGGAGCATTCTTTGCAGTAACCATCACACTAATATACAGTGGGCTGTAGATACAATAATTAATTAGATGCATTAACCACTTCAGCCCTGGAAGAATTTACCCCCTTCCTGACCAGAGCACTTTTTGCAATTCGGCACTGCATCGCTTTAACTGACAATTGCGCGGTCGTGCGACGTTGTACCCAAACAAAATTGACGTCCTTTTTCCCACAAATAGAACTTTCTTTTGATGGTATTCGATCACCTCTGCGATTTTTTATTTTTTGCGCTATAAACAAAAAAAGAGCGACAATTTTGAAAAAAAGCAATATTTTTGACTTTTTGCTATAATAAATATCCCCAAAGATATGTATAAAAAAAAACAAATTTTTTCCTCAGTTTAGGCCAATATGTATTCTTCTACATATTTTTGGTAAAAAAAAATCGCAATAAGCGTATATTGATTAGTTCGCATCTACAAAATAAGGGATAGATTTATGGCATTTTGTTATTATTTTTCTTCTATTAGTAATGGCGTCGATCTGTGATTTTTATCGTGACTGCAACATTACGGCGGACACATCAGACACTTTTGACACTATTTTGGAACCATTGTCATTTATACAGCGATCAGTGCTATAAAAATGCACTGATTACTGTGTAAATGAGACTGGCAGGGAAGTGGTTAAGCACTAGGGAGCGATCAAGGGGTTAAGTGTGTCCTAGGAAGTGATTCTAACTGTGGGGGGGTGGGCTACCACTCACATGACAGCGATCATTGCTCCCAATGACAGGGAGCAGTAGATCCCTGTCCTGTCACTAGGCAGAATGGGGAAATGCCTTGTACACATAGACATCTCCCCATTCTGCCGCTCCGTTCCACAATCGCCAGGAGACCGGCGGACATCGAGTCCACGGGTCCCGCGGGCATGGTCACGGAGCATGAGGTGCGCACGCAATGCCACGTCTTAAAGGGGACGTACCCGTACGCCCATTTGCACAGCCATGCCATTGTGCTGAAGTATATCATCGTATATCAGCAGTTAAGCAGGGACTTCCTGAGCCTAAATGTTATTTCAAGGGTTCTTCCTTAATAAAAAGTTTGACAAAAGATACATTAGTCCAAAAACTTCAGGATACTTATTTGAAAAACAATGTTAGAAATGCCAAGCCACAAAATCAACCAATCCGCTGCTCTGAAAGAAGGCCAGCAAGTTGCAATGCGAGTGGCTGCTCTGCATACTCTACTTTGTAACTGATACCTGATACAATTAAAGAACGGGAAAGAGAAACTTCCTCAGGAATAAACTTTTAGGTTTTGTTTTTGTTTCCTTATCAGTTTCAATAAAATATCACACTTAACTATTAAAATAGCATGGGATTACATTTGAATTATTGTTTCAATGTCCTGATCACGATGTAAATGGGAAGAGCCGGTGATCGGCTTCTCCTCACTCGCATCTGTCAGACGCGAGTAGAGGAGAGCCTATCGGCTGCTCCTCTGATGGGGGGGTCTGTGCTGATCGATTATCAGCGCAGCCCCCCCGAGGATGCCCACACTGGACCACCAGGGATGCCACCAGACCACCAGGGATGCTCACCCCCAGATATGCCACCCTAGACCACCAGGGATGCCAATCAGTGCCCACAATGGATGCCAATCAGTGCCCACAATGGGCATCACTGATTGACAGGCATTATTGTTTGGCACTAATTGGCATCCATCAGTACAATACATTAAGTACATCAGTGCCACCTATCAGTGCCCATCCGTGCTGCCTATCAGTGCCCATCTGTGCCACCTATCAGTGCCCATCCATGCCACATATCGGTGCCACCTAACAGTGCCCATCAGTGCCACCTATCAGTGCCCCATCAGTGCCGCATATTAGTGCAGATCATAAGTGCCCATCAATGCCACCTCATCAGTGCCACCTCATTGGTGCCACCTCATTGGTGCCCGTCAGTGCAGCCCCATCAATGCCCATCAGTGAAGGAGAAAACTTACTTATTTACAAAGTTTTGTAACAAACAAAAAACATTTTTTGTTCAAAATTTTCTGTTTTTTTTTTTATTTGTTTAGCACAAAATTAAAATCCCAGAGGTGATCAAATACCACCAAAAGAAAACTCTATTTGTGGGAACAAAATGATAAAAATTTAGTTTGGATACAGTGTAGCATTACCGCGTAATTGTCATTCAAAGTGCGACAGCTCTGAAAGCTGAAAATTGGTCTGGGCAGGAAGGTGTCTAAGTGTCCTGTATAGAAGTGGTTAATATACAAAACCTGTTGGTATTTTCAGAAATTCTAAATTTCCTGTGTTGTCTCAAGGAGTCCATCACAAACAGACAAAAAATTTCACGGCAGACTTACCATTAAGCCCACAAAAAATTAGGTTTTAGTTGCACACATTTGCAAATAAGCGTGGAAGCCACAGTTCCTATGCCAAGGCTCCTCTGTATACTGTGGTCCTAACTCTATATTTTTGGAAGTCTCCAAGTTGGCATAGGGACACATTGGACGCCCAGCAAGAGCACAATGGTGGCTGAAGGCATCCAATGTGTCCCTATGCAGCATAAGGACACATTGGATGCCTTCAGCCTCTAAATCCAGTGAACAGGCTATACAATGACATAGAAACCACCCCAATTTATAACTAGCCTTTGCAGTAAAGTGCACATGGAAGGGCCTTGCACATTACAAACACACAAACATTTCCCAGCAACACTTACCAGCTAGCCTGCCAAAAAAATGTACCCTTCCTAACAATTCACATGAAAACCAGAGGTTTTAGTTGCAAATTTACAAATATATGTAATAGCTGCAGTGCCCACTCCAATGCTCCTCTGTATACTGGTCCTACATCTATATTTTTGAGAGCATATTAGTTGGAGCATATAGGAGTGGATAAATTAAGGGCAGGATTTCCTGGAGGGAACCCAATCCTGTCTCAAAGAGTCTTCCTAGTCTCTATCTTTGATTGCAGAATAATTAGTCTTTATGCTGCAGATGTCTGAGAGTGGTTAAGTAGTTTAGTAAAGGACACTAGGCAGGGCTGACACCACTCGGTCCACTAAATGGTGTGTGTTCTCATCCTACAATAGGGCTTAAGAGCTGAGTGCACTTCTCACAGACCAATGGTTATTTTTGCGTACCATACATGGTCTTTAAAGAGAAAAATGGGGAAATGTATATGTATTGCAGAAATGTACTGCACATATGTGTATACTTTAACTTAGTATATGCCTTTTGCAGAGACGAATGGCTAGTGAAAGCCCATAGTACCACATCGCAACTGTGTACATTACACCACTGCCAAACGCGACAAATTGTATAATTTTCCCCACACTGTGCCTTGCTGTAAACTAATTTTGTAGCAACATGGGCACGGGCCTTGTAAATTAGCAGTCACAGGTCTCTAACATGTATCCCATCTGTGGATTTAGGCCTCATTCACACTGGGCATTTTTGCAGCTGCTTCTAGGGGCATCTGGCGCTTTTTTTGTTTTTTCTTGCCTCTAAACTCGCCTGCACATTAGCCTGTGTGTCCATGCACACATAGGGGGTTATTTACGAAAAAGGCAAATCCACTTTGCACTACAAGTGCAAAGTGCACTTGAAATTGCACTGAAAGTGCACTTGGAAGTGCAGTGACGTAAATCTGAGGGGTAGATCTGAAATGAGGGGAAGCTCTGCTGATTTTATTATCCAATCATGTGAAAGCTAAAATGCTGTTTTTTATTTTCCTTGCATGTCCCCCTCGGATCTACAGCGACTGCACTTCCAAGTGCACTTTCAGTGCAATTTCAAGTGCACTTTGCAAAGTGGATTTGCCTTTAGTAAATAACCCCCAGAGGCTTTTAGCAGTGTTTAGTGGCAGGGCCTATTAAAGGCAAGAAAAAAAAACAAAAAACACTGCCAGTGTGTCCAGGAGCAGTAGAGTCTTGCTAAACTCTGCTAAACGCTGCTAAACATGTCTGAATGTACATAAACTCTAGGCATGTTTAGCACTTAAGCGTTGATTCATTTCAATAGCCAGAAATAAATTATTATCCAATGAAATAAATTAATGCACACGCTCTTGATACCTATAAACGTGTCTAAAAGCTTGTAAAAGCTTTAGACACTTTTACAAGCATCAGTCTTTTTTTCTGCCAAAACGCTGCTGCTAGAAGAAAAGGCTTCTAGGAGAGTTTACAAAACATCCTGTGTGCATGAAGCCTAAGATGTTTGCCATGCAGTTCAGCTTTAGGAAGAAACACAGCAAGGTGCCAGCTTTTCCATTTATTAGCCAGTACAGTCTCTTTTATTACTGCCTTGGTGGCCAGGAAGGGCATACTCATAGGGTATGGGTTGGCAGATGATTCAGCATAGCAATGAAATAAGGCAAGGTCAGGCTCCAGATATTTGGTAACACACATTCTTTGGTAGAGCTTTTAAATGTAAAGGTTTAAAACTAATCACGTGTTCATATCAAGTTAAGAACTGCTTTGTTTCATGTACATTCAAGCCTGGTGGGGGTAGCACAGCTTGCACCCTGGTAAGCAGTTGTCAGCAAATCCGCTGATCAGCTCCAAGGCAACTACTTCTCAAAAAAAAAATGTTTTTGTTTTTTATTGCGTTTCCAAGGTTAGGCTGCATTATGCTTGAAAAAGAGTGCCTCTGAGTAGTGGTAACCTTGGAGCTAATTGTCAGCTTTGGTGGAACAGTTGATCAGTAATAATATCAGTGTGCTACCCATTGCTTTACATTGTACAGTGTCTTACACATTAAAAGAATGTGTTTTCCCTTAAATATCTGACTGTGAAAATCCCCTTTAACTGATCATAGTGTTCCATTTAAAGGCATAACTTACTTTTTGCAAAAACATTTTAAAATGCACCACCATTGACATACTGTAGTAAAAAATGTGTACTTAATAAATGTTTGCATTGAGACTTGCAGAGCATTGCAACCATGATCAATGCATCGCAGGTGCAAGGCACAGATTCCATTACACTTTACCTCTGGTCTTAGGTCTATACTAATGTACAAAATAAATGAAGAATGGTGCTGTGCTATTAGAATCAATGTGAGATGAACTTCCAAAGTGTATAATCATAAACAAACACCAATAATTATGATAAGCCACACAACAAATTGATAAATCCTAAGAAGTGAAAAAAATATGTGACAAAAAGATGAATAAATTAAGTGCTGGTGATAAAGTGAATAAACACGTGATAAAACATATAAGTCCAATATAAATGTTGGGTGATCAAACATGCAGGAACATACAACCCAATGTGACTGGTGTCTCTTCTTTCAGTGCTGTGGCACCTCTGTGCTAATTGGCCTCTCACCTAAAAATCCTGGATGCCTTAACTAAAAATCCTGGATGGCTTAACTCCAATGTAAAAATGCATATAAAAGCAAAGGAGAAGGCCTTCAAAAAATACAAGGTTGAGGGATCATCCTCATCCTCAAGGGTGCAATTAGGAAGGCTAAGATAGAACATGAAAGACACATAGAGGAGGAGAGCAAAAAAAATCCCAAGAAATTCTTTAAGTATGTAAACAGTAAAAAAGGGAGGACAGACCATATTGGCTCCATAAAGAATGAGGAAGGACATCTGGTTACAAAGGATGAGGAGATGGCTAAGGTATTGAATTTATTCTTCTCCTCAGTCTTCACGAGTGAATCGGGGGGCTTCAGTAACCAAAACTACAGTGTTTATCCTCATGACACAACACAGGAAGCACCACCATGGTTAACAGATGACAGAATTAAAATTAGACTTGAGAAACTTAAGATTAATAAATCACCGAGACCAGATGGCTTGCATCCGAGGGTACTTAGGGAACTCAGTCAAGTGATTGCCAGACCATTGTTCCTAATTTTTACAGACAGTCTATTGACTGGAATGGCACCAGCTGATTGGAGAAAAGCCAATGTAGCACCAATATTTAAAAAGGGCCCAAAATACATCCCTGGGAATTACAGACCAGTTAGCCTAACATCAATAGTATGTAAACTCTTGGAGGGGATGATAAGGGACTATATACAAGATTTTAGTAATAAGAACGATATCATTAGCAGTAATCAGCATGGATTCATGAAGAATCGTTCTTGCCAAACCAATCTATTAACCTTCTATTAGGAGGTGAGTTGCCATCTAGATAAAGGAAGGCCCGTAGACGTGGTGTATCTGGATTTTGCAAAAGCATTTGACACAGTTCCCCATAAACGTTTACTGTACAAAATAAGGTCCGTTGGCATGGACCATAGGGTGAGTACATGGATTGAAAACTGGCTACAAGGGCGAGTTCAGAGGGTGGTGATAAATGGGGAGTACTCAGAATGGTCAAGGGTGGGTAGTGGGGTTCCCCAGGGTTCTGTGCTGAGACCAATCCTATTTAATTTGTTTATAAATGACCTGGAGGATGGGATAAACAGTTCAATCTCTGTATTTGCAGACGATACTAAGCTAAGCAGGGCAATAACTTCTCCGCAGGATGTGGAAACCTTGCAAAAAGACCTGAACAAATTAATGGGGTGGGCCATTACATGGCAAATGAGGTTCAATGTAGAAAAATGTAAAATAATGCATTTGGGTGGCAAAAATATGAATGCAATCTATACACTGGGGGGAGAACCTCTGGGGGGAATCTAGGATGGAAAAGGACCTGGGGGTCCTAGTAGATGATAGGCTCAGCAATGGCATGCAATGCCAAAGCTGCTGCTAATAAAGCAAACAGAATATTGGCATGCATTAAAAGAGGGATCAACGCAAGAGATAAAACGATAATTCTCCCACTCTACAAGGCTCTGGTCCGGCCGCACCTAGAGTATGCTGTCCAGTTCTGGGCACCAGTCCTCAGGAAGGATGTACTGGAAATGGAGCGAGTATAAAGAAGGGCAACAAAGCTAATAAAGGGTCTGGAGGATCTTAGTTATGAGGAAAGGTTGCAAGCACTGAACTTATTCTCTCTGGAGAAGAGATGCTTGAGAGGGGATATGATTTCAATTTACAAATACTGTACTGGTGACCCCATAATAGGGATAAAACTTTTTCGCAGAAGAGAGTTTAATAAGACTCATGGCCACTCATTACAATTAGAAGAAAAGAGGTTTAACCTTAAACTACGTAGAGGGTTCTTTACTGTAAGAGCGGCAAGGATGTGGAATTCCCTTCCACAGGCGGTGGTCTCAGCGGGGAGCATTGATAGCTTCAAGAAACTATTAGATAATCACCTGAATGACCACAACATACAGGGATATACAATGTAATACTGACACATAATCACACACATAGGTTGGACTTGATGGACTTGTGTCTTTTTTCAACCTCACCTACTATGTAACTTATGTAAGGTAACAGCATGAGCAGAGAATCCTGGTGAGCCTCCCGTGGCTTAGATAGGTATTCCCTGAGCTAGCCCGACTGATGATTATATCAAATGATGGACTATGGCTCCCCCTGGATATCCTTATCTCCTGGATTAGATAGCTCCACAAGGTAGATATTGCAAAGCTTCTATAAAAATGTTATACACTGGGGGTCCCTCCCAACCTTCTCCAATTTAGGAGTGTCATTGGTCTGAAAATAGCAGTCCAGTTCCCTGACTACGTCCTTAAGTTCTTCTTCGTCCTGAAGGAGACTTTCATTTAATCTCCAGGTCCTCGTTCTTGAGGTGAAAACATCAGCCAGGGCGTAGGACAATAAAACAGGGGCATCCCTGTCCTGAATTACATGTAGTTGGGAATTAGGGAGTAAGAAGTAGTCAATCCTCGAATATTGTTTATGTGGTGCAGAGTAAAAGGTGTAATCCCTTCAGTCGGGTGGATGAATCTCCAGGCATCAATCAGTTGTGCCTTGTGTAAGGAATGAGCAATGCATTTCCTAATACCAGGTGTGACTGAGGAGTGTCCCGAAGACGTATCTTCAGTGGGGATTAGTGGGACATTCAAATCTCCACTTAGTAGTAGTTGGCCCCTAGAGAACTCTAGCAGTGTGTCTATCGTTTTGGTGATGAAGTGGTCCTGGTGACTGTTAAGGACATATATGTTCGCCAGGGTTACTTCAACACCGCCAATCATGCCTCTGAGGAACAGAAAGCATTGCTCCAGGTCAGTTTTAACATCCACACAATTCCAAGGAACGGTACGGGAAATGAGTATGGACACACCACGAGACTTAGCATTCCCGTTGGTGGAGCGGTACACTGTCGGGAAGAATTTGTTTTTCAATATGGGAAGATTTCCCCCTTTAAAGTGTGTCTCTTGAACGAACGCGAGGTCCGTCTTAAGACGGTGCAGGTCTTGGAGTAACATGCGCCTCTTTTCAGGTACATTTAGGCCCCTTGCGTTTAACGAGAGCACATCCACTGCCTCCATGGCTCCGGAATATAGGGAAGGGAGGAGGTGAGGTTCAGGGAGAGGGATGGGGGAGAGAGGGAGGAAGGTAGGAGAGGGGTGAAGAAATGAGCCTTATGAAGAGATTAAATCAGTAGGGAGAAAGGAAGGTAGAAGATAAGGAGAAAAAGTATTTAGAACACACCTAAAGGGTGCGGTAATTGTAGTCTAAGGAAGTAGCACTTTAGTGCTGAGACGCTCACCAGTACAGACCTGGTAATCGAGCGCAGGCCTATGTGGGGTTGCGCAAAGAAACAGCCAGTGAGGTTCTCGCCGACCACCCCCCCCATCCCAGGTGTGGTGTTGTATGAGAATGCAGATATGATGACGGCTATCAATTAGAAGCAGGTAGGCTGGGATTAGAAAAGAAAGGTAAAGTACGGTACATGCCCCTTGTTATGCAATACTAATATATAGCACCCCGACGCTCCACAAATACATAATATGACATTAACAATATCTGTAACATTAACAACCCCTTATAGTAACTGAGCAGTGAGTAGATAGTCCTGACCATATTCTCTCCACCTGGCTTGTGTGTCTAGAATTCCCCACCTTATGGTGGTGGAGGAGAGAAAGGAAGGAAGCCGACTGCTGCAGCGTCAACAATCCCTAGTCTACCATGAGTTTGTTCAGCCCCGGAGGCACTGCCCCCCCATTACCTCGGTAGAGCATGGGCAGAACTTCCCTCCTGGGTCCATGTTCTCCCCGTAGGGTGCCAAACCCACAGCACAGAGGCAGTCTCGGTCCCACTCCGCCGCTCCCGGGGTCCGCGGGCCACATCTCCCCCCCAGAACCCGTCCATAACTTGGGGAGGGGTATCCTGTGGGACTGCTCTCCTCATCGCCACCCCCCGCACCATGCTGTAAACACAAGAGAGATTACCTTCCCAGGGGGCAGCCCCATCCCCACCACCCCCCCACCCAACACACCACCAGACAACATGCCCAGCGCGCCCCGGAAGGGAGGGGACCAGCACCCCATCCAAGGCACGCAAAGCAGCAACAGTGGAGACATGACAAGGCAGTAAATCTTAATAGCAGGGATTCCTGTATAGCAAACAAGAGAGTAACCCACAGTGCCTCTACACAGTCAGTTTATCCATAGTAGGGAGCTTCAGAGCGTGCATGTGTTAGTATGATGGAATGTCTTTGATGCCCGAAGTCCAGCAAGGCATGTAAAGTGTATCATGCCCCGCCTGGGAGCGAACAGAGCATGTAAGCGTCTTACCTCGGGGGGGGCTGCGATGCCGGAGGTCCCCCTATCATGGTCTGCATGTGCCCCCCGAATCTAGTCCTGGTTTAGAGTGGTCAGATTCCTCTACTGCACCGACCATGGTTCAGGGCCTGGACACAGGAGCAGGCTCCGTCAACAGCCGGGGGTACCAGCGGCAGTAATCATTGGGCAGGGATGGTGGAAATCTTGGAGTCCAGGGTGGCACGGCAACAATCCCTGGGGTGACACAGGCAACGCAGGTGCCGCTGGCCAGCCAGCAGTAATGTATGGTCAGGATTCACAAATTAGGGGTGAACCAAACTGTTTGTGTGCAGTCTTATAACGGGGCAGGCAAAAGGCATCATAGTCATGACTCACTTGTCCCCTCAACAGAAGGTGTCCAGACTCTCCTTCTGGGTCGCTGTCGACGAGGGGGTTGGCAGTTCTGATGAGCAGAGGGTCCCGGACAGCCCAAAGGACGAGGGATAAGAGCGAGCCAGTTTGGCACCCGGACCGGATCCACTCCCAGGAAGGCAAAGAGGGCCGGCAGTTCCGCCGGGGTACGCAAGGTGAAGGAAGCGGCTGCGTTGCGGAAGATGATCGCCAAGGGGTATCCCCAGCAATATGTGCATCCCTGCGGTCTGGCCAGATCCAGGACAGGTCTCAGCATGGCTCTCTTCTGTAATGTGGCTCTGGAGAAATCCGGGAGAATCTTAATTGTGGCACCATCAAATCCTACATCCCCATGCTCCCATGCTTTGCAAAGAACAAGCTCCTTTTGGGTATAATGATGGATCCTGCAGAGCACGTCTCGTGGCCTGTCTGGGTCTGATGGTTTAGGCCCAAGTGTTCTGTGAACTCGGTCCAGCTCTAGGGATGGCGTAGAAGTGCCCAGTACCTCCTGGAAGATGGCCGTCACTGTCTCCGCCAGGTCCTCTGCTCCGGTAGCCTCCGGGAGACCCTGCAGCCGCAAGTTGTTGCGTCGGCTGCGGTCCTCCAAGTCCTCCAAATGAAGTTGTAGATCGATGGCTGTGGCCACCTGAGACTCTTGAGAATGTTCCAGTGCCTCAACCCGTTGTGTGAGGGAGGAGATCGATGCCTCCTGTGAATCAACCCGGTCTGTGAGCGTCTACAACTCTGCCTTGACTTCCTGGATGTCCTCAGGGGCGTAACTACAAATAGCAGGGCCCCATAGCAAAATGTTGTATGGGGCCCCCCTGCAAACAGCCCCCCCCCAGCTGCCCTAGTGTCAATGCAGCGTGACCTGTGCCACATATAGCGTGACCTGTGCCACATATAGCGTGACCTGTGCACAATGCAGCGTGACCTGTGCCCAATGCAGCGTGACCTGTGCCCAACGCAGCGTGACCTGTGCCCCATACAGCATGACCTGTGCCCAATGCAGCGTGACCTGTGCCCAATGCAGCGTGACCTGTGCCACATACAGCGTGACCTGTGCCCCATACAGCGTGACCTGTGCCCAATGCAGCATGACCTGTGCCCAATGCAGTGTGACCTGTGCCCAATGCAGCGTGACCTGTGCCCCATACAGCGTGACCTGTGCCCAATGCAGCTTGACCTGTGCCCCATACAGCGTGACCTGTGCCCCATACAGCGTGACCTGTGCCCAATGCAGCGTGACCTGTGCCCAATGCAGCGTGACCTGTGCCCCATACAATGTGACCTGTGCCCCATACAGCATGACCTGTGCCCCATACAACATGACCTGTTCCCCATACAGCGTGACCTGTGCCCCATACAGCGTGACCTGTGGCCAATGCAGCGTGACCTGTGCCCAATGCAGCATGACCTGTGCCCAATGCAGCATGACCTGTGCCCCATACAGCGTGACCTGTGCCCAATGCAGTATGACCTGTGCCCCATACAGCGTGACCTGTGCCCCATACAACGTGACCTGTGCCCAATGCAGCATGACCTGTGCCCAATGCAGCATGACCTGTGCCCAATGCAGCGTGACCTGTGCCCAATGCAGCGTGACCTGTGCCCAATACAGCGTTGCCTGTGCCCAATACAGCCTGGTCTGCCTGTGCCCCATACAGCCTCACCTGTGCAGAGGAAGAGGCAAGCCACCCGGATCAGCAGAGAGCAGGATTGCCCGCTGTAATAACTTTCATTTGAATTTCCGTCTTCCCGGGGCTCATCGTCACATAGCCCCACCTCTTGGCCTGACGCCTTTGATGACATCACACGTCCCGCATTGGATTGGCGTTCTGTCTATCAAAGGCGCCGGGCCAAGAGGTGGAGCTATGTGACATGAGCCCCGGGAACACTGGAAGTTCTAATGAAAGCTATTACATCGGGCAATTCAGCTCTCTGCTGATCCGGGTGGCTTGCCTCTTCCTCTGCACAGGTGAGGCTGTATGGGGCACAGGCAGACCAGGCTGTATTGGACACAGGCAACGCTGTATTGGGCACAGATCACGCTGCACTGGGCACAGGTCACAGCTTGCCTCTTCCTCCCCTCTCTCTTCCCCTGGCTGGGAGACTGTGCTGGCGGTGCTCTCATCCTCACTGGGCCCCAATTGGCTGCGGGCCCCATAGCGCCCGCATGGGTCGCTATGGTGGTAGTTACACCCCTGGATGTCCTGGCTGTGCGCCTCCTCAATGCGAAGAATGAGGGCCTCTATATCCGATTTGCTGGGGAGGGCCTGTAAGATGGCGCGGAGATCATTGGGCATGCCGCTCGGCTGAGGAGATGTGCCAGCCATGTTTGTGTGGAAGACAACCGGTGTCTCCGTGAAGAGGTCAGCGGCGGTGGATGAAGTGGGGGGGACCGGTAAGTCCAGTGTGGTGCCCTCTTCCATACAGTGTGCACGTGGCACTGCTGCAATGGCGCACGGCGATACTCTCTGTGTGTCTCGAAAGTACAGCTGGATACCGCTCCGTGGGGTGAGAGAAAGGTTACCGCCAGTCGTCGAACTTGTCTGGTACCGTCTGTTGGTTATCATTCCTTCTCTATCGCCCGAATAAAGCCGTCAGTTTTGCAGAATGGGACGGGGCGGTTAGGAGCTCTCTTGAAGTACTTCCAGTGCTAAGCCACGCTCCCCTTCTCCAATGTAGTATGTAACCAGAAAGGAGTTCCCAAATAGTGTAATATCGTTTGGTTCAATTTATTAGATTAAAACAACTGAATCTTACTCTCTTATTAAAACAGTAAACAGCAAAAAACCCAGGAGCAGCGAGCTCGTGCTCCCACGCCGCTTCCGGTGCGCCTGTCAACCAATCCTGGCGCATATCATCACGATCACATGACTTCATCAGGGATGTAAATGCCACAGAGAGGAAAAGGAGGAGAAATCTCTGGCGTACTTTCTAAGGGTCGGGTCACACCAGAATTGCACAGAAATGCGGTTCACACTCCTGTGCGATTCCTGTGCGTTACCCTGCAGTGCAATTTTAGGCCCATTCATTTGAATAAGTTGAAATCGCACCAGAACACGCAAAAAGTAGGGCATGCACTGCTTTTGAAAAATGTGCCACACTAAAACGCATGGTACTGCGGTACCATGCAATCTAGTGCCCGCAAATTCATTGCGTAAACAATTCCCATCCTGGATAATGCACCTGTGTGAGTGGAGTCACACATTCTTGTTAAATTTAAAAAAAAAAACTGTATTCTTCCTTGTTTCCACTAGTTAGGTAAGGGGGCAGCTTGGGTTTTAGAGTTAATGTTTTATACTATGTTTCATGTTACTCCGTAAATGTGGGTGTAACATGAAACATTGTATCAAAAGGGGACTATGCCTTTAAAGCACTGTATTTGCATTTTCATCAAGCTAAAGTTTTTCTTTAATTTCAGAGAGAGATAGAGAACATAGGAAAATTGCAGGTTTACAGATCTGGATACCTGAGCCCAGTGAGTAAAAGCAGCTGATTTCAGAAAATAGGTGCACTGTCATTTTGGAGATTACTACCTATTTCTGTGGTCATGACACACTACAGTTTCATTATGGCACATCACTTTTTATCAATATAAACACCATGGCATGTCCAAGAAACAAAAGAATTTCATTTACAACTCTAAAAATCAGCCAGTTCATAGGGAAGCAGTATTAAAAACATGCTTGGCTTTTCATGTGCTATCTCAGATTGTATGCTCAAAGTAAGTGAGTTGCTATGGGTTCACAGCATGCAATGTTTGGGTCACACATAGGTGAACTGTGAGTTTTTTAGGCCAAGTACACTTTTTGTGACCCTACTTTAGCATGGGGTCAGAAATACATTCTTAGTGCCTGATCGTAAAGCTGGATATTGCAAAGCATCACTAGCACATCAGCATACATAAATGGAGGATCTTCCATGTCATAGTGCACTATGATTATAATATTCCCTGTTTGCTTATGCCGGTGCAACTTTCATGATCTACATATTGATGGCTCCATCAGTTGGACAGTCATTACAGCACCTGCTAAACCAAGGTCAGGGCACGGTAATATGTGCTGGATCGCTTGAATTCCATTAGGCTTTTTCATTCTCTGAAAAGCTCTGAAAATTGGGATTTTCTTTTACTTTCAATGATGGTAAACAGGACAAATAGAGAGGGTTAATCTCCCTAATGAGGACACAGACAGCAGTAAAAACTGACAGGTGTTGTAACCCCTCTCCACTCAATCCAAACTTAAAGGAAAAGTTTTACCTTTATTTACATTTTAATGCAGCTCTATAATTATTAATAACTCATTAAATGTTTTTAAAATACAAGAATTGTAATTACTTAATATGGCATCAGCCATTTGCACTTTCCTATGCAGCAGTGCTCAGACTGGTAGAATTAGCACAAGGAGTCAGTCAGTTGTGCTACAGTGCTTAGGTGCTAACAAGGAACATGTTGATAGGGGGATCAAGCAGAGTGACAGAGAGGTGAGCTTATCCAATGCTGCTTCTCCTTTCACTGTCCAGTCAAAAGGCTGGGGAGGAACAAGACCTCAAAGTGTTCCTTAACTGCAGCAGAGAAAAAAGATATTTTGCCTTTCAGACAGAGCTGTAATATGTGGCAGCTGTGTGTAACGACCCCCTGACTTAGGCAAGGAGAAGCCCCACCGTAGAGGTAGGCTTACATTACCCCAGGGTGGATGCATGGCCATAATGGAGATAGTCACAACAATGATGAGTGCCAGTTTATTTAGTCTTTTCCTAATTTAATTGCTGTGACTCACATGGAGAGAGGGTTAGGGCTGCAATTTCCTTTGGCAACAGGGCTCCAGACTCCAAAATTCTCCCTTCAAGGAAATGCCAGGATCCTCCAAGAGTTCAACACCAATCCCCTTCAACTAAGACTTCCATCCTCTGGCTCTCCACCTTGGGTGCTGTACGCTCTCCTCAACCAGGCAGGACAGCTTAAGGATTCTGTAATAAGCCCCTCCCTCCCTTGGAGTGTCAAGCTTTTGCCGTAACAAGCACAAATCACTGCACACAACTCACCAGGCTGCAGCCCAGGGGAAAGAGAGCTCATCAGGCCACTCCCCAAGCACTTATATCCTCCCCAAGCATACGCCACTGAGCATCAACCTCCTAGTGTTTGCCATAGGAGACATACTGTACATACCTAAAAGGCCTAGATTGTCACAATCCCCTTAACTATTGCCCTAAATGCCACTGACACCAAGTGGTGGCAGCGGGAAACAGCAGCAAACCTGATCTTAGTGGGGAGCCAAGTGAAAAGACTACAGATTGACTTGAGCAAAAGTACTACCCAGCAGACCTAAATTTACTAGAAACCTCTAACGACAGGGTGGCTACATGTGAAAATTTCAGGACTGGGTGGACAAAAATACTAATCCATTGGTAGGTAAAGCAGGTCCGATATATATAATTCATCCATTCATTTAGCTGTTTGCCTGATGTTCAGCATTGGTACATGGCCCAGTGGCAACAGACACCTATCTGAAAAATTGGCATTTGGTCCTGCACATAATTACAATCATCCACGCTTGGGATGATAGTTCTGTAAAGGGCACAACCAGTAAATGGCAATTTCAGGGTGTCAGGCTTCTTTAAACATCGCTCCCATCCACTGTGCATTGTTATTGTAAACTTCTAGTAAAGGTTAAGTCAACTTGTTCTCCCTCCACTCTCCACATATGTACTGTTTTCTAATCTTTGTCCTCATAAATGCCTTTCATTAGCACAGTTTTTTTTTTTATTTCCTCACATCTTTGCCGTGACACAGTTTTAACTTTTCACTCAAATTGCTGCAACTGACTTCACTGTACTCAGAGCCTTTTGATGTCTGAGCAGAGGTGCCACAGTCTGTGACACAACATAATCATTTTACAAGAAGAAGAAGACTCCTCTCATGTAGAAGGGAAGATATACCCTTTATATGACAAACTGTATTTTCTGAAACTGCCATAATCAGTGTTTAGAAAAATTCAACTCCCATTTGTAGGAGCAAAGTTTCATAATTATTTTATGGGAAATCATTGATGGTAATGTGCAGCATGGTTTACGTTTGTTGCTATTGTTTCCTGAAAACAATATTACTTCATTTTTTTAAAAACAGAAGTCTATACTCAGAAACCTATCCAGCAAGCAATTAGGCTTCAAGTTTGAAAATGACTTGCTAAGTTATTGCTAGACTTGCCAGGCTTCACAAGTTTGTTGCACAATTGCAGCAAGTCTGCATTGGATGACTCCAGATCAACTTTCTTTGCAAACATTCTGCAAGTTCTGGTTCAGTTATGTTTTGCAATAGTCATCCCACCACAGGGGTCACTGTGACTTGCAGAGCTTTTGCTGTAGACTCATCACTGCAATTTGCTCTTGCTACAGACTTGCCACGCAAATTTGCTACAAATTGGAAAAGTGTCAACTAGTACTTGTGCTTAAGGTGCTCTGCAAGTGTACAACTTGCTGGTGAAAATGTGCAGCAAGTTAACAAGACTTACAATTCAACACTGCCACAAATTTGTGACACGTTATGCTTGCTATCTGGGTAGCTGAGCTCTGGGTGTAGCTGTATGCTGTATAGTAGGTGCATCCAGGCACTTATGTGTATGCTCCCTATAATAAATTATATTGCCGGCCTAAAATTGCCGGGACTGAAATCCCAACAGACAGATACAATAAGGGCTCATTTACACTTTTGGTTCAGGGCAGTAAACCCAGTGGCTGAGAAGCGTTTTTATCACCCCTCAACTGCTCACCTTTTAGCTGGTAAGACAGTGGCTGGGGGGTGTACACATGCCACTGCTGCAATGCTTTGCTTCACATATGGGGCATTAATTATACCCCCGTCACACTCGGCAGGCACTACCGCTCACTGGATGCTACCAATTCAAGTGAACAAGGCCAACTGCCCCGCAACTGTGCACAATGCATGCAGTTGCAGTACAGTAGTCTGGCATTTAGAGGGTTAAAACAGGTTGGGAGGAGGCGATACAACATCTCCTCACCCCTGTCAAATGCATGTCATCACATGGAGACACCATGCAAGGGCTGCCTCATGTATGAACGAGCCCTTAGAAAGGATTTTCTCTGACCTTGGAGAGATTTTCTTTCATTTTCAGTTGTGTCACTAAGAGAATAAGGAAAAGGAAATTTCCCCAATGGGACACAGACAGCAAAAAAATAAATAAAAAAAAAGATAAGGGTTCTAATATTTTACTATAACAACAACATAACAAAACAAGTTGCTGTTTGACATGCTTTTCTGTGCAAGTTTTGACCAACATTAGGTGCACTAGCCATACAGTATGATCAAGTACAAGGTGGCTTCAGAGGGTGCTTTTCACTGTGTTAGCCGGTCTATGAAAAATTGAGTTTTTGAATCTACAGTATTCAAATGACATTCTTAGAATAGGAGCTATGTAATGACAGACGTGTCAATCATGACAAAAACAGTCTCTGTGTTGATTTTTTTTTTTTACAAATTGTTGCTGGTAATGCTATAGGGGGACCTTAAACAGGAGCGTTCCGAGGCTAATGAGAACGAGCTATCACAGCATGAGTGTATTGTGCCTGCTTTCTCTTATGTGTGTCTGTCTGTGAATATCAATTGGAACGTGTGCTAAAAAACATCCTCTATCTTCTTTTTTTTTTCTTTAGAATCAAAGCAACAATGTAATTTCCATGCCTGTGTAAACCTTCTCCAGTAACAACCTGCATCAAAGGTAAAGGATCTGTCTCACAAGCTTCTTACTTATGTTACTGCCAAAGCAAATGTAATAAATGCAATGCTGCATGATACATTTGCATGCACCCAGTTGTCATGCCATCCATCTTTAAAGAGAGAAAGTGGAATTTGCGATGTAAATGTAGGCTTCTTTATATAAAGAACTAGGGGTAAAATCTCACATTTAGATAGCTTTACAACAGGCAATAGGTTGAAATGCGCTATTCTGGCAGCACTCCGAGTAAAGTAAGCGTCAAATTAAATAAAAAGAACTATATGAATTCAATAGTAATATCTCAGAGAGTCTAAATATGTAAGTAATGCACAGGGGGGTTTATTTACTAAAGGCAAATCCACTTTGCACTACAAGTGCACTTGGAAGTGCAGTTGCTGTAGATCCGAGGGGGACATGCAATAAAGAAATAAAAAACAGTATCTTTGCTTGTACATGATTGGATGATAAAATCAGCAGAAATTCCCCTGATTTCAGATCTTACTCTCAGATTTACAGCGACTGCACTTCCAAGTGCACTTGTATTGCAGAGTGGATTTGCCTTTAGTAAATCAACCCCATTGTTTCCTAACTCTTCATTAACCAGAGAGGAGTAGTCAATTTTTTGAAGGCATTATCCAATTTTACAGACAACACTCCTACAGCCTGTCCTAACTTAATGTTTTTTTCCTCCTGTTGCACTCCCTATCTCATCATCACCAGGGCTGCAAAATACTTGCAGGGGCAGTTGCTAAGAGCCCTTGCACACTGGGGCGGTTTGCAGGCGCTATTGCGCTAATAATAGCGCCTGCAAACCGCCCCGAAAGTGCCGCTGCTTTCATTCCAGTGTGAAAGCCCCGAGGGCTTGCACACTGGAGCGAAGCGCTGGCAGGACGGTAAAAAAAGTCCTGCCAGCAGCATCTTCGGAGCGGTGAAGGAGCGGTGTGTATACCGCTCCTTTACCGCTCCTGCCCATTGAAATCAATGGGACGGCACGGCTATACCGCCGGCAAAGCGCCTCTGCAGAGGCGCTTTGCGGTGGTATTTAACCCTTTCTCGGCCGCTAGCGGGGGGTAAAACCGCCCCGCTAGCGGCCGCATACCGACGGTAAAACGCCGCTAATAATAGCGGCGTTTTACCACCGATGCCGCCCCCGCCCCAGTGTGCAAGGGCTCTAAGAGGTCAGTTTCTATTAATGCTAACATGGTCTCCCAGAACCACATCTCCCAATAGACATTTTTCTAGAACTACATCTCCCAAGAGACATTTTTCTAGAACTACATCTCCCAAAAAGGCTCTTGGGAGTCAAAGAAGCGGCATTTTTTTGATGCAAACAAATCAATGTATATATATAGGGAGAGGGATAGGTGATAGGCACCTGTTAGTTGAGCAGGTAGAGCTTACAACACCAGTTGGGATTTCAGAGCAGCAAATTCTGTGTGTTCTCATACTAAACCTAGGTAGGGGCATTCTAGATTTCTGGCAGATCAGCAGACAATTTTGTATTCATGCAGCATTTTTAAAGGGATAAGACATGGGGAAATGGACATGGATTTTGCCCATTCACTTTGACATACATTTTAAAGCTGATGCTTAGCCATAAAAAAATCTATTTAGATTTATTGAGCTGACTTGTTTGTGAAGGTGCCTACTTCAGGGTTGTCTTCTGGATCAAAGTTTCACCTCCTAATGGATCAGAAACATGGAATACAATGCAGCCAGTAAGGTCTAATATCTTACCGCCTATCCTGAATGCTCAATTCACCAGTTAGGGCAGCCAGGATCAGAACAACAGTGCAGGACACCAGCAATTGCAGCTCACAGATAGTAATGCATGAATCACAGATTTGCAAGTGTTTGATTCTCCTGAATTCTAGCATGCACATCTGTGCAATTTCTGGGGGATCATAAAATTCAACTCATCCAGGCATCCATAATTTACAAATCATTTAAATCATTCACCTGTACATCTAAAAAATTTGCAGTTTTTACATACGTTGATTTGCCTGGATAACAGCTGAAGTCTAATCATAAAAACATTCTCTATATCTTTAGTGATCTAACTTACCTGTAATAAGGTATGTCACATTTCATGCAGGCAGCTGGATCCTATAGAAATCTTCAGTGCAGGGATGCCCCATCCTCTTTCTGTCTTGGAACATCTGTTGCACAGCGGGTTTCGGGTTTCCAGGCTGAATTCAATAGAAAAAGTTTTCTGGTGAGGACCTGCCCCCTCCTCCATTAGAAATGTTAGTTTAATGCTTTCACTGCTTGTAACATGATCTGTGAATGGTAGAGCGTGACCTCTGCCTGTGATCGGTCAGACTCTCCTGATCACAGACCCTGTCACTAGGGTTGCCACCTCATCTTTTCAAACCCGAACACATATTAATTACACAGGTTCTGTGGCTGATTAAGTTGGTAATTAAACTTACTTGGTGCCTTATCTGCATTAAATTAGCATCAGAACCTGTGTAATTCATATGAGTTTGGGTTTAAAGGGATGAGGTGGCAACCCTACCTGTCACATGCACGGTAATCAATAAAAGAATGTCTCTCAATGAAGGATGGGGTGGTTCCTCATTGGGAACTTTTCACGGCAGCTTTAAAAAGCCCATAGTGCCAGAAGTTCCGAAATAGGAAGAGGACGTGGCATCTTTACAAAGGAAATTTTACTAGGTAGATGCACTACCTAGTGAGTCATGCATACAGGATTGGAGGTCAGGTTTTCAGACTTCACATTAGGGGACATTAGGGGGCGTTTGCGGCAAATTCGAGCACGGTGGAATGCCCCATAATGCACTGCGAGATCGCAGTGCATTGCTCTATGATGATTGGCCAAAGCATGCACCTGACCTGCATGCTTTGGCCAATCACAGCGCGCTCTGCTAAGAGAGCCATAATTGGCCAAAGGCAGGGTGCCTTTGGCCAATCATGGCTCAGGGGCACTAAGTCCATGGCCCAAACTATATACGGCTGCTTACACGGCAGCCGTGTGTAGTGTCGTTGATGTGGACAGAGAGATAGCTTGATTTAGTGATTTAGTTTAGGCAGTATATATATACTCTGCATTTAGCATAGACTATAAATTCAGTGTTTACTCTATATTCAGTCAGTGCAGGCAGTGTATTAATATATATATACAGTCTCATGTGTATATATATATATATATATATTTTTTTTTTTTTTCTGCATCCAGTGTAACCTATATCTACAGTAAATTCTGTGGTGTACCGTTTCTAATACACTTTAGGCGGTGTATTAATATATATATATACATATACAGTCTCATATATATTTATATACTCTGCATCCAGTGTAGCTTATATCTACAGTGCATTCCGTGGTGTACTGTTTCTAATACACTTCAGGCAGTGTACACAGTATCTAATACAGTGTGTACAGTGTCTACTACACTTCTGGTGGTGTACACAGTATAAAATACAGTGCAGCCATAGTACAGTTGCTAATACAGTGCAGGCGGTGTACACAGTATCTAATACAGTGTGTACAGTTAGGACTACGCTTATGGTGGTGTACACAGTACACAATACAGCGCAGCCGTTGTACAGTTGCTAATACAGTGCAGGCGGTGTACACAGTATCTAATACAGTGTGTACAGTTTCTATTACACTTCTGTTGGTGTACACAGTATACAATACAGTGCAGCCGTAGTACAGTTGCTAATCCAGTGCAGACTGTGTACACATTATCTAATACGGTGTGTAGAGTTTCTACTACGCTTCTGGTGGTGTACACAGTATCTAATACAGTGTAGTGTGGTGTTGCAAAACAAAATATACATCATGCGCGGAAGGCCACCAAGGAGAGGCAGATGCTCACAGGCCACTAAAAGAGGGCAAGTAGCCTCTGTGTTTACAGTCAACAGTGCTGGTCGTGGACATGGTGTATCCTCTGCAGGTGGCTGTGGGGCACACTTGTCCTTTTTTTCTGCTGCTGGTCGTGTTATTGAGCCAGAACATGCAGAAGTGTTGGTGGAGTGGATAACAAAGCCGTCCCCATCCTCCTCATCCTCTGTCACCCAGGCTCAGAGTAGTTTGCCTTCCAACGCAGATGTCAAAGCAGCCTATTCCACTGGCTCCTTGTCCACAATCACTCCTTCCGTAGCCCCACCATCATGCACGGAAGAGTTCCGAGAATTATTCGACCACAGTGTCGGGTACATGCTGCTGGAGGATGCGCAGCCATTTGAAATCTCCGATGTTTGTTTCCAGGTTGAGGTTGGGAGTAACATGAGCCTAGAGAGAAGGGGTGCCCAAGAAGGACAAGAAGCTGGCAGTCATGTTCCCCCAGCTGCAGCACACTGCCAAGTTTGCTCCAGTGCCAAGGAGGGAGGGGATGATGTCACTGGCTGTACTTGGGTGCCTGAGAGAAGAGATGAGGAGGATGAGGAGGCACAACTCCAAGGAGGCAATATGTCCTCTAGGGGCAGCTTAAAGGCAGTCACCCTATTGCATTACACCGCAGAGCTCCACAGGTACAGGGCACTGCTGACTCCCCGCTGACTTTTAAAAGTTCCTTGGTGTTGTCCTTTTTCGAGACATGTGCAGCAGATTGCACCATTGCTGTTTGCAACCTATGTCTGAAGCGGATCGAGTGTGGCCAGAACAGCAGCTGCTTCGGCACCACGTGCTTGACCAGACATATGACGACCTGCCATGCAGACCATTGGCAACAGCACTTGAAAGACCCACATCAAAGAAAAAAGCGGACTTCTTCTTGCTTCTCATCTGGGATCTCCAACTCTATTATACCTCCAGTCCTCTCAAAAACCTGCACTGAGAGGAATGAAGGTATAGCAATAGGTGTCTCAAGTACTTGCAGCCAATCTGCTAGCAGTACACCACCATCTGATTTTAGCAGACAAATTTCCCTATCCCAGTTGCTGAACCGTAAAAAGAAATTCAGTCCCAGCCATCCACATGCTGAGCGTCTAAATGCTAGCTTGGCCAAATTGCGAGCACTGCAACTGCTGTCTTTTCAGCTGGTAGACTCTGCCCCCTTTTGTGAATTTGTGGAATGTGCTGTACCTCAGTGACAGGTTTCAAAACACTATTTCTTTTTATGGAAGGCCATTCCGGCTCTCTACCGGCACATGTAAGGCAATGTTTTGGTCTCGTTGGACGGGGCGGTCAGCAGTAAGGTGCATATTACTGCTGACTCACGGTCCAGCAGGCATGGGCAGCGATGTTACCTTTCCTTCAGGGCATACTGGGTAACTCTGCTGGCAGCTGGGAAGGATGCAGGAGTGTTCAGTGTTGTTGGGGCTTCCAAAATGCTAGTGGTGATTCCGCCACAGCTCTCTCCTCTACCCCTCCTCTTCTTCTTCCTCTATGGCCTCTTCTGCAGATTTGTCCTCTGAGCCAGCAGTGCTCGGTAAGCGCTCAAGGGGCTACGCAAGCAGTCAGGCTAAAACATGCCATGCGGTGCTTGAGTTGGTCTGCCTAGGGGATAGGAGCCACATTGGGGCAGAGATTCTGTCAGCTCTGCAGGGGCAGGCTCAGAGGTGGTTGACTCCACGCCAACTTCAGCCAGGAATGGTTGTATTCGACAATGGCACCAACATTCTCTCCGCCCTCCGACAGGGACACTTGACCTATGTTCCTTGTTTGGCACACGTCCTGAATTTGGTGGTGCAGTGGTTCTTGAGCAGGTACCCAGAATTACAGGATCTCCCGAGGCAGGCCAGAAAAGTCTGTGGTTATTTCCACCAATCATACAATGCCAGTGCTCGGCTGGCCAACATTCAAATGGAATGCAACTTCCTCACCAACCGCCTCATTTGTGAAATGCCCACCAGGTGGAACTCAATGTTGGTAATGCTGCAGAGGCTGCACACACATCAGAGGGCCATCAATGAGTACCTGTGCAGGTATGGCACCAGGACAGGGTCAGGGGAGCTTAGCTTCTTTTCGCCACGCCAGTGGCTACTGATCAAGGATGCATGCACTGTCCTGTCACCGTTTGAGGAGGCCACGAGGATGGTGAGCAGTGACAATGCATGCATCAGTGATACTCTCCCTCTTGCCTTCCTGTTGGAGCACACGCTTCGTGGAATAATGGACAGGGGACTTGAGGCAGAACAGCGGGAGGAAGAGGAGGACTTCCTTACCTCTCAAGGCCCCTTTTATCCAGATAGCATTCCTGCGGGCCTGCCAAACACACAGGAAGAAGAGGAGGAGGAGGATTGTGTCAGCATGGATGTAGATAATAACACTCAGCAGCAGACTTCAAGGGATAGTTTTCAGTCCCCAGAAACCCAAGGAGTTGTACGTGGCTGGGAGAAGGTAATTAAGAATCATGTGATCCTTAGTGACCCAGAGAACTCAGAATCGAATGCCTCTGTAAACTTACGCTACATGGCCTTCCTGATTCTGCAAAGCCTGCGAAAGGACCCTAGGATTTGTGGTATCAAGGAGAGGGGTCATTATTGGCTGGCAACCCTTCTTAATCCACATTACAAGGGTAAGGTTGCAGAACTCATCCTGCCTTCGCAGAGGGAGCAGGGGATAAAACATCTCCAGGAGGCCTTGAAGAAAGGTTTGTGCAATGCATTCTAGACCCTGTGAGGTTACAATTTCCTGGTGCTGGACAACGTGTTGCTGAGGCTTCGTTCACTCAGAAGAAGAGCGGTGGAGAAGGTGGCCGGATGACCGATGCCTTTAAACAATTTTTCAGTCCTCAGTGCCAAGGTCTGATTGGTTCAAGCAACCATTGCCAGCGTCTGCATTACATGGTGCAGGAATATCTGGGGGCAAGAGCAGACTTGGAGACCTTTCCAACAGAGCACCCACTGGGTTACTGGGTCTTGAGGATGGACCACTGACCAGAACTTGCTCAATATGCAATTGAGCTACTGGCCTGTCCTGCATCCAGCTTGGTTTCTGAATGCACATTCAGTGCTGCTGGAGGGTTTTTAACGGATCAAAGAGTGCGCCTGTCCACAGACTCCATTGATAGGCTCACATTCATAAAAAGTAATTAGTCTTGGATCAGCAGCTATCAAGCACCTGATGCTGTTGTAACTGATTGAATTTGCTATGGATGTGGGATCCCTTGAAGACTGCCTATGCTGACTATCCTATTCCTCCTCAATCTTGATGATGCTAGCTTCCAACAATATTTTTGATTTAGGGTACCACCACCACCACCCAAGGCCTGTTTTTTCTGCCCCTGTTTAACAGGAGCATGTAATTACAATTTTTGATATAATATTTCAACACAGGGCCCATTCCTGCACCCAACAAGAGTATCTGTAAGGGGTTACAGTATTGTGGCACCACCACCCAAAGCCCAATTTTTCTGCCCCTGTTTAACAGGGGCATGTAATTACAATTCTTGATACAGTATTTCACAGCAGGGCCCGTTCCTACATCCAAAAAGAGTAACTGTGAGGGCTTACAGTGTTGTGGAACCACCACCACCAACAAAGGCCCAATTTCTCTGCTCCTGTTTAACAGGGGCATGTAATTACAATTTTTGTTATAGTATTTCACAGCAGGGCCTGTGAAGGCTTACATTGTTGTGGTACCACCAACGCCTAAGGCCCAATTTTCTGCAAAGTATATACTGTAGGGCAGGCCATATAGTATATATATTGCTGTTCAGCATATATAGTGCCTGGGGGCCCCCACACCATAATTTTTTAAAAATGTGGGTGCCAGGTTCCCCTTAACCACTTGCCGACCACTGCATGCTTATACATGTCCCTACTTTGGGGACGGATATCATTGTTATGGCAGCAGCTAGTTGCCCTAACCCTGGTATCCTTGTGTTCGGCTGGTGGTCGGCTACAAGATAAAAGTGGTCTCTGTGGCGGATTCGCTGCAAAATCACTTTTATCGGTGGCGGGAAAGGGACCTGCCTCCCGCCGTGATCCGGTGCCCTCCACCGCTTACCCAAGCTGTCGGCAGCGGCGGAGGTGATCGCGTCTGTCCCCTTGCTTGGTATGGAGATGAGTGAGGGGAAGATGGCCCCCACCCGTCTCCATACCATAGCAGGGCGGAAACGACGTCAAAACGTGACTTCCGCCCATACGTCTTAAAGGCACATTTTTCTGTTGTCATTTTCTCAAATGACAAATTTTTTTTTTATTGCATTTAAGTCCAAATATGAGATCTGAGGACTTTTTGACCCCAGATTTCATATTTAAGAGGACCTGTCATGCTTTTTTCTATTTTAAGGGATGTTTACATTCCTTGTAAAAGGAATAAAAGTGACCCACTTAAAAAAAAAAAAAAACAGTGTAAAAATAAATAAAATCAAGTAAAATAAATAAGAGAATAATTTTTTTTTAAAAACGCCCCGTCCTGATGAGCTCGTGCGCAGAAGCGAACGCATACGTGAGTAGCGCCCGCATATGAAAACGGTGGTCAAACCACACATGTGAGGTATCATTGCAATTGTTAGAGCGTGAGCAATAATTCTAGCTCTAAACCTCCTCTGTAACTCAAAACATGCAACCTGTAGAATTTTTTAAACGTCGCCTGTGGAGATTTTGGGGGTAAAAGTTTGACGTCATTCCAGGGGTGGGCGCAATTATGAAGTGTGACATGTTGGGTATCAATTTACTCAGCGTAACATTATCTTTCACAATATAAAAATTGGGCTAACTTTACTGTTGTCTTATTTATTTATTCAAAAAAGTGAATTTTTTCCAAAAAAGTGCGCTTGTAAGACCGTTGCGCAAAGACGGTGTGAAAAAAGTATTGCAATGATCGCCATTTTATTCTCTAGGGTGTTAAAAAAAAAATATGTAATGTTTGGGGGTTCTAAGTAATTTTCTAGAAAAAAAACTGTTTTGAACATGTAAACACCAAAATCTCAAAACGAGGCTGGTCCTTAAGTGGTTAATATCAATACCAGACCCAAAGGGCTTGGTAATGGACTGGGGGGAGGGGGGAAGCCATGCCGATTTTTCAATGATTACAGCCGCAAGTAGTTTTAAATTACAATTTTTCCTTTTTGAAATGTCATTTTGCTGTGGTACTGTTCTAAACACAGGAAAAATGTGCTACTTTACAGGCATACTAAGGATGATATTTAAAGGAATATTTAATTTTTATTGTTTCACTTTAATCATTATTAAAATCACTGATCCCGAAAAACAGACGTTTTTGAAAACTCTTTTTTTGCATTGATACATGTCCCCTGGGGCAGGACCCGGGTCCCCAAACACCTTTATAGCAATAACTTGCATATAAGCCTTTAAAATTAGCACTTTTGATTTTTCACGTTCGTGTCCCATAGACTTTAACGGTGTTCACGTGTTAGAACAAATTTTTTGCCTGTTCGCATGTTCTGCTGGGAACCGAACCTGGGGGTGTTCGGCTCATCCCTACTTTACTGTCTACATTCTTTTTTTCATGCCTGCGACCCATTAGGAGTTGAAACTTGCATCTAGAAGACAACCCTGAAGTGGGCACCTTTAAAAACAAGCCAGCTTAGATATTTATATTCTAACAGGTTAACTTTAACTGTCACAGTAGCAAAATTATTGCTACTTATTATTAAGGCAGAGCAGTGGTAATGTGCAAAGCATAGTACTCAATAGCAGCCAATCAGACTTCCGTTGATTGTAGCCAGACTGACGAAAGTTGATTCTGACAGGTTGCAAGGGGTTACTGCATTTTGAAAGCTGCCTTTTGCTTTCATTGATAGAGTTCATTATAACCAGCAGAGAGCAACACAGAGACAAATCATTCCACGCTTTCTAACAAGATATTTGCTGTAAGCAATAAAGGATTATATAAGATGAAAGCTGAGTATAGGGTTTGATCAGTAAAGCAGTGCAAATAGCAATGATGACAGTAAAATGTAGAAAACCATAGCAACTAGACTTAAAGGAAACCTGTGCTAAAGAAACATATAAGTGGACCCTGCTGGTCTCCTTAAGAAAATGCTATTTGCCTGGCTGTCCCTGTGTTAATTTATCCGAGTCACTAACCTAGATCAAATATGTAGCAGCTGATGTCAGAGGCAAGTCAGACCCACTGATCTGCATGCATACAGTATTCCAGGTCATTGGGGTTGATTAACTAAAGCCAAATAGGCTGATCAGTTGCAGTAGAGTTTTACCTTTGCAAGGGCAAGTAAATGGGGTGACAATTTACTTTGCAAAGAATACCTAATCACATGCGGGGGGCGGGGATTGTAATTTTTCTTGCACATAATTAGTTGATGGAAGTCAACACTAAGCTAAGGGAAAATTCCCTTGAATAGCCTATTTGCCTTTAGTAAAGCAACCCCAGAGATTTAAAGCAAAGAAACCATTAGCTCATTGTGACAGCCAGGCAATGAGCATTTTTGTAAACCATGTCAGCAAAGAGGGTCTTAATACTTCTCTGAGCTTACTTTTTTTTAGTTTATATTGGTAGTGAAAGATCATTTCTGACTGGTTTGCTAAGGCCTCTTTGTGTAAGCCTTATACAATGACTTTGTAGGTATCTGCAACGTAAAATCATGCTTTGTTTTGTTATGACGAAAGTGCTTCTATATACCTAAAGATGACACATGGACGCCCTGGGTAATTGGGACTAGTTTGGTTGGTTAAGTATTTGTTGAAAATCATTACAGATGAAATACATGTATGGGAGTCGTTCAGCTGCTAAAAGATTATTACTGTTAATCCGTTCCTAAAATTTTCACAGCTCTACCACACAGCAGAGCCAGTTGTATTTTTTGAACTTTTTGGCATGTTTTCATACATTGTTGCAGAGCTTTGCACTTAACAACCAGCCTCCTCCTACAAAAAAAAATACATGAAGCATGCAAAAGCATACAAATCCATAGAAGCGTGCTTATAAAATGCACTGAAAAATGCATGATTATGTACTGGTGGGAACCTAGGCTAAATTACCTGACTGGATACAAATTAAATAGGCTGTAAAGGTAGGCTTTCACATTACATTAAACTTGGTAAATCTAAAGAAGGCTTTACAGAAATTGTACTATTATTATTATTATTCAGGATTTATATAGAGCTAACAGTTTGCACAGCACTTTACAATATTTAGGGAGACAGTACAGTTACAATACAATAAAATACAAGAGGGTTAAGAGGATCTTGCTCACAAGAGCTTACAATCTAATAGAGTGAGTACAACTGGAATGTAATGTGCAATGCTAATTTAGGTTAATGAGGCAACAGCTATATGCACAGTGATTTAAAACAACCATGGAGAATCTCTTATGCCCTGTACACACGATCGGACATTGATCGGACATTCGGACGACAAAATCCATGGATTTTTTCCGACGGTTGTTGGTTCAAACTTGTCTTGCATACACACGGTCACACAAAGTTGTTGGAAAATCCGATCATTTTGAACGTGGTGACGTAAAACACGTACGTCGGGACTATAAACGGGGCAGTAGCCAATAGCTTTCGTCTCTTAATTTATTCTGAGCATGCGTGGCACTTTGTCCGTCGGATTTGTGTACACACGATCGGAATTTCTGACAACGGATTTTGTTGTCGGAAAAATTTATAGCAAGCTCTCAAACTTTGTGTGTCAGAAATTCCAATGGAAAATGTGTGATGGAGCCTACACGCGGTCGGAATTTCTGACAACAAGGTCCTATTACACATTTTCCGTTGGAAAATCTGACTGTGTGTACGGGGCATAACAGATCTGAGTTTAGTAAACTGAAATTTGTTTTGATCCTATAGCTTCTGCACTGTGCACATATTTATAGCTCCTTGCTCTGAATGGCAAATGATCATCATTATTGTTCTTCAGATGGAGAGAAGGCTGAGCCATTTATGAACAATGCGCTGCAACCATGAAATACTGTAGTGCATGTTGCCAGTAGATAATAGAAGATTACACACTTGGTTTATGTCTAAAATGACATACATACATGGTCTAAAAATGTAACTGTCCACTCCCGGTGAAAGTTCCAGGTCAGTTGTCCTACGACCTGTGTATAAGTAAAGGGGCAACTTCTAGCCATGGGTAATTGCATGGTGGTTTGTTTGTCATTGTTGAAAAAATCTTATCTGCCATCGTGTCCTTCAAGTTGTCACTTATAATTTTCAAGACTTCAAACTGAAATAAACGTACCCAGACTTGAAATAGCCAGTCTTTTCTTAATCAGATAATCGCCAGTATGTCTGTTTGGAATACAAATAATAACATTCAACAGATACTTCTTTGATTTGGAAAGGACACTGAGCAGAAAATATACAGAGCAGATAAGTAGCATTCACAGATGAGTAAACAGAAACATGGATATAGAGATATAGTTCTCGATTTACATTGCATTAAAAAGGAATAAATTAATTTAACATTATGTGTAAAAAAAAAAAAAAAAAGGGCATCATTGTGTTATTGTGAGTTATCAAGAAAGAAAAATGTCAAAACCCTATTTCTAGCCAATCCTTCCACCAGGAGAAAAGAGTGGTCGCCAGGAACATTCACTTGTATGTCATTAGATATTTTGGGAATAACATTCATTCACCAAAAAAGGTGTCGCTATTGCTGATTTTCTGACATAATATGCTTGAGGTGGTTGTTCGATTAGTATACTTACAACACATCAATTGAGTACTTTTTATTTTCACTAACATTTATATTTTCAGAACAAACTTTCAGGGTGTATTCCCTTCTTCTATGGTCCAAGAGTTACTAATACATAACATTTTATCAGAATGTCAAGGCTGCTTTCACAATCTTCAATTGCAGAAATTTTCCCAAATTTCAACAGGAATTCACCACTGGGCTGGAGGCACTAAGTCTGTGAAACAACTAAAATGTTCTGTGCTATGGGCTTGGGGCCACCTGCTACCATAGTTGCCAACTGTCCATCATTTAAAGGCATAAATCTCTCTTTTCCAACTAAATCCTTCTATCCACATAATGCTGAACTCCAGTTAAATGTAAAAAATTAGCAAGGGTGTGCTCTCCCGCACTCACCTTCGCTTTTTGATATTCCTGGTATAGGGGTGGTCCCTTGACATCCTTATGTACAGTGCAAGGCCATTGGCTATACATGGTGACATCGGAGGAACCATGATTGGTCGAGCAGCAAAGAGGAGCAGCCATGTGGAACTGGTCGAATAGAGGGGAACAAGCATGCCACAGGAAGGTTTAAGCTTAATATATCACTTAATCCCTAACACCTTAGAAAGAAAAGCAATCAACCGTTGCAGTTGAGGATCCCAGCCTTGTTAATTTTTATAGCTGACTGAAGTTTAGCTACAAATTATCCATTTTAACCCTATGAACAGCCCTCTATAAATAAATATGCTACCTATCCAAAGCTAGTTTCTTGATTAAGCACTGCTTTGGGTGAAACACGTTGGAAGCAAGGCTTTGGGTGCCAATTAGTGGTGTGTTGTCATTGCAATAAACCAGGGCTGTAGTTGAACATCTTTGGTGTGCGGCCCATTATTTGGATGGTGGATTACCTATCAAAAGTATGAAATTGCATTACATTTTTCATCTAACACTTTAATGAGTGCATTTGTTATTTTAAAATGGAGGCAAAGGAGTGTAGATTAATCACTTTGTTTCTGTAAAATAATCAGATAAGAATACATCCACACAAGGAATGCATTGTTTTCAGGGAGCCAGCTGGTTCTAACTAAAAATAAATACACAAGAGTAATTAGACATTTTAATGCAAATAAAGGGAATGTTTCTCTAATAGGTTTGCACGACAATGCAGAGCTTTTCACACCCTGTGAATAGGGATGGTCCCGATGTTCGAATCAAACTTAAGTTCGACTCGAACATCGGGTGTTCATATGTTCGTAGAACAAACGAACATATGGGGCACTCATGGCAAGTTCGACAGCCGAGGAGCACCCCATAATGCACTGCGAGATTGCAGTGCATTGACGGCTGCTGATTGGCCAAAGCATGCACCTGACCTGTAGGTGCAATGCGCTGTGAGACCCATGATATACAGTATAAGGCTGTTGCTTACACAGTGGCCATATATAGTGAATGAATAGAGATAAGGCAGGTAGTTAGTGTAGTGAGAAGTCAGTGTAGTATATATAATACAGTGCAGAGTATATAGTGCAGAAAGTGTAGTATATATAATACAGTTCAGAGTATATAGTGCAGTCCATGTAGTATATATAATACAGTTCAGAGTATATAGTGCAGTCAGTGTAGTATATATAATAATACAGTGGAGAGTATATAGTGCCATCAGTGTAGTATATATAATACAGTGGAGAGTATATAATGCAGTCAGTGTGGTATATAAAATACAGTGCAGGGAATATAGTGCAATGCAGAGTATATAATACAGTGTATTGAAGTGGTTAAGGGGAACCTTATGACAGAATTAAGAAAAAAAAAAAACGGCGTGGGGTACCCCCCAAAATCCATACCAGGCCCTTTGATTCTAGTATAGATTTTCAGGGGAACTCCATGACATAATAAAAAAAAAATTGACATGGGGTCCTCCCAAAATCCATACCAGACCCTTTTCTGAGCATGCAGCCTGGCAGGCCAGGAAAGGGAGGGGATGACCGAGCGCCCCCCCCCCCTTGAACCATACCAGGTCGCTTGCCCTCAACATGGAAAGGGTGCTTTGGGGTGCCCCCCAAAGCACCTTGGCCCCATGTTGATGGGTAGTTGTTGGGGTCTGTGGGTGGGGGGCTTATCGGAATCTGTAAGCCCCCTTTAACAAGGGGGCCCCCAGATACCAGCCCCCTTTATGTGAATGGATATCGGGTACATTGTACCCCTACCCATTCACCAAAAAAGGTGTCAAAAAGTAAAAACCACAAGAGACAGTTTTTGACAATTCCTCTATTAAATCCATCCATCTCCAATCACGCCGCCCGGCGGACCCGAAAAATAGACAAGATTAAAAAACTCTGCCTCAATGGGAGGCCTCCCGGCGACTGCTGTCTTTTAACTTAGGCAAGGGCGGGCCACTCAGTGATGTAACCAAGTGATCCCGCCCCTTCTAATGCCATGTGATGTCATGTGACTTCAGAGGGGGCAGGCCATCCAGTTATGTCAGCGGGTGGCCCCACCCTTGCCTATATAAGATCTGTCAAAGCGAAAAGACCTCCCATGGAGTTTCTTGATGTGGAAAACACTTTTTTTATAAAGGAATTGTCAAAAACTGTCTATTTTGGTTTTTACTTTTTGACACTTTTTTGGTGAATAGGTAGGGGTACAATGTACCTGATACGCATTTACATGGGGGAGGGTGGGATCTGGGGGCTTCCAGATTCCGATAATCCCCCCACCCGCAGACCCCGACAACCACAGCTCAGGGTTGTCGGGAAGAAGCTCTTGCCCCCATCAACATGGATAAAAGGTGCAAAGCACCCACCCCCCCATGTTGAGGGTATGTGGCCTGGTATAGTTCAGGAGGGATGGGGCTCGCTCGCTGGTCCCCCCCATCCTGACCTCCAGGCTGCATGCTCGGATGAGGGTCTGGTATGGATTTTGGGGGGACCCCGCGCCTTTTTTTAATTTTGGCGTGGAGTTCCCCTTAAAATCCACATGAGACCTGAAGGGTCTGGTTTGGACTGGGGGGGGAACCTCACGCTATTTTTTAAATTAATTTTTCATCTATATTGCCGGGAGCCAGCAATACATTACAGCCGCGAGCAAGTTTACATTACATTTTTTCCTTTAGAAATGTCATTATTGCTGCGGCACTGTTCTACACATTGCACAGATGTGCCACTTTACAGGTAGACTAAGGGGACCCCCCAGGCAAAATATTTAAAGGAATATTTCATTTTTATTGTTTCACATTATGGATTATTAAAATCACTACTCCTGAAAAAATGATCTTTTTAAAAACTTTTTGTTGCATTGATACATGTCTACTAGGGCAGTACCTAGTCCCCTTGCACTTTTTATGGCAATTACTTGCATAAAAGCCTTTAAAATGAGGACTTTTGATTGGTCATGTTCGTGTCCCATAGACTTTAATAGGGTTCGCATGTTATCTAGAACTTTTTGCCTGTTCTAGGTGTGCTGGTGTGAACCGAAACCGGGGGTGTTTGGCCCATACCTACCTGTGAACAATATCACATAGCTGATCTAGTAAAGAGCACAGCCCTTATACAACATATGCTTAAATTCTCTGTTTGCAGCGTGCATTAAACATCCACAAAAAATATATTTTTTTGTGCCTAATATGCTGATCTGTTTCCATAGTAGGGCATCAGGTAAGATTATGGCTTCAAAAGAAAGCTAAAAACATAAAAGCTCTAACCAGGGTTTCTCACTAAGGGCACTGTTTTGTATAAACCATCAGTATTATATTATGATATTGTGTGTATAAAAATTGCTTTGACTGTGAGAATTAGTTATTACCTTTACACAAGGATACCAGTATAGTATAGTAGAGTAGAGTAGAGCACTAATGGGGGATCTAGTGCAATAAATTTACCTTGCAACATTTTAAGTATTTATAACATTAATTATGATACAAGCAATTTGAGTTTTAAGGTTTACTTGCCCTTAGAGTGCATAATAATGTTTATCAAACCAAGTGACACATTTTGTGTAATGCTGTTATTTCTTGAACTCTGACAAATTACATTAATACATGGGCCCCCGAGATCGTAAACTCTAACCGTGTTTGCCATTTTCCAGTATTTGCGCTTTTACGTCTTACAATCTGTCTTAATGTATGCCTTTCTGTTCTTTGAAGTTTTTCATTACTGCCGCATATATATAAGTGCGCATGATTTCCTATGAAGTTGAACAACATAATGAAGAAAGTGACAGGCAGATATTTTGTGCAATCCCCAAAAGTCCAAATTAGAAGCAAAGATATATCTGAAGTGTGACATAATAGAAAACAAAGGTGTAAATCATTGCACAAAACATAAAGGAGACTTGTTAAAGAGAGTTCATTAACACAAAAGTGTGCATTTTAAAATCAAATTGGAAGGATTGATGCTGCAATAAAGTTCAGAGGAGGATATACTTTACAATTAACCAAACCATATAAAGAAAAAAATGTCTTACATTTTTTTTTTTTTTTACGGAATTGTCTATGCTATAAATTGTATGGACTAATGAACAAATTGTAGGATGTAAAAAATACAACATAATAAATAAAAACACAGAACAGGATTAGGTATATCAGATTCGATAAGGAAAGTTCCCCAAGAATAATTAAGTGGATAACTACATTGAACTTATGCTTACACGCTGATGTTGATGTGATTTACAGATCAGTATAACAGCGATAGACAAATGAAAGAATAACTCAGGAGTCATTCAGTCTTGCATTAGAGCCAGCTGGCACTTTAAGTAGTCCATTAGGCTACAATGAGGCCATAACTTTTCAGGCATATTGCCTGCTTTGCTTATTTTCCTCTTTTTAGGCTCATCATGAAAAATGTTGTAAAAGGGGGGAAATGGAAAACAACTGATGTCAAAACTGGATTAGAGAAAGTGTGACAGATTTATAAATAGCAGTTTAACATAATAGGGCTCCTAAGAATAATGTTACATGGCACAGATAGACTTTGTCTGCCATACTAATATAAACATAATTGGTACTGTTTGTAGGTGGAGACATTTTCCTTTCCTCCAAGAGGTAATGAAACATCCACTTTTAATAAGACATGGAAAGCCGGGTGGTATTGTGACTAAGTTATATAGATGGCTTTCAGCTTCAGAAGAGTCTCCAGCTGCAAGAGCAATGCCCTACTATAAGACTTCTCACACTAACCCTAAATATATGCAGAACCCCCAAATTATATATATATATATATATATATATATATATATATATATATATATATATATATATATATATAGCAGAGACCCTAGAGAATAAAAAGGAAGTTCTTGCAAATTTGTACGTCAAATGGTATTTGCGCAATGATTTTTCAAAATAATTTTTGGAAAAATATACTTTAATAAATTTTAATGCAAAAAAACAGAATATACAACTACATTTTTTGGTAAATTATAAAGGATGATATTAGGCCGAGTAAATAAATACTTAACATGTCACACTTTAAAATTGTGCACGCTCGTAGAATGGTGCCAAACTACGGTACTTAAAAATCTCCATAGGCGACATTTTAAACTTTTTTATAGGTTACCAGTTTAGAGTTACAGAGGATGTCTAGTACTAGAATTATTTCTCTCGCTATAACGTTCCCAGCAATACCTCCCATGTGTGGTGCGAACATAGTTTACATATGTAGGTGCAACCTACATATGCGTTTGCTTCTGCATGTGAGCATGAGGGGACAGGGACACTTTACATTTTTTTATTATAAAATTATTTAATTTTTATTTTTACACTGTCCCTTTAATTATTATTTTTTTTATCACTTTTTTCCTATCACAAGAAATGTAAACATTCCTTGTGATAGAAATAAGGCATGACAAGTTCTCTTTATGGAGACATCTGGGGTCTATAAAAATTAGGGACTGATGTGAAAACATGGCTAAAGCAAGGGCTAAATTATAAGGTAAAATACGCTATATTAACGAAACTTAATATTAACCAGTGCACAAAGCAAGGTTCATAAAAACAGGGAAGAGCGAGTTTGGGGTGAAGAAACTTGACTGGCCTGCACAGAGTCCTGACCTCAACCCAAAAGAACACCTTTGGGATGAATTAGAGTGGAGAATGCGAGCCAGGCCCTCTCGTCCAAATCAGTGCCTGACCTCACAAATATGCTTCTGGAAGAATGGTCAAACATTCCCATAGACACACTCCTAAACCTTGTGGACAGCCTTCCCAGAAGAGTTAAAGCTGTTATACAGTGGGGCAAAAAAGTATTTAGTCAGCCACCAATTGTGCAAGTTCTCCCACTTAAAAAGATGAGAGAGGCCTGTAATTGTCATCATAGGTATACCTCAACTATGAGAGACAAAATGTGGAAACAAATCCAGACAATCAGAATGTCTGATTTTTGAAAGAATTTATTTGCAAATTACGGTGGAAAATAAGTATTTAGTCAATATCAAAAGTTCATCTCAATACTTTGTTATATATCCTTTGTTGGCAATGACAGAGGTAAAACATTTTCTGTAAGTCTTCACAAGGTTGTCACACACTGTTGCTATTATGTTGGCCCATTCCTCCATGCAGATCTCCTCTACAGCAATGATGTTTTAGGGCTGTCGCTGGGTAACACGGACTTTCAACTCCCACCAAAAGTTTTCTATGGGGTTGAGCTCTGGAGACTGGCTAGGCCACTCCAGGACCTTAAAATGCTTCTTACGAAGCTACTCCTTCGTTGCCCCGGCAATGTGTTTGGGATCATTGTCATGCTGAAAGACCCAGCCACGTTTCATTTTCAATGCCCTTGCTGATGGGAGGAGGTTTGCACTCAAAATCTCACAATACATGGCCCCATTCATTCTTTCATGTACACGAATCAGTCGTCCTGTTCCCTTTGCAGAGAAACAGTCCCAAAGCATGATGTTGCCACCCCCATGCTTCACAGTAGGTATGGTGTTCTTTGGTTGTAACTCAGCATTCTCTCACCTCCAAACACGACGAGTTGTGTTTCTACCAAACAGTTCTACTTTGGTTTCATGTGACCATATGACATTCTCCCAATCCTCTTCTGGATCATCCAAATGCTCTCTAGCAAACCTCAGATGGGCCCGGACATGTACTGGCTTAAGTAGGGGGGCACATCTGGCACTGCAGGATCTGAGTCCCTTGCGGCATAGTGTGTTACTGATGGTAGCCTTTGTTACGTTGGTCCCAGCTCTCTGCAGGTCATTCACTAGGTCCCCCCGTGTGGTTCTGGGATTTTTGCTCACCGTTCTTGTGATCATTTTGACCCCACGGGGTGAGATCTTGCATGGAGCCCCAGATCAAGGGATCCCACAGTTGATTTCTTCACACCAAGCTGCTTGCCTATTACAGATTCAGTCTTCCCAGCCTGGTGCAGGTCTACAATTTTGTTTTTGGTGTCCTTCAACAGCTCTTTGGTCTTCACCATAGTGGAGTTTGGAGTGTGACTGTTTGAGGTTGTGGACAGGTGTCTTTTATACTGATAATAAGTTCAAACAGGTGCCATTAATACAGGTAATGAGTGGAGGACAGAGGAGCCTCTTAAAGAAGAAGATACAGCTCTGTGAGAGCCAGAAATCTTGCTTGTTTGTAGGTGACCAAATATTTATTCTCCACCATAATTTGGAAATAAATTCTTTCAAAAATCAGACAACGTGATTGCCACATTTTGTCTCTCATAGTTGAGGTATACCTATGATGACAATTACAGGCCTCTCTCATCTTTTTAAGTGGGAGAACTTGCACAATTGGTGGCTGACTAAATACTTTTTTGCCCCACTGTAGCTGCAAAGGGTGGGCCAACTCAATATTGAACCCTATGGACTAAGACTGGGATGCCATTAAAGTTCAACTGCGTGTAAAGGCAGGCGTCCCAATACTTTTGGCAATATAATGTAAATTTGCATGCCTGGCTATCGCTTGTATAACAGCAAAATGTGTATTAATAATAAAAAATTCAGTATGAACATCATCTACTGTAACTCTTTTCTTTTTCAAATCTAGTAATAATATGATAGCACCGAAAAGATTATTAGAAAGCATGAATAGGTGTATACTACAACCCAATGTAGAATAGCTAAATCTCCGTTCTTTCCTATCTTTGGGTGTTGTATCTGAATGGCATGAACTTGTGTTGGCTCAAACCCTGAAGAGAAAATGATGATCACAAGTGGTTAATCAGTGCACTGTAAAATTCCAGCTAAGCTGTGGAATTTGCCATTGCTGTGAGATTGTGTCCTAATCTGATAAAACAGTGGATTAGAAAGAATTTAAAATAAATAGAATAGAAGCAAGCCATGTGCTGGAGTGGACACATCATATTTTTATTTTAATCAATAATTACAAAACACCATTGTTTTGCTTGGGCTGATTTCAGAGTGTCAGTATTAATGCAGTCCACGTTGTTTCAGTTCATATTTTCTCAAAAGCACAACACTTCAAACTTTCTAGTTACAGTTCTGCTCCTTATGAAATGTATATAAAAAAAAAAATGTGCTCGCTCTTCACATTGTCCCTTACCATGCTGGGTGCATGAAAGGTGAACTACCATAATCTTATATAATGGTAAGTGTGGCAATATGTAATCACTTCGAAGTCCAAGGATCACTTTAAATAGCAGCCTGTATGCACTATATACTGTAGGTGGAAATAGTTGCTGCTGCCTCCCACTTAGCATGGTTGTGTTAACTACATCCTCAACATAATACACACATTTCTTCAGCTTCTCTGTTGCAATGATTTGATCTGCACAGTAAATGAAGATGTCAATACTCACTGACACTTTGTTGACCATAGGACACTTGGAGCTCTTGTGTAAGGAATCAGAAAATACATTTCCTATTGATTTTGCCATTGTTTTAAATCTGAACTCCAGCCTTATCGCCAGTCTTGCACAGTTGTAAGGGCTCCTCTCCCGTATTGAAAGTTGCTTAGTCTGATTTCACTGCACGCTGTGGTCATATCAAAGAATGCATTAGAAGCTGCAACAATTTAGATAGAGACCACCTCATTTCCTGGCTAGGGACATCCAGCCTTTTTGGTCCATATCCTTTCTGTCCCTGGCCTGCCCCTTTTACTCATTGGATTTCAGTTCTCTTAATCATGGAGCATAACTATACACGTGGCCATTACCTAGGGTGGTCTGTATTCAACCCTCCAACAGGAAGGCAGATCACAGTGAAAATAAAAAAGGAATCTGGACATTTGGAGGAGGTTCAGATAAAAAAAAAAGGTATTTGTAACCTAAGAATACATACTTGAATACATTCAAAAATGAGTGTCTCTTTAAACAGATCTGCCCTGTTCCCCTTAAAATAGAAGATTGCCATCTGGATACATTTTCACAGAGAGACTCTGTAAATGATTCCTTTAGGGAAACTTTATTTGCCTTATGGTTGTGTGACAGAATGTGTTCCCATGTGTGGGACAGGTTCCCTGTTGATAGCTTTCCTGCAGCAACACGTAAACTGCTGTGAACCTGTCGCTGTGTGTGCATATGTCTGTGTGTGTGTGTGTGTGCGTAGTGTGTGTGTCTTGTCAAGGTTTCTGCTTTAGAGAAATTTGTGAAAGGGAAGAGACTGCCATGGTGTAGGTGGCTGTCCTATAACATCCAGTTGCTAGCAAGTGTTTGCTATTTATAATGCTCATGAACTATTATAGCTTTTGAGCTGTGCATAGTACAAAGGTAAACTGCAGAAAGGCTCTGAAGATACTACAGGAGGATTATCCGGTATAATAAGAATTGTTATTATTATAACACAATAAAAAGCTTCACAAACAATCTGTTGATAAGCATCTATTCTTAGTGCGAGAAAGGCTCAGATGATCAATTTGTGATCATATATGAAATATATGAAAGATTCTATAAAACAATTTTCTTTTGTTCCCTTTTGGATCTTTAACACCTTGTGAACTGTCACACATGGGCGTCCTCAGGTAGGGGCAAGGGGGGTCAAGTGCCCCCCCTGGAATCAGGGATCGGATCTTAAATTCAGTAAGTTGCGTCGCTATGGGGTGCAGGCAGCCCGCACCCATGTGCTACCTGCCAGTGGGGTGACACCATCAAGGTGATATCAAGCCCCCCATCAGTGTAGTGTGACTTCGGGCTCTTTTCCCTGCTCAGTTCAGCAGAGAACTTGGTGGCACTGTGACAGGAGAAAGGCGACCTGAGGGCTATCAGAGGTTTCTCCCGCTCCCCCCCCCCTTCTCCTGACAGGGAGAAGAGAGGGCGGCTCTCACCACGTTACCCGCCCAGCTTCCTGCCCTCTCCGTTCCTTCCCTATTGGACATAACTGAGGGCTAATCAAAGGAGACTAGGAGAGGAGAGCATCATGGGACATGTAGTGAAAAAAAACATTAATATCGCTTAGAAAAAGCAACACATATTACACACATTACACATTGTTTGGCACACAGTAAACCCCTTGATTGCCCCTTAATGTTAGCCCCTTCCCAACCAGTGTCATTAGTATGGATGTCAGTACCAGTTTTTTAAATCTTTTTTCATTTATATAATAATAAAAAAATAATTCTGTGGTGATCAAATGCCACCAAAAGAAAGCTCTATTTGTGTGAAGAAAATTATATAAATTTAATTTGTGCACAGCATTGCATGGCCGCAAAATTGCCAGTTAAGGAAGCGCAGTACATAATAGCAAAAAATGGCCTGGTCATGAAGGGTGTAAAACCTTCTGGAGAGCAAGTAGTTAAATGTGTCACTGGGTTAAAAGTCTAATGCCGCATACACATGATCGGACATTCCGACAATAAAATCCTGGATTTATTTCCGACGTATGTTGGCTCAAACTTGTCTTGCTTACACACGGTCACACAAATGTTGCTGGAAATTCCGAACGTCAAGAACGTGGTGACGTACAACACATACGACGAGCCGAGAAAAATGAAGTTCAATAGCCAGTACAACTCTTCTGCTTGATTCCGAGCATGCGTGGAATCTTGTGCGTTGGAAATGTGTACACACAATCGGCATTTCCGGCAACGGATTTTGTTGTTCGAACATTTGAGAACCAGCTCTCAAATGTCCGATGGAGCCTACACACGGTTGGAATTTCCGACAACAAGCTCACATCGAACATTTGTTGTCAGAAATTCCGACCGTGTGTACACGGCATTAGTGTTCCATCATACTCTAATACCAAAGATATCTGGTGTCTTAGACCTCTTGCATACAGAGGTAATAATTCACTAATGTTTGTACTCAGGGATCTTAAAGTGATTGTAAAGCCTCGTTTTATTTTTTTTTCAAAAAACAAACACGTTATACTTACCTCCTCTTTGCAAGGGTTTTGCACAGAGTGGCCCCATTTCTCCTTTTCTGGGGTCCCCCCGCAGCGCTCCTGGCTCCACCTCTTCTCAAGTGCACCCACGGAGAGCCACTTTCCCTGGGGGCACTTGTGCGAGCTGCGTCCATTGACACAGACAGCAGTACTCGACCCCTCCCCCCAGCTCCTGTGTCACTGGATTTGACAGCAGCGGGGGGCCAATGGCTGCGCTCCTATAAATCTATCCAATGACGACCCAAAACAGCAGCTGGAGCTGCTGTGTTCATCCTCAGCGCTGGAACGATCAGGCTTCGGTAAGTAAAAGGGGGGGGGGGGGTCTGGGCGGTGCTGCAGCACAGGAGGTCTTTCACCTTAATGCATAGAATGCATTAAGGTGAAAAACCGTGTGGGTTTACAACCCTTTTAAAGGAAGAAAAATGCTGAGTAAAATGTTTTGTTAAGACCTTGCAAATACATGCGTATAGACATATAAACAGGCACATGCATATACATATGTAAAATTCTTCTTCATCCTCTTCCATTTGCCAGTGTTGCAATATACGCATGTATACAAGTGTATGTGCAAAAATTACTACTTGCTGTATTACTTTTAGTACTGTTCTATAGACAACAATGCTCCTTTTTTCAGATCAGTAAAAAAAAAGCATGGCAATAGGCCTAAATTTGTTTCTGCCATATTGGCACCCTAAGGGCCCATAGGAATAGACATCTATTAGCACCAAAGTGCATGTTCTGTGTGTTGTGTCCTTTTTATGGCTGTGCTTTTCTAAATTGTCAGCCTTTATTTTTTAAAGTTTGGAAATCTTTTCTCTTTGTAGAAGCTACATTTCTGCTTAGAACTGCAGGCTTCCCAATGTATTCATATGTATAAGTGCGCTGTGAAAAAAGTATCTGTCGTTTAAGTCCATTTTTTCATTAGACAGCTTGTGCCTAAGACCAGCTCCTCTTACCTTCCTTCCCAGCCTTGTTCTTTATCAGCTGGTATCATGTCCTCTCAGACATTTGTTCTTTCTCATTTGTGCGGGTTTCAGAATTTAATCCGACACACCAGAATGGGCTTGTAATGTTGCATAACCGTGATTACCGTACTTCCAGCGTAAATGAAACATATGCGCGAAGCAGGCGACGCTTGTCGAGTCAGAGTAACCTCCGTTCATCTTCCCACAAGCACATCACCCAGTGAAATCATCTTTACAACATTATTGTGGCCTTTAGTTACATCATCCATCTCAAGTCATACAAATGCACTCTTGTTTTCCCCGACTTAAAAAATGTCTCTCTATAATACCTCAGGAGTATAGAAAGATAGAACTTGGCAGCCTAAACCGCCTGCTCTGTATTTTCCTAGTTTAGCCTTCCAGTTCCAGATTTGACATTTTATAGTGATATAAAAAAACATAGATTTTTTTTTACTACCTTATTTGTTATTCAGATTTAGTTACTGTAGAAGAAAACATGATATTTAGTGACCTATGACATATTGGCTTCTAAGGTGCCCCTCCTGCCCTGGTCATGTGACCCTTAGGTAGGAAAATGAAGACAAGTTTTGCTGGATCAGACATCATCCATTTTCTGAGACCACTGAAGCTTTGCTCATATACAGTTGAACACAAGAGGAAGGTTCCTCACACACTTTAAGTTTTATTTTGTTCAACCCAGTGGGCTGAACAAAGAAAACTGAGGCTCCTGGGAGGACTTCACTGTACTAACTATGCAGTGTTAGTACAGCAATTTCTCCAATGAGCTATTGGGGTTTATTTACTAAAGGCAAATCCACTTTGCACTACAAGTGCACTTGGAAGTGCAGTCGCTGTAGATCCGAGAGGGACATGCAAGGAAAAAAAAACAGCATTTTTGCTTGTACATAGTTGGATTATAAAATTTGCCTTTGGTAAATCAACCCCATTGTATTCCCGCCAGAACACACTGGTCAGCGCTCGCCGCCATTTGCTTCCAGCTCTGATCAGATGCTTGTTTTAGAACATGCCTGTTCGAAAGAAGCCAGACGTTCAGCCGGCTTCTGTCAGACAGGCTGGTGTACACATGGGCTGAATGTCGGCTGGTTCAGCAGAAACCAGTTGTTATTCATCCACTTGCACTAAAATTAAAGTGAATGTAAAGTCAGAAGGTTTTTTATCTTAATGCAATGTATGCATTAAGATAAAAACCTTCTATGTGCAGCAGCCACCCTCAGCCCCCCCTAATACTTACCTGAGCTCCATCTCTCTCCAGCGATGTCCACGAGTTCCTCTGCCACCTGGGACTCTCCTCCTGATTGGCTGAGACACAGCAGCAGCACCATTGGCTCCCGCTGCTGTCAATAAAAGCCAGTTAGCCAATCAGGAGAGAGAGGGGGCAGGGCCAAACCAGGGCTCTCTGTCTTAATGGACACAGGGAGCTGTGACTCAGCTCTGGTGCCCCCATAGCAAGCACTCAACAGGAGGGAGGGGTCAAAGAGGGACATGAGAAAAGGAGGATTCAGGCTGCTCTGTGCAAATCCACTGCACAGAGAAGGTAAATATAATATGTTTGTTATTTTTAGAGGAAAAAAACAAGACTTTAAAATCACTTTAGGCTACATTCACATGGCATGCATCATCTGAAAAATAGTTTGCTGCATTTAGAGGTGGCTAAACATTGCCTCTTGGAGCAGCAACTCTCTATGCTATGGCTGTATACTAGCTACGGCCAGTTTGTGGGAATCCAAACTCTGCAGAACTGCTGACCTTGGACATATACTGGCTGTTCCCAGTGTCTCTCGGAGGCTCTACTTGCATGTATTCACTCGGATGAGAGGCTACATGTGAACAATGCTGATTTATACAAATTACAAACCTGACAGCCACTGCTGATAGCTGCAACTGTTGTGTGTGCAAGCAGAGTTCTCAATTGCCAGCAAGAATCTAGTGATTCTTGCTGGCGGTCAGCTCTGGCTGTAGATAAATTGCTATGTAAATGTAGTCTTTAGCTGGCCACATTAGGATTAAAATTCAACCAGTTCAGCAGAAACTGGATGAATTTCGATCCATGTATGACCCTTCCCATTCAAAAGGAGTTGATCTAGGGATTGACTCCTCCCAAACAAGACTATTGGTATATTTTCACTCGGTTGCAGCTCTGATCAATGTATTCTGGCAGCAGAGGCATCCCGCTGCCAGACTATAATAGTGCAGTGGGGAGATTCCCCCATCTGCTTACCATATAGAGACAGATCTCGATAAATGTGGCACCACATCCATATCAAAATGTAAACAGAAGAAACAAATAATTAGAGGATTTTAAAGGTTGCCATGAATAACCCCAATAGGGAAGGACTTCTAAAATTATACAAAAGTTTATTTCATATCAGTGTAAAAACCATACAACATGTACAAATTACATAAAGTTATCCTGCTTATATTTCGCAACTGGCTAAGTGAAGCACTGTGTGCAGAATACTGATGACCCAATGAACTTATTGAAAAAGTGAATGAAGATTTCCACATAGAAGGCCAGGTGCAGAAATCTGCATGTCATCACAGGTGTGGACTCTACGCGTTTCGCTGGATGGCTTCCTCAGGGATAGTATTAATGCAGGGAAATGCATTACAGTTAGTATTACAACATATAACAATAACCAATCATCAGTATAAAAGTACATCAACTATATTCCAAGTTATACAAAGAACATGTTATATTTATTACAAAACAACAAAGATTTTATATTTCCATAGACATATGAGATTAATTCTCTATCTTCATTTAAAGGAACACTAAAGTTAATTTTTTTTTTTTAAATAACAAACATGTTATACTTACCTCCACTGTGCAGCTCATTTTGCACAGAGTGGCCCAGAACCTGGTCTTCTGGGGTCCCTCGGCGGCTGTCTCGGCTCCCCCTGGCAAGGACTCAACACTTTCATGTGAGCTCCCTCGCATGGTGTTGAGTGCTTGCGAGCGCGCTCCCGTAATACAGCCGGCGGCCATAGCCGCTCACTGTATCACTCAGCCCTGCCCCCGGCACGCCACGTCATTGGATGTGATCGACAGCAGCGCAAGCCAATGGCTGCGCTGCTTTCAATCCATCCACTGTGACCAATCAACGGCCAGGCTGAGCGATGAAGAGGATGTCAGGAGTGAGTGCGGGACTTTCGAGGGGTCAGGTAAGTAAAACGGGGGTAGAAAAAATCGCTGCACTCAAAGTGCAGTACCCCTAGGTGCTAAAGTATAAAGTGCACAGTGCTATGTGAAACACAGCAAGTGAGTGATCAAACAAAACAACATATCCATTAAAATATCAAAATAAAATACAAGAGGATATAACAAACAGTGAATAAATGAAGTCCAAAAACGTGTGTATCCAATGATATAAAAGTGCCCAAATAAATTAGTCCAAAAATTTGGTGAATTTCACATATCCTATCTTCCAAACTGTGCCACCAAAAAACATGCTGTGGTGTCTTCCAGCCGCCCCCACAGGTGTATATGCTCACCTTCCTGTGTGTGACACAGCGATTAGACTATGTCAAACAAAGCCTTGGAGCCACTCCTGTGCTCATTAGGAACCAGCTGTGCAGACTTCCAATGTTCTCAAGTGGAGATGGTTTATGCAAGAGAAAAAAACTCCATAGCGCAATATGTAGGTATAAAGGATTTTAAAATAATCAGCTCCCCTCACATATATGTGCATGCGTAAAACTACCCCTAAGTGCTAAAGTATAAAGTGCACAGTGCTATGTGAAACACAGCAAGTGAGTGATCAAACAAAACAACATATCAATTAAAATATCAAAATAAAATACAAGAGGATATAACAAACAGTGAATAAATGAAGTCCAAAAACGTGTATATCCAATGATATAAAAGTGCCCAAATAAATTAGTCCAAAAATTTGGTGAATTTCACATATCCTATCTTCCAAACTGTGCCACCAAAAAACATGCTGTGGTGTCTTCCAGCCGCCCCCACAGGTGTATATGCTCACCTTCCTGTGTGTGACACAGCGATTAGACTATGTCAAACAAAGCCTTGGAGCCACTCCTGTGCTCATTAGGAACCAGCTGTGCAGACTTCCAATGTTCTCAAGTGGAGATGGTTTATGCAAGAGAAAAAAACTCCATAGCGCAATATGTAGGTATAAAGGATTTTAATCAAATAATCAGCTCCCCTCACTGGGGTACTCACATATTGTGGGTGCGTGAGTGCACCATCCTTAACAAGCATAAAACGGTCAATCTCTCGGTGTGGTGTGCGGTGCGGCGTGTGTAACGAAAATCTCCTGCTCTCTCTCTGCTGACAGCTCCGTCCAGGCCTGGAGATTTTCGTTACACACGCCGCACCGCACACCACACCGAGAGATTGACCGTTTTATGCTTGTTAAGGATGGTGCACTCACGCACCCACAATATGTGAGTACCCCAGTGAGGGGAGCTGATTATTTGATTAAAATCCTTTATACCTACATATTGCGCTATGGAGTTTTTTTCTCTTGCATAAACCATCTCCACTTGAGAACATTGGAAGTCTGCACAGCTGGTTCCTAATGAGCACAGGAGTGGCTCCAAGGCTTTGTTTGACATAGTCTAATCGCTGTGTCACACACAGGAAGGTGAGTAGGGATGAGCTCCGGCGTGTTCGCATGGCGCACGTGCCGAGCCCGCCAGGAAGTCGGCACGGCGCAGCGCTAATCACAAGCAGTGAGACATTTCCCGATGTGCGGCTGCAGAGATCGGGAAATGTCTCCCTGCCTGTGATTAGCGCTGCGCCGTGCCGACTTCCTGGCGGGCTCGGCACGTGCGCCATGCGAACACGCCGGAGCTCATCCTTAAAGGTGAGCATATACACCTGTGGGGGCGGCTGGAAGACACCACAGCATGTTTTTTGGTGGCACAGTTTGGAAGATAGGATATGTGAAATTCACCAAATTTTTGGACTAATTTATTTGGGCACTTTTATATCATTGGATATACACGTTTTTGGACTTCATTTATTCACTGTTTGTTATATCCTCTTGTATTTTATTTTGATATTTTAATTGATATGTTGTTTTGTTTGATCACTCACTTGCTGTGTTTCACATAGCACTGTGCACTTTATACTTTAGCACTTAGGGGTAGTTTTACGCATGCACATATATGTGAGGGGAGCTGATTATTTTAAAATCCTTTATACCTACATATTGCGCTATGGAGTTTTTTTCTCTTGCATAAACCATCTCCACTTGAGAACATTGGAAGTCTGCACAGCTGGTTCCTAATGAGCACAGGAGTGGCTCCAAGGCTTTGTTTGACATAGTCTAATCGCTGTGTCACACACAGGAAGGTGAGCATATACACCTGTGGGGGCGGCTGGAAGACACCACAGCATGTTTTTTGGTGGCACAGTTTGGAAGATAGGATATGTGAAATTCACCAAATTTTTGGACTAATTTATTTGGGCACTTTTATATCATTGGATACACACGTTTTTGGACTTCATTTATTCACTGTTTGTTATATCCTCTTGTATTTTATTTTGATATTTTAATGGATATGTTGTTTTGTTTGATCACTCACTTGCTGTGTTTCACATAGCACTGTGCACTTTATACTTTAGCACCTAGGGGTACTGCACTTTGAGTGCAGCGATTTTTTCTAGCGCAGACACATTGTTTTTTTATTTTAATACTTTGCACGAATATGGAACGTGACTGAGTGTTTGCAGCTGGTCTCCACTGTTCACTTATTATTTTGTAGGCATTTATCCGTAAGTGGCTCGCAGGGTTTCATATATATTTAAGTAAAACGGGGGGCAGGGGGACCGGTATTGTCAGATGTTTTTTCACCTTAATGCATAGAATGCATTAAGGTGAAAAAACTTTTACCTTTACAACCCCTTTAAGAGGTACTCACATATATGCATAGAGTTGCAGACTTGAGCCGGGGGGTTCTCCATCTGCATTGAATGTGTTGATGGGGGAGTTGATTCTTCTTTTTTTTTGATAAGCCAGCTCACTGATCAAAAAAGATCTATCTTTGGCCAGTTTTAGAATCTTGCTGTATCTGTACATAAATCTCAAAATAAGTAAATAAACTAAATTCAACAGAGTTTGGTAAATAGAATATTTGCATTTGCTATTTAACGTGAGCCTAAAGTCAGTTAAAACTGCATGAACAAATTCCTAAAGCTGACCACAAAAACTTGAATTTAAATATTTTCCTTAATAGCTACATAGAATTTAAATCCACATTTATAAATCAAGACATTGTTTTATAAAAGTAGTAATTACATCATCACTGTGATGTGCATAGCCTGTACAGAGAGCAAAGATTTGGGAGGGAGCCAACAGCTCCACCCACCATAGCCTGTTTACAAGAAACTACAGGAGGAGGCAGAGACAAGACCAGTCACCCTGCACATAGAGAGAGAGCAGCAGGGACCAGCCTTTCTTACATGAAGTTCCTGCACAGAGGCAAAGTTCAACACTGAGATACTGCACAACTCTGGAAGAAATACACAAAACACACCAATATTTAAGTAAGAATACACACGACTCTTGTAATAAGATAACACTTACTTTTGGAAAGGAAGAAACACCTCCACACACCAACCTTACCAGAAAGGTAAATCAACTAGATGTCTTCAGCCTGACTCCACCCAAGCCACACCCCTTATGCATTTTTCCCCACTTATAGGGCTTAAAGTGGATGTAAACCTGATTCATGAAATTTGACCTACGAACATCTATCTCTAGTGTTTTCTTATCTCTCTCCAAAGCAAGTCCTGTGTGTTTCTGCTGCTTCATTCTTCTGTTATCAGCATGATAACTTCTGACAAATTCTCTGTCAACCTAGAGAAAACCAGTCTGAAATTTGTGTCGTGGAAGGTTGCTATAAATAGAGTAGCAGATAACTTGTCTTGTCACAGCACAGCTCTGCACATTCCTTCCTTTCTCTACCTATGTGGAGGGGGAATGTGTGCCTTATCTCCAATCAGCTGTCGTGGCTGCTAAGATGCTAAGAATCCACTCCCAGTGCTGAACAGGAAGAGGAAATCTCTAGCACTTTCTAGACATGTGCAGGATGAAAAAATTTGTTTAGTTTAGTTTCAATTCCTTATTTAACTAAATTCGTTTAGTTAAATTAGTTGCATTCGTTACATTCGTTTTCGGGATTCGTTTAGTTTCGTATTTGAATTCCAAAAAATTCGACCGCATTCGAAAAAGCTATCAAATTCGAAAAAAATTCTACCGCATTTGAAAAAACTATCAAATTCGAAAAAATTCTACTGCATTCGAAAAAAAATTATCAAATTAGAAAAAATTCTACCGCATTCGGAAAAAACTATTACATTCAAAAAAATTCTACCACATTCGAAAAAAGTCTACCGCATTAAAAAAAAACTATCAAATTCGAAAAAATTCCACCACATTCGAAAAAAAACTATCAAATTCGAAAAATTTCTACCACATTCGAAAAAAATTTGACCGAATTTGAAAAAGTAAACTATATATAACCATTTTTCAAAATTCGAATTTCATATAGAATGAAATCGAATTCCAATAGAAAAGATTCGAATAGAATAGAAAATAAGAATAGCATGCAAAAACAATAGAACAGAATAGAAAAAAATATAATATATTCTATTCTAATCTTTTCTATTCGAATTCATTCTGTACCAAATTCCAATTCCGGAAGATGTTTTATATATATATATATATATATATATATATATATATATATATATATATATATATATATATATTCCTATTCTGTTCTATTGTTTTTTCTATTCTAGTCTTTTCTATTAGAATTTGATTTCATTCTATTTCTATATAACCATTTTCCGAAATTCGAATTTCGTATAGAATGAATTTGCATTCAAATAGAAAAGATTAGAATAAAATAGAAAATAACAGAAAAGAATTGCATAGAAAAACCATAGACCAGCATAGAAAAAAATTATATATATATATATATATATATATATATATATATATATATATATAACCATCTTCCGAAATTCGAATTTTGTATAAAATGAATTTGAATAGAAAAGATTAAAAAAACAATAGAGCAGAATAGAATAAAACATATATATATATATATATATATATATATATATATATATATATATATATATATATATATATATATATATATATATATATATATATATATATATATATATATATATATTTATATTTATTATGTTTTATTCTATTCTATTGTTTTTCTAGTCTATTTTCTATTATTTTCTATTCTAATCTTTTCTATTCAAATTTGAATTCATTCTCGAATTTCGTCTAGAATGAATTCAAATTTGAATGGAAAAGTTTAGAATAGAAAAGAATAGCATAGAAAAACAATGGAACAGAATAGAAAAAAAATATTTTATATATATATATATATATATATATATATATATATATATATATATATATATATATATATATATATATATATCATCTTCTGAAATTCGAATTTCATATAGACTGAAATCAAGTTTGAATAGAAAAGATTAGAAGAGAAAATAATAGAAACGAATAGCATAGAAAACAATAGAACAGAATAGAAAAAAAAATTGTATATATATATATATATATATATATATATATGAACAGATGATTGTAATGATTTTGTTAGGAATGACTCTACTTGCTTTGTAATCTTTTTCTAAAGATTTGATGGAATAAAGCAACACAGTTTTAATTGCAGCAACCTTTGGAAATTTATATATATATTATTCTATTGTTTTTCTAGTCTAGTCTTTTCAATTATTTTCTTCTATACTAATTCGATTTTCGAAATTAGAATTTCTGAAAATGGTTTTTTATATATATATATATATATATATATATATATATATATATATATATATATATATATATAAAACCATTTTCCGAAATTCAAATTTAGTATAGAATGATTTTTAATTTGAATAGAAAAGATTAGAATAGAATAGAAAATAATAAAAAAGAATAGAATAGAAAAACAAAAGAACAGAATAGAATAAAATACAAAATATGTTTTTCTAGTTTATTCTTTTCTATTATTTTCTTTTCTATTCTAATCTTTTCTATTCAAATTCATTCTATACGAAATTCGATCTTCAGAAGCCATGTTCCGAAATTCAAATTTCATATAGAATGAATTCAAATTTGAATAGAAAAGACTATTATAGAATAGAAAATAATAGAAAAGAAAAGAAAAGCATAGAAAAACAATAAAACAGAATAAAAAATATATATATGTATTCTATTGCTTTATGATTTTATATTCTATTTTATTGTATTTTTTGGAAAATCGATTTCTATTGTTTTCAAATTCGATTCAAATTTGTTTTCGAATTCGATTATATTTTCGAATTCGATTCGAATATGTTTTCGACTTCGATTCGAATATGTTTTCGAATTCAAATATGTTTTTGAGTTCGATTCGAATTTGTTTTCGAATTCGATTCGAATTCGTTCGCTTTTTTCGGATTCGTTTAAATTCATCACTTTTGTAATTCGGAAATTCGGATGCATCCGTATTTCCGAATAATGAAAAATTTGTCCGAATTTCGATTCGGAACGAAACGTAATGCACATGTCTAGCACTTTCTAAAGAATATAGCAAGTTGAAGACAGCAGATATACATGTAAACTTATGTAGGAAGATTTGTCTCATCTCTGTGTATCATCTGAGGCTATTCACTTCACTGGGTATAGGAGAGGGTTTACATCCACTTTAATTACAAAATAATCCCTAAATTGTAGTGTATTTGAGAAGACTAGTATTCGGACTTTACTGGTACAAAAAGAGGGCAGACATGTTAATACTATAAAAATACCAAAGAATTTATTACAAATTTAAAATCCACATATAAGATAAAATTACACTGTCTGATCCCACTAGGAACCGGCAATATCAACTAAAAAAAAGCTACTCAACAATTTTTGTGTCCATAGTCACACCAAGAGATCAAATAAGGTTGATGTGTTTTGCAACACTTGCTTCTTCATTACCTTGTATTCTTGGATGTAATGAGGAGTAGCCTAACTAGAAAATACACAACATAAGTATACATCCTTACATTTTGATACAATAATAAATAAAGTATCAATGCAACAGTAACATAGAGTATCGAAAATGTTGTGTATTTTCTAGTTATGCTTCTTTTTGGTTGATATTGACAGTTCCTAGTGGAATCGGACAGTGGAATTTTTTCTTATATGTGTATTTTACATTTGTAATAAATTCTTTGGTATTTTTATAATATTGACGTGTCTGCCCTCTTTTTGTACTAGTAAAGTTAGAATTCTAATTCTCTCAAATACACGGACATGGCCAGAGCGGAGGTTGTTGGAGAGGACTGTGTGCAAGCCTGTTGCCCACCGATTATGGGCCCTAGCATTTGAGGTGAATGAGAAATCCAGTCTGAACTGTATTAATCGGACTCAGTCATGTATATATTGTATGGGGACTCCTTACTGTATATTTGTGTCCCTGAAGAGGGAGGGGGGATTCCTCCAGCAGCCCCCTGCTGATAAGACTGATTCATTCTGCTGGGACACATCCTGTGAGAAGATGCTGGTGTTATCAACATGTGTTTATGTTAATTGAGAGAGCTGATCACATTAGCCACCAACACTGGCTAATAGACGAATGGTCTAGGCTGAGGAGGGGGGAGATTGTTGTTTGTATTGTTAATTGTATTAATGTGTGAAGCTCGGTGCCCACAAGACTGTCATCTGGTCTGGGTACATTTTGTAGTAAATTAGCTCATGTTAATTAGGTTAGCTTTGAGTCATCCCTGCTGTATAAAGGTCTGTGAGATCTCAAAATAAAGGTAGTTCTGATGTACTCCAAGACTGGTGTTGTCTAGTTCTTGGGGTTCCTATAGCCAGATCCATTGGACTCGTGTTCCAGAACTTAGGAAGCGGTATATGATGGAAGCACTCAAGCGGAGTGTGGGGCGTTCCGTGACATTGGTGGCAAGCAGCGGGAAAGCTTCCTGAAGTCTGAAGTCTGGGACATCCAAACCTCCAACTGGATCCAAGATCAGCATAGCAGACTTCAGTCACCCCAGCGGAGATATGGACCTGGCATCAGAATTCCCGGGGCTGCTGCGGATCATCCTTTCAACGTACACCAGGACTGTGTCTGAGGATGAATACCTGGAGCTCAGGCAGCTGATTCGGGTGGAGCTCTGGATTGCAGCCCTCCGTCTCGCTGGTATAAAACAGGGCAAGTGCTTTCCAACCCAAGAGCAACGGGCCAGTGACCAACGGGCATTGCGGATGGCATTCCTGGGAGAGCAGCCCCAGGAGCAATGGGTGACTGAGTTGGACAGGTTGGTCCAGCAGGAGATAGAGCTGGACAATCGTTATCGGGCTCTGCAATGGCACGCAGAGGAGGGATATTTAGGGGAGACAACAGAATGCTCTCCGGAGGGATATGACTTTGGCGGCCCTGGATTGCTGTGGGAGAATCTTACAGATCTTTTTATGTTTGGCGATGAGGGGGAACCTGACCTTGAGGACATGAGAGACTATAGAGAGTCTATGCTCGGTCTTGCAGGGGTCTCAGAGCTCAAACCTGATCTGGACCATTTGCTAAGGAAGGAACAGCATCTGGAAAGGGCATACAGGAAACTGCTAGAACAAGTTCAGCAGCATGCCAGAGAATCGGCAGTGGAAAATCCGGAGATTGCCGTCCCCAAACCTGAAGTGCTGACAACAGGGCAGAGCTCTGCTAACCTCTGTCCAGAAATGATAACATCTTCTGGGTTCCATGGACAGGAGATGGTGAACCTCTATTCCCAGACATCAGTTGCAGAGACATGGGATTTGATAGACTTTTCTGCTGAGAAAGAACAACCTGATGAGCCTCCAGCAGAAGAGCTGCTATCAGGGCCAAAGTTCACTGTGTTCTGCCCAGCACCAACAGTGGCTTCCGCCTTCCTGAGAGAAGAGGTAGTCGGCCTTTCTCCCACAACACTGACAGGGACATGTGATTTTCTGCCAGCAGCATCTATGGAGTTAAAACAAACTTCTCCAGCTGAAGATCTGGTAACTGAACAGAGGGTCCAAGACCTCTGTCCCACACTTTTACCACTTCCAGAGACTGGGGATTTAATAGACATTTCTGTAGAGGAGGAACCACCTAGCAAACCCCCAGCAGAAGTGCTGGCAACCGGACAGAGGGTCCAAGACCTCTGCCCCACACCTGCAGCAATTGTGGAGGCTCAGGGTGAGAAGATGGCAATCACTTCCCAGCAGCAGATACAGGGGGAGAAGGGAGAGGAGGTGTGTGTTGTCCCTCCCCAACAGTTGGCCAGGGTGGAGGAAGTGGGCTTTCCTCCCCAGCAAAGATCCGTGTACCTGGGAGACAGTACCATCGACATGTCGTCCCAGCAGCCAGATGAGGGAATGGAAAAGGAAGCAGCCGGCTCACCTCCCCAATGGCAGCTACACAGTTTGGGAGTGGAGGAAGCCAGCCTCCTGCCCCAACAGTTAGCCGGAGCAGAGGATGCGGAGTCCCCAGCAGAAGTGCTGGCAACAGGGCAGAGTGCTACCAACCTCTGCCCAGCACCAGCAACAACTACAGAGTTCCAGGGAGGCGGGGCAGTCGGCCTCCCTCTCCAACAGTTAGCCGGAACAGATGGTGTGGGGTTTCCAGCAGAAGGGCTGGCAACAGGGCCAAGGACTGCTGGACTCTGCCCTCAACTAACAGAGGATGGATTTCCTGTGAAGGTGGATGGGACTTCAGTCTCCACCTGTATACCCCAGGGATGGTGGGCAGTCGGCCCCGATCCCCAAAAGCATGACAGAGTGAGCCCAGACACCCTGTCCTCTCTCCAGCGGCAGAAAGGATTCCAGGGAGAAGGGCCAGTCCAGGCCTCTCCCCAGCGGCAGATATGTTCTCTGAGAGAGGCAGAGGATGGCTGGGTGAGTAATGCACTGTTTGGGATGATTTGTTTGGGGTACTGTGTGGGTACAGGCAGTAGAGGACTGGAGCTGTGGACTAACTTCGGAGTCAACCCGTCTGGGGTCTCCTCCTATGTTAGTCTCCTGCCGAAAGGGGAGAAATGTCACGGACATGGCCAGAGCGGAGGTTGTTGGAGAGGACTGTGTGCAAGCCTGTTGCCCACCGATTATGGGCCCTAGCATTTGAGGTGAATGAGAAATCCAGTCTGAACTGTATTAATCGGACTCAGTCATGTATATATTGTATGGGGACTCCTTACTGTATATTTGTGTCCCTGAAGAGGGAGGGGGGATTCCTCCAGCAGTCCCCTGCTGATAAGACTGATTCATTCTGCTGGGACACATCCTGTGAGGAGATGCTGGTGTTATCAACATGTGTTTATGTTAATTGAGAGAGCTGATCACATTAGCCACCAACACTGGCTAATAGACGAATGGTCTAGGCTGAGGAGGGGGGAGATTGTTGTTTGTATTGTTAATTGTATTAATGTGTGAAGCTCGGTGCCCACAAGACTGTCATCTGGTCTGGGTACATTTTGTAGTAAATTAGCTCATGTTAATTAGGTTAGCTTTGAGTCATCCCTGCTGTATAAAGGTCTGTGAGATCTCAAAATAAAGGCAGTTCTGATGTACTCCAAGACTGGTGTTGTCTAGTTCTTGGGGTTCCTATAGCCAGATCCATTGGACTCGTGTTCCAGAACTTAGGAAGCGGTATATGACGGAAGCACTCAAGCGGAGTGTGGGGCGTTCCGTGACAACTACAATATAGGGATGTGGTACATTAATTACAGCCATCTCGTATAACAATAAAACATGAATTGATCCCCGAGGGTAAAATGCATTGGGGGCATGGCCTAGGTGGAGTCAGGCTAAAGCTGTCCTGTTGATTCACCTTTCAGACCGGGTTGGTGTGCGGCAATGTTTCTTCCTTTCCAGTGTATACTACAGAACCGATGGATGGGCTCCTTAGCCACCTGCACCCTTCAATAGAAGTCACCGGAGTTGAATGAGATGATTGAGAAGATGTTGATAGTATGCTGAAGGCAGGAGATAGCTCATCCCCCGCAGAGATCTTTTTGACTACATTTTAACTTTGCAGAAATTCACAGGATGAGAGGCTGCAGCAGGAGGCAATCTTTGTCAAACATTTGTGAACACAACCAAGAGCTGCACAGACACCAGGATTTACATGACTGTGTCATCTCTGAGGCAGCATCTTAGTTCAAGAAGCTGATGCTGACCCTTGACCCTGGACATATATTAACCATGTCCGCCGTATGCAAAATGATGGCCAAAAAGTGATCTAATATCTTGACCGGGTGTCACATGACGTCCAGCAGGATAAGCCATGAGGGCACTTAGTGTGGCGATCGATAGTGCAGTGTGTCGCTCTGACACACCGCATCTCCGATCTCGAGAAAGAGCCTATGACATAGGCTCTTTACCATGTGATTAGCTGTGTCCAATTACAGCTGGTCACAATCGTAACCAGGAAGTGCTTTTTCTCTATTCGCACTGACAAGGTGTGAGTAGGGAAGAGTCGAACAGCCACTCTCCTGACAAGGGGGGGGTCTGTGCTGATAATCAGTGCATTGATTATCAGCGCAGACCCATCAAGGATGCTCACTAGAGACCACCAGGGATGCCAACCCATGCCCACCAGGGATGCCAATCAGTGCCCATCAAGGATGCCAATCATGGCCCATTAGGGATGCTAATCAGTGTCCATTAGTAATGCCTGTCAGTGCCTCCTCATCAGTGCAGCCTATCAGTGCCATCTATCAGTGCCCATCAGTGTTGCCCATCAGCGCCCATCATTGCTCATCAGTGCCACCCATCAGTGCCCATCAGTGCCACCTATAAGTCCTCATCAGTACGGCCTATCAGTGCCACCTATCAGTGCCCATCAGTGCTGCATATCAGTGGCACCTATCAGTGCCCATCAGGGCTGTATATTAGTGCCACCTCATCAGTGCCTCCTCATCAGTGCTCATCAGTGAAGGAGAAAGCTTACTTATTTACAAAATAAAAACAAAAAAAATGTTTCTGTAACTGCTTAAAAAGTGTTAGCTTGAGTTTATCTTTCATTTGTTAGTGTTACTATCCAGATCACCAGGTGAAAAGAAAAGAAAAGCCTAAAAAATCTGCACTATATTACAATTTTGTCTGGATGATTATTAAAGTTCCAAATAAATTCCCCATGGTATCCGGTTATTTTTATCAATGTCTGCTTTGTTTAGCCCCCTGGTTTTTATCTGTCTTTATATATGCATACTATATTTATACACTGTAAAAGTACAATAAACATTCACTTTGTTTTGTTCGGATGCAACAAATATTGAATGACAGTGTCAGTATTACTCATCTGGCTTTGTCAGGCGCATAAGAGCAGTTCAGTAAAAGCAAGGTTAGCGGCATATATCAAAATGACCTTAATGCCTAATATTGTTTGGAGAATTTGAGAACTACGATGAGTTCTCTAGTTTGGGTGATGAAGTGGAAAATCCCTTTAGTCCAGGAATCATGCAGATAGATGAAGATCCTGGTCCAACTTGTTGTTTCTTTTACATTAGAAGATAGCTTTTATGGTGCTGGCTTCAGAAACCCATTGAAATGAATGAACTTAAAGGGTAACTCTACTTTTGTGGGAAAAAATATTGCAAATAAAAAAAAAAAAACAATATAGCATATACAATTACTTCACAAGTCATATTGTAATTAAATGTTATTAATAATCCTTTTTCCTTTTCAATCTGCAGTGCTGTAATTTTTCTGTAAAATATCATGCAATATAGCAACCTGGAGGAATTCTGTACACAGATGGTGTACAGAACGCTCCTTAGAAATGTAATTTCCTGATTGGCTCATGGATTTTCCCAGAAGCCTGCACTAAGATACAAGTCAGATTTTAGACTGCAACAAAAATGTCATTTTGGTGAGATACTTCTAAAGGGAAATCTAAAAGGATGTAGACCCTGCCAGTTTCTTCATTAGAACCCTGCAAATACAGCAGCTGATAATTATTAAATCCTTCCCATTCACATTCATTTCCCACAAGGATACAGACAAGCAAACCACTATTTCTCCAGAATAACAGAAGGTAGTTATCTGCCACAAAGTTTGCTAAAAACCTGAAATGTATATAGATCATCCAGAGGGTAATTTTTATTTCTGAACAAAAATGGAGTCACTCTAAAGGAATACTTTAGATATGATAAAGATAGTAGCACTGCCGTAGTCAGCGTGCTGCCAGACTTCTGATATAAATCAGTTCACGGTAAAGAGGAAATCTTTTTTCTAGCTGCTAGGCTTGCACAGAGCTAGAACAACATTAACATACTTTGAGCCTCTTATGCAAACACATAGGCTGGGGAAGAGCAGGCAGGACCCTGCAGGAAGAAAGGTAGGTAGTGTTATGTGCGCAGATGCCTTATAGCAAATAGTAGCTAGGAATATGTGAAAATTAGTGATGATGTTACACTCTTAGCTTCCCCCTGCACAAAGATTTCCCACCCACAGGACAACAATCTAAACACCAGCATACTGCGGGTTTACCTTTTACACATACAAATAGCTGCCCCTATGTTTTAGGGGAAATATGTACTGTTTACAGCTTCTGCTGTTGCAATTTTGACCTTTTAAAAGACATGTGTATATCACTCTCTGCCATGCCCACTCAGGATTGTAACAGAGATAATAATATAGTTGTTTTTTTCAAAAAGACAATAAAATATTTAATTTCAGTTTAGAGCATTTAGAGATTCAGCTTAACAATTTTTAAAATAGTATTTAAAGAGGAGAAAAGAAAATATTTACAGAAAAAGATATTAGAAAACAACTAGCAACAGCAATATGAATGGGATTAAAAGTGAAAAGTACTTAGCAATGTTTCCCTTGTCTTCGGTTTTGTGTAGAGTCCAATCCACTGCAGAGCAATTCCAATCTGATGTACTAAAGTTGGCTCTCATGAATGACTCTTAGCATTTTGATTGTAAGTGACATTTACTAATGCAGTTATCTAATTAGGTCCTTGAAGAGGTAGGTTCTGAAGGGACTGGAGAGCATTTCATAATGCTTACCAGACACACCTTTAGTTCCAATTTTTCTAACAATAGCTATGTTACTATACAACAATCTGACATCCAACATATTAAGGAACAGAATGAAATCACAATTTGATAGATACCAAAAAATGTTCTTGTCTCTTGTAATATAGGCATGTTTGATGTCTAACTGATCGTTATTTTCTTATACATTTGTGTGACCACATTTTATGAATGTACCTTTATCACAATATATAGTTTGGTTCTGGTAGTTAAAAAAACAGACCAGAATTTGTCCACTCTCAATCAAAAGTAAATGTAAGCCACACTGCCTAACTTAGCTCTTCTTGCTATTTCATTTGTTAAAAGATGAAAATTGAATAATTTAATGTCTCCACCCAAAACCATCCTCCTTGATGGGTTTCACCACTACTGGCTTGTTTACAAGGACAGGGGAAGACTTCCTCTGTAAATGTGAACAAGCCAATAGAGGTAAAATGCGTCAATGAAGGTGGTTTCAGGTGGACACATTAATACTTGCAGTTTTCATCTTTTGACAAATGAAATAGAAAGAAGAGCTACATTTTAGAGTGTGGTTTACATTTCTTTTTTTATTGAGAGTGGAGACTGTGTTAGCCAGCACCTAGGTCATCCATGTGGATTGAAAGGAGCAAGTTCAGAGCGGGGTTTTGGGTTTGGTTAAGTTTCTGAGAACGGAATGTGTATATCATTACTCGACAGGTTTTACAAAAGGTTATTTACAAAAAGAGGCCTTGCAGACTCTGTTAAATACTGTTTATGATACTGCTAGATGTTTTTGATCCCTTGCCTGGCCTCTAACTTGCTTTACATTGAACTATTTTCTGCCATTTGTGCTGTAAACTGGAATGTTTTGGGTTATTTTTTTAAATGAATGACTAGCACAGACATGAGATTTAAACCTGACCATTTTCTGTACTGATTTGCACATTTTGGAGAAATTAGGGTGTTACTCTGTTCAGTATGATTTCATTTTCCCTACTCAGTTTGAGGTTCATTAGACCTCACTTTCATCACATGCATTTGTGAAATGCATTAGATTCAAAGCAATAATAGTTTTTAATAGAGCAATAGGCCTTAAATTACTCCCTATGGTTACAGATGTGTCAGGTACTCACCAAGGCCGGAATGCTGAGAGCGGCTTCCCTAGCAACTAGGTGCGCGATACCCCTGAAGGTGGCACAGAGGGTATCAGGCACAGAGAGGCACGGGTTGCCAGAAGGTGTGCAGGCCACGAAGTTATCTTTAGGAGTGTAGAACCCGTGTAGAGTGGACTGGTTGCTGGACCGAAGAGAAGCTTGGCAGGGGCTCAAACACCTTGACCTGGAAACAGGAACTGGAGAAGGATCCACTGAAGTAGCTGAGGGAAAACACAGGATTAAGCAAAAACAAGTCCTTTTAGCAGGCCGAGGATCAACCACCAGGTAATCGTAATAGCAAGTCCTTTATCAAGCCGAGGGTCAAACACCAGGTAATCGTAATAGCAAGTCCTTTATCAAGCCGAGGGTTAAACAGCAGGGAATCGTAATAGCAAGTCCTTTATCAAGCCGAGGGTCAAACACTGGAGAGAAGATAAGCAGAGGAGTCCTTAATCAAGCCGAGGGTCAAACACTGGAGAGAAGATAAGCAGAGTAGTCAAACGATCCGGGTCACTATAGGCAGGAACAGGTATGCAGAGAGTAAACGGGAACACTGGGAGCTGAGAAGACAAACCAGCAACAAGCACAAGGCATAGCTGCTGTACGTGCTGGGTTCGTGTACCCACGTGTGCTAACCCGTTAGGGTCACGCGCTCGTACCCGCCAATCGTGTACCCGTACGTGTTGATGTGCAACTCTACCACGCAGGCGCACCGGGACGCGCCGATACTGACAGGCTCTGACTCTGATAATCCTCTGACAGGATGCTCCTTTTAATTTTCCTGGACCTGTTCTTGTTTTAAAAACAATGCCCCGTTAGCCTCATTATTTTATGTTTTTTTTTATTAATATTATTATTTCTCTAAATAAAGAAGCAAACAACAAAAATTGAGATTTTGATGTTTTGTTATGTTTTGTTATTTTAGCTAAAAAGAATTATGAGCAAATTTTCACTAACTGACAAAATCACATAATAATAATAACCAAATAATAACCACTCAAATCCCGCTATCCTCCTCCGCGAGGGTATACCTCCCACCTTTTCTGTGCATTTTTCTGATTCACACCAGCAGCGGCACCAATATCAGTTTCTTGGTGTGCTCCGGGGAAGACACAATTGTGAAGCGCCTATCTCTACACAACACACTGTTTACTTTTTTTATTAGAACTTTATTGAACTGTCAAATGTGGTATGAACAGATACCATACAAAACAAGGCACATTACCTTGTCTTTTGTGTTGGAACTGCACTTAGAAATGTTACCCAGTGCATCCCAATGCAAATCATGTGACCTGGCCCTTATTCTTTAACTGCTTCAATACAGGGCACTTTTACCCCTCTGTCCAGGCCAATATTCAGCTTTCAGCGCTGTCACATGTGGAATGACAATTGCTTGGTCATGCAACAGTGTACCCAAATTACATTTTTATCTTTTTTTTCACCCAAATAGAGCTTTCTTTTGGTGGTAGTTAATGACTGCTGGGTTTTTTATTCAGAAAATAAAAAAAAACAAAAAACAAAAACAAATGTTTTCTCTCAGAAAATGTTGTAAATAAGTAATTTTTTTTCTTCACTTATGTGCGCTGATGAGGCTGCACTGGTGGGCACTGATGAGGCGGCACTGAAAGGTACTTATGAGGTGGCACTGATTAGGAGGCACTAATATGCAGCACTGATGGCACTGATAGGCGGAAATGATATGCAGCACCAATGAGCACTGATAGGCTTCACTGATGGGCACTGATAGGTGGCACTGATGGGTGGCACTGATGGGCACTGAAAGGCAGCACTGACTTGCAGCACTGATGGGCACAGATTGGCCCTACCGATGAGCACAACTTGTCATCGCTGATGGGCACAAATTGGTGTCACTGACGGCCACAGATTGACATCACAGATGGGCACAGACTGTTATCACTGCTGGGCAGTGTTGGGGCTGCACTAATAATCAGGGCACTCATAATCAGTGCCCTGATTATCTGTAGAGGTCTCCCCTCTGAGGAGATGCTGCTGATCGGCTCTCCTCTCCTCACACTTTGTCAGTGTGAGGTGAGGAGAGCTGATAAAAGACACTTCCTTGTTTACATGTGATCTGCTGTGATTGGACAGAGCTGATCACGTGGGTAAAGAGCCGCGTCATCGGCTCTTTACCAAGATCAGGATCGCCACATGTCCCAGTGACACAGCGCACCTGCAATTGCCACGCAAGTACCCCCCGCGGGCGCACAAGCACAGTGAAACTGGGGAGACCTCATATGATGTTGTCCCAGACCAAAGGAACATCTCGTCAGCCATCATTTGTCTATAAAGCAGGCAGGAGGATGTTAAAAGGTCACTAAACTAAGCATATAAGATATAGTAATATATATATAAAAGTCAATGAAACTAAACTCAGAAAGAAATAACCCTTTATTATCAGAAACAGGAAACTGCACACAAAAGTGGTTTCTAGACCTGAAAATTTAGCAAAAACAATACAGTGTAGCATACCATTACAGCAATTTCTTTTTACAGGGAATTTCAGTAAATAGTAGTGAGACAGTTCTCATCAATAATAAATACAAATTATAAATAAATCACAGCTAATGTCTGCTACAGACACTCTGCAGTTACATACCACCCTCAAGCATATGGGTTCATGCATATACCTTGACCCTGATAGTCTATTCTCTATTCTTTACTGCACTATAAAGAAAACTAATCATCAGTACCTTTTGGGCAAATAAAGTATAATATTTTTATCTTTCTATCCTATTTTTGCAAAACAATTCTGTCACTATCCCCTTTATTGGGAATTAGTTGCATCCCATCCAGTCCTAGCTTTGGAAAATTCGTGATCTGGTGGCAACCTTTGAAGACATGCAACTAAAATATGAGTTTTGTTTGTTTCTTCTGCCAACTCTCCCATTTTTGTCCTTATTCTTTCTATCACAGGTTTCTTACCTGCATTAGATGCCTCATGGTGAACTGTTGCTGTGAGGCTTGGCAGCTAGAGCTGCTGCATGCATCTAAAATAATGGTTAATCCTCATGTATGTTGTAGGAGTATACATGAAAGCATGTGCATCAGAGCTGTCAATAACAGAAAACACACAGCAACCTTCCACTCAACTGTTTTACCTAGCTAGAACGTGTCATCCGCTGCTGTCTTTTTTGTGTTGCTGTCATGCAAAGCCTTCTAAGTCAGATTATGTGTTCTGAACAGCCAGGAGGTGAAGACTGAATGCAGGACTGTCATCAAATTCCTTCAGCTGAATAACTGTGTTCTGCATAAACTGGTCCATCATCAGAGTTGGGCAACCTGGACTATAAGGCAGTAAGATGCCAGTAGCAGGAAGACCAGCTCACCATATGAAGTTCTCCCTTGCACAGTGTTAGCGATACATCCCAGAGTCAAGAGCTGACTGTGAAGAGCATCTGAAGGAGGAATAAAGACTCCCCATCACTGCCATAGGCTGGAAAATATAAGGGTCAAACGGAAGTGTTATCCACATTTTCACTGAATACACTATCATCTGGAGCCAGCATGGCCTAGGCAACATGCAATACTTCATGTTGGCCGTAATGACAGTTGTCAGATGGCATTCAGAAGTTCTCCAACTTCAAAAGGAGCAGTTCATGGCATGAATCAAGCAGGTATTGGTCAGCATGAGAAAAAGCATCTGCTAGTGGAATTAACTGCCAGACCCTGTAGTACATTACTTACAGTATGGTAGTGTAAATGGGTTGGGTGAGTTGATTACTTTCACCGTCCTTGACAATATTTTGGCTCTTTATCTAAATTCTCTAATGGCTTGACTATGTTTTCTTCTTCGTTAGCTATCATTGCTTCTTGTTCTCCTACTTTTTTGTTTTTTTACTTCTGATTTAGTTTCTCCAGCTATTGTATGGTCTAAAGCAGTGGTTTCCAAATTGCGGCCCTTTGCTTGCCTTTATCCAGCCCTTGGGACACTATTTCTCCCACTGATACGAGACACTATTATGACAAGTGACACCAACCATGGGCCACCATTTCTCCCACTAACACCATAAATGGGGCACTATTCCTCCCTATGATACCAACAATGGGGCATTATTCCTCCCCCTAATACCAAATGTGATGATGTTTACTTCCACTGATAGCATAAAAATTTCCACTCCCGCTGGCCACAGTCCAGCCCCTCTAAAGTTTGAAGGACAATCAACCGGGCCTTTGCTTAGAAAGTTTGGAGACCCCTGGTATAAAGCAAATAGCATAGTTGCCTCTGTCACCAGTAGAGATGGGCTTTATGTTCCGGTCGAACATGAGTTCGAAAAGAACATTGGCTGCTCACCCGTTTGACGAATATTTTGGGGTGTTTGCGGCAAATTCGAAAGCCGCGGAACACCTTTTAAAAGTCTATGGGAGAAATCAAGTGCTCATTTTAAAGGCTTATATGCAAGTTATTGTCATAAAAAGTGTTTGGGGACCTGGGTCCTGCCCCAGGGGACATGTATCAATGCTAAAAAAAGTTTTAAAAACGGCTGTTTTTTCGGGAGCAGTGATTTTAATAATACTTAAAGTGAAACAATAAAAGTGTAACATTCCTTTAAATTTTCTACCTGGGGGGTGTCTATAGTATGCCTGTAAAGTGGCGCATGTTTCCCGTGTTTAGAACAGTCCGAGTGCAAAATGACATTTCTAAAAGAAAAAAAGTCATTCAAAAGTACTATCGCTAGCACCGGCTATAATGAATTGTCGGTCCGGCAATACACATAAAAGTTCATTGATAAAAACGGCATGGAATTTCCCCACAGGGGAACTCCGAACCAAAATTAAAAAATGGGTGGGGGTCCCCCTAAATTCCATACCAGGCCCTTCAGGTCTGGTATGGATATTAAGGGGAACCCGTGCCAAAATTTAAAAAAAATATGGTGTGGGGGTCCCCCTCAAAATCCATACCAGACCCTTCAGGTCTGGTATGGATTTTAAGGGTAACCCCGCGTCAAAATTTTTTTTAAAAATGGTGTGGGGTCCCCCCCAAAAATCCATACCAGACCCTTATCCGAGCACGCAACCTGGCAGGCCGCGTTGTCAGAGGGGGCCGGGTCACCCGTTTAGGTAAACAGGGTGACCCCAGCCCCCTCTGACAACACGGGGAACACCATAGGGAAGTCCCCGTGCGTCAGAGGGGGCAGGGTCACCGGGTGGTCACCGGGGGTCACCGCGTCACACAGCAGAAGACTCCCATTGAGGCGGATAGTGCAGAGGACGAAGCAGAGAAGAAGCTGGAGGAAGATGCCGGACGAGAAGACTGGAGGAAGAAACGGAGGTAGATAGAGGAAGAAGCGAGGGAAGAAGAAGATGGAGGAAGAAGAAGAACAACGAAGGAAGACCAGAAGAAAAAAGATGGAAGAAGAAGCAGGGAAAGAAGAGGAAATTAATAAAGGAATTGTCAAAAACAGTCTCTTGTCTTTTTTAACATTTTTGACACATTTTTGTGAAATGGAAGGGGTACATTTATACCCCATTACCAATTCACACGGGGGGGCCGCGATCTGGGGGTCCCCTTGTTAAAGGGGCTTCCACATTCCTATAAGCCCCATGCCGCAGACCCCCACAACCACCGGGCAAGGGTTGTGGGGATGAGGCCCTTCTCTCCATCAACATGGGGACAAGGTGAGGGCACGTGGCCTGGTATGGTTCAGGAGGGGGGGCACTCTCTTGTCCCCCCCTCTTTTCCTGTGGCCTGCCAGGCTGCGTGCTCGGATAAGGGTCTGGTATGGATTTTGAGGGGGACCCCCACGCCATTTTTTTTATTTTGGCGCGGGGTTACCCTTAATATCCATACCAGACCTGAAGGACCTGGTATGGAATTTAGGGTGACCCCCACCCATTTTTTTTTTTATTTTGGTTCAGGGTTCCCCTGTGGGGAAATTCCATGCCGTTTTTATCAATGAACTTTTATGTGTATTGCCGGACCGACAATTCATTATAGCCGGCACTAGCGCTAGCACTTTTACATTACTTTTTTTCCTTTAGAAATGTCATTTTGCACTCGGACTGTTCTAAACACGGGAAACATGCGCTACTTTACAGGCATACTATAGACACCCCCCAGGTACGAAATTTAAAGGAATATTACACTTTTATTGTTTAACTTTAAGCATTATTAAAATCACTGCTCCCGAAAAAACTGAATTTTTTTAAAACTTTTTTTTTACATTGATATATGTCCCCTGGGGCAGGACCCAGGTCCCCAGACACTTTTTTTGACAATACCATGCATATAAGCCTTTAAAATTAGCACTTTTGATTTTTCATGTTTGTGTCCCATAGACTTAAACAGTGTTTGCGTGTTCAAACAAAGTTTTTGCCTGTTCGCATGTTCTGGATGCGAACGGAACGGGGGGTCATTCGGCTCATCCCTAGTCACCAGTTATGTCATCTGGCTGTCCACATTCTAATGGTAACAACTCCTCTAGTCTAACCCTAAATGTTAATTTGAATAGTACTGCCAATTGCTTTGCTCTTATCATCTAATCCAGGCATTTAAGTATACCTGTACATTACCTCAAAGAAATACTGCAATGCAAACTTTTCCCACTGGGTTTCCATTTACCAACTAACATTACACATACAATTTGGAACAGTGATTTTATTGATGTTCTTTTTCTCCCTAAATAAATAATTCATTTTTGAAATAAAAAAAATGGATGACAAGACTGAAGAAGATACAGTAGGTGTGAATCTATAACAAGATGGTTTCATAATTGATTCAAGATTTATCCTCACAAATGTGCTGGCATATTTTACCATCATAGTTTAACTCTTGAGGCCTATAAGTGTTTTGGAAGGTTTCCGTGGTTTTCTTATGATGCCGCCTTTAGACAAAAATTAGCCTTGGACCCCACCCTTAAATACAGCATGAAAGATGTTGACCTTTGGTTGACTTATGTTGCCACAAAAAAAATGACTTTGGATAAGCAGATAACCCTTTCTTTAGCCTTGCAGGGTTATAAAAATAGTATAAGTAGGGTATAAGTATGGTATACAGGCAAAAAGCAGATACCCTAAGGGTTACTATCCCATTGTGTTCAATTACACTTAACTTCCATCATCACAATAGTCATGATGATGGGCGTAAGAAGTGGTTATAAAGGCTATTTTTCAATTAAAATAAAAGAAGTTATACTTAGCCCTTTAAAGCGACCATATATGGATTGCAATTCAGCTGGTTCAGCAGGAACCTGCCACATTTAGATCCTTGTATGTGTCGCTGGTTGTACAGAATTTGATCTACTGATCGACTTATGTACAACCTGTCAGATTTTTCCTGAATGATCAGTGGCGCCGGCTATAGCCAGCAGCACTGATCAGTGCATTCTGAAGGTGGGGAAGTCTCCCCACCATAAGACCACAATAGCACAGTGGGAGTGATTCACCCATCCACCTCACATGTGTTGATAGGGATGTTCCTAGTTCTGTTGTGATATTATTATCAATTATATTATTATAAATTATCCGCCAACTAAAATGTCTAACAAAAATGTGTTAATAAATTACAAGGAGCCATGGCATACTATAGGTAAAAAAAAGAAGAGATAGCTATGTCTTTGAAGGTTCTCATTTATTATGTAATTGTATAGCTAGTGGTATTAGGCCATATTGGACTTGTAATGTCATCTAGGTAGCTTTCTCTGTTCTAAAGGAGTTTATTATAGGTCTTCCTAGAACTAAGGAATTTATTGAAATAAATGATAGAATGTCTTCAATATTACTAACAAACAAGTCCAGTTGAATGTGATTGTACTCTGAAATGAGTATCAAAAACCATTTAAAACATAGCCAAAAAGAAAACACAAAACATTTGGTTGTTTTCTTCGCTACTATTGTGAAGGAGATGTAATAACATCAATTACCACAAAGTTTGAGGGGTCACGAGTTGTTCCAAAAGCAGAGCAGGGACTATGTGGACGTCTTCCTTACATTATTCCCATGCCTGTGGAGGTTTTTAGTAATCTCTTTCCTGAGTGGGAATAATTAGAAGTCCCCCCCACACATAGAATCATACGTGGGCTCCCCCTATGTACAAAAGCAATTTATCAGTGGTCATGGCACAATACCTCATGTTAAGTTCTTCGTAACATCCACTCTGTATCTAGAATGGTGGCAGAAAGCTGCAAGAAACTTTCATTTCATTTATGAGCACTTATCAAATGGTGCCATTAAAGTGTACTAATTGCTTTGCTGCTTGTATTATTATCTGCAAAGCACTTTACAACAGCTATGGAAACAATCAGGTGACAGGGTCTCTTTATGAAATAATATTCATGTGGAGCTGACATTAGGCAACCCATTTCTTGAAATATTTTTTTATTCAACCTTTTTTTTTTCCTACAGTACAATTTAGGCACTATTATTAGAATATATTTTAATGCCATTTTCTTAGACCTCAAATCTAAAATGCCTTTAAGATTCAAGACACAATGACATCTTTCAATTAGATTCATGGTACGTTTATTAAACTTTTCTTTAATATCATATCTAATCTACTTAACTTTTACATAATCATTCCTTTTAAACTAAGTGTTATTTGGTGAAATGCACAAATATATAGGAGGTGACTTTCTAATGGATTTTACAGATAATCCTCCAAAAACTGATAATTTTGTTATGAGAAGACACCAGATTATAGAAGCACACCATGGCTTTTTTTGTGTTTTTCAGATTTATGTTGAATGTTATAGTCACATTTTGCCCATGCGGGTCACTAGTGAAAAACCATAGACCACACCAGCAGCTTCCGTATAAAAGTAGATCATCAGATACCATATACTCCATTAACTAGGTTTTACCACCAAGGTAAGGATCCTTCAACAAGCTGGGTGCTAAGGAGGCATCTGTGCGTGCACACTCCTGAGCTGGGCTTTGTGTGTCCATAGACATACACAGTTCCAGTAAGCCACACCCCACTCCCTCCTGACAGGAGTTCGACTGATGGCAGTAGGAGCTTATGGCTCTGCTGCCCTCAGTTTCCCCTGTGAAAGTATCCAGAGACAGCCCTTGAGTGGTGACATGGAGCCAGGTGGTTGTTGGGACAGGGGTATAGAACAGGTAATGGAGCATTTTTTTAACGTTAATGCAGAAAAGGCTTTAATGTTTTACTAAACCCAAGGGCCTGCATTCACTATATCTGGTCTCCCACAGGACATGGAAATTCAATAATGTTAGTAAATACAAACTGCTAAATACCCTTTCATATCAGCACTATATAACAGTCTTGTGACTTCTATCAGTGCCTAGGTAAAGCTTGTAAGAGGAGTTTTCATACTGCACTGGCTTTCCTATCAGGATGCAGGACCCCCAACCCTCTGTCTGGACAGTGCTGATTGGCCCTGTGCTGATCACATTCACTCTTCCAAAAAAACAAAAAAAACTCTTGAGCAATATGCACCAAACTGAGCATTTGCAGCCTGACTGCCAGACAAAGGCTCTGTCTTATCTGGACATATTTTGGAGTCAGTGGAAGAAGGGGAGGATCTGTGCATACAAGATCAAACAGCCTTTTAACCCTTTAGGTTCCACAGTGAGTATAACAAGCATGCTTTACTGCATATACAGACTGGTTTTACTGTTGTGGGTTTAGTAACACTTTAAGGTAAAAATAAATAAATACATAAATAAATAAATATATATACTTTAGTACCACTTTGAATTTGAGATTAAAGCCTTATGTACAATTCTTTATTTTTTTGTGTGATGCTTTTTAGTGCATTGATTTCCAAACACTAGTTCACACCTCTGCATTCAGTGCCAGTGCTTTAAAAAAAAGTACAGGGGTATGCAGTTTTTTCCCAGTGGACTACATCTAAACACTTGTACATGCACTAGAACCATAGTCCTGGAACAAAATAAAGGTTTTTCAAATGTGAAAAAAATGCACTGAAAACACGTTAAAAATGTGATTAAACATGCATGCAGAAACACACCCGGAAAAACTGGAATTGTGTTGTGAACAAGCCCTCTGTGTTTTTAAAATTCAGTTTTGTCTCCAACAGGGACACCATAAAAACCACACAGAGGGCCTAGCACTCTTAATTCAAAGCTAACAAAAATGTTTTGTCTGCAGTTCTATATTAAAAGGGAAGTGTGCTTTTATAACAAAACTGAATAGAATGCAACCTAAGCTGCCTGGCTGTTTATGACAAACAGGATCTTTGTGCCCTCCTTCTGCTCACCAGTGTTCTTTCTACAGAAACCTGGGATAACTAAGATTCTCAATGCAATGTTTGAAGCATGTGTCAAATATATTCAATTTTAAAGGGCACAAGAGCACTGGCGTACAAAAAAGGCTAGATCCAGGTTGAGGCATTAACTTTTATTAACTCGCATTTGTGATTTTAAGGAATAGGTTTGAGGGATGAGAATGATTATGTTTGTTTTTTATAGTCTACTTTTTTGCGCATTTCTTATCTTAGTCCACACCACTGTGATCTGATTTTGAATTGATTTTCAGTGTGATTATGTAGTACAACTTGGATGTGGTTTGCCTATTCTGTGGGGCCAATTCCACCAAAGTAGTACAAGAACCTTTTACAAAATTGCACAGTGCTGAGTTGCATTGATGTGAATGCGCACCATTGAAAACAATGAGATTTCCATTGACTCAAATCGCACTTGAAATTTACACTAGTGAGAAAGGAGCCCGAACAGGAAATGATAAGGGTTGATTTATACTCCCACATGTGCATTAGAATGCCCTGTAATTTGTGTGCATAGGTGAATGGTCCCTCATAGTCTTTCCCCCTGTAGCACCCTCACTAGTTGAGGTAAATTTAGTTTGGCTCCTCTGTAGGTAGAGGGGCAGGGATTAATTTGTTTTTGACTGTGCAGTGCTTCAAGGGCTGTGGATCTGTTACCTTCCACCTGTTTTTTTTAAACTCTGCAGATGGTTTTAGAATCCAGGGGGAGGAGGAGCAAAGACTGCAGCCTGAATATTTATGGAGCTCCCACCAATCCCTGAGTAGGCAGGCCTCTGTAGGTGGGGGATCAACCCATAAATTCTCAGAGACTTGGCAGTCTGGTAGCAGAAATCAGGTTCCAGTCATCTGGAGGGGATCCCTTTGCTGGGAAGGGGGCTCTGCCCCTGGGCAGAAGGAAGGCCAGGAGAGAAAGGGAGAGGGAGAGAGGCGAAGAAGCTGTGAGCTTCACACCCTTGGTCAGTCTCAGCTAAGCTTAGCTAAAGACACCCATGGAACCCAGGACCCAGCCTGTGCAGCAGTGTGCCAGTGCAGAAGCCACCTGGATCCAAGAAGTATCTTAAAGGGACCATGTAAGTACCTTCCATGGCTACAAAAGAGACAGTCGCACACAATACATTATGGGTTTGGGCCCTTTCGTGGGTAGCACTACACTCCTCATGTAAAAAAATGTATCATACAAGAAACTTGACAAATCTGTGGCAGAATTCAAAAAATGCATTAATACTTCACTTTTATGGTATCTGAAAGTTACTTGAATAGACCCCATGGCTGGATTTACACCTTTAATGCCTGTTTTCATGCCATTTTAAGTGCACTATCAACACTCATTTTCTGCCATTGTCAGACAGACAACTTAGCTCAAGGCATCTCACAATTGTGATCTATCACTGCTTAAAACAGAAATAAAAACACTGTACATGGGTTGACCTACGTAAAAAAAGAGGCCCTATTGATGACAATAGCAGTGTATGAAAAAGCACAATCATTGATATTGCATGTAAAAATGTACGAAAAGATGTGAATCCAACCTTATATAAAAATTTGAGAAGAAATCAAATTTTCCTTTTTTCTTCATATTGTTTGCCTAAACACTGCCTAAACACAAATGGTTGCATTGAAAAAACATAGATTTTTAGGAGCAGCTTAAGGGCTCAGTGCTTGCCCATTGTTTCACATATATGTAGTGAGGAAAAAATGATGATGCAGAGGTGTTAAGCCAGCCTATAGAAAAGGAATGATTTTCTTTGTGAATTCATCAAATGCTTAGTAACAAAATTGTCACTGTAGCCTATAGACTGCTAGCCCTTCTAGGGAACTTACAAGACTTTTTAGAGAAAAAAATGGAAAACCTTTTCTTATGTTTGTGGAAAGCTGTGACTGCTGCTTGCATCCAGAATCATAATAATAGCAAAAACTATCATTTACATTGTTGTTTCTGTTCAAATGTCAAACTGGTCATAATCACAGAGAAAGCACAGAAAGAGAAAAATCTGACTGGAATTGAGAAAATATTCTTCACTGAGGGGCAAATGGTTAATAGTCCATGGGCTTATTTGTAGATCTTTTTTTTGCTTAAAGGTAGTATTGCCTCCTTTTTACAGCTGCCCTTTAACTTGGTATTCTTAACCCATTACCTAGGTTAATATTAGGTTAGGTTTATAATACATTTAAGTAGAAACTTAAAAATAAACCCACAAAATATCGTCTGCAATTTTTGTCTTTATTCTCTAAGAATTGTTCTACCCTAACATATTTTCAGACCCTAAAAGTTACCAAAACGTTCTACCAATCTTCCGCATTTGCAACTAGGATTCTGTAGAATCCTGTGGGTTTGCAACTAGGATTCTGTGGGCTCCTTAAGAATTGGCTAGGGTTCCTAGAGCTTTGGCCAACTGACCTCCCATGTGATGGTGACTGTACAGTTCCAGGTCCAACACTAGTTATCAGAGCCAGACTATAAGGGTGGCATTTTGACCACCAATGTAAAAAGCATTCTTCGCACTGACCACCACCAATGGAAGGGCATTTTTCCAAAGACCACCAATGGACTACTCTTAGCAGGGGTTACCTGAGGCCTGCAAATTATTGCAAGGGTTCCTTTGGGGGAAAGGCTACGCTATATTGTAATCATTTAAGGACCAACAGAGCAAAAAATAATAATAAAAAAGTTTTATTTTAATGCTTCTTTTTGCCAGCTTTTTTTACATTTCTTGAATTTGATTTGGGACAAGGATGGGGGGGGGGGGGTAATTGGCATTGCATTTTAATACAATGTCTGCTTTCAAAGTCTGTTAAAGCTACATGTCCATCTGAGACTATCCTGCATAGGCATACACTGTATGATTTCAATGTAAAATGAATAAACATGAAAATCGTTAGTGCTTTTGACAGACTGCATCATACAAAATATGTCATTGTTTTATTTTGCCCATAGTTCCAGTTTATTAAACAAGTTACCATCTTCCATCAGTAGCAGCTACAGTAATTTCCCCTACCTATTGTGTCTAGTGTTCCCACACCTCTTAATAAAATTACTTCTTTATAGAGATAGAAGACATAACACACTGAGAATCCATTAATGTTTGAAAACATCAACCACTGTCCTTCAACATGGGATGTTCTAGGGTTATAAATTCAATGGACCAGAAATACATTTTTGCTGTTGTTGTGTGAGAAAGGACATTACGGTTTGAAATGTATTTTTGCTTCTAAACCCTAGCAAATGGGTCAACAAACAATGCTGCCCACCAACATACGGCAACTTTTTAACTGGGAGGGGATTGTTTATTTTAAAGGGTCTCTGTAACTCTAACCACTCGCAGTCATTGGGCTGTATACATAGAGCCTCAGGAGCAAGTGGCTATACGAGCTGCAGCCATGATCCTGGTATTGTTTTTAAAGCTGGCAATCAACTTTCATGCAAAATGATCTGAGTGGCTCTACAGCTTGCCAATCACTTTCACAGGGCTTGGGACTGTTGTAAATGATCAGGTTGGCTGTTCACAGAGGAGATGGAGGAACATCTGTTCCCCCATCTCCTCTGTGATGATGAAAATGATGATGAAATGACAAGGAGTTTATGACTTCTGGTTACCGTGTTGTGTTTCCCTGGCCAATATAGCCAGCGAAGAAGCCAATCAAACAAATCTTAGTTTGCTTGACCACCTTGGAGGGCAGAGGAGGGATCAGGGGTCTAATAGACCCCTGATCTCTCCATATGGCCCCTTTCACACTGGGGCGGCGTGGGCACCGGCAGTAAAAGGGCGCTATTTTTAGCGCCACTTTACCGTCATTTTAGCGGCGCTATTCGGCCGCTAGCAGGGCGGTTTTAACCCTCGCTAGCGGTCGAAAAAGGGTTAAAGCTGCCCGCAAAGTGCTGCTGCAACGTGCTGCTGCAACGTGCCTCATTGATTTCAATGGGCAAGATGCTGCTTGCAGAAGTTTTAACATCCTGCAAGCGCACCGCTCCAGTGTGAAAGCCCTCGGGCTTTCACATTGGAGACACAGCAGCGGCTGTTTCACAGCGCTTTGCAGGCGCTATTTTTAGCACTGTAGCGCCTGCAAAGGGCCCCAGTGTGAAAGGGGTCTAAAGAGTACCTGTCACTGCCCAAAGCTATCACAAGGGATGATAATTTTAGCAGAAGAGCTCATGTTTGCCTCTAAACTGGTAACCTGTTAAGGCTTTTAAAGCATCACCTATAGATAATTTTAGGTACGGTAGTTTCACCATTTCACAAGCGTGTGCAATATTTAAGAGACCAAAGGGGGGAAAATATGAGATGCTCATTGTTATGGTTTACACTTTGAAATTGCAAAAAGTGAACTAAAATGAAAGAGCCTTTTTAAAAAGGTTCTAAAGTATTTTTATACCTAAAATGATAAACATGTTATCAGTGGCGGCCAGTGGTAATTTTTTTTTGAGGGGGGCGGCAAACAGTAACACCCACCCCGTCGTTCAGTCTGGTCTGGTGCGCCTACTCCATCTATGTAGCTCTCCATCTATGCAGCACTTCACCAGTGTCTTCCCTTGCTCGGCTGAAGTGACAGCGACAGCTTTCCCTTCCTGTGCTCTCCATGGGCATCGGCGGCTTCCGTTTCCTCCCTCCTCCTCCGGGAGTCTTCTTATTTCGACCAATTGGAAAATGGGTCTTGGACCTGCTTCTGATTGACCAGATTGAGGATCAGTGTTACAACAGCAAATTTTCAGCCATTTGCAAATTTTCAAATCAGAGCCCACTCTGATTTGAAACCTATTAGAGCCAATGGCTCTAATCAGGTGCTTCAAAAAAACACCCCCGCCGCTGTAATTCAGGTGCATGGCATCCTGAAAGGGACGCCTGAATAGGGGTGTCCGTGGATTATTATACATATAGGGGTGGCGTGGATAGAGGGGGCTGCACCTGGGCACCCCACATGAATGGGCCTCCACTGTTGGATGTTATACTTACCTGTTCCATGCAATGATATTGCACAGAACGGCCCCTTACCTCCTCTTCTGGGGACCCACACTGGTGCTTTCCACTCCTGCTTCCCTTTGTGTGTCCCCATAGCAAGCTGTGTGTTATTGGGCATGCGTGTGGGTGCGCTCCCGAGCCAGGCTGTGTGTGTCCATAGACATGCACAGCCTGGCTCTGCCCTACTCCCTGCTCTCTGCTCACAGAATTTCACTTCAGCAGCAGCAGCCAATGGCTCCCTTTGCTGCCTCTGTGCCCTGTGGGAGCAGGGACGGAGGAGAGAGCCGCTGCAGATGGGCACAAACCTGGATCAAGTGATTTAGGGAGGTGGGAAGGCAACAACTACTGGGACATTTTTTACCTTAATGCAGGAAATTGAATTATGGTAAAAAATGTTTTGCCGTTAAAACCACTTTAAGCTTGTTCTCCCAGGGACTTCTCCAGCTTTATGTTTTGTACTTGTTTCATGTTGAGTTTGCAGTTTTCTCCCCTTTATTAGTTAATGCACAATGTTGCATAATACACTGCTACTTAAAGAGGAAAAAAAGATAATCATAATAATAATAATAATGTCTCTCCTAAACAATGTTGTTAGCCACTGTGGTGTCTAAACTGTTCTTCCCTGAACAATCTGCTAAGCACTGGTTAATATTCATAGCACTGCATGCAAGGTTCCAGATCCAAGTCCTTTTGATGAAATTAATGTTGCAGAATGTACTTTGCTATCACAAGCAGTGTTATTTAGACGCTTGAGCATCGTCCCAGGTGAACTAATTAAAATTAACTTATAGTTCTGGATCCTAGGTTCCATTCCTCACTATTATGTGGAATTGTCTCCTTAAACGGAATCACTTAACAACTTGTAATACAGCATGTTCTCCTAATAGATCCCAGACTGAACAGTTAACCTATAAAAATGAAGATATAGTCCTATTTTTGAAAGTGAAAGTCCCTTTAAATTCAAGAACATATTAATATCAGTTCACTAAGATGGAAGTTATTTTAACTCTGCTTGCTATATTATCTCATCATTATTTTCTCCTAAAAATGTTCAATTCACAAACACAAATACTGCTTAGTTGTGGAACTGTGTAATTTTGCATTAGATGACCATTGAAATTTTGACAGCCTCTTATGAGTTTGCTATCTAACAAAGCTGTAATTTATCACCGACTCAAATGACTTCTTTCCTGTGCTTCTCAGTAGTCATTTCACTACACAGCGTTCTTGCCTGCCTAAAGCCAGCTGTATTTTAGGGAGTGATAATCCTTTCTATAATCTTTGTGAATTGACAGTCAGAATACTTTAAAAAGAAATTGATGAAACAATGTGCATGTGTTAATTACTACTGAAACTCAATGTCTTTAGTGTAGTACTGTACATGAAAACCATAAATGAATAACACTAAATATCATTTCATTTTTTTTCGGTTAGCCATTTTCCTTTTTTTTTTTGCTGTTTCTCTTTAATTCATTGAGAGCCACAGCTGTTGATTTAAGATCAACCATATACCAGTGGATTATAGCATTATCTGCAAGAATAGGCCATTAGATGCACACAAAAAAACGAAATGGGTAGCTAGAAGGGACAGCTCTCTTTAGGTGACTGTAACCTGACCAACTCTGAAAGAGTGTCATTTTTTCACCTAGCATTGAGGAGTAAGGACCCATTTTTTTTCTTCGAGCTCATGGAATTATTTTTTTTTATTTTTTTTTACAACTTTCAAACAGCTGGCTGCTAGACAGGCTGGAATTTGATCCTCACTGTCTCTCCAGTCTAGCTGACAAGCGGTAGTGTTTGCTGGAATTTGGATCAGGACATACTGAGCTTGATTCACAAAAATCCAAAAGTTCAAAATGTGCTGGAGCTCTACATAAAAACGAATCCGCTTCTAGTTTTTTGTTTTGTCAAAGCTTAACCACTTGCCGACCAGCCACCGCCATTATACTGCGGCAAGGTGGCACGATCCTGTGAATCGCTGTAGCTGTACGTCAGCTCGGGAACTCGCTTTTGTGGGCGCGTGCGCGCTCCAATTAGCCAATGGGGGAGCCAATTGGCAAATCTGTGAGACTCGATGTCCGCCGGCCACCCACGATTGTTCCCTGCAGTGACAGAATGGGGATCTGCCTGTGTAAACAAGGCAGATCTCTGCTCTGACAGGGGAGATCACACAGATCCTGTCTTTCTGCTAAGCAGGAAGATGGATTGGTGTGTTTCCCCAGTCACACAGTCCCCCATACAGTTAGAAAACACCTGCAGGGAACACCTTTAACCCCTTGATCACCCCTGATGTTAACCCCTTCCCTGCCAGTGTCATTAGTACAATAACAGTGCATATTTTTAGCACTGATTACTGTAGTAATGTCACTGGTTTACAGAAAAGTGTAAAAAAAATGTCAGTTAGGTGTTCGATCTATGCACCACAGTCCCGCTAAAAATCACTGATCACCGCCATTACTATTAATAAATAAAAATGCCATAAATCTATTCCCTATTTTGTAGACGCAATAACTTTTGCGCAAACCAATTGATATACGCTTATTGGGATTATTTTTACCAAAAATATGTAGCAGAATACATATCGGTCTAAACTGATGAATACATTTGTTTTTTTACATACTTTTTTTTTGGAAATGTTTTATAGCAGAAAGTAAAAAATTTATTTATTTTTTTCAAAATTGTCGCTCTTTTTTTGTTTATAGCGCAAAAAAGAAAAACCGCAAAGATGATCAAATATCATCAAAAGAAAGTTCTATTATTATCTTGATAGCGTCGCATGTCCGCACAATTGTCAGGTAAAGTGACGCAGTGCCGTATCGCAAAAAATGGCCTGGTCAAGAAGTGGATAAATCCTTCCGGGGCTGAAGTGGTTAAAGTGTCATTAAAGTTTGGCTTAAAAATAATAATAATTTCATACCCACCTGCTCTGTGCAATGGTTTTGCACAAAGCAGCCCCAATTCTCCTCTTCTCAGGTCCCCGTGTGCACTCCTTGCTCCTCCCCCTTGACCAGTTCCCCCAATAGCAAGCCGCTTGCTATGGGGGCACTAGTGCGTGCTGGCTCCCATGCTCTGCTCTATGCTTTCATAAGACACATACAGGTGTGGCTTGGCCTCTGCCCCTCGCTCTCTCCTCATTGGCTCACTGGCTGCGATTGACAGCAGTGGGAGCCAATGGTTCCTGCTGCTGTCTCAGCCAGTGAGGAGAGGGAGCTGTGACAGCCGAGGCTCCCATGCACATCGCTGGATCGAGAGGGGGCTCAGGTGAGTATTGAGGGGGCTGTGGGGGGAACAGCACACAGAAGGTTTTTTTACCTTCATGCAAAGAGTGCTTGAAGGTAAAAAACCTTCAGCCTTTACAACCACTTCTGTTCTGACCTCAACCCTATAAAACACCTTTGGGATGAATTAGAGTGGAGACTGTGAGCCAGGCCTTCTTGTCCAACATCAGTGCCTGAACTCACAAATGCGCTTCTGGAAGAATGGTCAAACATTACCATAGACACACTCCTAAACCTTGTGGACAGCCTTCCCAGAAGAGTTAAAGCATTTATAGCTGCAAAGGGTGGGCCAACTGAATATTGAATCCTATGGACTAAGACTGAGATGCCATTAAAGTGTGTAAAGGCAGGCATCCCAATACTTTTGGCAATACAGTGTATATTCTACTTTGGGGGAAAACATTTAGGCAGACCCTCTTGCGTCATGGGTTTTTTTGGCATCAACAGCCGGTCCACTTGATGTCACGCATTGCCATGATGCACACTTGCTTCAAGCCATCTTCAGAAAAGTGTGTTATGTGAATATTCCACTTGATCTACCCCTAGGGATGGCACTATAACCTGCTTGTGTATGGCCGATCTTCATTTAAGAGCTGTGTGTCTCAACTAATTCATTGAACTAAAATTGAGGAAAAAAAAATAAGGCAAGTACAAAAAACTAAATTTTCACCTTTTTCTCATCCTCTGTTGCATATCTGCATTGTTGCACTCCTTTTGTAGTCACTTACCTATTTACCTGCATGCACTCTAGCAACTGCTGCAAATTATTTCTCAGGGTGGATTTCCTAATAGTAACAATAGTGGAACATGCCTGTGCAATGTTCATTGGCACAACCATTTGTAGTCTACATAAGGAAGCCTTAAATGCATGGGAATGATGTGGCCACCTGCATTATAATTTTGTTAATTGATCTTATAAAGAAATAAAAATATATGGACATTCCTTCCATAAAAACTATCCACACTCTTTGACTTCCTTGTCACAAACACAGAAAGCAGTACTTTATCAGATGCAATTTACCATCCATTGCTGTAAACCTTTGCACCGCTATATTTAAAACCAAGGCATTTGTTTTGAATTTGGAATTATTTTCCAAAATGTATTCGTATGGGTTGTGTAAGCTTAACTAGACTGTTAATATTTAATGAGTACAGCAACAGCTGAGTAATATATATCAGTATGCTTCAACTTTCAGTTTTATACTGTTCCAAATAAAGTCAAACTTAGCCTGACAAATGTACATGACCCTTGGAATCCATTACAATTATGCAAGTTGGACTAGAGAGATTTTGCTCTTTTTCAGCTTGCATGATAAATAGGTCCCTGCTAGCAGATAGTTTCCTTGTGTTCCAGAACATTGTTATATGTGTATTGTTATAATCGTGCTGAGAAAATGAAAAGGAATTTTTAACTATGTATGCAGAAGGAAGCCAGCAAGATAGTTTAAAGCAAGCTAGCAATGCCTGGTTGCTTTCTTTGGTAACAAACTACCACACACAAACGCATAAATGTATTTATTTTTTAACTTGATTTTGTTGGATCAAATTTGGCTTGTAGCTAAAATATGCAGCTAGAGTCACCTTTATTCATTATCAGAACTACTAAAACCCTTTCTGTAAAAAATGCATATTTTGATTGTAGTATACCAATGTTGATAAGGCTGCATTCAAATCTAAGCACTTCCGAGCAGTATAATGTCTACAGATACCATATAAAAATAACAATAATGTATTTAAATACACATATGAACAGCTGAGACAACTTGTTATTGTTTTAAGATAAAATGCATGCAGGTAAAGGCCAACCTCAACTTTTTTTAAAATTTTGAAAAAAATGAATTGGTCAGCAGGTGTAAAAAAATAACAGCCTCATCTGTACATGCTTTTCTATTACGCTCGGTTCACACATATGCAGTTTGCTTTTGATCGTTTCTGCAAGTGCTTTTTGCTGTGCGTTTTGCGTTTTTTGCGCACGCAAATTTACTGTGATTTTGCCTGGATTCACATTTTGCATTTTTTATGCTTTTTTTTTGGCCAATTTATTGTTGTGCAGATTAAAAAAACGCAAATTGCAGCAAAAACACACTACATGCTTTTCTGCAGCTTCTCCATTGAAATCTATAGAACCAAAAAAAGCACAGTTTTGTGTTTAAAATAGTCCCTGACTTTTTCCAAAAATGCAGTGGCTGAAAAAAGCATAGCTGTGGACGTGTCCCATAGGAAACCATGTTAAATGAACTGTAGTGTGTTTTCCAAAAAGCACCAAAAAAATGCATAGGTGTGAACCAGGCCTGATACTGTGTAAAGATGGGTATGTCTATTCCCTCCACTCAGCTCTCTTCTTCTAGCTATGCAGTATGTGACATCAGATCCCCACTCCCTGCCTCCTGAAAAAGAAATTCTATGTAAACTGTGCACTTTGAATGGCTGTAGAGGAGAGAAGACTGGAGATAAACAAGCACAACTTATGTAGGAGGATATGTTTTATCTCTGTGCATCACCTGTGGCTTCTGGACCTAAGACATAATTACGTGAGACCAAACATGGCCACCTGAGGAGAAGAGGAGAGGCTGGTAAGGTCACTGGAGCAAGGGGGTACTTCAAGGAGGTTAGGTGGTGGACTCAGGGTCGGCGCTAGCGCTAGGCGAACTAGGCAGCCACCTAGGGTGCACTGGCAACTTAGGTGCAACCACGGCCGCTGGCTTTCCTGGCCGCTGGCTTTCCTGGTACTTTCATAGTACCAGGCCTGATACTGTGTAGAGAGGGCTATGGCTATTCCCTTCACTCAGCTCTCTTCTTCTAGGTATGCAGTATGTGACATTAGATGCCCACTCCCTGCCTCTTGAAAAAGAAATGCTATGTAAATTGTGCACTTTAAATGGCTGTAGAAGAGAGAAGACTGGAGATAAACAAGCACAACTTATGTAGGAGGATATGTTTCATCTCTGTGCATCACCTGTGGCTTCTGGACTTAAGATATAATTATGTGAGACCAAACACGGCCACCTGAGGAGAAGAGGAGAGGCTGGTAAGGTCACTGGAGCAAGGGAGCACTTCAAGGAGGTTAAGTGGTGGACTCAGGGTAATTATTGAAGACCAAACACGGCCACCTGAGGAGAAGAGGAGAGGCTGGTAAGGTCAGTGGAGCAAGCGGGTACTTCAAGGAGGTTAGGTGGTGGACACAGGGTTGGCGCTACCGCTATGCGTACTAGGCAGCCACCTAGGGCGCACTGGCAACTTAGGTGCCACCACGGCCGCTGGCCGCTGGCTTTCCTGGTACTTTCATAGTACCAGGCCTGAAACTGTGTAGAGAGGGGTATGTTTATTCCCTCCACTCAGCTCTCTTCTTCTAGCTATGCAGTATGTAACATCAGATCCCCACTCCCTGCCTCCTGAAAAAGAAATGCTATGTAAACTGTGCACTTTGAATGTCTGTAGAGTAGAGAAGACTGGAGATAAACAAGCACAACTTATGTAGGAGGATATGTTTCATCTCTGTGCAACACCTGTGGCTTCTGGACTTAAGACATAATTATGTGAGACCAAACACGGCCACCTGAGGAGAAGAGGAGAGGCTGGTAAGGTCATTGGAGCAAGGGGGTACTTCAAGGAGGTTAGGTGGTGGACTCAGGGTAATTATGTGAGACCAAACACAGCCACCTGAGGAAAAGAGGAGAGGCTGGTAAGGTCACTGAAGCAAGGGGGTACTTCAAGTAGGTTAGGTGGTGGACTCAGGGTCGGCGCTACCGCTATGCGAACTAGGCAGCCGCCTAGGCTACCTAGGCAGTCACTGCACTGACATTCCACATACCACTGCAGGATTGGATGATGTTAGCTGGAGATTAAGCCATCTCCTGCAAACTTTAGCCAATACATGAAAAAGAAGTATCCAGCCAATTAGGTGCCATGCATGCCATGCTAAGCGCAACATGACTACCTCCCAGTCTTCACATGGGGCTAACATTGGTAAGGAGTTGAAAAACATACAGTATCTGCACAGGCTGCATTTGCCCATGTGTTAAGAAATTTATCAGTAGTTGGAGGGGGGGGTGCAAGTACCTGGTCTTGCCTAGGGCGCAAAATAGTCTAGCACTGGCCCTGATTGATCTGCAAAAAAATGCTGGTGTTGGGCTTAAAAATGCATCTTAAACACTCAAAAGAGCATCAAGAATGTCTTATATGATCTGTGGGTGTTTATTTAAATAGGAAGTACATCATACATTGGCGTCAAAACAACAACTTTGCTGGATTTCACTCTTTTAGCACTTACTAAGGTGCATGTCTGGCCTGTGAGTAAGTACCTAATGTGCAAATGCATCAAAGTGGTATATTGTCAAAGTATCATTATACCATAATATCCCATTAAAAATGCACAAAACTTACTGCATTTCCCAACACTAAAGCAGCTTTCATGATACAATGGGATTTTCCGTAATCTTCTCCTGCATACTGATAATTAGAAGGTGCTGTAGAATTGGTTGCATAACGAACATAGTTTGTTAGAGTCTCGGGTAATGAAAATGTGCTAAATTGCATGCTAGCAAGAACATATTATATTTTTTATGATTTATTTAGTGATTATCAGATCAGTTCTCCTTTATTACAATGCACTGGGCAGACTTATGAATCAGGCAGCTGTGTAAGAAAATGATCCATTTTCACTGATAATTTTTATGCTTTATGCTCCCATGCACAACACTATTTTTTTACAACATTTGAAAAGGACAACACCGGAAAATAAGAGCCTTCAGTGCTGTTTTAATACTTCCATCAGCTACTGAAAGATAACATGTATTCATCCATATAGCAATCTTAGAAAACATGAAATAGATGAATCGTATATAGGCAGACTTCAAGGTAATGTATACAGCATCGGCCAGCCCGGCTTATACATGAGGAAGATGATAATTCTTCACTGTGTCTATAATCTTAGTATAAAAAGAAAAGAAAGAATCTGTATGACAGCAAAACTTTAATATCTGACAGTCTTAACTGATAAAAAAGAAAAGCCAGATAAGGAAGAATGAATTGCTTTTCAATCCTATAACTGCATATAGAAATGTTGTTTAATTATTTATTTAGTACACTTAAAGGGCTTTTCTGCTTTAGACTATAAGTAGTTTCTTGCATGTGTAAACATTGAGGATCCTTAAACTTTATGACCCTTTTGTTGAGCAAAGCAACATTTAAAACCAGTTGAGTTTACAGAGGTCAGTTAAAGTATTCCTAAGGCTTTATTCACAGTGGCAGCATCAAATCTGTGTTTATATGTGTTTGGAGGACATTTCTAGATACAGATTAATGCACAAAATGTTTTTTTGTGCTGTCATTCACATATTGCCAACATTTAAAAAAAGTCTCCAGGGGCACCTTTTTTTGCCGTGTGTCCAGCAAGACATAGGAGTTGGTTTAATAAAACTGGATAGTGCAAAATCTGGTGCAGTTGTACATGGTAGACAATCAGCTTCTAACTTCAGCTTGTTCAATTAAACTTTGACAAAAAAACCTGGAACCTGTGGGGCGGCAGCTCTCCTGGGTGAAATCACATACCTGTACATGATTTCGCTCTTCCGGGTCTGTGGCCCACGTGCGTGTCACCGGCGACCGGCTCCCACTGTGATCTCTCGAGGCAGACAGAACGGCGGTCTGGAGATGTCAAAAAGGCAGATCGCTGTTCTGTGCGGGAACATGGCTCTCTGTCTTCTTACAGATAAAGTAACCCCCCCCTAGGAGCACATTTACCCCTTTGATTGCTCCATGATGTTAACCCATTCCCTGCCAGTGTCATTAGAACAGTTACACTGCATATTTTTTTGTACCACTCACTGTATTGGTGTCACTGGTCCCTAAAAAAGTGCTATAAGTCGCTGATCACCGCCATTACTAGTAAAAAATTAAATAAATAAATACAAATTCCATAAATCTATCCCATATCAATATACGCTTATTGGGATTTTTTTTACTAAAAATATGTAGCAGAATACATATTGGCCTAAATTGTTGAAAAAAATTGATTTTTTACATTTTTCTAATGGATGTGTTTTATAGCAGAAAGTAAAAAAATATATATTTTTTTCAAAATTGTCATCTTTTTTTCTTTATAGCGCAAAAATTTAAAAACGCAGAGGTGATCAAATGCCACCAAAAGAAAGCTCTATTTGTGGGAAAACAAAGGACATCATTTTATTTGTGTACAGCATCACACGACCGCGCAATTGTCAGTTAAAGTAAAGCAGCGCCATATCACAAAAAATTACCTGGTCATGAAGGAGGGTAAACCTTCCAGAGCTGGTGGTTAATTAAGGGTGAGGCATTCATCTACAATGGGTGTGGTTCAACAAGAAGCATAGCCTTAACCTATTAAATTATTTATTATAGGCATATATACTGTATATAGTGCTGGATAAGTACAGGAAGGGGGGTTGGAACAGTGCTGGGGGCTTTTATTTACTGATTCTGACCCTCTCATGTCTTCCCTAGCTGACAGGAGGGTAAAAAAGGAGAAGCCGACAGGAGGACAGCCACAGGGACATTGGTGCTGTGGGAAGGAGTATTGCAGCTGAGGGAGCAGAAAAGAGCAGTGGGGGAAAAGATGATGAAGAGGGCCAGGAGAGATGCAAGGAAAGGCACAGCAGGGGTGGGAGAATTATGGTGCAGTGGCTGGGAGAGAGAGCAGTTACCGCAGCTCTGATTTCCAGGACGCAGCCTGGGACATAGCCATCTTGGGACAGCTTACTAAAAAGGTTTATGCCGCGTACACACGGCCGGACGTCCCGACAGAAAAAGTCCGATGGGAGCTTTCGGTCAGACATTGCGACCGTGTATATGCCCCATCGTATTTTTTCTGTCGCCATTTCCGATGGACTCAGATATAGAACATGTTCTAAATCTTTCCATCAGAAATGCCAATGGAGTTTAACCCGTTGGCAAGTCCGGCCATGTGTACGCGGCATTACTGTCCTGGCAAATCCAGGACAGTTGACAAGTATGCATTAACACTGAGCATTTACATGTGTTTAAGGGCAGTTCGTTTAGCTGCATTTAAATATAGAATTCTGTATGTCCAGGAGCCTAGAGTTAGTTACTAAACTTGTGACTAAACTTGACTAAACTTGCTAAACTTGCTTTAAAGCAGCAATATCTAGACACAGGAAAAAAGTGATCTGGGAAGCATAAAAGTAATTTATACCTTTCAGATCCCTTCTCTTGTTAGTGTTTGGAAAACCTAAATGCAGGAGTGCCAGTGTAAATGAAGTATAAAGCCATTTTTTTAGATTTGAATGGGGTAGGGAGTGGTTAAAAATCCCTGTTAAGTTTCTCTGTATCCCATTGGACACAAGTCCTTTGTGTGTAAGCTCCCTCCAAAAAATTCATATCAGGCTCTTATATGAGCACGTAAACTGGTAGGCCAGGAAAGGGGCCCCTTCATAACCAAATTAGGCCACCTGCCCGAAACATGAAGGGGTACCTTGCCAGGGGAACCTCTCTGTCCAACCACCCTGTTCTCATGTCAAAGATACTGGACTAGTGTTTGTGGAAGTTTGTGACTGGGGGGTTATTGGAATCTGGACACTGTCTTTAACAATAAGGGGACCCCCAGATATTGGCCCCCATGTAAATGAGTAAGGGCGCCCCTACTCATTAAAAAAAAATGTAAAGTGCAAATAAAGACAATTTTTGATAAGTGCTTTAAAAAAAAAAAAAACTACAATAATCATGTGGTTCAGCAATGTAGATCCATGTAAATTTTCATGCCAGCAGAAAGAAAAAAATGACTTCACTCCCCCTGAATGACAGCTCCGGTTGATGGCAGCTGATAAATATATACAAAGGGGCAACATCACTAAGCAGATATTGTTTTATTTAACCACTTATCTACCAGGCACTTTCACCCCCTTCCTGCCCAAGCTATTTTTCAGCTTTCAGTGCTGTCACACTTTGAACGACAATTGTGCGGTCATGCTACATGTGAATTTTTTATAATTTTCTTCACACAAATATAGCTTTTCTTTTGGTGGTATTTAATCACTGCTGGGATTTTTATTTTTTTCCTAAAAAAAAAAAATAAGACCGAAAATGATGAGTACTGATAGGAAGCACTGATGAGTGGCACTGGTGGGCATTGACAGGTGGCACTGGTGGGCACTAATAGGTGGCAATGATGGGCCCTGATAGCTGGCACTGGTGGGCAGGGATAGGCGGCATGGATAAGCGGCACTGATGGGCATTAATGGGTGGAACTGATGGGCATTGATGATCTTTACTGATGGGCATTGATGGGCATCACTGATAGGGAGCACTGAAAGCCAGCACTGACTGGCATCACTAATGGGCACTAATTGTTGGCACTGGTGGGCACTGGTGGGCATTGATTGCTGTCACTGGTTATCATAGGTTGCTGGCACTGGTGGCACTCTAGTGTAATCAGGGTACTGATCATCAGTGCCCTGATTACATATCTCACTGTCCCCTGCGAGGAAATGCCGCTGATCGGCTCTCCTTGCCACACACTCTGTCAGTGTGAGGAGAAGAGAGCCGATTACCAGCATTTCCTTGTTTACATGTGACCGGCTGTGATTGGACACAGCCGATCACATGATTAAAGAGTCGCATCTCTTTACAGAGATCAGGGTCGCGCCATGTCCTAGCAACGCGGCGTGACCGCATGACCGCGCAGAAGCAGGCATTTGTGTGTGCGATATATGACGTCCAATTAGGACGAGAGCCGCACTGTCCCGCCGTCATTTGATGGTGGGCAGGCAGCAAGTGGTTAAAAGACATTCATGTTTTTTTTTTCTGCATGGGGCTGTGGGGGTCCTCCATTAGCATCTATATGAGACTCTCATCTAAGATAGCAGTCTGGTACAAATAAATAGAATCTGCAGCCCTTTTGTTTACAATCAGAATGAAGCTGCTGGGAGCTGTAATTTTGCCAGCATCAGTTTTGCTTTAGCAGATTGCATACATTACACAGATGTGACACGTCACAAGCAGATAAAGGGCACCCCCCAGCCATGCTATTTAGATGAATTTTTCTATTATTTAAAATTATTTATTTATTACAGGCACTTACTGTATATAGCATTGTCAATTTACACAGTGTTTTACAAATGTTATACATTTACATCTGCCCTCAAGGAGCTTACAATCTAAGGTCCCTAACTCACATTCATACATACACATACTAGGGACAATTTAGACAGGAGTCAATTAACCCGTGGGAGGAAACCGGAGTACCCGGCGGAAACCCATGAAAGGACAGGGAGAAACAATGTTTCACTTTAAGCATTACTAAACTGCTACTCCTCACCAAACTGAATTAAGAAAAAAATTCTACTCTATCATAACAGAAATGTTTCATTTTCTTATTCTTTTTCAAACCAAGCATATACAAAACAAATGAATGGTCCTTCCCACAGATTCCATCAGTTAAGTCACATTTTGTACTAAGAAAATAAACTGATGAATACTGATTTACATCAGTTTACACATCATCTTCAGTTCAGTTCAGTTTATATCTGTTTTTGCATCCGTTTTTGCATCCATTTTTTTACATATCACTTTTTTTTTGTTTGCCTAAAGGAAAAATACAGCCAAAGCTCATTTGGGGATCACAGGAGTGTAGTTCTTTATACTACTGTGACCCATCTTCAGCAGACAGCAGGTGAAAGCCCGCTGTCAGGTGACATCACTGAGCCAGTCCAGGCTTGGGCAAGATTGCGACAATAAAGGCCTCGCAGTGAGCCACTGAAAGACTGAGCCAGCCTCTCCCGTCCTCTCCACAGCTTAGCACTCCAATGAGCGAGGGGGGGATAAAGCAGACAATGATGACTGACAGTCACCAGCTCACTGCTCAGGGAGCCCTGAGAACGGAGCGATCGGCGGTGTTTGATCGCTCCATTTTCAGTCTTAGAGCTGGCGGGGGACAAATGCAGCATTGGATCAATGCTGCATCCACCTAGGTAAGTATGATTCAGAAAAATACTAGACCTCATACTTCTCTTTTAAGAAAATAGCCATATGTTACAGAAGTATAAACAAAAAATAATATGTTTCTTGTCTAAAAACAGCCTTAAATAGAATGGATTAAATAGACGTCATCCGCCACATATAAATAAGTGAAAATATATACATTATTCAGATTCTATGATCGATTATGGTGGTGAATAAAATCACTACTCACATCATAATTAGCCGTAAAGCCGGTGTAATTCATGTGTTTGGTTTTAAAAGGATGAGGTGACATCCCCATGTACAGGTTGCCTTCTAATTTCTAACAATGAAAAAGACCTGTGTAGGCTCTTTACTACTGTGGACAAACTCAGCACTTCACCAACCCACTGCTAAAATACGGTACTACCTAGCCAAAGCATCACAGTTGGCATTCTCTAGTTGTATATTAGCCTGCTCCTTTAAGTATGATTTTCAGTTTGCTAACATAATCATGTTTTGACAAGAACAAGTATTTTCTTTTTATATGTAAACCTTGAAGTTTACAAATGTCACACAGATTGATTTGAAAATCCAGGCTGTGGCCTTTAAGAATCACAACATTGCATTATCACTTGATCCACTTTCTGAAGGAAAACTGCCAAGTATTCCAGCCTACCACCTGTTATTATCTTGAAATCAATACATCCTTTGTAAAATACTATACTTCCTGGCAGTCAGTATGTACAGAGATGGATAATGGGGAGCGGATTTTTTAAGCAATTAAGTGGTGTACATGATAATATAATGACTACATAGTGACTGTTAACACCTAAATGACACAAGGTAATAAAGCCTTTAATTAAGAAGGTTTATTAGAACATATTTTTATCGGTTGTATAGAGTTCAGCATGATAGGTTATTTATATTTTACTTGTTTCATTTCTTGTATATTTACCATGAAAGTACCTTTGCTGGTAACCCTGTGATTACAGGCTTGCATTAAATACTAAGCCACATAGTCACAGTGCTGTCTCTACCTCCTCCTTTGTGCATCAAAAAATCACTTAAACAATATGCTAACATTTTTACAGTGATAACATATATATGTCAAGACTCCAAAACAATATTTAAAAGTAATATTATGTCATAGTCCAGCAGTGCAGTGTCTCTTATCATTCATCTAACAAGATGATTTGGGTGCAACACTAGTGACCCCTATGTTCCGACACTTACCGGAGCTTTGTGACCCCCTGCATTATAAGCAGAAGGGTCTGCCCCACTTTTGGATATCAACCCTTCTGTGTTCTTCTGTGTTATTTGTGTTCCTTTTCTGCTCCCGCCCAAGAAAATCCTCTGAATCTAGTGGCAGCCAATGTTCCATAAACACTCAAGTGTTAGCAAGGGGGCAAAAGAGAAAACATAATGCAATAATGTTTGCTTTTGTTTTTTTTGTTTTCATTTATTGAGTAAAAAGACTTTCCATTGCACTTGCTTGCATGTACTGTACATAGGTAAAAGCATACAAACCCGGAAGCACCGCCTCAGCATGCACTCCAGGGGCTAGAAGTGAAGTCACCGGAAGCTTCCGTGTTTGTGTGCTTTGACAAGTATATGAGTACAATGGAAAGTCTTTTTACTCAATAAGGAAGAAAAAAATCATTGCACTATGGTATTTTCCCTTTTGTCCCCTTGCTAATACTTGAGTGTTTGTGGAACATTGGCTGGCATTGGATTCAGAGGAGGGTCTTGGATCGGAGCAGAGAAGGAAAAGAAATAATGCTGAAGAACCCGGGAGGGTTGATATGCAAAAGTGAGGGAGTTAATTAAAGGGAGTCACAAGTGTTGCACCTCACCTGGTTCACTTTGTTGGATGAATGATAAGAGATATTGCATTGGTGGACTATGACATAATATTGTATGCATGGCATTGGAAAACTCACGTTTAAATGTTGATTTGGAGTCTAGAAGTATATTTGTTATCATTGTGATAATTTTAGCATATTATTTAAGTGTTTTTTTTGATGCACACAGGAGGATTAAGAGACAGCACTGTGATCATATGGTCTATTATGTTAAGGGAGCAAGAGAGCAACCTACGAACAACATCAATCTCAACACTATATATATTGTATTAAATAGACCTTAAAGGGCAATTTCAGTTTATATCAGTGGTGGTCAACTTTCTTAATATGGGAGACCTCAAATGTGGCCCCCTACATCACCAAAGGGTCACACATAAAATTCAGTAAATATTAATTCTCAGAGACAGCAGGAAACAATGGGATATAGTCAAAGACTATGGACGTGATACATGAGATGGCCAGTGACTGCAGACATGATACAGTTGATAGTCAGAGACTACAGCCATGCTGCATGAGACTGTCAGAGACTATGCACATGCTATAGGTATAGCTGGAGACAGGAGGGCATGCTTTGGGAGACAGTCATAGACTAGAGACATATTATTTGAGGCTGCAAGAAATCACTGCTATAAAAGGGCAGTAGGAAAACACAGATTAGTGTCTGGAGGGGCCTTGAGGGCCACACAAAAAGTGTTAGAAGGCAACATGTGACCCCTGAACCAGGGGTTTATACCATGTTGCTTTCAATTAATGTATACTTTCTAAAGCTAACATTTTGTCATATATGTTGCAAAATAACCTCTGGTTTAAAGAAATATAGAATGAATTGCATAGCAGGGGTTCATTTGTAATTGCTATCTGCAGTCTTGGATTTATTTTGGAAAATTGTGTCATCAGGCTAAGTTAAGAGGTAATAAATACAACATTGCCCCACAATGTGAAACCTAGCTTCTATCAGCTGCATTGGACAATGTTACATGTAGGATGGCTAGTTATCTATCAGCCTTCAGATAGCTGGTATTTGCATTGCCACTTTGGGAAAGTTCTAGCTGGTGGAACAGGTCACAACTCAAAAACTGTGCTCTAATCAGCCCGTAGTAGCCCTGTTGACTGGAGCAGTGTTCACTGGAGAGCTAGGCTGCTGCTTTGTGTTGGAGAGCCAACTCTCCTGTGTGCTGTCAGCACAGGGTATTTTAACCCTTGCTGCAGAACTTAGTAATATGAAAAAGTTACAGTCCTACTTTTATATCTATTCCTGTATACGCAGCCTGACTGCATTACAGTTATAAATAACAATGGCTCAACTAGATTTTAACCACTTGCCTACTGGGCACTTTTACTCCCTTCCTGCCCAGTTTTCAGCTTTCATCGTTGTCATATGTGTCACACAGCACTGTACCCGTATGAAATTTGTATCTTTTTTTTTTAATCATTTTAGTGTTTAATCACCACTGGGGTTTTCTTATTTTGCTAAACAAACAAAAAAAGACCAAACATTTGGAAAAACATTTTTCATAGATTTTTATAAAATTTTGCAAGCAGGTAATTTTTCTCCTTCACTGATGTGCGTTGATGAGGCAGCGCTGATGGGCACTTATGAGGTGGGACTGATGGGCACTGAGAGGTGGCACTGATGAGGTGGCCCTAGTGGGCATTAATGTGCGCTGATGAGGCAGCACTGATGGGCACCGATGAGGTGAGACTGATGGGCACTGCGAGTTGGCACTAGTGAGCACTGATGAGGAGGCACTGATGAGGCTGCACTGATAGGCAGCACTGATGGGCAAAGTAAGCCCACACTGTAGCCATCTTTTGGCTATATCGCAGACAGGAAGTGGTTAAGATCCAGGCAGTAGAGCAGATAAGGAGCCCAGTAATACACAATGATGTAAAACTGCTGTGAAATAGTGTTTGCACGCAGCATACATGTGCTGTGCATTCAATGCACATGCATGTACATGCTCTAAATAATAAATCAAATTGTCATATAACATATATTCTATTTCACACAAGCAACAGTTTATCCATGTATGTAGAGATAAAGAAATGCTCCCAAATGAGCCCTGGAACATCATTCATCAGCAGAAAAATCTGATCTGACCTGGCATCATTCTTACAAACAAGTCAGTAAACACACATAGCACATAGCACTCTATAGGGAGATCACCCGACATGTACTGTTCAGTGACTGGAGTGAGTTCACTGAGGGCATATAAAAGTAAAGAAAAAACAAAAAATTGGAAACCTGATTTGTCCCTCTGGTGCAATCACAAGTGCATGGCCAGCTTAACTCAACAGTGTCCAATAAAGGTATCAACTATATGCAGAAAAGGAAAAGCTATTACGTTATACATCTCTCCCCTTGCTTCTAAAAGTACAATTAGATGCAAGTGAAGAATAACCCAGAAAAAATATTGGGAATGTTTAATAAATGAGATGCAATTTATAAAATCTATTCATATACCCTCAGAGAGTGACAAACAATTGATGGAGGATGAAATGTTGATTGTTTCACATTAATACAAATCTTGATTGCGTCTACATGGAAGCTCAGTGAAAGTGTCCCATTATTTTTACATACATACATACATATATAATGTTGCTTCTAGATCAGGTACCTTGCTAGATGTTAATTTTCTCTTGGAATGGAAATACTCTGTTCTGATGATACAAGGACATTCAGTCTTACTCCTAAACATATGAGTATGCATATATATTTGTTATTTGTAATCATTTTGTTTTGGTAACCAGGAAAATGTAATTAAATACCTTCAGATTTTCAAACCAGCACTCATGAATGTTGAGGAGATGTTGAATATTCTGTCTGTTGTCTTTAAATTCCAATCCCATTTTCAAATACTATAAACTGAATATAACATGACTGCAAAATGAATATTGCATGAAAAGCAAATTGTAATAATTTAAGAAATCAGTGTGTAGTGACAAAAAAAGTAAATTTAAATATAGAAATGAATGGGGGATCTAAGATCCTGGATGTATTTTGTCAGTTGTGTTTGAAAAGTGGTATCTTCTTTGGACAATTCATTAAAAATGTATTTTCCCTATTTGCATAGTACTGTAATATGCAGCAATACTTTGAAAGGAATAAAGAACCAATCACACTTGCCCCTGCTTCTAAAGGGGCTTATAGACTAATGTTTAATGTTCACAGCTATACTCATACAGGAGTACAGTAAGGGCTATATAAAGATATCAATTAACCTAACTTAACAACATGTTTTTGCATTGTGGAGATATTTTTTTATACCCATATACTAAGGTAGCCCTAAATATCCCAAACGTCACACACAAATCACCCATTCAATCTGGAGCAAGTCCCTGACTCTCCAGGGAAAAAAACTTAACTTGTTTAACGATTGACCATAGGGACCCAATATGTGGGAGCTTACAGCCTGATAACACACTTTCAATAAAATAGCCTTGCAAATATAACGCCAATATTACAACACCATATTGAGATACTGTACCAATAAATTAAAGAATATGGACAAAAAAAATCATTGAACTGCCTGTGCATTTAAAATACTGTTATGCCCCGTACACACGGTCGGACATTGATCAGACATTCCAACAACAAAATCCTAGGATTTTTTCTGGCGGATGTTGGCTCAAACTTGCCTTGCATACACACGGTCACACAAAGTTGTCGGAAAATCCGATCATTCTGAATGCGGTGACGTAAAACACGTACGTCAGGACTATAAACGGGGCAGTAGCCAATAGCTTTCATCTCTTTATTTATTCTGAGCATGCGTGGCACTTTGTGCGTCGGATTTGTGTACACACGATCGGAAATTCCGACAACGGATTTTGTTGTCGGAAAATTTTATAGCCTGCTCTAAAACTTTGTGTGTCGGAAAATCCAATGGAAAATGTGTGATGGAGCCTACACACGGTCGGAATTTCCCACAACAAGGACCTATCACACATTTTCCGCCAGAAAATCCGACCGTGTGTACGGGGCATAACACTCCTAATAAAAATGTATAGAGAAGTTGATACCTCCTTCGTAATATGTTTGTTGCTTAACTGTATGTCATGGGTTAGTGACTCAAGGAATTTATACCAAAGGGTACAACCAGGGAATTAAAATTTGAATAAATGAAGGAAGCAATGACAGTCTTTTTGTTTCTCTCCAAAAATGTTTCCTAAGGTACATTTGCGTGCCTAATTATGCTTAAGCCTGGGTTCACATATATGCAAACTGGATGCGTTTTTTAACTTTCACTTTGTTGCACTCTATTCTCCTCTCCCAGCCTGCTCTCCATTCTCCTTGTGTGCAGTGCCATGGCAAGGGCAGACAGGTGTATTGACATGTTGGTCCCCCAGGGCACATGCGCACACCAGGACATCAGATTGGAGGAAGGAGACAAGCCTCCTATATTTCCTAGCAATGCCACTAAACTACCAGGTAGGAATGGCTTCAAGCACAGATGATGTTCTTAATCCAGGCTGCTGCAATCTTATGCCATCCTTTTTTAAATGGTAGGATTAATTTTTAGATGAACTAATAACCAGAATATGGATCCACTTTGGGAATGTTTTTATGGTTATTTATTTAATGTCTATGGCGGGAATATTATGACATTGTCAACGATGTCAAGGGGCGTGTCTGGGGTCATCTCTTCTGTGCACGGATTGGTGGATGGTTCTTTAAATAGTGCTTGGTTCGTATCACAATTTGTCACATGCCTGATGAAGGGGTCCTGCATGGCTCCGAAACTTCGCTTTTTGTTGTAACTATATGATCGCTGATTAAGGTTTTGGACCCATTTTTGGAGATCCTGGTGTGCTGGTGACAATACTCTCTTTAACTGCATCCAATTCACATAACATGTGAATGTGACAGGCTTTCAATGTAGCCCGTTTACACATGTATGGGAGGGCCGCGGTGCAGTTTTGAAAAGGGTCCTGTGCGTTTTTGGGTCCGGTTCGGTTTTACCTGAATTCACACCTGGATCAAACCTGAACCAGTGAACAGAAATGCACCGGACTCCAGACTGCAAACTGCAGCTGCATGTGTGAACCCAGCCTAAAACAGTGGAAGATTGTAGGCCCATTGCTTAAAGTGTTTGTTACCCCAACATTTCATATTCCTGATATGTGCCTGCTGTACCATGTTCTTGCATGAAAAAGTATTCTGTTCTCCTTGTATTGCTTGCTTTGTGTGAAATTTCTGGTGTTCCTGCCATTCCCTATGCTTTCTCATTAATAACTGACCACACTAAGCAGGAGAGCACAGGGTGGTCAGTTCTCTATCTATCCTGGGAACTCAATGTGCTCTCCTTCAATGATCAGACTTGTCCTGACATGCCTGGCCTGCACAGCCATTCACTAGGAAGATCAGTGTACTGTTGCATCTGCTCCCCCAGCTCTTATGCGGCTGAGAACAGAGGGTACAGAGGGAATGTCATCACTTAAAAAAAAAAGGGGGGTGGCTGTATTTATAATTTTCTTTTATCTATACAAAAATGTTTTGCCTTTCATTTCTGTTTTAAACTGAATGGGTTGTTTTACATGGTGATCATTTAAAATCGCTTTAAGTGTACAGTTGGAGCAAAAGCAAATGGATGTGGTTTGCTTGTCATGTATGTTGAGGTTGGTCAGATTGTAAAATGTCAGATGGAGTAGATCTTGTACTGGAAAACAGATGAATAACAGTGTTCTCCTTGTCCATGTAAGTCATGTTTCTTAGATGCCAGCCATTGCTGTACAGAGCCATACCAACCACCATTTCACGCTTCAGAGATAGTGATCTTACTGGGCATTGAGGAAGTTTCATTGTTAGTGAAATGGGAAGTTGGTGGAGCTTAGAAATTACATTGTATTAGTGAATAAACCAAAGCACAGACAGAGGCTATTCTTGCTATTTAAATTCATAGCAGGTATCTAGTGGTGTTTGCTCATTGGCACGGCATTTCCTTCAAAGTTTTTTTAAATTTAAGTTTTTTGTGTTTCCCTTTTAGTTTCTGTGAGTGCTTAAAAGAAAAGCAAGCCAGCATTGTTCATGCCATTACTAGGAGAGTAGTGTGAAAAATGAAAACGACAACATATGTCATGTCTGAATCAAGTGACTTAAAAATCTATAAAGGATTTATGAATTTGTATCATGGAAAATTGATTTGAAAAGAATGATGCATTGATCATCCATTTTACAGGTTGATTTATATATTTTAATTTACTGTAGCATCAGTTCAGGGGCACAGGGAAGGCTATTCTGACTTATCATGCAGCTGAGGTGACATTATATATACCTTTGCTATTTTACTATGGGGAGATGGAAGCTATTGGAGACTGTAATTGTTTATGTGCTTGTATTACCATTCCTATGACAAACAGGATGACTGACTGCTATAAACTATAGAATGCAGCACATATATTGCTCAAAAACGAGACAGCATTTCATAGGAAAAGAGGCTAGATGATGATTTTTAAAATAATAATGGATGAATGTGTATCTGTGATTTGACAATGCAGGGCAAAGCAACATGTTTTCTTTAATGTTGTTCACTGCTTCTGCTGGTACTAATCTTCCTTTTTCTCCTTGACTGCTCTGTTTGCAAGCATTAGGCTCCATTCATATCTGCACGTTCCATGAGCACTCACAAAAGCATGCATTTTAACGTGTTCACGGAACACCCAATAAACAATGGCAACCCAATTGTCAATGGCAACTATATAGCAGCTATATTGCCTTTTATGAGTATTGTTACAATACTAGATATTGGTCGTTCCTTATCTTTAGATATAATGTTGTGTTGGTCACTAACTGGGATCTTGTAGTTATGGTGGTGTGTACCTGGCTATAGTGATTGTCATTCTTTGGGTGTAATGGCGTTTATTTTCTGCTTGGCCATTATTTTGCTTTTCCTTGACTGTAGGGGGTATTTAAGAAGAACAGTGAAACCTATTCTATCAGGAATAATTTCTATATCCTCCTAGCTTCCTCATGTCCGATGCTACCCATAAATATGGCATTATCATCTGAGCAATTCTATGGGTACTTTAACCCTTTAATGCCGACATAACACATTATGCTTTTTGCAGTGAGGCCGCATATATGTGTTTCTGTCTTTGTGATGGAGAGCGCTGTGTGGCTGTACTAACGGGAACCAGGACACGCGATTCTGGGTCTCCTAATCACAGCGGTAGCCTCTGGCTACCACAGTGATCAGTCTCTGTGAAGCCCGCCCCTGTGTTTCTCTCTGTGAATGGAGAGGAATTGTATCTTTCTTTCTCCTTGCAGAGAGAAAAAAAAAACAACTGTGTGTGTGTGTGTGTGTGTGTATAAAAAATAAGTAAATAAATGATAATAATAAAAAAATAAAGGAAAAATACCTAGATCAAGGTTTGATCTAGGTCAATGCCAGGATTAGTGTTTGGGTCAAGTAAGGGTCAAAGGTCAGGGTCACTATGTTTTGGGTAGGATTATAAAAAAAAAAAAAAAAATTAGTATTAGTGTCAGTGTGTTTTAGGTAGGACAAAAAAAAAAAAAAAAGCAAAATGTGCACTATTATTTCTGGGCTGTACTACGGGTACAAACAACAAATAACATACACATATGTGGTATTGCTGCGATTGTCAGGAGCAGGAAAATGTATTTAGGGTTGTTCTTTGGTGGTAAGTTATAGTGGTAACAAGAAATATATATAATTTTATATAAATATAAATATATATATTTTTTTACTTTTTTTGGGCCAGTTTTCCAATGATAATAAGAAAAAGAAAATCAGAAGATATCCATTTACCACCAAATGAAAGTCCAATTTGTCCTGAAAAAAAAAATTAGGTATAATCCACCTGTATGCACAAAGTAGATTTGATAATATGTACAGTTTTACTAACACATGTCAAAGTTGCAAAATTGTGCTTAGGCATTAAGATTTGGTTTACCCTTAGGCGTGAAGGGGTTAAATTGCAACAATTAAATACTAGCAAATAATTCGTAGATGTTAGATCTCCATGCAAAGTGACAGGTTTCTTTAAAAAGATCATGCAAACTGCTAAAAAAATAAATATAAAAATAAATATAAGGCTGCCTAAAGCATTACGTATCAGATAACTCCCTGAAAGCAGCAGTTTTATATGTTTTTTTACTCTTTATGTCAACATCCCGCTCTCTGTCACCTTATGTGTTAGAGGTCAGGATGAAGCCCACTGTAGCTTAGAAAAGATCAAAGCGGCTACTTTAACCACTTGAAGTGATCACGTCCTTGCTGCAATGGCTCAAGTCTGACATATTCTCTAAGGAAAAACTATACAGGGAAGCTGGGAACAGCTTGATGTTACATTGTCAACATCTCATCTATAGCTCTGTTCCCAGACCTTCATAGTTTTGAAAATATAGTAGGTTACATGTTAAAATTATAGGGTGATCCTTGGAAAACACACTTCAGGGGGAAAATGCAGATTTTAACAGATTTCGAATGTACTATTTTTAACACATTCAGAAATGCTTAAATTATTTTTATTTTTTGGCATCTGTACATACCTCACACCTACAATTTATTTTAAAACAATGCAGATATATAATGGGGAAGTCTCAACCATGTTTATTCTTTATTTTAAATCATCTAAGCATAAATGTGAAAGGTTGATTACCTTGGTTATGAGATCCTCATAATCAATGAATACAATATCTCTTTGTCAATGCACTGACCTCACCATTTGACACTCTCTCTATCTCTCTCTTTTCCTCTCTCTCCCTGCTAGCATGCTATCACTAGATGATACCCTGCTTTGCTCAAAACATCTGCTTTGTGGGAAATGGAGGAGTTCAACTTTGTGCCCTGCTAAATTTAATTTAAAAATAATAGAAAGTGGTTCAGCATCAGCCATTTTCAAGATATTAGAGGCTTTGCCAGAATTTTTTAATTCTATCCACAGAGCATACTAAACTCTGTAGGTGAAATGGAACCTGTACTCAAAAAAGCGTAGGCAGGCTTTTTTGGCTTCTTTCTGAAAACACATGCTGTTGGTCTATCGCTGGGTTTTATACTCTCATTCATTAACTTGAGACAAGCATGCAGCCAGTGAGATCACAATAAGACCAAAATTATCTGCATAATTGTTCAAGGCTAATGACCCAAAAAGCATGTTGAAGCAACTGGATCAGCCAGCCACTCAACCAGTATTTTCAAAAGGAGAAGAAAGCACACCACAGTATACTACAAAGCACATAATTGTTCTGGGGAGCTGCCTTGAAAAATAAGATAAATAACAAATGTTCACTATGATGTGGTGTGCTGGCATCCTATTAAAAATAAACGGGATAAGAAAACCCTTGCAGGGGTGTCATTGGTCTCTATTTTCTGTGAGTTGCCTTCAAATAAAGTATTGAAAAAAATAAAATAAATAGGATGCCTTAATGCAATGCAGCATAACAATGTGAATGTATATAAGATGCTTGGTTGCAGCATTTGTCCATGTACAAATACCATTAACTCCTCATCTGTAGATGCAGATGCAGGTTCCTTTAACTCTATTTTTTCACAAATCTCTGGGTTCCTGGACTTGCCCAGGGAATAGAAATTCATTGACTTCCCTCCCTCAGCAGCTAAGAGAGGCCATACTTGATAAGTTAGAGGTAGATGGGCAAATGATCCGCAGCCACTGCAGCGATCTCCACTATCAGAACCGGCATCTGGCCAGCTGAGCCAGACTCTAATAGTATGCAGGTTCTCCAGAAGACCCAACTGTGGGGAACCCCTACCTGATTGCTACCAGAACACTGCCTTGTGGCCTCTGGCCCAGCTGTGTTACCAGAGCTATCCTGGACTTCACTGATAGGAATGATATTTATAGGGATTATCAGAAGTAGTTGATTGTTTCTGAATTTTTTTTTGCTAAAGTAGTGGTTCTCAGCTTGACATTCTGTTGTTATAGAGTTTAATAGAGTCTATGCTATGTAGCCATATGTTACCCTGTTTGAGTCACAGAGACATTGATGTGAAGAGTCCATGTTTGTGCAGTCTTCAATATGTTGCCATGTATACTTTTTTTTCCACCCTGAACCTGTTGTTTTACTGCTTCTTATTTTATTGGAAGTTACAGTTACTTCCTGTCTAATCATTCAGCCAATTACCCATTCTGTTTGTCACATGGTCAATTAGTAATCAGGATCAGTCATTTCAGACAGACACTAAAATGGGCTTCCATATCAAATATCTATGATTTCTAGTTCCTACTGTCAGAATGTGTTTATATAACAATTCTCCCGAGTACTAGAAATGATTGTGACAGATTAGCCAGAAGCCTCCTAGTTCAGTAGTTTTGGAGAAGTATGCCAGAAACTGTGACTGTACGTCAGTGTGTGCAAATATACTTCACTGACGTTATGAATAGTACATTATTCCTAATTAAACATTAGTCCAGTATGTTAAATCACACGGTGACATTCAAAGTTGCTGAAAAGCAGACACTATTTTTTATAGCCTCATATTTGCAAGGGCACTTTAATAATCTTGTGGTTATATCTAGGAAGCTCATAATAGTTAAGTACAATATTTGAGACATTTTTCATGAGCATATATTGAGCTATCTTATTGCTAGGTGCACACAGAGGATCTTAATTAATTGTAGTTATCATCATACAGGTTTTGACCCAGAACTTTAGTGCTTTTCAAACAATTACACATTACCTGGCTCCCACAGACCTGATTTGAATTTAGTTCATACTGCTGTTTTTAACTACTTGTAGAGCGTTAGATACATTCCCATAATCCCTTGCAGCCAGACTGAGCAAGGCTTTCAGAAGAACTCAAGGTGGGATTGTAGCCTCTTGCCACATTATTGTTTGTTGTGCCACTTATTGTATTAAGTGTGGCTATAGACTATGAATAATTTCTATCGGATTGTTTAGTGGTATGCAGAATAAAAAATAGGAGGTCCAGGGCATGCAGAATTTAAATATGTATTTTGTGATTAATGCTGCCTTTTGGTATGTTTTCAATATAGTAGGAGAAATGAGACCCCTGGACTACCAGGCTCAAAAATGGGAATGGTAGAAGACCAAAATAAGAACCAACAATCAAATAATCAAAAGGATTTGCAGAGAAAGAAAGATAAGATCAAAATTAAAGGAGCTAATCTGTGCTAGGCTAGGTCCCTTAAAAGTAAAAGTGCTGTCTAAAAGCAGACACCACAAGATTCCTGCCTTTACCTTTATTAGCCAGAAAGCCTATTCTGTGCTTCTGTCAAATTTAAAGGAAAATTCTGCCTCCGTTAAAAACTTTGCAAAACCTATAATATACCTGTAATTGCTACACAAGCCATTTTGTAAATTAACATTATTAAAAATTTACTTTCCATTGCAATTTGTACCTGCTGTCCTTTTCTAAAATGGTCAAAAATGCAATGCAATATGTCAACCTGAAGGCAATCTGTACACCATTGGTGTATGGAAAGCCCTCAAAATCTAATTTTTTATTTCTGTGATTGGTTGACTGATTTTCTCAGACACTACATATTTCCCCATTAGAACATTGAGAGTGCACCAATTTGTTATGATAAAGGCTGGCCATTCCATTCAGGAGTAAGTCTGGAAAGGACATAGCAGAACAAAGTTTGTTAAAAACCCTACAATGTACATCGACCACCCTGAGGGCATTCTTTTTTTTCCAACAAAAGCAGAATTTCATTTTTATATCACTTTGTTACTGGGGCCTGACTTTACAGATAAGCCCTGACCACTGCCATTCTACTGTTCAGCAAGTCTGCCTTATTGGCCAGTAAGAGCATAGAGGACAGAGAATTGGCAGGATTAGTAAAACCAAAAGCAAAATGTACAAAAATCACAGGAGCACAAAGGGTTTTTTGGTTAATAAAATTAATAGCAATAATCTTTAAATGGTAGATTTTTTGCTTGATTAGAGTAAAAATGTAAGCGGTTTAACACATAACTGTATTGACTATTTGAATTTTTTTTTTTTTTAAAGATTGTTTTCTCTTGTTTTGAATTGTCAAAGTAACTGACTGTTTCTTTAATTGTAATTATTTTAGTGTCTAGTAAAATATATTTCCTCATAGTTAAAGGGTACTTCCCTTCACTGGACAATCTATGCGATGTTTGTTTTGAGTGTGTGAAAGCTGCCGTATGATGAGTATCCACAAGGGCATGCATTCTCACATAATGACCGCAGAGGGCCATTGTTTAGTTATACTGCCCTGGCTTATGTTGCATTGAGATTTACCTTGTCACTATCAATCAAAAGAAGCAGACTTTGTTGTCACAGAGATGTATCACTTCACAGCCCAGGTTATATAAAGGAAAAATAAAATATTTTCCCAGCTTTTCATTAAATTGTCATATTGCTGACAATCTTGGACATTCACTGATCACATCTGTCTGTGACAAGCACAGCTTAATCTCTTTCTAATTAATCAAAAGGTGTTCAGGAAGGAGGTATGGAGAGGATATATAAAGCCATAGGCATATTTTGCTTTTTTGGGTCAAAGTGGCTTTTAGGCTTTATACTCATGATTGCCAAAAGATGGTACTCACTATGCATCGCAGAAACATGGGCATTGGTCCTATAGACAAGGTTTTTGAAGCCTATACTGAACCATGTGGCTCAGTACAGAATTGTTTTGTGAAGCATTTTAGTGAGCAAGAAGTATGGCAAACTGATAAATTTGACATAAATAATCATTGGTAATTCTACCCTGCTGGAATCCCTTTTAAGAAACAGAGTTTAGTTGCAGCTGTTTGTCTAAATGAAGGGCCCATGCTTGTTTATCTGTATTTTTTATTTTTTTTTTGCTACTGTGTTCCAACTGGGGAGATATACCCTCTTTATTTGTTCTGGTGACTATTAACACTGAGACAGAAAATAAAGGGAGATCCAAAATATTAGTCTTGCATCAGAATCCGGGTGTGAACCTGCAGCCTCTGACTGGCTGTGGCTCTTCCCACTGTGCCACCAGGGATGCTGGATAGCTCCTGATTCTGTGGACAACCTAACCTTGCCTTGTTTCTCTTAAACCTTTTTCTCCTCCCAATAACCTCCAGATTCAAGCAATGTCTCTGCATTTCCTGTCTTGCTCCTTGCATTTTGCGCCTTGCATACCTGCTGCTGTTCCTATTTTCACTTCCAGTCATTACCAACCTTTGGCTTATTCATCAACTATTCTTCCATATGATCCCATCCAGCTTCTACTTGTTACTGACCTTTGGCTCTTTTACTGACTATGCTTCTGCTTGATCCCTACCTGTCATATCTGCAACCTCCTGGTGGGAGGACCACAGGCAGCACGCATCTCCACCATCAGGAGCTTTGGTGAATATCGGTTAGTCCTTAGACCCTGTGCCTCAGGCAAACCCACATCAACTGCTAGGGGGATATGCTTGTACCTTTCCCACTGACTACCTGTGAACCTGTCTACTGCTAAAGGCATTGGTGTCTGAGTCTGACTGCAGACTGTGACATGTTGTTATGAGAGCAAAAGGTTAGGGAAATCTTTGAATGGGTAAAAAATGTTCTGGTGACAACTAATATGGGAATTTACCTAACTTTGGGGAGCATTCCTTTAACTTCCAGTTGTATCTCCAGGGAAGGAAGTGAAAGGAATTATTTTCAACAGGGCATAGACAGCAATTAATAATCTGATAGGGGTTTTAACCCCTCCTACTCTATATGACATGTAAAATAAAAATAAAGAATATACACACCAATGAATGTGCGCCAGTACACTGATTTCCATTTTGCTGGTACATGAGCATTCAGGCCTGTAGTATGGTACATTTCTAAATAAAGGCTGGTACTGTTGATGAAAAGGTCAGACCTTTTTAAGGGAGTGCAAAAGACCTATAATGATCAAGTAGATTTCAATTTACTAATGTCAAATCGGTGAAATGTGAAATCTGACTGGAAGCTATAGGTAGCTGGCTTTTACTTTTCCGTTTTGCACTCTGATTTATCCTCCATGGGAAGGTTCAAATCTCAAATATGCTAGAAGGTTTTGCCATAGGTGCCTTGTAAAATTACAGTAACTGGTATCTGGTGTTACTATATAGAGATATCAGAATCATATTCAAAATCTCTAGTTTTATTACAAAACTTCTTTAGGACCCACAAAGGGTAACTGATATTCCAGATACACCCCATTTGAACATAATTTGTTTGTATAGGAACCATATGCAACAACTGTATTCTTCCCTCTAAATAGTTTGTAAAACACTGATTGTTTTTGTTTATGTGCAAATAGTTTTCAAGCCTTGAACGAAAAATACATTTTCAAAAGTTCTTTCACGTTTCACAGCAATCAAGTTGTCAATAATCCCCAGTAGGCAGACTTGTATGGAACAAGCATTAGAGAAGGGAAAAGCATTTGAAATAACTTGTGTTACATGGGGTTCTCCAAAAATGAAAGAATGGACCAATGGAGGGAAAACACTTGAAGTAAATATCACTATTGATTTTGTCTTGTTTGAACAGTTGGCGTAGGCTGAATCCTCATAAAAAGTATGTACATGAGATCACAAGGAGTGGCCATGAATAACTGCATCTTCCTGATTGCTTTTCTGGAGGAAGAGAAAGAGGCGCCATTCTAAGTGCAGCAGATTTATACAGCAATTTTAATATACAGTGCCTTGAAAAAGTATTCATACCCCTTGACATTTTCCACATTTGGTCATGTTACAACTGAAAACGTAAATGTATTTTATTGGGATTGTATGTGATGGACCAACACAAAGTGGCACATAATTGTGAAGTGGAAGGAAAATTATAAATGGTTTTCAAAATCTTTTACAAATAAATATCTGAAAAGTGTGGCGTGCATTTGTATTCAGCCCCCTTTACTCTGATACCCCTAACTAAAAGCTAGTGGAACCATTTGCCTTCAGAAGTCACCTAATTAGTAAATAGAGTCCACCTGTGTGTAACTTAATGTCAGTATAAATACAGCTGTTCAGTGAAGCCCCCAGAGGTTTGTTAGAGAACCTTAGTGAACAAACAGCATCATAAAGGCCAAGGAACACACCAGACAGGTCAGGAATAAAGTTGTGGAGAAGTTTAAAGCAGGGTTATAAAAAAATGCCAAGCTTTGAACATCCCACAGAGCACTGTTCAATACATCATCCAAAAATGGAACGGGTAGGGCACAACTGCAAACCTACCAAGACATGGCATTCCACCTAAGCTGACAGGCCAGACAAGGAGAGCATTATTCAGAGAAGCAGTCAAGAGGCCCATGGTAACTCTGGAGGAGCTGCAGGGATCCACAGCTCAGGTGGGAGAATCTGTCCACATGACAGCTATTAGTTGTGCACTCCACAAATCTGGCCTTTATGGAAGAGTGGCAAGAATACCATTGTTGAAAGAAAGTCATAAGAATTCCCGTTTGCAGTTCTTGAGAAGCCATGTGGGGGACACAGCAAACGTGGAAGAAGGAAGAAGGTGCCTTGGTCAGATAAGACCAAAATTATACTTTTTGGCCTAAAAGCAAAACAACACACCATCCCCACCGTGAAACATAGTGGTGGCAGCAGCATGTTGTGGGATGCTTTTCTTCTGCAGGAACAGGGAAGCTGGTCAGAGTTGATGGGAAGATGGATGGAGCCAAATACAGGGCAATCTTAGAAGAAAACCTGTTAAAGCCTGCAAAAGACTTGAGCCTGGGGTGGAGGTTCACCTTCCAGCAGGACAACGACCCTAAACATACAGCCAGAGCTACAATTCAATAGATTAGATCAAAGCATATTCATGTGTTAGAATGGCCCAGTCAAAGTCCAGACCTAAATCCAATTGAGAATCTGTGGCAAGACTCGAACATTGCTGTTTGCAGACTCTCACCATCCAATTTGACAGAGCTTGAGCTATTTTGCAAAGAAAATGGGCAAAAATGTCACTCTCTAGATGTGCAAAGCTGGTAGAGACATACCCAAAAAGACTTGCAGCTGTAATTGCATTGAAAGGTGGTTCTACAAAGTATTGACTTAGGGGGGTTGAATACAAATACATGCCATACTTTTCAAAAATTTTTTTGTAAAACATTTTGAAAACCATTTATTATTTTCTTTCTACTTCACAATTATGTGCCACTTTGTGTTGGTCTATCACATAAAATCCTAATAAAATACATTTACATTTTTGGTTGTAACTTGACAAAATGGAAAATTTAAGGGGTATGAATACTTTTTCAAGGCACTGTGAATAAAAAAACTCACAGGATAAAAAAAGTAAAAGGTATATAGATAAGTAATCCCCACTGCAATAGTCCTGCCCAGATGGATGGCTGTGATGTGTGCTGTCATCTGTTCCCAGGCCGCGTTGCTGGGTTCTGGAGCTCCGAGATGAATAGACAAGCAGGCAGCCGAGACGTCACTGGGAGGAAGGCTAACCACCTCTGTTTGCTTTTCTGGAGTTCATAGCATGCACATATGGTATTTCCATTAGCCTGTGTGATGTGATCAGAAATATTGTTATTACTTAAGTAAAGCTTTTATTGCACAGATCAGCTAAGTATACTGCTAACACCTTTACCAATGTTAGAAGTATCTTGTATATAATAGGGGATTCACAATATTCATTACTAAGTTGTTTCACTCCTCAAAGCTTAACACTACACTGTTTAAATACATATTTTGGGACTGTCTTACCCATCAAAGAATTTTTATTTCTTGTCCATCACAGCCCAAATAAACAGTGTAGCTATATCTCCTCCTCAACTCCAGCTGTTTTAACTGTAAAAGAGCATCAAGAGACAATTTAGATGATCATTTATCTCTTTCCTCCTATCAGCATGTTCTTTGTCAGTACAGGTGAATGTAGGACAGCCTGATTGGCCCCAGAACCTCCTTTACCATTCACAACCTGAGTGTTGCATGTAAAATATTCTAATCATTTTTTCTTTTGCTCAATTTTCACTGAAGGTATGTGTATGCACTTTCACTTGCTATATTCATCTTTTTATAAATACATCCCTAAGTTTTTGAATGATAGTTATGAAGTTCTTTGAGGTATCCACTCAATAAAATAGATAAAGAAGCCATTTTTGGCAAAAATCAATAAAAAACTATTACAATCTAAATGTTATGAGGAATAAAGCCTTTCAATGATTAAACATCTATTTTATATCAAAAAAACTAAAGATTCTGAGCCTAGGAAATATTTATGTCTGAGAATAGAAAAAAAGATATTATGCCCTTAAAGGGTAATTCCACTTTTGTGGGTAGAAAAATAGCAAATAAAAAAAATAATATAGCATATACAATTGTGATATTGTAATTGAATGGTATAAACAATCACCTTTACCTTTCAATCTGCAGCTCTGTAATATGGCAACCTGGAGGTGTTCTGTACATAGATGTACAGATTGCCCCCCGGTATGTAATTTCCTGTTTGTGTGATTGCCTCACCGATTTTCCCAGAAGTCTACACAAAGATACAAGTCAGATTTCAGGCATCCCCTGCAGCAAAAATGTCATAATAGGAAATCACGTCTAAAGGGATGCAGACCCTGCAATTTTCTTCATTAGAGCCCTGCAGGTGCAGCTGCTGGTTGATAATTATGAAACCACTCCCATTAGATTCACTTACAACATGGACTCAGACAAACACACAAGGATTTCTTCAGAATAACAAAAGGTAGGAATCTGCAACAATTTTTGTTAAAATCCTTGTAATATACATTGAACACCCAGAGGGGAATTTTTTTGTCAACAATAGTGGAATTATGCTTTAAGACTATGTTTCTAAAGTTGGCAGTTAATACTTACTAAGCATATTTAAACATTCTCCTATTTTAACCAAGCTAATAGTGGCATAGTAAACTTTTTTTTATAGTTCTTGTACACCTTAGATGTACTGCTTTTGTGTACAACCAATTAAGCAGTTGAGTATCAGCTAGAGCTTTCAATCCCACATTTTAATTATAGGGGCTGTTCTAGAGATACAGTACCTTTGCATACCTGTACTAATTTAATAAGTGCTATTCAATAATAGCTATTTTTAGCTGTTTTATATAGCAAAATATGTAATGGTTGTTTTATATGATAAACATACCTAGTATCTAGCTTAACGTCCAAAGTATACTTTTTCTAATACATTACCATTTTTAAATGTTTTCACGCTTCCAAACTATAGCACATTACCATGTTTATGGTTCTCTGAGGATGTATTACGTGTGTAATCTGTTCCATCTATTAAACCCAGTAAAAACGTTGAATTCAAAATCATGTTTGTGTTCTTTACGTACTGCAAGATGTGTAAATAATTGTGCAGGTCTTAACACATTCCTTTATAAGTATGTAATTCTTTGCACATTGTAAAATTGTTACTGTTATCAGTTGCCTTCAGCAAATATGTACTATATATGTTGTATATTAGGCATTAATATTTGGTCTCAGCTGAATATAAACATCTGGTTTCTTTCATAAACTGTGATTTCAAGATCTGACAGGTCTAAATTAACACTTATCTAACCATGGACTAACATTAGACTATAAATCAACCATTTATATAAGGGACTTATCATTTCGAGGGCCCACTCACACCATATGCATTGGACTGGGCTGAGTAACCTTGCCCAGTTCATAGACAAGGCAATATGCCTTGAGTCTAGCATACCAGTAGATGACATATAGTCAGTGGTGGCCCATCCAATTGGGGCGCAGGGGCGCCGCCCCCTTAATCCATGCGCCCAGCCCCTAATCTACATGCAGGGCGCCGGACGCATGGATTCCAATGGGGTTTTCTTTTTAGAAGTACGTGATTAGAGCCAGAGGCTCTAATTGGCTTCAAAAAGGGTGGACTCGGGGCGCAGAGCAGTGCGCCCTGAGTTCACCCAGTTGTTTGACAATAGCAAATTAATATTCAATATTGTCTTCCTGATTCTCTTCCTGGCCAATCAGGAAGCCAGTTCTGAGACCCGATTGGCCAGGGAGTCTTAGGACTCCCTGGTCAGTTGTGTCTCAGTTAGGACACACTTCCTGTTCAACTGGAAGGAGAAACAACGGCCCGGCTCTTCCTTCCCTCTGCCTGCTAAGGTCAGTTAATCTAACGCCGAACGGGTGGGTGCTTGCGGCAATTAACGCCTTCCTGTCCATCTCCCCGGGGGGGGGGTGGTTAGCGTTAGTTTGCCGCCCCCTCCTGAAATATTTAGCACTAGCAGCCACTGCATACATTATAATGTGGCTACCTGTGTGATTGACTCCAAAATGACAACTGCGTGCTTAAACCTTTTTTTGTAATTTATTACTTCATGTCAATCAAAATGAAAGAATCTGCTTAATGGTAAGTAATTCACCATAGACATTAGAGTTTCAGCATCACTTAATCACTTTGTGTGCACTTATTATGTTGTAGCTAAGTTTAGAACAAAGAAGGTACCCTGACCAATCATTCTTATGCCCCATACACACGGTCGGATTTTCCGATGGAAAATGTGCGATCGGAGCGTGTTGTCGGACCGTGTGTGGGCTCCATCGGACTTTTTTTTCGACAAAAAAATCCGTTTGCGTTAATTCCGACCATGTGTGGACAATTACGACGCATAAAGTGCCACACATGCTCAGAAGAAATTCCGAGATGGAACAGCTCGGTCTGGTAAAATTAGCGTTCAGAATGGATAGAGCACTTTCATCATGCTGCAATGTAAAAAATTGTTTAATACAGCGCACTCTCTTCTTCTTTATAATGTGAGAAGAATGAAGTAGTTTTGCTGCTCATATTCACAGAGTTCTCACAAACTTCTTTCTTTATTATTTATTGTGATTCCCTCAATATATTTTGATTTGTCACATCTGACCAAATTTGTTTTTTGTTGTTTTATTTCTGTTTTGTATTTTTTTTTCAAGGCTGGTTTTTTTTTTGTAATTGGTTTTACTCCATAATATTTTTGTGTGTGTTTTGTGTGTCAAGTTACCACAACACCATTGGTATCTTGTATTATTTAATCTCAAGGAGGTTGCTTGGTGTTGGTGTCCCTTGTTAATTTCACATTGTATTTTTGCAATGTACCTGCCTCCTCACAAACAAAGTCCCCCTCCACACTGTGGGGGTTTCTCAGGACCTCTGTAGCCTTCCAAAAGAGGCCTATGGCAGCCTCCTCCAGGTTACTCCTCTTCCTGCCACTTTGTCTTTGAAGGCGGAGGGTAGGGACCTGGATATCAGGCAGCCTGCTTGGCCCGGCCACCTCCTGGCTGAGACTTCCCTGTGTATGAAAAAGGGACATCGTTTTAGTTTTTTCTTCATCAATCACAATCATAAATTAGCAATCCAAACTAACATCTATTTAACATCATTGATTGGACAACCAGAAATATTTAGAAGAATGCTATACCTGGCTCAAGCTGGGCTCCTCCACATGTTGCTGCCTGGAAGGCCCAGGTTGGGCATCAGAAGCCTCAGCTGGGGGGAAGGAAGCGTGGAAGGAAGAGTGGAAAGTGCTGGCCTGGGTTCAGTCTGACCTGCCAGAAAATGCAGCCTGTCATAGTACCACAGCCTGGGGACATAAATGTCATCTGCAGCTCCTGATCTCTGGGAATCCTGGACCTTCTTGCACTCCCTAAGATAAGTGCTCCTCAGGCCACCAATTAGAATCTTCAAATAGGTGATGTCTGCCGTGGGGATCACCGTCTTCACAAATTCCAACAAATTATCCAGCGCTGCCTTCCTCTTTGTTTGGTTCTTATATTCCGGATGGTTTATCTGCCATAGACAGGGCAGCTCCCTGAACATATCAATGAAAAATGGCATAAAGTCCTTATCTTTCAAGATATCAATTTTCACTGCAAGATACAACACAAGACAAACCCTAATGTCAGCCTAAAGTCTTCTAAACTTGTCCAAATACAGGCCTCAATCTAGAAGCAGTATAGGCCCAATGTTAAATCTTACCTTCGCAATCCCAATCGGCGCCTCCGTTACTCCTTCCTCCGCTCACACATTGTACGTACTACGCACGTGTGTTACGCTTTATAGACACTGCGCATGCGTGAAACACACAGAAGAGGCACACAGTGTATCAACATGTGCTATCTGCCATCACGGGCTTTATAGACACTGCGCATGCGTGAAACTCCGCCCACCCCTGACGTTCTTTCTAGTCTATTCCCCGCCCCTTCTTGTTCGGCGCAGTGGGGGAAGAGCACATGGCGGAGTCAGAGCAGGTGTCTGATAATTACACCAACGAGGAGGAGGAAAGCCCGGAGGCAGAAATGTCCCGATCCAGAAGGAGACGATCTTTTTAGGTGATCGTGATGTTGTGGCTCCAGGGCATTTCATCTCGGAAAGTGCACAGATCCTGATCGGGGAGATCATGGGGTGTAATAGGGACTTGGAAAACATCCAGAAAAGCATCAATGATGTTCAAATAAAAATGAAGAACATCATTGATGTTTTAGGGAGAGTTTAAAACCCCTCAAAATCCCTATTTTTTTTTTTTTTGTGCTTTTTGTGAGCTAAAAATTTTTACCATTTTTGGACATATTTGCGAAAAGCCAAATTTTGAAGAGGCACACAGTGTATCAACATGTGCTATCTGCCATCACGGGAGATCAATGGACGCGTTTTTGGGGTGCAACCCCTTCCTCAATGATAAAGTAGCTGTGAGGAAGGGGTTGCACCCACAAAACACATCCCTTGATCCCCCATGATGGCAGCTAGCACATGTTGACATTCGGCAATTGGTGTGCATCTTCAAAATTTGGCTTTTCTAGGGGTGACTTCACCCCATCTGAACTCAATATCAAACACAGTTTGTAAATACTCATGTCTGATATTGCCTTCAAGTTCTACCAAATGTGAACTTTGTAAGTTCAAGATTTGTGTCTTTCTTGTTTGTTTTAAACATGCCTGTTTTATCTTAAATGGGCATTTCTACTTTTTCTAATGTGACCCCAAAAATTTATATACAACAAACATGTTGGATTGTTTTAAAAACCTTTTCTAAATGCACATGTGATTGTGCTGGTATTAAAAAGATTGTTAATCAAGAATGTGTGGATTATTGTTTCAACGCTCCAAAACTTTTGTTGTGCTCTAATTGGTGTTTTCAGTGACAATAGGGGTTATTTCCTAAGGGAAAATCTACTTTGCACTACAAGTGCAGTTTCAACTGCATTTGTAGTGCAAAGTGTCTTTGCCTTTAGTAAATAACACCCAGCAATGCTTTGTAATGTTACACAATCACGCCATTTTCAGGACTCACCACATTTCTGTCAGGGTCAGCTAAAAGAAACACAAGCAGTAAATGTCACCAAAGATTTTAGTAGTTACATTTTTTTTTATTTGAAAAAGGTTTCAGACATTGTCTGGCATATTGATAGCCCCCCTACCCGCAAAGTATTCAAGGTATCTTAGACGGACATCACGGGCATTCAGGGGGGGCAAGCCAGGACGGCCACTTTCAAGCGCCGTCAGGGTCGGTTCATTTTGAATTCCAGCCTCAGGCCCAACTGAGCCAGCATAGTTGGCAGAATGTTGCCGTAAAAAGTTGTGTAGAACACAGCACGCCAGGATGATATGATTCAGTTTGTACTCTGCCATGTGTATGGGTGTAAGAAATAAGCGGAACCGGCTGGCCATGATTCCAAACGTGTTCTCCACCACTCTTCTGGCTCTGGCCAGCCAGTAATTAAAAACCCTCTGGTCCGGGGTGAGGGTCCTCATCGGGAATGGCCGCATAAGATGGTCCCCCAGCGCAAACGCTTCATCTGCAACGAAGACGAATGGGAGTCCTTCCACATTGTCTTCTGAAGGTGGCAAGTCCAAGCTGCCATTCTGGAGATGCCTGTAGAACTCCGTCTGGGCGATGACTCCACCATCAGACATCCGGCCATTCTTCCCCACGTCCACATACAGGAACTCATAAGTAGCTGACACCACCGCCAACATCACAATACTATTGAACCCCTTATAGTTGAAATAGTATGACCCTGAGTTGGGTGGTGGGACGATGTGGATGTGTTTCCCATCAATTGCCCCTCCGCAGTTAGGAAAGTCCCACCGCTGGGCAAAGTGGGAGGCCACAGTCTGTCATTCCTGTGGCGTGGAAGGAAACTGTGGAGTCAAACAAGAAAAACAAATTAGTCATTTTGCACATAAACAGGGAAATCAGATTAGACACAAACATTTATTTGAGGGAGTTTTTAAAGACCAAAGTATAAGGTACACCTATCAGATCCCCCCCCCCTCTCATAGGCAATTTCTAACATTTTAGCGGGGGGGAGCTCTTGGACAGGTAACCCTCTCCACTTCATTGAGAGATGAATGCCTAAATAGTGTGTATTACTTTGGCCAGCCCCTCCTTAGTTACACTATTGGCAGCCCACTGGACAGGTAAGAAGTGTCATAATACAAAGATATAAATACACATTGTACACATTTTAGCACATTTGGACATTCTGCTATTACCTATCAAGATAATAATAGGATACAAAAATTGTAAACAGTACCATTTGAAAGTATACAGGCAGGCCCTTGCACTACATGCTTTGGGGAATTCATTCATAAATCTGACCACAAAAGAGATGGCTATAGTGTGTATGGGTTTGGCAAAGTCAGCAGATAGATGATTGAGGATAGATAGAGAATTGTTATCAGCTGACTTAGCAGTTGGGGGGAGGTAGGGTTCCAACTGATTTGGGGACCCCCCAAAAAAGCCTCTGGCACTGCCTGAATTTAAAACACAAATCACATTTAAAAACATTTTAAGGGGTGTTTGGGGTAAAGCACTACTATGGAGCTGATAAAATACATTGTTAAGTGACTACATGAGGTGAATATAGGGTCAGGAGACCATGCTGGGGAGGTTAGTGAGGGCAAATATGTATGATGGACAAAAAAAATTACATAACAATCCAGCATGCATGAGGACAAAGGGGACATTTACAGCATATTACAATCATGGTAATTAGGGAATGAGGAAAGAAATACAATATATTAGCAAACATTAAATACAATAAAATGTGATATTAAAGGATAAAAATTTTACCTTAATATACTCCTTCTGCAGGACCTGGATGATGGCAGAACAGGTCTCTGGGATAATGATCCCCAGAGCCCGGGGGGAGATGCCTGTCGAGAATTTCAAGTCCTGCAGGCTTCTCCCTGTTGCCAAGTACCGCAGGGTGGCGACTAACCTCTGCTCCGGAGTGATGGCTTGCCTCATGCAGGTATCCTACCTGCTAATATAAGGGGTCAGCAAAGCCAACAAACAGTGAAATTCGGGGTCCGTCATCCGGAGAAAGTTCCTGAAATCATCAGGATTATTCTCACAGATCTCAGGGAGCAAAGGCATGGGACAGAACTGGTCACGCTGAAGCAATCAATTCTTGGTGCATGAACTCCTCCCCATCCTGTTCATGGACTGGACTTGTGTCAAGGTCAGGACCCCAACACCAAGCCCCCGCACAGCACAAACTCTATGAGGAGTACGTATACGCAACATGTCTAGAAAACGGTCGGCTGCTCAGAACGAAGTAACAGAACGCACTGAAGAACAGCAAGGCCTGTGAAGAGCGACCTGAAAAACAGTAACGAACGAACAAGAACACAATGACAAGAGTCAATGGTACTCGCTGCACGCACTGAAGAGCAGATACAAACCCACAAGCACAAACTGAACAGCAGAAAATGATCTGAAAACTACGAGTCTGAAAAAGCGCGAATCGTCTCTCACCAAACTTTTACTAACACGAGATTAGCAAAAGGAGCCCAAAGGGTGCCGCGCTTGGTTCTGAACTGACCTTTTCTTGTCTCGTCGTACGTGCTGTACGTCACCGCGTTCTTGTCGATCGGAAATTCCGACAACTTTGTGCGACCATGTGTACGCAAAACAAGTTTGAGCCAACATCCGTCGGAAAAAATCCATCGATTTTGTTGTCGGAATGTCCGATCAATGTCCGATCGTGTGTACGGGGCATTAGAGGAATTTTTATTGTCTGTGTTTAATTTTTTTTCTAGCAACCTCTGCTGTTCCCCCAGATTATGTAGATTTGATCATAGATATTAAAGTGTGGTTGGTAATGCATGATCTGACCACACTTTGTAACTTCTGATAACAGAAGGCTCTATAAACAGAATTCACATGTTACATCTATGAACAGCTTAAAGTGAACCTGTCAGCTATTTTCTTATCAAAGTTGTATTAAGGTTTAACAAAATACACAGACAAGTTCAGATGCAGTGACAGAAAAATAACATATCAAGATGTAATAGTGGAGTTAGCTCTAAAATACAATATGAAGCTGTATATATAGCAGCTTTTAGCATAAGTACAACGACTAAGGAGGTTGTTTCCCGATAACACCAAAACCCAAAGTGATCAAGGAAAACATAGCAAAACAACAATCAGTCAGTTAGAAAAGATTATCAGGAGTATAAACATAGAAGGAGTATTATGAGATCAGCCTAATGTACAGTCAGGTCCATAAATATTGGGACATCAACACAATTCTAATCTTTTTGGCTCTATACACCACCACGTTTGGCAAACTCTAATCTGGCCTTCCTGTTTTTGAGGCTCACCAATGGTTTACATCTTGTGGTGAACCCTCTGTATTCACTCTGGTGAAGTCTTCTCTTGATTGTTGACTTTGATACGCATACACCTACCTCCTGGAGAGTGTTCTTGATCTGGCCAACTGTTGTAAAGGGTGTTTTCTTCACCAGGGAAAGAATTCTTCTGTCATCCACCACAGTTGTTTTCCGTGGTCTTCTGGGTCTTTTGGTGTTGCTGAGCTCACCGGTGCATTCTTTCTTTTTATGGATTTTCCAAACAGTTGATTTGGCCACGCCCAATGTTTTTGCTATCTCTCTGATGGGCTTGTTTTGTTTTTTCAGCCTAATGATGGCTTGCTTCACTGATAGTGACAGCTCTTTGGATCTCATTTCGTGAGTTGACAGCAACAGATTCCAAATGCAAATAGCACACTTGAAATTAACTCTGGACCTTTTATCTGCTCTTTGTAAATGGGATAATGAGGGAAAAACACACTTGGCCATGGGACAGCTGAGCAGCCAATTGTTCCATTACTTTTGGTCACTTAAAAAGTGGGAGGCACATATACAAACTGTTGTAATTCCTACACCGTTCACCTGATTTGTATGTAAATACTCTCAAATTAAAGCTGAAAGTCTGCAGTTAAAGCACATCTTGTTCGTTTCATTTCAAGTCCATTGTGGTGGTGTATAGAGCCAAAAAGATTAGAATTGTGTAGATGTCCCAGTATTTATGGACCTGACTGTATGAAGCATATTGGAGCTTAAGAACATGATGTTGTGAGTCAAAAGGGCATGAATATAGGTACTGCTACCTGAACCAAAAGGAGGGAAAGAAAGGGTAAGGGAGTGTGGGAGAGGAGCAAAAGGGAATAGGAAACAATGGAAGTCAAGAAAGGGGGAGGGGGGAGAAGAAGAAGAATCCCCAGGGCAATGCATGGCTCCAAGCACATGATACATATATAAGAAGTATGAGTGTAAAGAAAGATTACCAAGGCATCAATAAGGATTTATCAAAGTTGGGGGGCAAGTAGTGTGTCACCCAGGGGCGCCATATTTTCTCATAGTTACAACTTTTGTCATGGGTGATAGCCTCTATTTTGCCGTGCATCATAGGTTGATTGATTCTATATTTGGTTTCAGATAGTATCAAAGTTTGGGATTTCCAGGCTTTGGCGATAGTCTGTTTCACAGCTGTAGTAATAATAAGAGTTTAAATTGGAAACAGGAAAGGTTAGCTGGTTTTGAGTTTATAAGCGCTACCGAAGGTTAAGAAACCTGTCAGCTATTTTAAACTATATGGTATTCCATCTCTGTGATATTATTTTAAACTATAAAGTCAACCTGTGCTCTTTTTTAAAGTTTTGAAAGAAAGGACAAGATGCTCTTTCTCACCTTTATTATACAGTGTGTGTCCCTCTCATTTTGTTACTGGGGCCTGAATTCAACTAATTATTGTTCTAGTGTCCAATGAGATTACTTTAATAACTAGTTTATGTTTTAAAATTTGGTATGCTGCGGCCCTGAAAAAAAGCAGTATCTAAGTCCCACAGAATGTGTTGGACTGTTTTCATGATTTTTTTAATACTTAAAATATCAAACTTGTGAATACTTCATCTCCAAACCTGAATGTGCTTGTACTCAATGCACCAACATACAATCTCAGTGGCAAGGAAAGGCATTCTAAATACATAGGGGGGATGGTAGCTGTGAGGTTTAACCATCAAGTCAGGGAAAGTTAGACCATTGTAGCAAAGTCACACTAAATCACACATTTTTTTCTGACTAATAATGGTAATAGTAGGCATCTTGTGGCATTACATAGTTAGTCAAGTTAGAAAAAGGCAGAAAACACCCCATAAAGCATGGTCCAATTTGCTCCAGTGGGGGGATATCTTCCTGATATCCTGAAGGTAATCGGATATTCAACAATCTCTTGCGTTAATATCTATAAATGTTGTTATCCAGTTATATTTTGTTTATTTAGGAATGCAGTTTCACAGCTCTTACTGTAAAGAAGCTTTTCCATATGTGGAGGTTTAATCTTTTTTCATCAGGTTGTAAGGAGTGCTCATTTGACCTTTTTAATGACCTGAAAGTAAATAACTCTGCACCAACTTCACTAAACAGTTACATAGTTAGTCAGGTTGACTAACAATCATATTTTTCGCACCATAAGACACACTTTTTTTCACAAAAAACATGGGGGAAAATGTCTCTGCACCTTAAGGAGCGAATATGGACAAGGCACCACACTGCTGTCACCATGTTAGAGTACCAACAGGAGAGCGGAGGATAGACATCCCAAGCCCCCACGAGCATGGGGCGATCTTCTGGCTGGGTCTGTTACTCAGACAGAAGACAAAGCAGCCCAACCAGCCCAATGGAGTACGGCCGCTCTGGCTGCTCTGTCTTCTGTCAGGCGGATGTCAGGCTGCATTTATGGGACAGGTAAGGCTGCATTTATGGGACAGATCAGGCTGCATTTATGGGACAGATCAGGCTGCATTTATGGGACAGGTAAAACTGCATTTATGGGACTGGTCAGGCTGCTTTTTTGGGGACTGGTAAGGCTAGATTTCATTGGCACCATGTCAGGCTGCATTTCATGGGTATTGGTAAATAGGGATGAGCTTCGAGTTCGAGTCGAACTCATGTTCTACTCGAACATTGGCTGTTCGCAAGTTCGCCGAACAGCGAACAATTTGGGGTGTTCGCGGCAAATTCGAATGCCGCGGAACACCCTTTAAAAGTCTATGGGAGAAATCAAAAGTGCTAATTTTAAAGGCTTATATGCAAGTTATTGTCATAAAAAGTGTTTGGGGACCCGGGTCCTGCCCCAGGGGACATGGATCAATGCAAAAAAAAGTTTTAAAAACGGACGTTTTTTCAGGAGCAGTGATTTTATTAATGCTTAAAGTCAAACAATAAAAGTGTAATATCCCTTTAAATTTCGTACCTGGGGGGTGTCTATAGTATGCCTGTAAAGGGGCGCATGTTTCCTGTGTTTAGAACAGTCTGACAGCAAAATGACATTTGGAAGGAAAAAACTCATTTAAAACTACCCGCGGCTATTGCATTGCCGACAATACACATAGAAGTTCATTGATAAAAACGGCATGGGAATTCCCCACAGGGCAACCCCGAACCAAAATAAAAAAAAAAAAATGATGTGGGGGTCCCCCTAAATTCCATACAAGGCCCTTCGGGTCTGGTATGGATATTAAGGGGAACCCCAGCCAAAATTTAAAAAAAAAATTGACGTGGGGTTCCCCCTAAATTCCATACCAGACCCTTCAGGTCTGGTATGGATTTTAAGGGGAACCCCGCGCCAAAAAAAAAAAAAAAAAAACGGCGTGGGGTCCCCCTAAAAATCCATACCAGACCCTTATCCGAGCACGCAACCTGGCAGGCCGCAGGAAAAGAGGGGGGGACGAGAGTGCGGCCCCCCCCCCCTCCTGAACCGTACCAGGCCACATGCCCTCAACATTGGGAGGGTGCTTTGGGGTAGCCCCCCAAAGCACCTTGTCCCCATGTTGATGAAGACAAGGGCCTCATCCCCACAACCGTGGCCGGTGGTTGTGGGGGTCTGCGGGCGGGGGGCTTATCGGAATCTGGAAGCCCCCTTTACCAAGGGGACCCCCAGAAGAAGAAGAAGAAGAAGATGAAGAAGAAGATGAAGATGAAGAAGAAGATGAAGAGAAGAGCGGGAGCCTCCCCCCTCATGCCATGGGTGCGGAGCGGCCCGAGGAGAAGAAGATAGAAGACGCCGCGGAGAAGATGCTGGACGAGAACGCCGGAGGAAGAACCAGAAGAGCCAGAAGAACCAGAAGAAGAAGAAGATGAAGGAAGAAAGAAGAAGCATTTAAATAAAGGAATTGTCAAAAACTGTCTCTTGTCATTTTTAACATTTTTGACAGTTTTTTAGTGAAATGGTAGGGGTAAGTAACCCCTTACCATTTCACACAGGGGGGGGGCCGGGATCTGGGGGTCCCCTTGGTAAAGGGGGCTTCCAGATTCCGATAAGCCCCCCGCCCGCAGACCCCCACAACCACCGGCCACGGTTGTGGGGATGAGGCCCTTGTCTTCATCAACATGGGGACAAGGTGCTTTGGGGGGCTACCCCAAAGCACCCTCCCAATGTTGAGGGCATGTGGCCTGGTACGGTTCAGGAGGGGGGGGGGCCGCACTCTCGTCCCCCCCTCTTTTCCTGCGGCCTGCCAGGTTGCGTGCTCGGATAAGGGTCTGGTATGGATTTTTAGGGGGACCCCACGCCGTTTTTTTTTTTTTTTTTTGGCGCGGGGTTCCCCTTAAAATCCATACCAGACCTGAAGGGTCTGGTATGGAATTTAGGGGGAACCCCACGTCAATTTTTTTTTTAAATTTTGGCTGGGGTTCCCCTTAATATCCATACCAGACCTGAAGGGCCTTGTATGGAATTTAGGGGGACTCCCACATCATTTTTTTTTTTTAATTTTGGTTCGGGGTTGCCCTGTGGGGAATTCCCATGCCGTTTTTATCAATGAACTTCTATGTGTATTGTCGGCAATGCAATAGCCGCGGTAGTTTTAAATGAGTTTTTTCCTTCAAAATGTCATTTTGCTGTCAGACTGTTCTAAACACGGGAAACATGCGCCCCTTTACAGGCATACTATAGACACCCCCCAGGTATGAAATTTAAAGGGATATTACACTTTTATTGTTTGACTTTAAGCATTATTAAAATCACTGCTCCTGAAAAAACGGCCGTTTTTAAAACTTTTTTTTGCATTGATCCATGTCCCCTGGGGCAGGACCCAGGTCCCCAAACACTTTTATTGACAATAACTTGCATATTAGCCTTTAAAATTAGCACTTTTGATTATTCATGTTCGTGTCCCATAGACTTTAACGGTGTTCGCGTGTTCGAACGAATTTTTTTCCTGTTCGCATGTTCTGGTGCGAACCGAACAGGGGGGTGTTCGGCTCATCCCTATTGGTAAATATTTTAGTACATTTGGTTCAGAATATATTTTTTCTTGTTTTCCTCCTTTAAAACCTAGGTACATCTTATGGTCAGGTGCGTCTTATGGAGTGAAAAATATGGTATACAACAATTTTATTTTTTTATTACAGGTACTTATATAGCGCTATCAATTTACGCAATTGTGTGCTTCACATATACATTGTACATTAACATCAGTCCCTGCCTTCAATGAACTTACAGTCTAAGGTCCTTAACTCACATTCGTGCATACACATACCAGGGCCAATTTAGGCAGGAGCCAATTAACCTACCAGCATGTCTTTGGAGTTTGGGAGGAAACCATTAGAACCCAGAGGAAACCCACGCAGGCACAGGGAGAACATCTTGGTGCACAATATAGTTTACTTTAAACAATTAAAACTGTGTGCGGTTCACGTTACAAAGTAAAAGCACTGCTTAGGAATAGACTCCACTAGACCCTTCTGTTACATTTTCTATCCATAAAATTTTTTTCTGCTCCTGTTTACTAGTTTAAACTAGTTTACTGTATTTGATTTTGCTAACTAAAGGGCTCAGCCCCGCCAATTTTTCACCTGTCCAATGAAAGTGCTCAGTGGCCAATAAAGGCACTCTCATTGGAGAGGGACATGGTAGTTGGCAGGGCTCAATTCTAAAGTCAAGGCTCTAGTAGCAAATCTAATTTAGGAGAAGCACAAAGAGGATGATTTTCTGACTAACAAAGGCAATAGCAAGCATCTTATGATGTCTACAAAATGTTAACTTTAGAAGTTTACAATGGGGTTCATCTTAGGGCCACGTGCTGTACAATGAACCCACTCAGGGATCAAAGTCTGCACAAATGTGCTCAAATAAGGAAAAAAAAGCATTTAAAACAAATTATTTGGTGGGAAGATCAGGCCTTCCATCGACCAGAAACTTTTAGCAATGTGTCACTTTAATCTGCACTCAGTGCTTGCAAGAAAATCTCCGCCAAAGCCACAAAGCACTTATAATTACTCCCCAGCTCTTGTAATTACTCAATTCTTAACTCCTATTTTGTCCAATAATTGTTAGCATTGCTCTGACTGGATGCATTGCTGGCTTAGTTTAAACCTGTCACGCTGAATATTGTCCCAGAATTTGATAAGGGGGGTATGGGTTGTGTTTTGTAATAAGCTGGCTGATTTTTTTTTCTCCGTACAAGACACAATATACAGTATATAAAACTGGAAGGCAGTAATGGAACAAAGCTGTGTGCCTCACATTTATCACAGAAAACAACTTCTGTATTTTCAGATTGTTTGTTGTTAAGATGAGCATTTGATGTATACTTTTAATTTAGCTTCACTCCAAACATGCACAATTACTATGCAGCCCCTGACGAAAACTATGAAATATAAGCATTGGCAATGTCAGAATATAATAACTGACTGTTTAATTATGGCAGGGATAAGTACACATAACAAACAGCATTCAAATATGGCTGTTGCTGAGAATTGTATTTGACACTCCAAGTGCGCTGTTATTATTTGTCTTGCCTAAGCAAACAGACTAATGGCTGCCGAAGAAGGTGTCTGGGGATGCATGTCAAACACTAGGTGTATCATGCATTCAGACTGGTGTTGGGGTGGAAAAGTCACTGGTTAGGGGGATGGGTGCAGTGACCTTGTTCTCTCAACATTCTGTCTTTACACTGAAAGGAACAGATGAGTTCCTGAATTATTCACTACTCTGAAAGCTTATAATTGTTAACAGTGGTGGCAGCAGGAGCATATAGAGACAGTGTTGTTAAGGTCTTTTTTTCATGAAAATGTCTGATCTTGTAAATCATCAAAAAGTACACTTTACAAGGCTACCTTTCACAATTTGGCTATTTTTATTTTCGCTTTTTCAAGTTGAAGTAAGGATTCCTCACCACAGATTTCTAATTTTATTACTCGTTGATGTCACTTATACTATAAATTTTTCTTGAATCACAGCCAAAGTGAAGTCATTTAAAGACTTACTCTCACAAAAACCCTCTTTTTATTTAACACCCTTCTTAGCAGTGCTTTTTCAATACTATAGGGTCTCTTTATAAATGTTTTCACACAAGATTCACAAAACTTTCACCCAATTTTTTTCTAACTGAATGCAACTGGAAAAATATGTGAAACCTAAGTGAAATTTTTAGATAGACCCCCTATATATTCATATATGTAAATTTGCAATATTATTAGTGTTCACTTCTTTTATCTTAATTTATATTCTGTTTTTTTTTTTTTTGTTTTTTTTTCACAAATATTCTGTTTTTTAATATAATTCTTAATTTTTGAATAATGGGACCACACTACAAGGATAGGCAATGTTTGCCTTTTTTTTTCCTTATTCTGCTGTTTCAAATGAAAGAATGTGTGCTCATTCAGTTGTTCAATCAGTTGACCATGGGACCAGCAAATAGCTGATCACCCATAGCGTCCATCAGATCCGTGCTGCTGAATACATCCTACCAGCTAGATTTGGCCTCTGTTCATATCATAGACCGCTGATAAACATCACTATCGCTTTAAAAATTCCTTTTTCACTTGACAATGCTGACTTTTTAACAGCTCAATCAAGAGGAAACTTAAGCTAGGTTATTCAAAGCATGATTTCTGATTGGGACTTTTGATTTCATTCTGAATTCACATGCTGTATGATTGTTTCAGATCAATAATCTTAAGCATTTAAGAGACAACCAGTCAGCTTAGCACTTTGGGGTCAAAAATGCCAGCTTTCATGATTATCACGTTATAGGTTTCCTTTAAATGTAAACTATTGTTGTTTTAGCAAAAGAGGAGGAAAAAGCGTCAAGTGAAATGGAATGTGCCCAGCTTTGATGATGTTATCATGAGAAAATTCCTATCGACAAATTTTATTAGAGCAAATAAATATTTTCTATGCTTGATGTTCTTTTAAGGAAATTGTCTGTTATCCTGGAAGAGAGTCAGCTATAGTATACAGTAGGCTCATGTTATTCTACAGAGCAGAATTGTTGATATTACTTTTACACAATTTGTTTTCACATCTGCCTTAGGAACAGGGCTGCCAACCTTCAGTAAATTTATGGACAGTTTGTAAAAATCAGTGATTTTTACAACTGTCTGTAAATATCAGGGGCTGATAATTTGTCATGCTGTGTTGACTTTTTAGGTGTAAACCAGGCAAATTACTTGCTATGGGTATTGTCAGTGTTTCCATATTGTTTTATACTGTTTAAGCATTGACTGTCTTAGTTTTTAATAGAAGGTCTGCCATTTTTCAGGTTGTCAGGAAAAATGTGCTCCGTCAGTAATTTTCCATGTTTTGTCAATAAAATAAGTTGGAAGCTGGCAACACTGCTTAGAAAAGGATGGTGTAAAATCTGTTTTTGCCAAATATAAGATAACATTTCATGGGGACACCCCATCTAGTTGGAATGCAAGGTTTAGGGTGGACATTTTGGGCTTTGAAGTTTCAGCACCAGAAATGTCAGTACTTAAAGTGTTATCAAACCCACAACAGTAAAATCAGTCTGTATATACAGTAAATCATGCTTGTTATACTCACTGTGAAATCTAAGGGGTTAATCCTCCACATTGTATAAAAAGGCTGTTTGATCCTGGCTTATCTGATCCTCCCCTTCTTTTACGGTCCCCAATCCATCTCATGATAGTACAGAGCCTTGGGGGCACTCTGCACATGCTCAGTTTGGTGTGTATTGCTAGAGAGTTATTTTTTTCTTGGGTGCATGTGATCAGCACAGAGCCAATCAGCACTGTCCAGACAGAGGGTCAGGGGTCCTGCAGTCTCATAGAACTGCCATAGGAGAATGAAAACTCCTCCTACAAGCTCTAACCAGACACAGATAGAAGTCACAAGACTGCTATGTACTGCTGAGAAAATGCATTTAGCAGTTTATAGTTACTAAAATAATTGCATTTCCATGTTCAATGTACTGTGGAGGACCAGATAGTGAATGCAAGGTCCTGGGTTTAGTAACACTTTAAAGATGTAAAACTAGTAACATTTTCTGTATGTTTTATTTCACCTAAATGTCACCACAGAAAAAGTAGCTTATCACACCCAAAAAATGATGTCACCCATAAAGACTACATTTGCCATCTAACCTAAACATAAAGGGTTAGGTCACCTTTTCAATAAAATACACTATGCTGTCAAAGGGCCCCAGAATATTCAAAAACCCTAAGCAGCTTTGAAATATCAAACCTAATTAAATAATGATACCTGTAGGCCATGTGGGATCCCCCTGAAACCTGGCTGACAAAACCCTACAGGTATCTGTGCCCCCTCATGTTGCTAGAACACTCTAACCATTGGACTCTCACCCTCATCAAAGGAGCTTTACCACTCCTGTGATGCTGGGGATGAGCATCAAATGGTTAAAGCATGCTAGCAACAGGACTGGCACAGCTACCTCTAGTTTTCCAACCAGGTTTCAGAGGGAGGGGAAACTCCAATGACCTACAGGTATGGTTAATTAACTAAGCAGAATATTTCAAAGGTGCAAAAGGATCTTGAAAACATTTAACTTTAACTGCATTAACTTCATGGTGTCTTTTATTGAAAAGATGAACTAACCCTTTAAACCAGTGGTCATCAACCCTGTCCTCAGGGCCCACTAACAGGCCAGGTTTTATGTATTACCTTGGGGAGATGCAGACTAGAATACTGCAATCACTGAGCAGCAAATGATATCACCTGTGATGTATTTCAGTTATCTTGCAAACCTGGTCTGTTAGTGGGCCCCGAGGACAGGGTTGATGACCACTGCTTTAAACCCAAACTCTGTACTTGGAGTTTACCCTTAACCTCTGTTTGTTCTGTAAATCTAACCCTAACTCTCATTCTAAGCTGTAACCTATCCCTTACCCACAACCTAGTATGAACCCAAACCTTTTTACTAATTCTAAAACTCATTGATTACTGTTATGAGAAAAAAATAGAGAAATCAATGCACCGATTAGATGCCTACGTTCAAGGCTCCACATTATAGGTGAAGCCAAACCTATGTTAAAATGACCTGCAATCAGAAACACTATTGCAGAGTGGTACATCAATGTCTCATCACACTGGTACTTGACCTCAACATAAATAAATGGTATGGAATACTGCAGCTAGAACAACTATTGTAATTTGACCAGCATATCTGTCCACCCGCTAGTTTTGAAAGAAAGGACAAGATGCTCTTTTTCACCTTTATTATACAGTGTGTGTCCCTGTTACTGGGGCCTGAATTCAACTAATTGCTGTTCTAGTGTCCAATGAGATTACTTTAATAACTAGTTTATGTTCTAAAATTTGGTATGCTGCGGCCCTGAAAAAAAGCAGTATCTAAGTCCTACAAAATGTGTTGGACTGTTTTCGTGATTTTTTTAATACATAAAATATCAAACTTGTGAATACTTCATCTCCAAACCTCAATTTGCTTGTACTAAATGCACCAACATACAATCTCAGTGGCAAGGAAAGGCATTCTAAATACATAGGGGGATGGTAGCTGTGAGGTTTAACCATCAAGTCAGGGAAAGTTAGACCATTGTAGCAAAGTCACACTAAATCACAGATAGGCACAGAAACATTTTTTTCTGACTAATAATGGTAATAGTAGGCATCTTGTGGCATTACATAGTTAGTCAGGTTAGAAAAAGGCTCAAGTCTTTCTAGTTTGACCAACAAAATGAATAAATCAATAGAAAACTCAATATACAAAAACCTATACACAAGGCAGAAAACACTCCATAAAGCATGGTCCAATTTGCTCCAGTGGGGGATATCTTCCTGATATCCTGAAGGTAATCGGATATTCAACAATCTCTGGCGTTAATATCTATAAATGTTGTTATCCAGTTATATTTTGTTTATTTAGGAATGCATCCAGTTCTTTTTTTAAATAATTTACTGAGCTGGCCAGATCCAGTTCATGAGGGAGTCTATTCCACAGTTTCACAGCTCTTACTGTAAAGAAGCTTTTCCATATGTGGAGGTTTAATCTTTTTTCCTCTAGATGTAAGGAGTGCTCATTTGACCTTTTTAATCACCTGAAAGTAAATAAATCTGCACCAAGTTCACTAAACAGTTACATAGTTAGTCAGGTTGACTAACAATCGTATTTTTCGCTCCATAAGACACACTTTTTTCCACAAAAAGCATGGGGGGAAAATGTCTCTGCGCCTTATGGAGCGAATATTGACAAGCCACTGCACCGCAGCCACCATGTTAGAGTACAAGCAGGAGAGCGGAGGACAGACATCCCAAGCTCCTGTGAGCGCGGGGCGATCTTCCAGCTGGGTCTGTCATTCAGACAGAAGACAAAGCAGCCCAAGCGGCCCAATGGAGTACGGCTCATCAGGATGTATGTATGGGACAGGTGAAGCTGCATTTATGGGACAGATCAGGCTGCATTTATGGGACAGATCAGGCTGCATTTATGGGACAGATCAGGCTGCATTTATGGGACAGTTACGGCTGCATTTATGGGACAGATCAGGCTGCATTTATGGGACAGGTGAGGTTGCATTTATGGGACAGGTAAGGCTGCATTTATGGGACAGGTGAGGCTGCATTTATGGACAGGTGAGGCTGGGTTTAGTAACACTTTAAAGATGTAAAACTAGTAACATTTACTGTATGTTTTATTTCAGCTAAATGTCGCCACAGAAAAAGTAGCTTATCATACCCGAAAAATTATGTCACCCATAAAGACTACATTTGCCATCTAAACCTAAACATAAAGGGTTAGGTCACCTTTTCAATAAAATACACTATGCTGTCAAAGGGCCCCAGAATATTCAAAAACCCTAAGCAGCTTTGAAATATCAAACCTAATTAAATAATGATACCTGTAGGCCATGTGGGATCCCCCTGAAACCTAGCTGACAAAACCCTACAGGTATCTGTGCCCCCTCATGTTGCTAGAACACTCTAACCATTGGACTCTCACCCTCATCACAGGAGCTTTACCACTCCTGTAATGCTGGGGATGAGCATCAAATGGTTAAAGCATGCTAGCAACAGGACTGGCACAGCTACCTCTAGTTTTCCAACCAGGTTTCAGAGGGAGGGGAAACTCCAATGATCTACAGGTATGGTTATTTAACTGAGCACAATATTTCAAAGGTGCAAAAGGATCTTGAAAACATTTAGCTTTAACTGGATTAACTTCATGGTGTCTTTTATTGAAAGGATGAACTAACCCTTTAAACCAGTGGTCATCAACCCTGTCCTCAGGGCCCACTAACAGGCCAGGTTTTATGTATTACTTTGGGGAGATGCAGACTAGAATACTGCAATCACTGAGCAGCAAATGATATCACCTGTGATGTATTTCAGTTATCTTGCAAACCTGGTCTGTTAGTGGGCCCCGAGGACAGGGTTGATGACCACTGCTTTAAACCCAAACTCCGTACTTGGAGTTTACCCTTAACCTCTGTTTGTTCTGTAAATCTAACCCTAACTCTCATTCTAAGCTGTAACCTATCCCTTACCCACAACCTAGTATGAACCCAAACCTTTTTACTAATTCTAAAACTCATTGATTACTGTTATGAGAAAAAAAATAGAGAAATCAATGCACTGATTTGATGCCTACATTCAAGGCTCCACATTATAGGTGAAGCCAAACCTATGCTAAAATGACCTGCAATCAGAAACACCATTGCAGAGTGGTACATCAATGTCTCATCACACTGGTACTTGACCTCAACATAAATAAAGGGTATTGAATACTGCAGCTAGAACAACCATTGTAATTTGACCAGCTTATCTGTCCACTCACTAAAACATAGTTGCCCTTACTTGCTAACATATATGCCTGTATGTTTTTGCATTGATGCTGCCCAGATAAGCAAAATTAAAGCCAATGGAGTTTATCATTCGTCCATACTATGTGCAAAACTTCACAAACAGTATATAGCATATACAGTATGAGCAACATTTTTTAATAAGGGTACTTTGAAATAAAATGTACACACCAGTTTCCAGAGGTACTCTAGCTAAGCCATGGTTTGCCTAAAATAAAAATGTGATTTTCTCCACAGTTTTGAGTCAATTTAATTGCTGTTATTATATTTAGATACGCATACTATATAGGAATAGAACTGCATCAAGTGCATACAGCTATTATTAAAGATGACTGAAAAACTTTACAGCCTAACCTTTAGATAAAGTAAGAAGGAGTAAATATTTCTATCAGGCTTACATTTCTGTCAGTTCCTTTGAGGAGAATTTTTAGCCCCAATCATACCCACAGGGTGGGGACAAGGAGTGGGCGGAAGGGGGAACATGCCCTGGGTGCTGTGGTAAGGAGGGGGGTGCACTGGAAGCTTCTGATGCTTCTCCTGCCTGTCAGGAGGGACTGTAATTTTCCCTCATTACTGCAAAATGTGCAGATTCCCCAATACCAGCATTCCAGCTACTCCAACACACAGCAAACCACATGTAAAAAAACATTTGCAAAAATTAAGTAATTAAAAAAGAAAAAAATAAGGGTTAGTTCACACTAGCTTTGGTCTCTAAAAATCAGTTAGGATTGCTCTTCAGGGAACATTTGACAGGTGGTAAAGAGGCTTGGTATCACCTCCTCATTGCTGGCCTTAACCGTTTCAACCCTGCACTAGCTTGCCAGAACCGTGTGCATTGCGTGCAGTAGCTGGGCAGTTGCCGACCAAAACCATTTACTTGAATGGGTCACATTCGACCACGGGTATAATTTCATAATTAATGCTGCAGCTGTGAAGCAAAGCATCACTTCCACAGCATGTGAACATCCCCAGGTACTCCCTCTGCAGCTTAAGGGAGTAACAGTTGAGGCACCCAAGGGGGTACAACATAGTCCCCTCCCAGCCAATCTAATTCAACCACATCCACCTATTAACCCCACCCACTTTTCACCATGGCACGCTCCATGCTCCACAGGTCACTATCAATCTGAAGTGTCCCTCATTCTCAACTTCAAAAATTGTGAGGTGTGTCAGTGCTATTTCAGTGTATGTCACAAACATTACATGCATTACAAACCTTACATCACTATAAGTCCCATCTTGGGAGGGGGCACAGTTGGCTGTGTTTGCCCTGGGCACTGGATGACCTTGTCTCGGCACTGCATACCTATATGAACGAGAGGGTGCTTGTGTGGAGTAAAGAGGAAGGCACTGCCAAGATCAGAATAATTTCCAGAACTTCTAAGCATTCTCCATTCTCCACCAAGCAATGTAGTTTTGTTTTTTGTCCTGACAAGATGTCAGGACAATTCTTCCCAATAAGGAGATGGCAATAAAAACTTAAAAGAGGCCATAACCCTTCAATATTCCATGCAGAATTAAACAAAAATCATGCATATACTGCCTTTTTTATATGACAACATGATGTATGGGTTTTTGTATGCCCTTCAACTTGGTACATGTGCATTTCATTGCTTAGTGAGCTAGTCATTTATTTTATTTTGTTATGACCACAATGTATACAATGAACATCAATGTATGATCAGCTAGGTAGCTTATTGGATTGTGATTGCTTATGTGAGTGAATGTTTCTGCCCATTTGCACACACGTGAGCACATAATCCAATCATCTTTTTGCAGTTTATTCATGCTTGTTTACTACTTTTTTTTTAAATCAGACTAATCGAGCATTAAAAAGAACCCCTGCTCACCTGAAGCAAAGCAGGCCCCATATGGGTCTTCTTTGTTATCTTTGCTTCTATCCAGGGAATTAACCATTCGCAATTATAATAGACTTCAGTGGTGCTGGGCTTTGATGAACACTGAACACACAGATCTAGGAATTAACCACTTGCCGAATGGCTCACGCCAACAAACGTCGGCAGAAGGGCACGTACAGGCATATTAATGTACATGTATGTTGCCCTTTAAGAAGTGGCTTCGTGAGTATGATTGCGGGTCCCGTGGACTCGATGTCCGTGGGGATACCCGTGATCGTCTCACGGAGAGGAAAAACGGGGAAATGCTGATGTAAATGAGCATTTCCCCGTTCTGCCTAGTGACAAGGACACTGATCACAGCTCTCTGTAATCGGAAGCGGTGATCAGTGTCGTGTCACACATAGCCCATCCCCCCCACAGTTAGAATCACTCCCTAGAACACACTTAACCCCTACAGTGCCACCTAGTGGTTAACCCCTTTACTGCCAGTCACATTTACACACTAATCAATGCATTTTTAATCTCACTGATCGCTGTATAAATGTGAATGGTCCCAAAATAGAGCCAAAAGTGTCCGATCTGTCCGCCATAATGTTGCAGTCACAATAAAAATCGTTGTTCGCTGCCATTACTAGTAAAAAAAAAAATAATAAAAATGCCATAAAACAACCCCCTTTTTTACCAAAAATATGTAGAAGAATACGTATCGGCCTAAACTGAGGAAAAAAAAAATTATATTTTTTTTGGGGATATTTATTATAGCAAAAAATAAAAAATAATGCGTTTTTTCAAAATTGTCGCTATGTTTTTGTTTATAGCGCAAAAAATAAAAACCGCAGAGGTGATCAAATACAACCAAAAGAAAGCTCTATTTGTGAGGAAAAAAAGACCTCAATTTTGTTTGGGAGCCACGTCGCATGACCGCGTAATTGTCAGTTAAATCGACGCAGTGCCTAATCGCAAAAAGTGCTCTGGTCTTTTGCCAGCCAAATGGTCTGGGGCTGAAATGGTTAAAAAAGTTAAACTGTAACTGTGTATGTAACAAAATCTAATCAAGTTTATTCTCAAATGTATTTATATCTAGAAAAGAATTATCCTGTTGGGTTTTAGATGTGTATATGCCAAGAGGTGTTTCTCAAAGCATTGTCTCATAAATGGCTCAAAAACAGCTTGTGTGTGTTGTCTGTGACAGCAAAAATTAACTTGAAAGTAAAGAAATGAGTGTAGATAAAAGAAAAAAATCCAAGTTAATATTTCTCAGGCAGGACGTATCAGAACAAAGGGGCCTCTGTTCAGCCGATTTACTCATTTCAGCTAGTATTCTTTGGTGGAGTCAGTTACAATTTGTGTAACAAAGTGAAGCCTTCAGACCGGTGATTGCACCCCCCCTTTCCAGAGTCTATCCAGGTCTCTTACACATCTTTAAGATAAACTATTTCAAGATAACTCATCTGTTTACAGAATCCTGAGTGACACAAATCCTTGTAGTATAAGGTAATCATGTTTAAAGTATCAGAGTACAGCCTGAAACATCTGTTCTATTGTAACCCTTTCAGTGCCTAGACTTGCCGATATTCAGTGTTTCAAAAGAGAACAGGTAAACAAACATCAATTTCTGCTATTCCAAACATTTTTGTATTCTTATTTCATATACACTCTTTCTGAAATAAAGCATGGATCTACAGGAGTGTTTAGCCGGACTCCAAAATTTTGACTGTGATCCCTGTGGACAAAACCCGACATTTTAGGGTCACCATACGTGTTACAATGTGACATTAGCTTTACCAAAACTATATATTATGAGGATCCACCTAATCTATCCATACAATTTGTATCCAATTAGGCAGGCCCTTGCACTACATAGTTGTTGGTAGATCCAAAGGAGGTTTTAAAACTAGACCTTTAGACTGTGGATTCTAATCCAGTGTTATGATGATACTGATGAATTTTCAGGAAGACAATAAAGGAATCATATACCTAAAAAAGACATTATGGCATCACCTTGCTGTTAGGTTCATTTTTTAAATAAGTTGCTTATAGTTTATATTGCTTTGTCTAATTATTGCTTCATATAGGAATTAAGACACAGAGTCAGGTATGTCTGTATCAAAGTTCTGAGCATAATGGACTGCTGCCTTTTACTTCTTTCAAAGGCCTTTTATAGGCAATTATACAAACAATAGCATCAGCACAACCCCCCACAAAGGGCAAGGGTAAACAACAACAAGAGTCACCTGGGCTACAAACACAAGCTTCAACACCATGGCAATACAGTTACAAGAAAACAAAAGCAGCTTCAATTGAGTTCAACAGCCAAAAAGTTACATTCATAACAGATTTACACGTAGGCATTATATTAAGTGAGAACTCTAAATGAAATCCCTGACCTTATCAATTTCCCCCTTTGACATCATCCTCTCCTTCCCCCTGGGTCCTCATGAATAAGTTCTAGTCAGTTTTTCCCCAGAGTCCTTTCCCTGACCGCGAGTTGTCAGAGGGGTAGAACCCATCCCCCTAGGTATTACCAACATCTTAAAATTCAAGAAGAGGAGTTTTATAGGAGTAGGGTGATGTCAATACACATTTATCGGTATGCCCTGTCTATTCTCCTAATTTTCCTATTTATTTTCCTGTATACACATATATTCGTGATTGTAAGTGATATTAATATTAGAATAATAATTACCATTGGACTTAACAACCAGTGAAAGGTATTGGTTGCTGTAGAAGACATTCCACTAAATATATCCCACCAATGTGGTGCAGTATCCTGTTGTATCTGTGAGGAAAGATGCACTAGTCTACCTTTGTCAATAATTGCAGATACGAGGTTATTCTGTAGGGTATGTTCTAGTGTTTCTATGTGTTGTCCTAACAACTCTGATTGTTCCAAAACCTGTTTTAGTGGGTCTAAAGAAATTATAAAGGGTGTAGTGTCAGTGAGATTATGTACCTCATAGACTGAAGAGAATATCTTATCGGCGTCTGGTTCAAAAAGATAGGTGTCGTTACCCCATTGTAATATTTTAATCTTTTTTATACATCCCGCAAACTGCGCCGATTTATTTAATGCTGACATGGTGCGGTTATCATTAGTAATGATACAAATATGCTGGGGTCCTATTTCTATGAATCTATTGTTCACATTTATCGGTGTTCTTTGCATTTTGCATATGCTAGTTTGGTATTTTAACAAGCAAGGTTCATATACTGGGGAACTTCTGCCACATACCATTCCCTTATTGGTTCCTTCACATAGAGTTAAATCATGGGTTCTGTTTCCTTTATCTACATATTTCCCATATATTTCTGGATACCAAAACTCGTCATTAATTACTAGTGGCATGACCACTATTTTACACATTTGCATTACATCTGCTACCCGATATGCTTCGAACCTTCCTACACACCATTTCTCCTCACATTCTATCTTTTCCCCTTTTACTTGGAACCATACACCATCGTCAGTTAAACCCTTAAATTATTTCATCCAGGTATGATAATTTCCCAACTGTAGTTCAGTCCTGGCCCTATTTATTTGTATATGATAGGATAAGAGGTTAAAAGAGCACTGTGTGAAATTTACAAACTGTTGACTTTGATTCCACAGCTGGAGCTCTGCTCCTATCGTGTGATTTATTAACCCTCCCAAAAATTGTAATAGGGGTATTTCTTGCAGTTGGGTTTCAAAAGTGGTGGATAACCATTTGCTTGTGATAGTCAAGCTGTCAGCTATGTGTCCCCCTGCATGCTTCCATCTGTTGTTCATTTCTTCTATCTCGACCGAGTTTAAAATTCCCATCCCTGTACCTGTCAGTCCCAATAGTGTGTCGTACCATTCTCGCTTATACCTACACTCCGGTATAAAGGGAAAGGTGATATTGAATTTTATTTTTGTTTTCTGTTGTGATGTTGATACATTTATGCAAGTGTTTGGTACGGGTGTTAATATGGAAGATTCAATTATTGGCGTTACTTCTTCCTCCATTTGTATGTGAAATCCATAGGCCTCTGCACTCCAATACCACCCATCATTTCTCTCTTCCCTCCACCAAGAGGCACAGAGGAAAGTACTGGATTGATTAACGGTAATATCTGTCAGATTAAACATCCCTTCGGTTATATTCCCTCCTTCTGCCATGACTGTTAATATTTGGTACATTTGTCCCACTACCCGTTCCCGGGCTTGTTTCCATGTCTGTGAAAGGGATATTTTATGACACCTATGGTTCTTACTATTGTTAAAGGGGAAACCCATATTATCGTTCCACTGGAAAGTTACAGTTACAGAGTGGGTCTGCCTGTATCCATGCTATACCTACATCTACATGAAACGGTCGCCTATGTCCTTCAACAGTATAATTACCCACAGTGTAATCCTTATTTATCTCATATCCTGATACATTTGCCACCTTAGGGTCATCTATGCTCCATTCGAAAGTCATTGTTTCCTCTACCTCAAGTACATTAATACCAGGAGTCCATGCATATATTTGTAAAACAACAATCTTCAACAAAAAATATGTAAGTAGATATTTCATCATGTTGTTTTCTCGGGTTGTTTCTTGCAATGTGATGCGTGTATCCAGGTAGGTTTTCCTTCCAGCTTTACTGAGGTGGCTGTGGTCAAGAGTACTTGGTAAGGACCTTCAAACCTGGGTCCCAATGTCTTTCTGGTGTGTTTCTTTACATATACATAATCCCCTGGTAGCAGCGTATGTGTACCTGTTATTGAATTAGGGTCTGGAAGAGAAGAATACACACTTTTGTGGATCTTAGTTAGACGTTGTTGTAATTGTATCACATATGCAGTCAAACTATCACATTGCAATTGCATACTCTGTGGAAAGTATAAACCTAATCTAGGTGCATTCCCAAAAAGTATTTCGTATGGGGATAATCCTGTTTTTCCTGTTGGAGTGTACCTTATAGAGAATAAAGCCAGAGGCAGGCATTCTGGCCAAGGCTTGTTTAACTCTTGCATGGCTTTTTGTATTTTTAGCTTTATTGTCCCATTTACTCTCTCCACTGATCCTGAACTCTGTGGGTGGTAAGGGGTGTGAAAACTTTGTTGAACCCCTAACATGGTCATCACATTCTGCATGATTTCTCCTGTAAAGTGTGTCCCCCTATCTGATTCTATGGTTTCAGGAAGACCAAACCTAGGTATTAACTCAGTGATCAGTTTCTTAGCTGTGGCTTTAGCTGTAGCCGATTTTACTGGATAACTTTCGGGCCAACCTGAGAATAAATCGATACACACAAGGACAAATTCAAAGGGGCCGCTCTTAGGCATTTGTATGTAATCAATTTGCAGTCTCTGGAAGGGGTATTGGGCCCGGACCTGGTGTTTTCGTGGGGTTTTTACTCTCTGTCCTGGGTTATTCAGGAGACAGATTTGGCAGGCTGCACAGTAGTTTCTTGCAGTGCTACTGAATCCAGGGGCGAGCCATCCTTGGTTCACAATCCTATACATGGAATTGGAACTGACATGTGTGGGTAGGTGAACTGCCGCTGCCATTGCTGGGTACAGAGAGGCAGGTAGGCATATTTTGCCCCCTTCCCTCCATACATTGTCAAGGTCTGGTGCTGCTCCCATTCTGACCCACTTATCTTTCTCGCTCTCCCTTGCTTGCTCCTGTAATTTACTCAGCTGCTGCCATGTTGGTTCTGGGATACTCACCTCTACCGCTGCTAAGGTCTCAGGGCTTCCTTCCCCTAGAGCTGCCTGTTTTGCAGTCAAATCTGCAAATGCATTTCCTTTTGCCTCAATTGTTTTTGCGCTCGTGTGTGCCGCTATCTTCATGATGGCCACTCGTTTAACCTTTTGAAGATTGTTCAGGACTCTCTTAATCCCTTCACCATGTTTTACAGGTGTACCTGCTGCTGTCAGATAACCTCTAGCCTTCCATATATGGCCATAATCATGCGCTACGCCATAAGCGTAAGCGGAGTCAGTGTAAATATTCCCTTCTCGTCCTTTTAAGTATTCTAGGGCTTGTTCTAAAGCTTTTAATTCTGCTTCTTGTGCTGACATGTGGGCTGGTAAGGGCTGTGCGTCAATCACCTGTGTATCAGTCACTACGGCATACCCTGTGTGATATTTACCCTTGTCATCAGCAAACCTACTACCATCTATGTACAAAGTGTGCTCAGCATTTAAGATTGGTGTATCTGTAACATGTGGGAATCCCATTGTCTCCTGTTCCATGAGCTGAAAACAATCGTGCTCATTTACTTCCTTAAACAAAAGAGTGTCAGTGTCCTCATTTCTTTTCTCACTAGTACTATTAGCACTATCATTATCATTCCCCCTTGCCAAATCTGGTGACTGAAGAGGCAAAAAGGTGGCCAAATTTAAAGTTGTACAGCGCTGAAAAGTAACATTTGGAGGTAAGAGTAAAGTACACTGTAACCTTAATTGCCTAGCCATTGAAATGTGTTTGGGCTGTACCTGAGACAAGATTGCATGTATGTCATGTGTGGTATGCACTACGACTGGATTGTCTAGAACAATCTCTGATGACTTATCTATGATAATTGACACTGCTGCTACCACCCGTACACAAGACGGTGAACCTCTAGATACTGGATCTAATGCTGCTGAAAAGTAAGCGACTGGTCTTTGTTTTACATGTGCCTGTGTCAGAACACCTGTGGCATGTCCAGTGATCTCAGCAATGTACAGATTAAATATCTTGGTGTAATCTGGTATACCAATAGCCGGGGCAGAAATTAATAGCTTTTTCAAAGTGATAAACGACTCATATGCTACTTCTGTAAGCACATACGGTACAATTTTCAAACAATCGTATAATGGCTGCATCAAAGCGCTAGCATGTGGTATCCACTGTCTACAATATGACACAATACCTAAAAACATACGCAATTGTTTGAAATTCCGTGGGGGTAACATTCCCTTTATCACTTGAACCCTCTCCTCAGTGAGATGTCTCGTACCCTGTGATATACAATGTCCCAAAAAGATAACTTTTTCCTGACACACTTGTAACTTTTTCTTATTAACCTTGCAACCTTTTTCTGCCAAAAATCGCAACAAATTAAGGGTGGTGGCCAAACAAGTTTCCTTGTCAGGGCAGCATAACAATAAATCATCCACATATTGTAACAATACACAGGAATCTGGTGGTACCCATTCTCCCAACACTGTTTGCAATGCTTGCGAATACAAGGTAGGTGAATGCGCCATACCCTGAGGTAGGCGTGTCCAGGTTAGTTGCCGATTTTTTATTGAAAATGCGAACCAAAGTTGGCATTCTTCAGCAAGCGGGACGGAAAAGAAAGCGTTCGCTAAATCTATAACCGTAAAGTACATACTGGTTGATGGTATTTGTGACAGTAATGTATGTGGATTGGGTACTAAAGGTGTCATCGGGGCTAGTATTTTGTTGACCGCTCTAAGGTCTTGGACCATTCTATACTTAACCGGACTACCGGCTACTAATTTCTTTTTAACCGGGTACAAGGGAGTGTTTGCCGGTGATTTTACCTCTTTTAGAACTCCACTTTTTAAGAAGGATTGGACCTGCACTTCTATGGCCGCCTCTTGAGGTGCACTAAGTGGATACTGCTTTTGTTGGGGAAGCACTGCTCCTGGAATCAGCTGTAGGGTAACCGGAGGTATGGGCAAAAGTCAAACATCAGCTGGATGTTTCTCCCATAGTTCTCCTGAAAGGGACGACAAAATCTGATCTAAGTCTGAAGGAGGTGGGCCGGACAATTCCGATTCCTCCTCTAGGTATTTTATCAGGTTACACATCTCCATGTGTTCTTGATTATCCCCTATAGCTAAGGTGACAGTGCCATCTGGGTGATAGGTAATGTTAGCTCCTATTTTCTGCAAAATGTCAGCTCCTAACAAATTAGTGGGGGCTCCTCTGGATACCAGAAAGCGTGAAAGGAACATGTGGTTTCCTACTTTAACTTTCAGAGGTTTTGTAAGCGGGGCGTCGGCTAAAATGCCATCATATCCAGTTATTAGTAAAGTGTCAGGTGATTTTTGGCCAGGGAGTAGTTCAGAGTCAGAAAGTAACGAGCGTGAAGCTCCTGTATCGACTAAACAAGAGATTTTCTTATTACCAACCGTTATATTTGTCTTAAGCATTGTTGTTTTGGATTTTTCTAAAACCGGGGTGAGTCATGCTCGTGGACCATCTCCCTGCTGCCTGATATGACTATTTTTGTTGTCCCTGGGCTGGTTCCTTCTCTGATTAACTGGAGAATCAACACCTTCCTCTCCTTCATCCCTTATTCTTTTCTTACAGTTGCGTCTGATGTGACCAATCTTGTTACAGTAGTGACAGGTAACGGGTTTGCGAAAGGAACCTCTACCTTGCTCTTGGGGACCCCCGAGTGTGTTGATAGCATGAGATTTCCTCCCTTTGGTTTCTGCTAAGTCCGCCTCTATGCCTTGCGCTTTTTGTAACAACGTCCCTCTATCTCTAGTTGCCCTCCACTCTGGTGTGCAGGCTTTCAGTCTCTCACTTATCTGTGGAATTAATCCTTCCATAAATTGTCTATTGAAGGCTCGGATTGTGACTGGCAGGGCCAAGTCCAATCCCTCATCTGCCATCATACTTTCCATAGATAAGTAAAATTCCGATACAGTCTGTCCTGGCATTTGCTTCATGGGTGATATGGACCCCCTCTCCTGTTGTTTTGCCTGACAAAAAGCTTCTAATCTAGCAATAAAAGGGGCCCTTGAGTCTATATGTCTGACATGTCCTGTCTCCAGGTTGCCCTCCCCATCAACTTGTCCTGCAGGTCCGTGTGGACCTATTTCTGTCATAAACTGGTTAAACAGGGTCAGAGTCATTTTGTGTCTGCATAGATCCTCCCCATCCTGCCAGGTCGCTTCATGTGTATTCATTAACTGTGTCACAAATCTACAAAAAGCAGCTGGCTTTGCTACCGGGTCTGGGGCGCTCTGTATTAATGCCATAAGGGTGTCTGCCGACCATGGTGCCCAAGTCCTTATTTGCATTCTACGAGTGACAGTAGGTGGGGCATTTGGATGGGCTGCTTGTCCAAATTCTGGATTGTTTACCTGAACAATGCGTGTATCAGTGCGTACGGGAGCTACAGTTTCTGGATGAGGTTTTTGTGCCCCACAATGCACACATTCTACTGCCCATTCTGGGTTTTGTGCTCCACAATCCTGACAAACCCATCCTCTCCCCTCAAGTACCGGATATATCTTGTGTGGTTTGCGTTCTACATCAGTGTATGGGGGTGGGATGGCTGAGCTGGGAGCCTCGACATTTTTTGTTCTTCTATCTTTCATATCCCAACCATCACAATCAGGATTATACTTCCACCCCTCTTCTTTCGCTCTATTTGAGACCTTAATTAAGCATTGAACCTGACGCATCCATTGCTTCTCTAACACCTCTCCTTGTCTGTCCCTTTTTATTTCACTCCATACATCCGGGTCTAAATCCGCTGCTCCTTTCACCTTAAATTTACGAAGGACATCCTTTAAGTCCTGTGCTTCGGTTTTCCCATAAATGTTCTTAATTATCTGTGGCACCGTATAGTGCCCCACAATTCCCTGACGGGGTTTTGTGTTCCTCTGGCCCATTCTAACAGTCCTGCCTAGGTAGCGTGTGGGACCCTTAGTGTACAATATAATGCGGCTACAACATATACAAGAATGAATAATTACTTTATATGCTAGCCCAATAACAAACCAGCTAAGTTACACTAGTTCCTCGTTGCCTTCCTCCTAGGGTGCTAGAATACTAGAAACCTCTTCCGGAATGAGATTTCTGAAACCAAATTACTTTATATGCTAGCCCAATAACAAATAATTACTTTATATGCTAGCCCAATAACAAACCAGAATGCGGCTACAACATATACAAAAATGCGGCTACAACATATACAAGCATTCCTTTAAGTGGCCAGGTATCCGACTAGATCTCCGGGCTTTATGGAGACTTCATTACCCTCCCCGTATCTGGGAATCCCTCTCATACACTCTTATCCCTGCTTTATGGAGCAGACAGGGCTTATACTCTCAACCCGTCTATGGTTTATGAGTTAGATGTGAGGTTAAGCATAAGCGTCAGACCCCCAAGCTCACAAGCCCTCAAGTTCCCAATCATGTGAGGTAAGGCGCATTCCGTTGCTTAGTTCGGCAATCCCCTTCTAACTCATACCATCCTTGACAAGGCTCATTCACTTTCTCAACAAGACAGACAAGACAAACACAGATAACAAAAACAAACAAATAATTCCAGCAATATAAACTAAAATATGCAGTAATTCTAGACTCACCACTACAGAGGCTGGTGTTTTAAAACCAGGAGAACCGTAACTGACAGAACGGATAGGCACAAATCAGGGGAGCACAGAATATAAGAAAAATAAAGCTTTTTCTTACCTGGCCAGGTTTTTTGATCTGTGGTTCCCGGAATGCCTATTCCTTTTTGTTCCGTCAGCCGCGTTCGTCCACCTCTTGTAGTATCATCGGTGAGTCCCTCGTTCGGGCGCCAAAATGTTAGGTTAAGCATAATGGACTGCTGCCTTTTACTTCTTTCAAAGGCCTTTTATAGGCAATTATACAAACAATAGCATCAGCACAACCCCCCACAAAGGGCAAGGGTAAACAACAACAAGAGTCACCTGGGCTACGAACACAAGCTTCAACACCATGGCAATACAGTTACAAGAAAACAAAAGCAGCTTCAATTGAGTTCAACAGCCAAAAAGTTACATTCATAACAGATTTACACGTAGGCATTATATTAAGTGAGAACTCTAAATTAAATCCCTGACCTTATCATTGCTGACTTTGCAATGAGGCATGCACATGCAAATCACAAGAGAGTCTGGCGGAATTAGAATTCCTTTGGCAGGTTACACAGTTCCCTTATATGTCTTTCAAATGTGTGCTTATCTGCTTGGAGTTCCTTTTTAAATATACATGTGACTGATATTGCAGCATATATGGTGTTAAGTTGAAAAACATAGGTCACATCTGTATAATTTAAGCCATGTTAAAAATGCATTGCTGACACAGACATATGAAAAATGAAGAAATCCCTCAGAGGAATACACTTATGTGTCAGGGTTAGTAATGCAAGCACATCTTTACATTACACATATATATGATATAGTCCTATTGGCAGAATTATATCTCCAGTCTCATCCCCTTTTTGGGCATGATTTACTAAAGTAATAACCTTGCCAAAGTATATTACACTTGCTTACTGGGTTGTCATTTCCTGCAAAGCTGTAAGTATGTCTAAACTTGAATAAAATAAGTCCTGTTGTGCATGGGCATGAAAGCACACACACCTAGCTTTAGCATACACATACCTATCTTTAGCATACAGATTCACTAAGGTCAATTAATGCACACATCTTTAACAGACTTGTGTATATCACCCTGTCTACTGGCAGCAGGTGAGCAGGAACTTTAGAAATGTATATGCCCAACCCTGCTCTATAATATGCAAGTGCACAAACATAACAGGCTTCATTCATAATGGCAATGTATCTATCAAGTCTGACCATTTACCATTACCACATAGGTGGATACATCAGAGCTATAGATCTACCCTGCTTGCTTATTTTACATTACTGCCTAAGTATTTTTAAAACAGGTCTCTTGTGCCTGCCTGCAAAGTCTGCAGTCACTAATCAGTGATATAGAAAAATCTACTGGATCCCCTCTATGTTGTGTATTGTTTAGGGCTGTTTAAAAAAGACCACAGGATATCCACCTAACAACTTGGAAGAGGTATTTTTCTTTTATATACGTTTTTATTATGGATAGTTAAATTGGTACACATTAAAGGGGTTGTAAAGGTATTTTTTTTTTTAAATAACAAACATGTTATACTTACCTCCACTGTGCAGCTCGTTTTGCACAGAGTGGCCCTGAACCTGGTCTTCTGGGGTCCCTCATCAGCTGTCTCGGCTCCCCCCCGCAAGGACTCAACACCTTCATGCGAGCTCCCTCGCATGGTGTTTAGGTCTTGCGGGCGCACTCCCGTGATACAGCCGGCGGCTATAGCCGCTGACTGTATCACTCGGCCCCGCCCTGGCGCGCCGCGTCATTGGATGTAATTGACAGAAACGCGAGCCAATGGATGCGCTACTTTCAGTCCATCCACTCTAGCCAATCAACAGCCAGGCTGAGCGGCGAAGAGGATGTCGGGAGTGAGCGCAAGACTTTCAAGGGGTCAGGTAAGTAAAACAGGGAGGCTGGGGGGGCCGGCATTGTTGGATGTTTTTTCACCTTAATGCATAGGATGCATTAAGGTGAAAAAACGTGAACCTTTACTTAAAAACCATATCAGTTTTAAATGTGGACATCGTAAATCTATAGCTTTACAAAGTTACAATTGCAAATTTTTACAAAATGATATCTAAACAGTATCTACCCCAGCATTTGGAGTTCACAATTGTACTGATGACAATAGGAAAGTGCAATTATTCTAAATAGTAATCTATTTCACCCTTCTCATTTCTCACTAAATAACTTTATTCAGTCCAAATATGGCTGGAATAAGCCCTCTCCGGTATTCTGGGTAAGGAATCATTACTAACTGAGGCTCTTTTCCCAAAGTAAAAGGTATCATAAGTGCAGAGGGTCATCAGCCAATATTGATGGTGTCAAAACACAAGCATGGGGAAGCAATTGGAGGCGAGATTTGGATGAAAATTGTAAATTAAAATATAGGGGGGAAGGTACAAAAGAAAGGAGAAAGAGGAAGAGAAAATGCCAGGGGATATGTTTTCTAGGGTATCAGCAAGCCAGGAGTGAGCCGCATCAGGGATCTATCAAGATTTCTTGGAAGATAGTGTTCTATACAGGGGGACCAGATCCTCTCAGATTTATTCCAACCATTTTTTTCGTTAATCAAATACCACTTGATCTTTTGCTTTTCCTGTGTTATTGTACGAGTGGAGGACTACTGTGCTTTTACCAGGGTTTTTTCACCAGACATGGTAAAAAAAAAAAAATTCAAAAGACAGAATAGTTTGGAAGAGGTATTTTTAAATGTAACTGCCTTAAAAGTGTTCCGTATTTGTAACACTATCTAAAGGTTTGCAAAGTTGTGATTGTACTTTAGATCCATTTAGTCTATAACCCCATGATCATTTTAGAAAAGTAGAAATATATTTATGGTATCCATATATTGTAGCTCTTAATGTCATGTGAAGGTTTATGCATCTTTGCTTCTATGCACGTTCTCAGTTTCTTAGCATGTCATAGCTGGTATACAGGTATACAGCTCATCAGCATGTAGTGGTAGTGGTGGTATCACATCCTGTGTACAACTGTGTTGCCTTCACATGGAAAATAATATGTTACTTGCTTGTATTTGGTGATTCACCACTGGATTAGATCAGATTATTTCTTAAATGACATGCTTTCTTGTACAGTACCTACCCCTGGAACTACCATAGCAGCAGAATCAGCTTTTACAGAGCATATACCGTATTTGAATGTTTAGAAGTTTAAAAACAAAACTTTAAAATTGTTTTCTTTTTACTATGTATGTAAAATCCTTACTTTACAAGTGAACATTTTTTCACTGCAAGTAAACATAGCAAATGTTCATAGGATTTAGGTTGCAGTGCCTGCTGGGCTTTCTAATATGAAAGCCCATCACTGCCATTTTACTTGTTGACTGCTTCCAAGTAAAACACAAGAAAAAAAGGGGCTTTCTCATCTGATTTATTCAGCAGAGTACAGTATGTGTTGTTAATAGACCTGGAAACCAAGAGATCAAATTATATTCAAGCTATCCACAATAAAGCAGTAAATCAGTTTAGGAAACCTGGAGATAACAGTCATTAGCTTGCCACCTGCTTACTGTAAGTGAAAAATATAAAATATTCACATGTAGTGTTTCATAATATGTAAGAATAAAATATCGTATATTTCAAATCTTTGCATATAATAATAATAATAATAATAATAATAATAATAATAATAATAATTGAATATGCATAAATTAGTAATCAGCACTCCAAACAAATATGATACAGTGATTTGGCAGAGGTGATAGAGCATTTGTATATTTGTAAATATGAATAGTAGTCAGGTATTCCTGCATGTGACATTTAATCTTGGTCTAATCAAGGCAAGGTAAACATTTGTATTATATATATTTGATAAAGCCTTTGCCTAATAGGAAACTCAACAAAAACAAGTTACTAAGCTAAAGCCAAATTCTAGGGCAAACAGATAAATACACAGTAAAAATATATGAAAGCTGTTTGCACTCAAACATTTGAATAGCCAGTCCTGAGATTTGCACAGCTCTGCTACATGGGATAGCCAGGCCTGTGACTTTTCTTCTGAAATAAAGCAATAAAGCTAGGTCACCTGCCCCTCCCTCCCAGCTTGTGGTAAGACAGAGACTGGGCAGCAGCCCAACTTTATGTTACTCTTTCTTTAGCATACCTGATTGGCCTCTAGTTCCAGATAGCAAGGATAATTTGGCACAAATGTGTGGCAGTGTGTAATTGTAAGTTTTGTTAACTTGCTGTACATTTTCACTGGCAAGTTGTACACTTGCAAAGCACTTGAAGCACAAATTCTAGTTGACACTTTTCCAATTTGTAGAAAATTTGCGTGGCAAGTCTCTAGCAAGATCAAAGTTTCAGTGGTGAGTCTACAGCAAGAGATTTGCAAGTCTACAGCATGAAAATTCAGCCACAGTGACCCCTGTGGTGGGATGACTATTGCACAACATAACTGAACCAGAATTTGCAGCAGACTTGCAGAATGTTTGCAAAGAATGTTGATCTGGAGTCATGCAATGCGGATTTGCTGCAATCGTGCAACAATCTTGTGAAGCCTGACAGGTCTAGCAATAGCTTAGCAAGTCATTTTCAAACTTGCAGCACAATTGCTTGCTAGTTGGGGTATCATACCTCCCCTTCCAGGTTGATCTCTGCTGTATAGGCAATTACAAAAAGCAAGTCCAATTTAGATATTTACACTAATTGCTTTAAAAAAATATAGTTGATTCATCTTTTTTTAAATATATACCAGCAATAAAGTAACTATGTCTCCCCGAAACAAATCCTGCAAAAGATTAATAATGTTTGCCTTTCCAGCTGGTAGTGAATCCTTTCTTCACTCTCTTGCAGAGCTACACTGGCTAAAGAATCTTCAACATCCAATACACTTTGGAGTCTCTTTCAGTATGTTGTGGTTCTATCTGTTGGCCCCTACATTATCATATTTTTAGCGGCACACAGTCGCGTTAATTTGTTTAAAGTGTTTGTTAAGACAAAAAAAATTTTCTCACGTTCCCTCGGATATATCACAGTAAGCTCCACAGTGCATGTCATTTCGCTCAGCTGACTGTCCACTGGTCTCCTATCCCGATGCGATAGCTGCAGGGGGTGGTGCTGGGAAACCGAGATGAGGAGAGGAGGGGAGGATACCTGTGAGCAGCACATGAGCGCCGGACAGAGCTCTGAAATAAGCTATTATACAGCATATTTATATAAATGACATCCACTGCGAATCTTACTGTGATATTTCAGAGGAAATTTGAGAAAAACAAAACAGTTTTTTAGAGCAGGAGGGGAGAGAACACAGGAGACACAGAGCAGGCTGTGGATGATGGAGACACATACTGATGACTCCGGGAGGGTAGAAACTGGCAGGATCAGCCAGGTATTTCAGGTGTTACAGGGGGCCAAATGACACAGCACAAGCACTGTGCTGTATAACGTGCTTTAAGGAAACAGGTTTTTTTTTGTTGCGTTAACAAACACTATAAATCTGCCTGGAGTTCAACTTTAACATAAAAGTTACTCTTCTTTGTATAACCGTCCTTTGGTACTAACAAGTCTGAAGGTGCCCACAAACTAGCAAATGTGATTGGACCATAGATGTGGCCACTTGTATTTATAAACAAATTTGGATATTTAATGATCAAACTAAGCAAGTGAATGATGCAGGGGGAAGCAAACAAGTGCAAACATATATGATGACTGTAAAATCATGTCTACCTCCTCAGTTGTTGTAGTCAGGTAATTGATGGTTTTGTACTAGAAACTAATTGGCCACAGCAGTTGTATCTGCCCTATATATGAAAGCTATTCATTCCTGTTGGAGGATAATACTGCCTGTAAATAAGACAGTGTTTGTCAACAATTAAATAATACTACAAAAAATGACAATGAGATAATATTCATCACTGTCCTATATAAATTAAAGAGTAGGGGCTCACCTTTGAATTGTGTTTTAAAGTATTTGTTGATGTAAGCCGAGCTTTAGGCAGCTGTTTCTCCTGCTGAGAAGCATTTAGCGGTGAAATAGGGCTCAAGGCTGAGATAAGTGCTTTTTAAGCAAGTTTTACAGTGATTTATTTTCTGTTAATTGGACGTGATTGTTATCACAGCTATCATCAGTCAAATTATATCATAAGAACATTTAGCTGTTGCCATCAAAAGTATAGAAGCTGTGAAATGAATATCCTCCGGTCAGGACCACTTACAGATACATCAATTACTTCGGTGTAGATATAAATAAGTTTCTCTGCAAACAATCACAAATCAATTAAAGCATCTTTCTTGAGACTTTGTTTCCAGCAGTTTGCTCTTGCCAGACCATTGTTTTTCTTCCGTCTTTGCATAATGAGAATGCAGATGAAAGTCTGGAAGTTACATTAATGCCAAGACATTAGATGTCTAAGAAGCTGTTTGCATTTCATGAAAGTGCCCTGACGCCCCTGAATTTATATTGGTTGGGGAAGTTTAAGTAGCTTCATGCCTGTTTAAATTATTGTGATTATATGATCCTCTGAACAAGTAAATTAATTTAGCTGCATGTTAAAGTTCTCTATACTATACAAAGGAGCGCTTTTGGTACATAAGCTACATATACTGTATCTGTATAGTTTTATACATTTACATCAAGTGGCGAGTTGTCAATGGAAATAGTTTCCACATTTATTTAATAGTATGCACTTCAATATCTACTTTCCATAATAGGTGAGGGTGATATCAGATTGCAGCTTTTCTATATTTTTCATTTAAAATTGTCACTTTTTCTTTTAACAAATGTCTTACATTTTAGCATAGGACTGCCACAATATGTTCTCAGACGATCATTTTTTTCTGAAAGGTGCTACAAACAGCATCTTGTGCAGTGTCGCTCACACTAATGGCTCTCTACATAAACCATGTAATAAGCTCCAAAGAACAGGACAAAAAAACACACTACTACTTAAAAGCTATTGAAAGTTTTCAGTAGCATTTAAAGTAAACTTGATACAAACTTGGGTAATTCAAAAATGCATAAGTGAAATTTACCATCAGTGAAAACCACATGTCAACAGTAGATCTGAAGCTATAGGCAAGTCAATTTATATGTAAATCATGGCATTCCTTGTACAAGTCTGTCTAACCCTGCTACTTCTGGCCTTTTCAAACCTCTCTAAGTATAATTGTAAATCTGCGCTTGGGCGTGTAATCAAACTAAAATTGTAAAGCTGCCAGCGCTGAAATTCTGATACCAAATATGCTTACATAAAAAACAAAAATTACAACGCTAAACCCATATATAATGACTCTTAACTCAATTGTGAACACACTAAGTAGTTCAAGTTTGACCTTCACTTGACAATGAAATTAACTTGATGTGAAAACCATACATATCATTTTATAGTAAAGTAATGGTACTGTTATAGTAAACAGCTTGGCTATTAGAGAAAAAAAAATCAAATTATTTTCTTATGTGCACAGTGTAAATTTCAACAGTCTGTACAGGCTTCTTGTAATAATAAGAAACATAATTTATAAATAAAATGTTTTCATTGTCCTTCATTTTGGTGTCAAAGTGGAGAAAATTGGTTTCAAAAGTAGAGGAAAGCTTTAAATCTTGGAATAAGTGCTTGCACATGGTTTGAAGAAAACTCATGGTCCAATGTATGTAAGAGAAAGAAGTTTCTGCAGCAGCCTTACATGACTCATTTTGGTGGACTTCTTGACAAAGTGGATGAAAGCCATTTGTTGATTTCTGTGTTGATGTCCTGTTCTGTTTGTGACATGTTTCTTTCTCTCTTATCCTGTCTTCAGGCAAGACCTTTCTGCCCCTCTCGCAAACACAAAACACATCTCATCTGTATGATGCAAGTCCCTTGCCTCCAGCGTTTAAGGCAAGACAGCTGGCATTTCATATGATGCGCTCTACTGACCCTGACAAGCCACCAAAGCTCCCCAAGGACACTGATGTGCTATATATTGCACATGAGGAAGTGTTCCCTTGATTTCAGGTGTCCAAAAAGCTATAGGCAACTCATGAATTTGCAGCAAAAGATAGACGCCTGTTTTGCACTGTTAATGCAATTGATGTTTAATTGAAATGGTTAGAAACTTTCCCTAACTCTTACAATATAAATAGTAATAGTATTGGGTATACATATCACATTTACCCCCTTACAGAGACCATCTGTGAACCAGTGTGTATTGTGGTTTTGTTATTGACTTCATTTAAAAGCATAGAGCAAACAGCAATTCTGGGTAGTAACACAAAGATAATGTTTGGATATGAACTTTTAGCAATATAGCATTCCTGATTTACATGTATTCCCTGGCTGGATAGCAGTTATAACCATCAGAGCTTTTCTATTGTATTTTAAATAATTTAAAACAATAATTTAAACATACATTTAAAGTTCAGTTCTGCAAAACAAAAAGCTCTTTAACAGTATTTGTAGATAAATATGTAACAGTTATAGGAGCTGTAGAAAATAAAGTTAATTAAAAAGATGTTTCAGGTAAAGGGTTCTTTGATGCCAGAATGGCAGTTACATCACCATATTGTGATTAGATTTACTTTTTGCAAAGTGCTTTGTAAATGATCATGTAGTAAAGTCATTTGGTGCACAACACACATGAAGTGTTTGTAAATGTAACTGTCATTCTCTCAGATGTAGGTGCAGAGATGTACTGTAAGTCATTTTTAGCAATATTATGATAGTGTTATACTGTTCCAACAGTAACATTATTTAAGGGCACAGACAATCTCCACGCATTTTGTTCTGTATGTGATTGACTGTATATACATAATGTTAAATTACACAATAAGCATTTTTGCACAGAAAAGATGCTAGCCTACAATAATGTAACTTTTCTTTGTAGATGTAGTTCTCTGAAAGCTGTCATTTTAGGCCAAACAACTAATGATTGGCATTTGCCAATACTGGACAAGTCAACTGCTTGATGGGAAATATTGGTCTCTGCTACAACACCTTCCCTTTTAATGGATTTCATGTTTCACAATTTTTTTACATGTATCAACATAAACATAAAAAAAGAAGAAAAAAAAAAAAAAAACGGTTTAGAAAACTAGAACTTTTTCTTCATGAGAACATTTTTAATAAGTGTTTTAGGCCTCGCATGTGTCTTTAACAGAGCTGCATCAGGATCTTCTCCACTCTTCAGGGCCGCTGGACTGAAATCGTTTTCTATTCATTTAAGAGCTTGTTCACACCACAACACATATAGCAATATATGTTAAAGCAACAAACATTACCATGTGTTTTCTGTATTGTGAATCAAACTGTGATTTCTTTTCACAGGCTGGCTCCTGGCTTTTCGTTAATGCCAAACGCCAGGTGAATGACACCACTCACTATGTAAAAGTTATAAACTGTAGAAGGAATATACAGGGTTTTTTTAAACAGGTACATGAATTTGGAGCAGGCATAGACCATAGTGTCTATAGGGACACTCCATCCTCAGGGAACTTGATCTCCCTCTCCACCACTGCAGCTGTCACACAGCACTACATCACTGAGGAGTTTCCTGGCTGGGTTTGGCACTGCCTGATGGTGAAGCTGAGACACTAGTTCCCCATCAGATCTGTTCCCCATCAGATTTTTTCCCCTTGTGATTGACAACAGGTAGTGAGAGAATCCATAGTCAATAGACAGCTTGTTATTGGCTATATAATCTGCCCCACTGCCTGTTGTCAATCACAAAGAGAGAGCAGACCTGATGGTAAATTAGTGTCTCAACTTCACATCAAGCTTCACCAACTGTCAGCATCACTGGTTGAGAAGCCAACAGCATTTTTAACAACCAGTGACAGGAGGGGAGGAACTAGCAATGACAAATATGTCAATTTGATTCAGAACATACAGAGACGGGCATGAACAAAGTTGTCATGTGGCAGGGGCACCTCAAAGAGAAAAATATGTAGCGATTACCCATATCCATCTGGCAGCACTGCCCAAAAGGCAAAGATCACTGTTACCCCTAAGGCCAATCCAGACTTCTCTGCAGTATGGTCTTTCCCCAGTTCATATTACTGAGAAAAAATATTGTGAAAGTGCACCCAGAGTCTCAATGCCAGATTAGCAGAGCTGCAGGTGCTACAACTGCTCCCATACTGACAATTGGAAGAGACCACTTCCACCAGATGAGGGCCTGCATTGCCCCAAGATGGCAAATACTTTCCATATAAGTGCCTAGGCATCAATGCTATATTTAAAGGTAACTTTTATTGTACAGTATATAAAACATACACGTATACATAGCAAACAAAGACAAAAACAAAAAGAGAATTGAGCAGTCACAGCTTATCACCATACAATGCAAACCAGATGTCCTCTTAATACACTGATAATATATAATGAAAGGACAGTTATTAAACACTAGTTCACCAAAATATGGAAAATACAAATCGTCAACAACAAACAATCCTTAAAAGCAGCAGAAAAATTTTCAGCAAGTAAACCCTAGGTCCAATCAGCACCTTAAGTATCACCTGAAGTATCTGGTGATATAGTACAGCTTGAGGTCACCCAAGGGTCCCAAATTTTATTACATTTCCGGGGGCAACCTCTAGCTTCGTAGGTCAGTTTGTATTATGGGAGTGCCTGATTAATTAAGTTCATCCAAAAGTCTACAGTAGGGGGAGCTGAAGATTTCCAGTCCATAGCAATAGATTTCTTGGCATAGAAAATAACTAAGGGTAAAAAAATCTGGAAACATTTAGGGAGAGATTCATCATCACTAATTCCAAATAGGCATTTTAAGGGGTTACAAACATTAGGTATTTGAGTAATCGAGCTAATGAAAGCAGTGATTTCAGACCAAAACGCTCTCGGTGGTCATTCCCATACCATATGATAAAATGTGCCAGCTGCTGAAGAACACTGTGAACACACAGCAGAGGGCAGCCTTTTTAAATGGAAAAGCAGACTAGAAGTATAATAAGACTATAAAAACTTGGTCTGGACGCCATCTAGATTCAGTGAGACAAAGCCTATCAGTTTTTGTGTGAAGTAACCACTTACCGACCGGCCACTGTATGTATACATCATTAATTTGAAGATAGATATCTCGGTAATGGCAGCAGCATCTGCCACAACCGAGGTATTCATCTTTAGGGCCTGCAGTTCTGTACACGATAATGGTGGTCTCTGCGGCGGGGGCGCCACGAGATCACCGTTATCGGCAGCGGGAGAGGTGCCACCCCCCTCCTGCCGCTCTCCCGTGCCCTCCGCCGCTTACTGGAGCCGTTGGTAGCGGCTGAGGTGATTGGGTCCTCTCACTTCTTAGGTATGGAGATGAGTGAGGCTAAGATGGCTCCCACCCGTCTCCATACCATAGGATGGCGGAAGTGACGTCATTACGTCAGCTCCGCCCATTTGTCTTAAAGGCACAATTTTTTTGTGTCATTTTTTCAAACTACTTTTTTTTTTTTTTTTTTTGCATTAAAGTCTAAATATGAGATCTGAGGACTTTTTGACCCCAGAACCTCATATTTAAGAGGACCTTTCATGCTTTTTTCTATTACAAGGGATGTTTACATTCCTTGTAATAGGAATAAAAGTGATCCAAATTTTTTTTTTTAAAAACAGTGAAAAAATAAATAAAATCAAGTAAAATAAATAAGAAAAACATTTTTTTTTTTTTTAAAGCACCCTGTCCCGACGAGCTCACGTGCAGAAGCGAATGCATATGTGAGTAGAGCTCGCATATGAAAACGGTGGTCAAACCACACATGTGAGGTGTCGCCGTGACCAGTAGAGCGAGAGCAATAATTCTAGCCCTAGATATCCTCTGTAACGCAAAACATGCAACCTGTAGAATTTTTTAAACGTCGCCTATGGAGATTTTTGAGGGTAAAAGTTTGACGCCATTCCACAACGGGCGCAATTTTGAAGCGTGACATGTTGGGTATCAATTTACTTAGCATAAAATTATATTTCACAATATAAAAAAAATTGGGCTAACTTTACTGTTGTCTTATTTTTTTATTCAAAAAAGTGAATTTTTTCCAAAAAAGTCCGCTTATAAGACCGCTGCGCAAATACGGTGCAAAAAAAAGTATTGCAATGGCCGCCATTTTATTCTCTAGGGCGTTAGAAAAAAAAACAATATATAATGTTTGGGGGTTCTAAGTAATTTTCTTGCAAAAAAAACTGTTTTAAACACCTAAAATCCAAAACGAGGCTGGTCCTTAAGTGGGTAAGAAAAATTAATATGTAGAAATAATTTTAGCATGAGATGGGTCATTCAGAAGGCGTTCCAAAGGGGAGGGTTGTATGGAGATATTATGTAGGCCAAACTGAGTCACAGCTGTGTGTCATAACTGAAGATACCGGAAATAATCAATGCTATATTAAATTCACTGAACTCTGGGATAACCTTATGGTGCCTGGGAATAGGATAGATGCAGAACCGGTTTTGTGATTTTGTGGTCCCACCTCATCAATTGATGGGAGTTAGTGGCAGCTCTGTAAGTTCTACCTCTTCCTCAGCTTCAAGACCAGCAGTAACCCCCCCCAGTACCCAAGAACCCATGCAATATCCCAGGCAAAACACTGCAGTGCTGTAGTTTGTATGCTTGGGGGTAAGAAGCTACACCAGGCAGAAGGTACAGTCATTTCTCTGGGTCTAGGCTGTAAAGTGCCTTACCAGCGGTGTGATAATGGAACAAACCTGTTGTCTGCCCATTACCTGAGTAAACTCACACATGTGCCTTGCCTGGTCAATGTCCTAAACCTCATAATGCAGTGCTTCCTGTCAAAATACCCTAGATTCCAAGACATGCTTTGCCATGTTGAGAGAGCTTGCACAAACTTTCAGTGCTCCTACCCAGCCATGCGTCACCTGGCAAAAATGTAGCACCAACACCAACTGCCTGCCAAGAACTTCTTATGTGGCATCATCATGCACTGGAAATCCACTATAAATATCCTGCAGAGGCTACATAAGCCACAGCAAGTGATCACCCAGTACCTCTGCAAGTACAAGACAAACTCAGGGGGGCATTATACATGGGTAAGCTGAGCAGTTGAAGGAAAATGTTGTCCTCAGTGACATGAAGGACTCCAGGTCCTCAGGTGCTGGAAATTTATGGAATATGAGGTTCTTCATGCTCCACTGCCTATGTAAGGGCCCACCTATTTGGATAATCAAGAGGGACCATTACTAAGCATCAACTCTATTTGATCTCCAGTACAGGACCAAAGTGGCCAATCTCCTGCTGTCATTCCAGTGGGAGAACTTTTAAGAAGTATTTTGACACTGCCTCTTTGCTGCAGTTTCCGATGGATCCCTCTGCGAACCAACCCTCCTCTGCTGCGGAGGTTGGAAAAGAGCAGTAGCCTTAGCATGATTTTGCATAGATTTTTCAAGGCACAGCAGGCTGCCTCTGCAAAAACTGGAGCTTACCCAATATGCTCTGGATATACTATCCTGTCTGCTACGGTGTAAATGTAGGACCTTAAGAGAAGCAGGAGGACTTGTTACAGAAAAATATTGGCCAAGAGACCTCTCATCACAAGTGCATATCCTGGTCAGTCCTCCAAAAGCCAGGCAAGAGATCACACAACACACATGGGGTTCCCCTCTAAAGCTGGCATTAGCTGAATCTTAGGCCTTCCCCCTCTCCGGAGCTCATAGAACAGAACAGTCTCTCTCTAAAGTGGCTCTCTGCAGCGAGGGCTCTCAGTTTGTTTGTGGTTCAGCCCTGTATTGCTGTGCCACTCTCCTGTGCTGTTTACAGCTCAGTCGACCAAACTGCACACAAATTCCAGCAACACAGCGCAGTCTCTCCTGCAGCATCAAGATTTCTGTAGCTCTCTCTCTGATCGCACAGTAATGCTGCGTACACACGATTGGATTTTCCAACAACAAATGTTCGATGGGAGCTTGCTGTCAGAAATTCCGACCGTGTGTAGGCTCCATCGGACATTTTTTGATGGAATTTCAGACAACAAAAATTTGAGAGCTGGTTCTCAAATTTTCCAACAACAAGATCCGTTGTCGGAAATTACGATCGTGTGTACACAATTCCGACGCACAAAATTCCACGCATGCTCGGAATCAAGCAGAAGAGCCGCACTGGCTATTGAACTTAATTTTTCTCAGCTCATTGTACGTGTTGTACGTCACCGTGTTCTTGACGATCGGAATTTCCGACAACATTTGTGCGACCGTGTGTATGCAAGACAAGCTTGAGCCAACATCCGTTGGAAAAAAATCCCAGGATTTCGTCGGAATGTCTGATTGTGTGTAAGCAGCATAACAGCTCCCAGCCATGCAACAGCTCTCTTTACCCTATAGCCCCACAAAGGAAAGCTTATCTTGCCTGCCTCCAGTAGTCTTCATCTTTCTCCCCTAAGCATCAGCTTTCCCTTCCCTCTTATGCTCCCATAGGTAGGTTGAAGCTCAACCACAGCAACAACACAACAGCCCTCCCCTCTTCTCCTTCTTCTCCTTTGAGTCATACAGTCAAATCAAAGTGGGGGAGAGTAACACAGGCTATTGGAATGCCGGGGCTAAGCAGCGTGGAATTGAAGAGACCACCAGCCTGGCTACACTCATGTATGCAGGTATATAAAACAGGGATATTTTCCTGTGACTCAAAGGCAGCAAGTGTGCAGGAAAGAGTGGGAGCAGGTCCCTATTTATTCACCAGATGTAGTGTGCATTGGGTCTGAAAACCATTGAATAGCAATATTCTAATGATGATTCTAGCAGAAACAAAATAAACAGTATACATGAAACACAATGTTTCCATTTTTTTATTAGAATTCTCTCCTAAGAACTAGATAATCATTTTATCTTTGCATATTTGTTTTCCATTTTTTGGAGTTCAGCTGTTAGTTCAAGGAAACCTGTAGAGTAGGTTGTTTCTAACAGAGAACAATTGCCCACATTTAACTGGAATGTGTAGAAAAACCTGCCACATAAACACTATTTTTTAAAATACAAATTTGTGGTGTAAAGAAATAAAAAAAAAATTGAAACTCAGCTTTTATTCACACAGTTACATTGAATGCTGTAGCAAGACAAAAAAGAGATGACAGCAACTGACTGTACAATAAGGGGATGTTGTGTGAGCAGCAGACGAGCAAAGAGGTTTCTGGGATAGATCTCTGATGTATTGAAAGGGACATCTAGGATACATTTAGTAAAACACCTTTTAAGATTTGAATTGATTTAATGTATGAAGTAAGGTTAAAGCGGGGTCCCACCCAAAAAAAAATAAATAAAAGTCAGCAGCTACAAAAAGTGTAGCAGCTGACTTTTAATAATCGGACATTCACCTGTCCCACGGTCCAGCAATGGGAGCGTACAAAGACCTGCTCCTCTCCCCCTTCTCTCCACGGCGCCGGTACTCTAACTGTGGGTGCTTGGCTTTGGCTTCACAGCCGGGCACGCACTGCGCATGCGCGAGCTGTGCTGCATGCTGTGAATGGCTGGGCAATCTTTTGGGACCTGTGATGTGTCCCAGAAAATTGCTGGGAGGTAGGGGGGAGAGGTGAACTTACTTCCCATGCCACGGAGCCCCGGGAGGAAGTGGGAGCTAGATGCCTCAAAAAGAGGGTATCCGCTCCTCCCCCCAAAAAATGACATCCCAAATGTGGCATGTCAGGGGGTCAACATCACTTAAAGTGAAAGTTCCATTTTTGGGTGGAACTCCACTTTAAATAAGTTCTTCATAGTCCCAGAAACTAACCTGACTATGTCAGGGTCCTCATGCCTTGAACTAACCACACACATTACAAACTGACCATGCATGGGCAAGGGCTTCACTCATTGTTTTTTCCATCTAAACTGTGGCCATTGGTTCCTCCTACTCAACTAATGTTGCTTTACCAAAAAAAACCCAGACAAGAATTATATTTTGCTTACCCAAATCCTAGGTACCAAATCCTAAATATTAAGTCCTGAATCTTCTATATTTTTCACTACAGAAAAAATGGGCTTGGCTCTGGTTGTCCACATCATGACATGAGTACTTCCCTTTGGCTGTCAAGCAGAAGAGTCTTCTTAGATTCCAGAAGATTGCACTTAATGACATCAGCACAGGCACAGACTACAGAGGAGCAACCTCTAGCCATTCTAGTTAGTTCAGTTAAGTAATTGAGGAAATTATGAGACATGCAACCATAAAGGATAAATGCTCAGTTTGGGGTTTGGTGACTATAGCAATAGAGGAGTTTGATTTTAATGCCCAAGATACTCAAGAGATGGTCTAGCTAAAAAGCTCAATTGAGGACTTAAACTTATATTGACTTATATGTACTTGTATTGAAAAGAAATGGTGTGTGTGTGTTTGTGTGAGTGACCAGGTCAGTGTAAATTAGAGATCATATTTAGATGCTATGCACAACTTTTGTAGCAGAAAAAATTGAGTTAAGTCTATGAAAATGGAGGCTATTCGTTAGCACATTGTCTGTATGACTGCACCTTTGTGACTTCAATTGGGCTTTAAAATGTAATTTCAGCAACACTTAGTAAAGTTGTTATTTATTTGTAATCCAATTTTGTGATGTTAATCCATTGTGATGTCCTTTGATTGTGCCAAGTAAAATCCTGTTGCCCTTCTACTCCTCTTGTCTAAATTCATGATACTCTAGGATGTAGGTACCCATCTATTCTGAGCACTCAATTTCACTAATACTTTGTAAGGGTTGGTAAGAGCAGGGAAGGGTTATATCTCCTCCTATGTTCATACAGTTGCCTGTATTAGCTCTGGGATATTTTCAGTTATGTCCTGTGCTGTAATATATAGCTCTTACTACAGGGAGTAAGCATACATCTTGCCAAAGGGGGTACAGACAGTATCCTGAACATAGCTTAGGTTTGAAACCTTCTTTCAATGTATAAGAAAATAAAGTTTGTGTACCTTTTGGGAAGTTTAAAATTCCTTGTTGACCATTCACCACTGGGAAAGGATTGATGGGAAATTTCCCAAGTATGAGAGTTGACAGCTGTAAAATACATTACATAGTTTTAACTCTGGCTTGAGTTCCACTTCAAAGTTGTTGGGTAAAAATAGAGGTGAAATAGGCATTGGTATTGGAAAAAAACATACAGTATTTGCCTGTGATCCTGAAACTATAGAAAGTCAGCTAAAAGCTGTTTTATGTTGTTGTTATTTTTTGTTGCCAACAACTGGGTTCATGTACTCTGTCCAGATTTACATTACATATTTAATGTGACACTGTAGCGTCTTCATTTCCTAGTGGATCAGGTCAAAAGTTTAAATCAACATCACGGAAAATATATTTGGTTCTCCAAAATCTTCCCACAGGTAGCTATTTCTGGCTTCTTGGTAAACGTAAGCTGCCCCAAGTGTAAAGGAAGGCTTACACCCCTTGAATTATTATAAAGCTGTTATTTAATAAACATTTGATTTACTCATTTATTTTATGGTATTTGTGTTTCTTGGTAGGTGAAAACACGCAAAACTCATAGGTGGACAGCTACAAGGTCAAGAATTAAGGTAGGGAGATTTCACTGTTGGACTGTCTAATCCATTACCCAACTTATCCCACCTTGCTCGGCCAATATATCTCCAAACAGATATATTAGACACAGATTTCAGCCCTGTATTTGTAATAAAGCATTTCATTGATTTTTTTAAATGGTGCAAGTATCTAAATTTGTCTTGGCTTCAATTCAGTATGCAGTAGCACTCAGACAGATAGAGGGAGGGGCAGAACTGGGAACCAATCACGTTTGTTGAATGTTCTATAAATGTTCTGACAAAGAACATTCTTATGAAAGTAGAAAGCAAGTGAGTAGAGTGATGACCTCAAAAGTCAATGTCTGCTCTTTCACTATCCAGTCAGCAGGCTGTGGGTGGAAAAAGGACACTGCTGTATTCCTTAAGGGTAAAGTTCACCTTTCGAAAAAAAATAATAATAATATTAAATGCACATGTTTTTGCAGGTGAAAAAAAATTGCATTTATTTTTATTTTTTTCCTGGGAGCTTAGAGCAATGCACCCGCGATTAGAAGACTGCAGGTACAATGTCAAGTTCCTGCACACACTGCCTAAAGCTCTCTGTCCATACCTCTGTATGGGCTGACAGTTACTGAGCTGTAGGCAGTGTGAATGAACTACCGGAGTGCTAATTATTGCGCTCGCAGTACATTTAAACTACAGGTCCATCTGCAGAAGTGGTGGATGGGATTTGTAATTCTTGTGAATGAATGATATAGCTGTACAGATGGTGCTTCGAGCCCTGCAAATTTTAACTTGTGACAGCAGGTGCAGGGAGAAGAACCTCCACCTGCTGTGGAGTGGGGGTGTCAGGGGTGAGCCGGGGTTACTGCCTAGTAACATATTACACCCTAAATACTGGTGTAGCATGTTACTATAGGTGAACATATCCTTTAACTACAAGTGGTGTCATCCATCTAGAAGTCTGTGTAAATATTAGGACTGGATAGACATACAAATGAAATACAGATCTTTTCGTCATTGAAACTGCTTCTGGTATATATTTCATTTGTGTATTTAGCTGTTTAGCTGAAGATCAGATTTCAATTATTCATTTTGGGTGGACTGACCCTTAAAGTCTAACAAAAGTTGGAAAATGACATAACTCATTCCAGCTCTTTTTTTTATTAGTATTCTACTACTGCTTACAGTGACTGGCAGTTAATAGTGCAGAACAAACATACTAAATGTGCAGTTCCGTGAACATAATTATCAAGTGAACACATGCAAATTTCCTGATAACTTTCATCCCATCACAATCTGTCCATACCTGGGCACTTACCTTATTTGCCTATCTAGTAAATCTAGCCCACTAGGTTCCCTAGAACAATGCCGCAGGCCAGCAGATGATTGCTTTAGTATAAGGGTAACGGTCAGCATGTGGCCACTTTCAATTCATTATTTTTACATGCACACCACTGTGACATTAAAGAGGTTAATGTGCAGCTTGTGCAGTCACATGGTGAATTTAGGAAGTAAGGCGTTTGTAGAAATGTTATGGTTAGTGAACAGAGGGATTATCTTAAAGATAATTATGCCATCAAAGCACTAATAATGCCTCTGCTGTAAAATGCATGATGTGCGGTCATTTTTTGGAGTAGACTCCTGCTTAGCACTGCAACTTTTAAAATTACTTCCCATGTCTATTATGTTGGAAGTGCACTTTTTATTCTTTTAGTATTTTCTTAAGGAAAAAGTTCTTACCACAAGTCAGCAACAGAGCCTACAATAATATATTCTTTAGCAGAAAGCATGTGCATTTTGTTTATTAGAATTATGTGTATAGCAGAAAAAAACTATTGAGGGGGCTTATTTATTACCATGATGTAAGGAGTGATATGCATTTACTCGCAACAATCACGTTTTAGGTTTCAGCAGTTTAGTGTATTAAGATTAAAGAACGTTCTGCTTTAGGTAATTGCATTTAGTACCTCACTGTTTGCTTTTTTTATTTAGAAATTATATTTAATAGTGGAAGCAACTACAACACTGCTTCTATACATAAAGGACCACCCAACATAAGCAACGAAGCAGCTTACTGTATGGTATTTTTTTTCTACTGAAGGATATGTTTATTATTTGCCATACATTTTCTGACAATTCACTACATTTATAAAAACACATTTACTGGGAAAATTAACCTGCACATTTCCAGCATCAAACAACATTTGTTGATATTCTTTACTAGCAACTGTTCTTCTGTTGGAGATAGAGCTTGCTGTTACACATTCTTTTTATAACTCAGCAAATGCTACACATTCATTGCATGTTTGCCAAAAATCATTACATTGCACATATGCTAATCTAGAGTAGCAAATCATTTCACTTCAGAACTTAAAATTATCCCCTATATTCGTAATTCTGAACCTGTGTTTTTACACAAGATTTGAATTTTTTTTTCCAATGTTTCAATATTTCAATTAAAAACGAATTTGTTTCACATGCCTCTCTTCTTGTGAAGCTGCTAGGCTTCAATGCATTTTATCTGGTATTACTGTTGCTGGGGGGCAGCAAGCATGCAGTATTGCAGAAACATGCCCCTCCCAACCACTAGTACTTGATGCACAATAAAACCTTAGCCACACCAAGCAGAGGTGCCAGCTGGGAAGATATGTTCAACCTACCTATCACAACACTAAGGCTTATGAGATTTTAAATAAAGTAAATTGTCATGAGCGTCCAGTCTTTGCTTGTTTGCAGAGCTACAGGTATCTAACTTTTCTGGGTGTATCAAATAGCTTGTGTGATGTGGGTCCTCTAGCTGATACATCACTACAAGACCTAGTAGGGTGAAATGGCTATGTGTGTTCAGGAACACACTAGCTGACATAGTAGGAAGTGTCAAAAACCAGTGGTGATCATAGCTCTTTAAAAGAGTAAAAATTGGACTTGCTGAGTACAAGACAGTAAGTATAAAACGATTTATTTTACAGGGTGCTGCCAGTGAAAAAAAAAGGTTTTTTTTTTAGGAAACATCTTAAACCCCTATTAGATGCTATCATTTCTCATGATATGAATCCTCATCTTCAGAGGTGTGAAGCTACAATTCCCAAGAGTTCCTTACCATTCCTCACTGAATTATTTGCTAATAAATGGTTATTAAAGTTGGTGATGGACACTTTGATAAGAAAGTGCCACCATGTCAAACTGGCATGACATCCTGAAAATCATCCTTTTACAGCTTGTTTTGTACAGTCACTAACCTCTCTTATTGCTTATAGGCCTGCCTGTTTAATTCAACGAAATGTATTTTACTTTATCCCTGAAAGATAATGCAGTGACAGGTCCAATGGATGTCAAAAAAGCATCTCTTATTTTGCAGTTAAAAGTGATTAAGTGAAATATCGACCACCTTGTATGCTCCTTTCAAGAAAACCAGGATTTTCTACTAATAAACATAGAAAAAAGAGATACTACTAAAGTAAAAATAACCCAACCTTTGCCTTTTTAATCCATCATATAAATGGTCTGTAATTCCAATGTTTCGTTGTGATTTAATCTTACCATTTGAATTATACATAGAAAGAGGAGATAGAAAACACCTGACAAAAAGAAAAATCGATTTGTTCTGGTATTAAGGGCAATAATTTTAAACAGAGCATTTTTACAGAGAAAACAAAAATAAACTAAGACAGGGTCAGAACCATTAGAGACATGTTGCTAGATATGTTATGGTTAGAAAGAGCTACAATCACTCTAATAAGATCCTACCACTTCTGTAAAACAGATTCCAGTTTTTAAGATTTGAATCACACTTTTATATGTGTGCTTTACTATACGTATTGTAATGTACATAGCAGATATGTTATGTGTGCATTTTCTGAATGTACGTATACGATTATAATGGGCTCCTATGAGAATCCATGCACCAAAAAAATGCACATTATCCTCAATGCATGTAACCATTAGACATCTGCTGCATTGGCAGGAAAAGAGAGTTGTACATTTTTGGAAGCAAGATAAGGACATATGCAATGTTTTAATGGACCAAGCAATGCAGTACAATGCATGTGCATAGGTATACATGGGCCCTGAATGATTTTGCTCATTGGTACATCATTAAAGGTGGACGTAGTCAATTTGATCCAGTTCAAGCATCACCTGAAGCCCTAAAGGAAGGACATTGCTAGAGAAAGATCATGCCCATCCCTGGCTTTTGGAAGGGCAAGTGATTTCTGATATTTAGAATTCTAGCTATCTATCTTTAAGCTGCAGGCATTGATCCTATCATTTCCTGTAGGGATAAAAAGGAAAAAAGGCATTAAAGAGAAGCTATAGCCTTTTGTAAAAAAAAAATACAAATACTGTAGCTGCTGGCTTTTAATAAACATACACCTACCAGTTCAGTGCTGCCATCACCTGGGCAGGTTCTTTGCCAGTCTTCAGACCCCGGTGCCACCATCTTGTTGTGGGAAGACGGCTGTGACTTCCTGATATATCATAGCTCTCCCCTGCACATGCGTGAGACATGTTGTTCATTTGGACTGGTACCACAGCCTCCTGAGACTCCCGATCCTCCTCTTCTGAGGTCTCTTTAACAGCGCTCCTGTCTCCTCCTTCTCTCGAGTGCCCAGCTTAAGAATCGCTCTCCTTCGGGACACCCGTGCGGGTGCGGTCCCATGTCCTGCTTCTCCGTCTATTGACACAGAAAGCAGGACTCGGCCCCGCCCCCGACCCCCGCGTCCTTGGATTTAATTGACAGCAGTGGGAGCCAATGGCTGCGCTGCTATCAATCTATCCAAGCAGGACACCAGACACCGGCCGGAGCTGGTGTGCTCTTTCCCGTCATGGGAAACATAAGGTTCAGGTAAGATAACGGGGGCTTGGGGGGGCTGCTGAGTGACAGAAGGTTTTTCATAGAATGCATTAAGGTGAAAACTCTTGAGGGTTTACAACCCCATAGAGATTTGTACATTATCATCAGATGGAAGTTCTGGTAGGCAAACTGGCCAAATGCGGCTAGTTTGTTTGTCAATTTGCCAAGTCATGTAGAGGCATTTAGACTAGTGACACCATTATGAGTATGGTACAAAATCATTGTGTATGGCTGCAGGGTTTACATATAGGGGTGTCACCAGAATCCTTCCTACTCGCAGAAATATAATGGAAATCAGCCCAAATCGTGACTGCTGTTACTTTGTGGGCACATAAAAGGCTCCAACTTCCTGTACTTTCAGTAGATCCAGCAATAATAATCAAGTAGGGCTTACAAAACAAGTACCAATTAGTGTATAAATGCAATGTAAGTTTGATGTTTTGGAATCAGAGGTTCTCAAAAAGAAATCTATCCTTTAGTATTACTAGAAGAATAAAAGGAAGAATAAAAGGTTCCAAATAATTGTTCTTCCCTGCACTTTTATACTGAGGTCCATAATGGCAGATTTAGGATAGTATTCACTTCTATGAAGGAAACTCATGTCACTGGTCCCTCTCTTTCTAACAGGCAAGGGCTCGGCTGTGGGGAAAGGGGGAATTTGCCCCTTGAGCCAGTACTAATAAGATATGTTGGTATGGTGACATTGAAAAATTTCACCATTCAGAAATCAATCAGTGACACATGCTGAGTATTATACATCTATCTGCTGCTCATTCAGTTCTGCAATCAAAGGATCTGGCTAAAGGAAGTCTTTGAGCAACAGATTCTGTTTGGGGCTCTTAGATGTCCTGTGACCAGGGCTGCTGTTGGAAACTACGGGGCCCCAAACAGCCTACCTTACAGCCCCACCCTCCCCCCCTGAAAATATTAAATTATATTTTTACTAAAATGCCACTCCTGCAATGCTTTGCTTCCCAGCCATGGCAGAAATGGCCTTTGCACACAGTTGCAGTGCAGGGTTAAAGCAAAATGCTCATGTGTTCATTCAGGAAAAGAAGGGCCTGGTTTATATGCCATATGCTCTCTATCCTGAAACAATCCCCCTGTGTTCCCACAGCAGCTGCCGGTGGGAGAGGAGAGAAGAGAAGTCGGCAGCGCTGCAGTGGAGGGGGAACACAGCGGGCTTGACAGCAGGTGGAAGGGGGGCGCAGATCCAATAATTGACCCTTCAGCAGGGCAGCCAGAGGGAGAAAAAGAAGTAGAACCTGGCATCGCTCCGGGGAAAGCACAAGAGTCACAGGTGTCAGCAATAGGGCAATACAGCCTACCCCCTGGTCAGCAGGGGCCTGGGCCTTCCTCTTGAACTGATAGGGTGGCTGTACTGCTTTATCAGCTGCCCTGCGTGTGACCAAACACCCACAGCCACAAATGAAGCTGGTTCTGGAAGATATGAAGAGATGTGTTACAACACACTATATTCTTGAGGAACACCCACCAGTCAATGCAGCACTATGGCACACTGCATGATACACTTTCTTTAGCCCACAGAAATCTGTTGTTACTATAAAACATTGAGTTGTTTGTGTTTGGCTCCCTAGAACAAAGGTTTCCAGTCCACCCACACTATCTAACATGCAGAAATAAAAAAAAAGAACAACATGTATATATACAATCTATTCTTCCTATACTCTTGTATAGCCAGAGTAGAGTGACCACATTCAAATGTTTGAATGCATTACATACAATCAGGAGTGTTTAAATCTGCCTATACTTTCTAAACATAGTGAATTTTCTGAGCAAAACACCAAAGTGTCACAATATATATTGTGTATGGAGCAATTGTATAACTAGTTTTTCTCTCTCCTATTTGTTGGAACAACAGTATGTTAATTACACCTATAAAAAAGATTACAATGTGTTTTAGGATCTTCAATACACGCACAGGACCAAAATGCACTCCAAAGGCATAATTGTATTCCTTAAATTTTTAACTCATTAGTCATCATTAAATTCCCCTGAGAGCTGAATTGCTATACAGTATTATAAATGCAGGTTTGATGGGGCAGTGTAATATATGTATGTATTCGTTTATCACACCCTTGGTCTTTTGATATGTCAGCTTTTGTTTTTTTTTTGTCTGTAATCCAGTGGTTAGACACACAGCACTACTGTGTCTGTTTAGTTATTATTAATCAGAACTGATTGTAATTTTATTATATCTGGAAGTTAACAAAATGTGCATTAGACCTCTAGGTGTTAGAGCTTGTGAGAGCTTGAATATTTTTTTAGTGTCGTATAATGTGACTAATTCTCTGTTTCAAATTTTAAGCTGGCTACTCTGTATAGAGGCATTTAAATGTGCAATGGGCTAAATCACCTTATTATGAAATATTCTATAAAGCAGTGCTCACTTTGGCCAAGTGTACTTCTCTCAGAACATGCAAAGAGACATCACACAGTGCAGCAAGCACAAGGGTAGCTAATGTGTATAGATGTTTTTCGAAAGCTAATTTCATGATTTAGGAGCCCATAGAAGTGATCATTCTGAGTTACATCCACAAAGTCGTAGAGAACCAATATAATTTATATGTAACCAGCATGAGCTTTACCTATAGAACATTACTAATTATGGGGTTCCTCATTAGACTATTACACTGAGCTCCTTGTACCATCTATAATAGACGTAGTAAGGCTGAATGATTAGTCCCAAAACAACAGGTGGCATGGTCTGTATCGTCATGTTCACATATCCGTACAGTCAGTAGACACTTCACTGCTATATTAATTATTTACTATCGTATATTTCTTAGTTTTCTCATTAGGGGTCCACTTACTTGTTACTAGCAAAAAGAAAAAAAAAGTTTTCTGCTTTGATTTTAATAGCTTTCCTCTTTAGTTTGTTTGTAAGCTGAAGGCGCTGGGAAGTGTGAGAGCTCATAAGAAGGAGCTAAAGCTCCTTTACTGGTGTTATTAGAAGTTTATTGCACAGTTGGAGTTGAAATCATACTCTTTAAGTAGATGAATTTGAGGCATTAGTAGAACTGTTTATATTTTATTTGGCTGTTTCTTCCATCCCTGAAAAATGCCCGTCACTCTCCTGATCAGTTTTCTTTTTTTGTTAAATATTGGTTTATTTTTTTTTAATCAACTTCTTTTTAGGGTGACAATTTTTTTCTTCATTTGTCAATAAACTGTATGCCCATGATAAATGCTTAAGGGTCCCTGCTCAGGCTGTCAAGGCCCGTTGAGTTGTGTGCGCTGGCTAGTGAGGGTGCAGGCTGAGGAAAAGTCCGTCCAGACCCCGAGTCTGGTTAGCAGGTAAAAGCAGCCTCAGCTTGATTCATCTAGACCACAGCTCCAACATGTTTTGACTGCCCTGGGGCTTAATCATGATTCACGATTAAGCCCAGGGGCAGGGAGAAAGATGTTAAAGTTGTGGTCTAGAACTGAGGCTGCTTTTACCTGCTAACTACTCAGGCTGGGTGAGGTGTGCAGTGGCGTTCCTGCATACCCTCACTATTGAATCTGTTGAGTTTGACGACATCATCTAGGTGCTACTTGTTTTTGGCACAGGTATTATAAGCGTTCTGTGCCAGTACTGCCACAGGATGGCTCTATAGTTTCAGTGTCTTCATTCTATCTTCATTCTGACTTTCTAATTTACATGCTTGTTTTGTATTAGCAACTGAGAAAATATTGTAGCCAGAGACAGCCAGGCAACTAGGATTTTCAAAAAGAGGTTAGCAATGCAATCACTGTAGTTTTCTTAGCACAGGTTTCCTTTAAAGGTTCTTTTTGCTGCCCTTCCTTTTGGAAATGCTATTGGCCTTGCTATCACATTGATCCCCTTGCTTTAATACTTTGACTTATTGAGTTGGGCTAGCTATGTAGATACGAACTTGACATGTATCATGTTTCTGACTCAGCTGATCTGCATAATGTTTTCAGGTCAATAAATCAGAAAGTATTGAACCTGCAATGTCAGCAGCCAGGCAAATGCCATTTTCGTAGAAAACTCAGCACTGGCAGAGCTGTATTTTTCCTGTGAGGGGTTTGCTTTCCTTGCATGATTATAAATGATGCCTAAAAAGAATAAGTGCTTGATTTGATGCACTCTGGGAATCTCTCACTAGAGGGAGCTTCATGGCCTGACATTGGTTATTTCACCAATTATTACTGGTGGTATTGGTGATCCATTTTCTCTCCCTGTACTGTAGCTTGAACATTTTTTCTTTATATGTAATAAAGATGATGTATGATGAGATAGAGGTAAACATAGACAGAACCAATCTTTTGGAAAGAGAATGTTTTCAAATTCAATAAAAGTTATAAAAACAAGGAAATAATAAAAAAACAAAAATATTATATATCTATATATCTATATATATATAGATATATAGATATATAGATATCTATCTATATAGATATATAGATAGATATCTATACATCTATATATATAGATATATACATATCTATCTATATAGATATATATATATATCTATATATATAGATATATATATATCTATATCTATATATAGATATATAGATATATAGATATATATATATCTATACATCTATATATATATATATACCTTATTAAAGACAATAAAGAACAGTATTTCTTTTTGCTAGCTATTATAATTCTATATAGTTGCTATGTATAAAAGTCTGTCCAGTAAATGTAGAACAAATGTTTTACATACTAAATTACATTACTTATTTTGTTGCTCCTAAAATCATGATTCAATTACAACATTGTGCAACATATAGAATGAGTTGACTACCAGGTAATTAAAGCAGAACTGTGAAAAAAATGAAAATTCTCTCTTACAGCCCCGCACTGCAAGGGTTAACTGCTCCTTTAGGTTTAGGGGGCATGGAAAAGTAGATTTACTTTTCAAATTCCTCAGCTACTTCTCCTGCTAGAACTCCCTACAGTGTGTTGTCCTTCATTGTACAGCGATCTAAGGTCCTGACATCATCAAGAAATATCGCATTATGGCCACTAGATGGTGCTTATGATCATAGGAAATTATCATATTAAGCAAAATATGGCTATTTTCATTGCAGCTGTGTATATGTTTCTCATACAGCAAACTTTTATACATATGTAGACACCTATGCGTGTAAACATGTTATCATATGTTCAGACATACTATATTAAAGCAGCTCATTCATTTTGAATAGGCTGGCACCACAACTTATATGCAGGAAAAAATTACTTTTTTTAACACAGCTCACCAAAATCCCCAAAAATCGTTTTTTTGGTGCCTACTACTGTAGTTTTGTTTTGGGGCGCCAAACCAAATGAATGGCACTTTAACCCACTGCAAATTGTGCATTATTGTGTGTTTCAATAATGCATGGGAATACAAGCATATTTCTGTGAATTTTATTCAATGTTAAGCTCTTAATCAGCCATAAAGTACGGGTACACCTGCCTCTCTTACAGCATTGGGCTGATACCCACTTTATCCTGCTCTTATTTTCACCAGACCTGTGCCAATTCCGCACTGAAATTGTGTTGCTTGACTCTCCTCCTCCGATGGAGCCTTCCCTGCCCTAATGTTTTCACTCAGGGGAGTGGCACATTGTAAGGTGTTAAAGTGGAGCTAAACCCTCATATCCTTTACAAGCAAGGAAGCTGCCATCTTAGCCTCTGTTTGACCCGCAGTTGCCATAGTGCAGCACATGTGATCAGTTTTGACACCAACATTTGATGGCTTGACAGTTCAGTTGAAAGCACAAGCAACTGTGACATATATCATTCATGGCATGCCTTGAATGTAACTGTTTAGTGAAACAGTTAAACTGATTGGATTAGTTACACTTTAAAGCACTGGGCTATGGCAATGAAGACACAAATGTAAAGATATTTAAAATATTTTGAACATACAGTATATACTGTATAAAGCATAAAATGATCAGTTCGCCAATCTTCATCCTTTTTTCACCAGTGCACACCTGTTAGAACATTTGGCACATTTAGAAATCCCATTAAACGGACAGATTTGACGCACACTAGCCAGGTGGAGTCGCTTTAGCTGCTGTTCGCCAAACATCTGGATTCACCATTTAACGGGGTATCTATATCTCAATAACTTTTCCACATTTGTAATAAGGTGAATGTTACAGCTGCTGGAACCCGGCAATTTATCTGCGGTTCGTCTATGATTTATATGGAAAACATTTAGCGCCATTTAGCTGCTCACTTATCACCTCACACAGTTGCCACACAGTCATCACCCTACAAATTAAGCTTTCAACTTACAACCCTCACTTTGCATTGACCAGGATTCACCGTCTGGAAAGATAATAATTGCAGCAAAACATTAGAGCAAAGGTAGACAGCTGAGATTGAATGCGATCAAGACCGTGTGTCTGGATTCGATCTCAGTTTTATCGATACGCCCCTTAATGATTTTGACAGCTGCTCCTTTTATCCCTTGTCCTGATATGATACAGATCTGTCAACCATCCTTGATGTGCTGCTAAAAGCCATCTGTGTGGTAAAGCAAAAAAAATAAATAAACAAATAAGCCATATTTATTTTTATTTTTCCATTTTATTAATGGAACTTTAAAGATGAATTCCGGGCATGGACATTTTTTTCATAGTTACAATGGTCCAGCTTGGTGCAATGTAACTCTGCATATATCATACCTGTGGAATCCCTATATAATCTGGAAATCACTGAAGTAGACACCAATACACTAGTGATCTCCACTAGCTTCCGGGGCTCATGCAAAGTGGTTGCCCTACTGCATTGTGAACACAGGAGGTCGCCCACTCGGCACAGGCGCTATTCAGAAATCGCTTTGCACTTTCTCAGTGATTGCAAAGCATTCTCTTATTGGACAAGGTGGAGTGTGCAACTTCATTGCCCTGCCTTGCTTCCTTGAATGCTTTGCATTCATTGAGAAAGTGCAAAGTGACCTCTTGAATGGAGCCCATGCCTAGCCAGTGACTTCCTGTGTTTGTAATGCAGTAGGGCAACCACTTAGCATGGGCCTTGAAAGCTAGTGGAGATCACTGGAGTGGCAGTGTCTACTACAGTGATTTCCATCTTTTAGAGCAGGGGGTCTCCAAACTTTATAAACAAAGGTTTACTGTCCTTCAAAAGTTAGGGGGGCCAGACTGTGCCCCATCGTTGGTGTCAGTAAGAGGAATAGTGTCCCACCACAGGTGTCAGTGAAAGGAATAGTGCCCATCATTGGTATTAGTGGGAGGAATAGTGCCCTATCATTGGTCTCAGTGGGAGGAATAGTGCCCCATCTTTAGTATCAATGGGAGGGATAGTGCCCCATCGTTGGTGTCAGTGGGAGGAATAGTGTTCCAGCACTGATGTCAGTGGGAGGAATAGTGCCCCATCATTTGTGTCAGTGGAAGGAACAGTATCCCATCACTGGTGTCAGTGGAAGGAATAGTGTCCCATTGTTGGTGTCAATAGGAGAATAGTGCCCCATCATTGGTGTCAGTGGGAGGAATAGTGCCCCATCATTGGTATCTGGGAGGAGTAGTGCCCCATTATTGGTATGAGTGGGAGGAATAGTGCCCTATCATGTTATGTCAGTGGGAGGAATAGTTCCCCATCATTGGTGTCAGTGTCAGTGGGAGGAATAATGCCCCATCATTGGTATCAACAGGAGGAATAGTGCCCCATTGCTGGTATCAATGGGAGAAATAGTGCCCCATCATTGGTATCGCTAGTAGGAATAGTGTGCCATAGTTGGCGTCAGTGAGAGGACTAGTGCCCCATCATTGGTATCAGTGACAGGAACTATGCCCCACTGTTGCAGACAGTGTGGGAATAATGCCCCAATGCCAGATATGCCAGGTAAAAGCAAACAATGGGCCACATCTGGACCCCGGGCCACAGTTTGGTGACCACTGTTTTAGAAGGATCCCACATGTATGGTTAATGCATATTTACATATGTAACACAATGTAACTATGTAAAAATATTCATACTTAGAATTATTCTTTAAAATCGCCAGTTCCATTTATATTTATTTCGGTCCAAAGTGAAATACATAATACAACTCAATTTATCATTGTTATCATATCTATTCATTAAAATATCCTACAGTATATTTTACTTTTGTCTTCGGTGTGATGGCACAGTGCAACTTGTCTTTTCAATATTATAAGTCAGCCTTTAATGTCTTCACAAATCAGAGTTCCTTGCTTGCTAGCATAGTGTGGCCCACACTTGCCTAAACACATGTACAGGATGAATCTAGCGTATAACTTGCAATCACTGAAGCACAATTGATACACTCTGACATCCTATTGTAGACCTCCTTTTAAAAAATTAATTTTGGGCCGCATAAAGCTGAGGATCCACTAGACATATTAAATACTTCCAGTGACATAGTGAATGTTGCACTGTTTAATTATTCAGTCATGTTTAATTATATATGTGCGTTGTGCAACCACCTTTGAACTCTCTGGCAATATACTTTTGTATTATAAGCATAGCTAGCACTTATGTGCTAAAGGTCCTGAGAACGGCGATGTACATAGGCTGCGAGGATCCCGGTCTTACATGGTTACTTCCAAGTGTTCACAAATGCATTGTCTTGGCCCACTTATGTTCCCTTTTTTCTTATTTGTTTAGTGTAGATGTGAATGATAGATTACATGAAAAGAAGAGCTCTTTCTTTTTCCATACCACCCTCTAGCTCTGCAATATTCAATATGAAGCTGTCATCTATTTACTTTTAACTGAGAGATTTTGAAGCAGTTGAAGCGTCTCTTTCCCTTAGAAGCAATATAGATTGAATCCTGTGCCTCACGCGTGCTATAGGCAAGGCTGTAAAATACCACTTGCTGTTATGTATTAATTCTTAGACATGAAAAAGTACAAATCTGCTTTCATTAGAATATGTGGCAAGGCACACGATTCGTTTACCCAAGTAGCGGGCATTACTTAAAATTCCAAAGTATCTGTCTACCTACTGCAGTCTATGCAATATAAAGCCTAATGGATTTTTCTGGGGGTGCAGCGTGCTTGTGAGTCTACGTTGGAGGTTCCCCAATGGTAGAAGCAAAGTTCTGATAATCTGTATTCTTTATTGTAAAGAATAAAAAAAAATAATCATATATAATTCCAAGAACAAAAAGGTACCATTTTTGCTGCCTAGCAGTCCTTCGATGTGGTGACTGCATGCGTTTTACTTTCCAGGCTTTATTTCCTTATTTTTCTTCTGTGACCCAGCCAGTAACACACTTCCTGTGCTTGAGTGACAACACTCACTCTACTGTATCTATGGAGGAGCAGCAGTGTTACTCTAGCACTGCACTGTTCTGGACTACAGAACACCCCAACCTCATCACCATTACAAAGGGAAGAGATGTCCTATAGTTTGCAGAAGAGGACTTGAAACACTGACAACATTTTTAAAAATTGTAGTTTAGTGCATACAAAGTTACAAGGACACTTGAATTTCTGGCAAAGTCAACAGGCACTTTTTTTGCTTGTAGGAAGTATTTAATCTGGAAAAAAACAACAACTAGTACAGCAACCACATCTACAGACTGGTAAGCTGCAAATAAGGGGGGGGGGGGGGGGAGTATAGCCAAAGCTATATTGGCTATAGTCCTCCTGGGGATCACAGGAGTGTAGTTTGTTCTGCAACCCTGTGGCCTGTTTTCAACCGGCAATGGGCTAAAGCCCCTTGTCCAGGCTCGGGAAAGATCATAACTTTAATGTTGGCATCCACCCAGAAACCTGGACCAGCAGCTGGCTTAGCCTCCCAGTAAGCTGCTGAGAGACCAAGCCACCTCTCTCACCCCCTCCACTGCCCAGTGCTCCAGTGAGTGCTGGAGGGGCAGTCAGAGAGTTGGTGACTGACAGGGCTCTCTGCTCAGAGCAGAAGGGAGAACTGAGTGATCAGCGGTGTTTGATCACTCAGGTCTCAGTTCAGAGACGGCGGAGGACAGATGCTGCATCAGATTGAAGCTGCATCCATCTAGGTGAGTATAAATACTTCTCTTTTAATGTAAAATATGCTTTTGGATTTGCATATATTTAATTAAAATAGCAACTGGCTGGCTTAGTTTCCTTTGACTCCCCTCATTTCACTATATTTCCTCTATAACCCTTTCCACCTTTCCTACCCCAGTATCACAGGAGGTCTTAACTGGTCACAATGTGATGATGTAATCAGGAGCATTAGCAGAAATAAACCTTTGGTTTTTCCAGTAAGTGGAAATCCTATTTTAAAGGTGACTGAGGTTGTTTGAAGAAATTAAATCTGTGTTGGTGTAATCATGTTGGGATGTTCCTGTGGATATTGGTGTACCTTGGAGGACTTAAGTTCACCGAACATGGGATGGGGGTTAGAATATTATAACCTAAGCTGTAATAAACCCAAAACCAAAAATGTAATATATCATTAGATGTGGTGTCTGCATCAGTTTTTCTTTTCTTTGGCTTTTTCCCCCTACGTTTCACCTGGCGATGTGGCCAGTAATACACGGCCTGCAATACTGATGCAGCACTCTGAGCACAGGATGCACAGCGCGTAGCACCATTGTCCGTCTAGGCGGGAGGGTAGTGTTAAACGTATTAAGAAATTTAGAACCACTTACAAACTGAAGCCAAACCCCAGCTTTCACTTTATATGCAGTTACAGCAAACAGTATTTTTTCTTTTGGGATGAAAGTTTTGCATAACTAAACAAAAGCTGATCATTTTAGACACCACTGTCATTGTTAAGTGGTTTGTCTCATCCATGTAAACTGATACATTCAGCTGGAGAGTTTATGCTGTCAGGTACACCAGATGAAAATAAAGAATAAAGAAAGCCTAAAAACAACAAATGCAGCCATCACATTTAGGAATTGGTAAGCTGCAATATAATAAATGTTTGCTTTTGGGTTTAATAGTACTTTAATGCGATATCTTATTCATTTCAGAGAAAAATAGAGCAGTAATCCAGTGCTATAGATAAGGGGCACCTCATTGGCCTACTCAGCCCCTCCTGAATGATCAAGTCCCTCAACCCAGCTTACACCGTATTGTCCTTTTTCTTCTTTGCAGATACGGTATTTTTGGACTCAATTTACTGAGACTGTCACATCTCAAGAATTATGAGTATTACAGAAGTCAGATAACACTGATTCAATGGGAATACATTGATATAAAAACTGAAGCTTAATGAATTTAATTTGATTGGTTTCCGAATTTACATCCGACACTGACCCACCTGCTACTGGATTTCAATTTGTTATTTAAACAAAAATTCTGTCTGTAGATGGTATTTATGTATACAGCAAGTGCTATTTTAACAAGCAAGCGGGTCAAAATTAACTGCAAAGAATATTTATCTAATTAGACAAAGTGCTTGTATAAATGCATCATTCCCCCGTGCCAGCAGTGCTGTCATCCCTTAAATTTGCCATTAGTGTGTCTGGAATTGTTAATAGACAACAACTATTTAATAATTTAAACATTTTTGTCTTCTGAAATATTTCTTTTAGACAGACAGTATTTCCTCTAAAGAAGGAGCAGTGTCTTTTTTTCGGAGAGTTTTTACTATGATAGCTTATGTAACCGTAAGGGCTGCTGAAAGTTGTGGCCCACCTGTCACCCTGCCCAGCCCGGCATTAACTTTCCAATCACCTTGAGTCAATGAACAGCCAATATGCTTGTTTTTTTGTATTTTTATTGAGGGATTTGAACTTGGATAGGGGTGGGAATATAGGGGATGCCCGGTAGAATTATAGAACAGTCAATTTGGGACAGAACTATGTACACTCCTTGTACACAACATTTCTTCAAACTCCTCCTGCACAACACTTGCTTGCAGACTATCACTCCTTCTCTCCTTCACAACACTTGACGCCAGGCACAGCCAACACATGGTTAGGTCCAACACCGCGGGTCCCTTTTTGTGTACCAGATGTAACAATATGGATTACAAGCATAAAGCACCGTACCTTCTAGCATTTCAAAGTATCGCCTGTCTCTCTAGTGATCAATGTATCCAGTGACATCATATCTGTGTGCCAAACAAAAGGATTGTGGGATGAATAGTCCTCCCATCAGATAATTGCTTTGCGCGATTGTGTGCCAAGACTACATATCCCAGGGATCTTTGCTGCCATCTGAAGATTGCTGGGAGTACTATAAAAGCAGCAGAAGCCCATGCGGAGCTCTCTTCCTCCTGGGCCGGATGCAAGATGGACCTCTCTGTGCAACAGAGAGAGAGAGGGCGTGGCCTACCACGTAGAGTACTACTTTCCAATCAGTGGCCTGAGGGGCCTAGCTCTGCCGTTCGCTGTTGGACATCCTTTCCAGCAAAACTCTGGTCGCCTGTAAGTCAGTGTGTGTCACGCTTCACGTCGGGAGATCGAGACAGGGGATCCGCTGCACAAGTGTCGCTACACAAGTTCCTGTTCGGAAGACATCGGAGCGATCTGGTAGTTGATGAGTGGGCAAATCACTCGACTTTTATCCATTCTTTATCACAGTTACATTGAGAAACTTTGCACAGACATCTTTACTCCAAGAACACTTTACTGCATTATTTGAACACTTTGCTGACATGTTTAGCTTTCCTCACTACAAGGAATCTACTGTTTCCACTACACCCAAACGGATTACAGTTAATGACTTCCAACAAGCTGGTGAAGAACATCAGATCTGCAACATAGACTTTATTGCCATTACTTATAGAAAGGCCCCTATATTACTCTTCTCTAGACCCGCTCTTCCTTCTTAGGATAATGTGTAGGCTGGCTAGGTTCCAAATCTGACAGTGTAGCAGTATATGCAGTTAGCTGAAATATCCATCTAGGGGGTAACATCATCTCTAAAGAAAGTGTACATATATATATATATATATATATATATATATATATATATATACAGCTATAATGTTATTTTAACGTCCAGTGTGCATGAGGCCTTACAGGTAAGTTTGCCATAATATGTTAGTATGCGATGTGATGCATACTAGTATATTATGCCATTAACTTGCAGAGGACAATTGTTTTTTTTGTTTGAAAAAATACTTTACTGCTACTTTATTGCCCACATGCCATACATATGCATTCATGGGCAGCCTAGGTTTTCTATGGGTGGCTGAGGTTTCTCCCAGCACAGTGACCGAGCTGCAAAAATTACAGTGGTCATGTGACAGGGAAGACCTTCCCGTCCCCAGGGTATAATAGTCTAATTAAAAGCACACCAGTACTGGGTGGGAAGGGGTAAAATGCACACATGCAAGACCATTAAGAATGAGTTGTTTAGGGTGATTGTATTAACAGCAGAACAGCATCTCTGTCCAGAAAGAAGATGCTGACTCTAGATGATGCCTGGAAAGAAATGAAGCTAGCCCCTGGGTAAAAAATATAATAAAGACATTGTCATATCTCTATGAAAGGTAATACATACCTGGAAGTGTTACATGTACACATTATACAAATCCACTTTAAAGCAATCATCATTTATCCCACTAGCAGCCCGAGTAAGGCATTAATGGACAGCATCATTTCATACCTAGAAACCATTACAAAGTTGAACTTTCACTTGACAAATACTTGGAAATCCTCATAGCTATCTGCAAATGTCATGTAAAACAGCGGTTCTGTATACTTGCATACAGAGGCATGGGATATTATTCTAAAGTCTCTGTTAACCTAAATGAAGAGTAAACCAGTGTTTTGGAGTCTTGGAGGCAGATGCAATGTGAAGACCTGTTTTGCAAGGAAGCTTTTTTTTTTCTTTAGTGAGTGCTCTCTAAGCCTTGTAAATGCTGTGCTGATAAAACATGCAGAGCAGTCATTGCAAGAAAAGGTGAAAGCGTGCTTTATTTTTTCAAGCTTTGACTTCTACTAGTGGAAATCAATTTGTGACTACATGAATAGTATGACCTATTTTTATAACTATGGTTTTGATGTGCTGATGAGACCAATCAGTTCAGGCAGATGCATTATCAAAAGTTACCAGTAAATGTACAGCTGTTACTCTGATGGAAAGAGGTTCTGCCATCTTAATATTTCCTTTTATATTTGTCATACATCAGAAAATTGTCCACTTTCCTCCACACTGCTGTGGTATATGGGTGACATCTGTCAGGCAGAGCTACTCTGAATACACCAGCAACAACTAAACTGAATATAGCCAAAATCCCAAAGAACGTATAATATATAGATTTATTTACCAGAAATATAAAAATATTTTATTAGATAGGATAGAGCGCTTCTGTTGAGTTTTTGTGCTGTCTATGTGTCAAATGGGGAGATTTTTTCTAGGATTCCTATCAGGCCCATTTATAACCATGGTTATTACATTGGCAAAAGGCATGCCTTGCCTAGTCTTAAGATAATGGAATGCCTTTATCTTATCAAGACATGCCTTTATCTTTAAACGTGTTGTTTTAAATAGGTACATTTTAAAGAGCTAGTTCTCCACTTTATTTATTGCTGCACTATACTCACAACAATAAGCACAAACCACAAGTAAAATGCAACTCTTTGCATTTGAATATGTTTCAATACAGTTTGTGTCCAAGATTCATCACTTGTAGGCAATCACCACATAGCGAATACCTGCGAGTGGCTGGAGCCGACAACCTTCCATTGCTTTCAATGGGGCTGCCTCCCTCAACTAATCGGCGGGACCCCCGCTGATTTTCTTACATCAGCTTGATGTCAGTCAGAAAAGCAGGTGTGATTGTACCCTTAATCTTTGAGGGGAAACTAAAAGCTTTTGGTCAGTGGTATTATTTTATATAATGAAGGTTTATATAATATATAATATATAATATAAGGTTTTATATAATGAAATGACTACACTAACTCAAGAGATCAAGGCACCCACATCCCAAATATGAGAATAGAAAAAAGGAAATGGAAAGGGGGGTTTTAATGGTGCCGCAAGTATATACACAGAATATAGGTTTTTTTTTTTATAAAAAAGAGGGTTTTTTATTGGTATCAAAATATAAAAGGAGTAAACGATGTTAACTCTCAGAAATGAAGACATACATATAAAATCATCACAAATGGATAGGAGCAATAATATGTATACAGAGCTATATGCAGCTATATAAATGCCTGTTGGGGTCTACATGTTTCGCTATATTGCTTCTTCAGGAGCTGTAAGGCATATATTGGCTATTATATAAGTGATAAATAGATTTGTTGAACTCCTGTTTTTCAAGTAAGAGAGGCAGATAAGGGAACATCAAAGTCCAGCAATAGGAATCCCAGGGGGAGCACCGAAAAAATATCAAAATAATTCCTTATATAAATAGCTTCAGATGTGCCCACAATGTAGATTTTAACATCATATCACAGATATATGATGAAGAAAAGAAGTTCACAGCACATAGCTACCAAATCTGGAGAAGACAGAAACTTCCAGACAGTGAAGCCAGGGTGCATTCGAACTCCTGCAGAGCTGGAAAACCCGATCAGGCAGCCCACCAAGGAAGTAATGACAGCGTCCCTCCTGCTAACAACAGGAGCTGTAGGTTTTATATAATTTTCTGTTTTCAGGGTGATTTCATCATACGGTGTTGGCAGAATATGTGGAAAAAAAAGAAACATACAGTACTGCCTCTCTGAGTTTATTTACTTTTCTCACTAATTAGAATCGTAAATCTGACCATCTCTTCTCGGGGTAACTTCTCTGAATGATTTAGCTGAGGTGTGTAATCAGATATCCTGTAGGTCCAGTGACAATAAACAGAAGTAGAGTGCTCTAAGAATCTGAAGCACTAGCCATACAACGCTTTGGCTGAAAGTGTTAAAAACATGAAAATAATACACGATTGTTTATATGTACCTGAATAAAATTAAAGTGATTGTAAACCCTATTCATGAAATGTGTCCTAGGCACATATATCTGTAGTGTTTAATTATCTCTCTCCAAAGCTCTAAGTGCTGTGTCTTTCTGCTGCTCTGTTCCTCTGTTATCAGCAGAGACACTTCTGACAAGTTCTCCGACACACGAGATAACAGCAGCTGAAAATGTGTGTCGGGGAGGGAGCTTAGAGGGAGATAAGCAGAGAGATTGTCTCTTCAGAGTACAACTCTGCAAGTTTTTCTTTATTCCTCTGCCTATGTGGATTGGGGGTGTGTGCCTTTCCTCCAGTCAGTAGTCATACAGTTTATGCCCAGACTCCACATCCACTGCTGGAAGAGGAAACACAATTTCTAAGACGATCTGCACTTTCCAAAGAGTGTAGAAAGGGAAAGACAGCAGATATACATGTAAAACTTATGTAGGGAGATGTGTTCCATCTCTGTGTATCATCTGAGGCTGTTCACTTCACTGGCTATAGGAGAGGATTTACAACCACTTTAAGTATTTTCATATATTTTAAACATGAAGGCAACACATGCAAAAACACTCTATGTTCCTTTAAGTATGTTATAGTATAGTATGTTAAGTATGTTATATTTAAACAACCTGTATGTACATATTGGTTATCAACCCCATTTGGTATTGTAAGGGAAATACAGGAAGAAATGAGGCCAAGAAAAATGTGCACCAATCTGAGATTATTTTTACTGATTTAAAATTGAAATCCGATTGGTTGTCCTGGATTAGTTCAGATTGCACATAGCTGTTGCCCTTTACAAAGCTTAGATGTATTTGCTCCTCAATGTTTTTAATTACTTTGTATAATGGGAATGAGCTTCTTTATGTTAAACGAATTGTAAATGTTTAACTAAGCCTTATCTGCCCTTGATAATTGCATAACGCAGCTTTAGGCTAGTGCATAGCCTAGCAGAATAGATCGCCAGCAGCTCTTTTCCCTCTGCTGCTCTGTAGTACTGCTATTCCGGGTCATCTGAGCCGTCAAAGATTATGTCAGTGGATGTATGAAGCTGAACTCGTAACTCAGCACCAAGACTTTTACTGGCCAAAAACTGGACTTAGTGGGTGCTTGGACCTCCATCTGAAATGTATCACAAACAGATCCACACTGTTTTTGTCATGTCACAGGATTGTTCTCGCTTGTCTTTATCAACCTTGTTCACTTAACCTAATGCGTGTGTGCTTACGACATGCACTTGAACTGAGTTATTCACTTGAATGACTGATAGGGCTCTGTAAGTGCTACTGTGCTTTAGGGAGCAACAGGCTTAGCTGCTGCATTAAAATCTTTTCACTTTCCCATTGCAAAACTAGTTTGGATTCTGTCAAGAACTTTTGTCACAAAAATAATTTCCCTTGAAAAAAAAACAAAAAAACACTCCACTGTGTATTATAGTATTATAAAATACCGTAAATAATGTTTGTATAAAAATAAGCCTAGCTGTTTTCTCTAAAGAAAGGAAGGTCTAGCTTATTCATAGTTTATGCTATTTATATTGTAGTTTTCCCTGATAACACACAAAGCTGGCTAGGGCTAGCGTTGCCAATATGAACTCTGTTAGTGATCTGCCCCGTACACACGGTCAGATTTTCCCACGGAAAATGTGTGATAGGACCTTGTTGTCAGAAATTCCAACTGCGTGTGGGCTCCATCACACATTTTCCATCGGAATTTCCGACACACAAAGTTTGAGACCTTGATATAAAATTTTCCAACAACAAAATCCGTTGTCGGAAATTCCGATCGTGTGTACACTAATTCGACGCACAAAGTGCCATGCATGCTCAGAATAAATTAAGAGACGAAAGCTATTGGCTACTGCCCCGTTTATAGTCCCGACATACATGTTTTACGTGTTCAGAACGATCGGATTTTCCGATAACGTTGTGTGACCGTGTGTATGCAAGACAAGTTTGAGCCAACATCCATCGGAAAAAATCCATGGATTTTGTTGTTGGAATGTCCGATCAATGTCCGACCGTGTGTACAGGGCATTACAGTTAGAAGGATAGTCTAATGTAGTGACCCTTGGCCAGTGGCAAAGGAGACACATGGGGTTCTAAACTAGTTTGGACTTTGCTTGGGAAAGCCTCCCAGCAGATGCTCAATGCATATCTGTTTAAAAACTTGCTGCATCGTACATTTGCCATATGCTTAAAGCCTAAGCAGAAGCTTCCCCATTTCTATGTGTTCATCAGATGATTATTGTTAATATTTGTCTGAAATTTACCAAAGGATTTATATGAAAATATGCCAATTTAGGGTTGTGAGCCAATCACAGCTGGTCGCATATAAACACAGAGATGCCGGTAATCGGCGCTCCTCGCCTCACACTGACAGAGTGTGAGGAGAGAGCCGATCAGCGGTATTTCCTTACAGAGGGCATCTAGGGATGTAATCAGGGCACTGATCATCAATGCCCTGATTACAATTAAGTGCCACCAGTGCCAGAACTGTTTGACCACCACTGCCAGCAATCAGTGCCAACCAGTGCTCACAATTGCCACCAATATTTGCACACAAGTGCCAGCAATCAGTGGCCATTAGTGATCCCAGTCAGTGCTGGCTATCAGTGCTGCCCATCAAAGCCCATCACTGCTGCCCATCAATGCTCATCACTGCTGCTCATCAATGCCACCCATCAGTACCCATCAGTGCCCATCAGTGCTGCCCATCAGTGCCGCCTATCCGTGCTGCCTATCCGTGCCCACCAGTGCCGCCTATCTGTGCCCAGTGACCACCAGTGCCATGCATCAGTGCCGTCTATTAGTGCTCATCAGTGCCACATATCACTGCCCATAAGTGCGGCATATTCGTGCCTCCTCATCAGTGCCACCTAATCAGTGCCCATAAGTGCCGCCTCATCAGTGCCAATAAGTGCCATCTCATCGGTGCCCATCAGTGCAGCCTGTCAGTGCCCATCAGTACTGTCTCATCAGCGCCATTCAGTGAAGGAGAAAAATTACTTATTTACAAAATTTACTGACAGAAACTAAGAAAAACTTTTTTTTCTGAAAAAATAAAAAATGCAGGAGTGATTAAATACCACCAAAAGAAAGCTCTATTTGTGTGAAGAAAATTATAAAAAAACACTTCACATGGTTACAGTGTAGCATGACCGCGCAATTGTCATTCAAAGTATGACAGCTCTGAAAGCTGAAAAATGGCCTGGGCAGGAAGGAGGTGAAAGTGCCCTGTATTGAGGTGCTTAACCACTACCCGCCCGGCCTATAACAGAATGATGGCCGGGAAGTGGTTCTGTTATCCTGACTGGGCATCATATGACATCCAGCAGGATAACATGCTGGCGCATGCCAGTGGGGACACGCATGCCAGCGGGGGCACGCAGCGCGGCGATTGCTAGTGCGGCGCGTCAGTCTGAAGTGCTGCATCTCCGATCGTGATAAGAAGCCTCTGACAGAGGCTTCTTACCCCATGATCAGCTGTGACCAATCACAGCTGATCATCACGCGAACCAGGAAGTGCCGGTAAACGGCATTCCTCTGTTCGCGCTGACAGGGAGAGCCAATCAGCGGCTCTCGCTGCCGGGGGGGTCAGCACAGCCCCCATCAAATGTACCCATAAACTGCCAATCAGTGCCCAGTCAGTGACCCATCATAACCCTCTGCCAGTGCCCAATAAAGTGCCAATCAGTGCCCATCACAGTGCAAATCAGTGCCCACCATAGTGCCAATCAGTGTCCATCACAGTGCCAATCAGTGCCCAGCTTCCCATCAGTGCCATCTATTAGTGTCCATCAATGCCACCTGTCAGCGCCAATTAGTGCCGTCTATCAGTGCCAATCAATGCCGCCAGTCAGTGCCCATCAGTGCCGCCTGTCAGTGCCCATCAGTGCTGCCTGTCAGTGCCCATTAATGCCTCCTGTCCAGTGCCCATGAGTGCCACTGGTCAGTGCCCATCAGTACTGCATATCAGTGCCACCTATCGGTGCCCATCAGTGCTGCATATCAGTGCCGCACATCAGTGCCCATCAATTCTACATATCAGTGCCCATCAGTGCCACCTTATCAGTGCCAACTCATTTGTGCCCATCGATGCTGCCTCATCAGTGCCCATCAGTGCCGACTCATCAGTGCCCGTCATTGAAGGAGTAAACAAAATTTTATAACAGAAACAAAGAAAAATTTTTTTTTTTCAAAAATGTTGGTCTTTTTTTAGTTTGTTTAACAAAAAATAAAAACCGTAGAGGTGATCAAATACCATTAAAAGAAAGCTCTATTTGTGGGAAGAAAATGATAAAAATTCAGTTTGGGTACAGTGTTGTATGACTGCGCAATTGTCATTTAAAGTGCGATAGCACTGAAAGCTCAAAATTGTCCTGGGCAGGAAGGGGTGAAAGTGCCTGGTATCGAAGTGGTTAAACAATCATAAAGTGTATTTTTAAAAGCAGCTAGTATAAGTACCTGAATTTCACTTGGTATAAGCCTCTCAAATTTCCTTGTACAGTAGAGGTCAGATTGAGAGAGGGAGGGGGCAGGACTAGAAGCCAATCAGGTGTACTGCAGTTCTCATTTGCTCATGTGAAACATGCTGGCAAGAGGAGAGAGTAGAGTGGTGGAGGGATGAGGGCTCCCACTTTGAAATCTGATAAGGCTGTGCAAATCTAAGGACTGAAAGGACAGAATCATAAATCTTTTGGCAGGTAAAACAGCTCATGTGTTACAGAAGTAAGCAGGTGCTTGGCTAAGAATGGAGAGTAGGAGAAACACTGACTTCAGCTGCTCTTTGTAGCTGATGGCCTGTGCTGAACTGGCTAACAGCTATATCAGCAAGGGGAGGGTGCTGCTGACCAGGGATAGTTCCATAGACTCAGTCAGGTAGCTCTGCACCGTGGGAACTGTAGTCCATAGGACAAATTTTATTATAATCAAGAGCTTTTTAACTGCATTTCCCAGAGAGAGATTGCCAGGAACCGGTGAAAGAACTGCATTTCTTAGGCTATATAGGACACAGCTTCCTCTTGCTGTGAGTGAGACCTGAGAATGCACATTGCTGTTCAACGTGCACCATCACTGACTCATATCTGAGACCTGAGAGGGATCCAGTGGGCTGAGTTCAGTAGTGCCAACACGAGTCACCAGGGCGCAGAGCAGAAAATGGACTAATCATTAGGGATGAGCTTCGAGTTCGAGTCGAACTCATGTTCGACTCGAACATTGGCTGTTCGCAAGTTCACCGAACAGCGAACAATTTGGGGTGTTCGCGGCAAATTCGAATGCCGCGGAACACCCTTTAAAAGTCTATGGGAGAAATCAAAAGTGCTAATTTTAAAGGCTAATATGCAAGTTATTGTCATAAAAAGTGTTTGGGGACCTGGGTCCTGCCCCAGGGGACATGGATCAATGCAAAAAAAAGTTTTAAAAACGGCCGTTTTTTCAGGAGCAGTGATTTTAATAATGCTTAAAGTCAATCAATAAAAGTGTAATATCCCTTTAAATTTCGTACCTGGGGGGTGTCTATAGTGTGTCTGTAAAGGGGCGCATGTTTCCTGTGTTTAGAACAGTCTGACAGCAAAATGACATTTTGAAGGAAAAAACTCATTTAAAACTACCCGCGGCTATTGCATTGCCGACAATACACATAGAAGTTCATTGATAAAAACGGCATGGGAATTCCCCAAAGGGGAACCCCGAACCAAAATTTAAAAAAAAAAATGACGTGGGAGTCCCCCTAAATTCCATACCAGGCCCTTCAGGTCTGGTATGGATATTAAGGGGAACCCCGGCCAAAATTTAAAAAAAAAAAATGACGTGGGGTTCCCCCTAAATTCCATACCAGACCCTTCAGGTCTGGTATGGATTTTAAGGGGAACCCCGCGCCAAAAAAAAAAAAAAAAACGACGTGGGGTCCCCCCAAAAATCCATACCAGACCCTTATCCGAGCACGCAACCTGGCAGGCCGCAGGAAAAGAGGGGGGGACGAGAGTGCGGCCCCCCCTCCCTCCTGAACCGTACCAGGCCACATGCCCTCAACATTGGGAGGGTGCTTTGGGGTAGCCCCCCAAAACACCTTGTCCCCATGTTGATGAGGACAAGGGCCTCATCCCCACAACCCTGGCCGGTGGTTGTGGGGGTCTGCGGGCGGGGGGCTTATCGGAATCTGGAAGCCCCCTTTAACAAGGTGACCCCCAGATCCCGCCCCCCCCCCGTGTGAAATGGTAAGGGGGTACATAAGTACCCCTACCATTTCACCAAAAAAGTGTCAAAAATGTTAAAAATGACAAGAGACAGTTTTTGACAATTCCTTTATTTAAATGCTTCTTCTTTCTTCTATCTTCCTTCATCTTCTGGTTCTTCTGGTTCTTCTGGCTCTTCTGGTTCTTCCTCCGGCGTTCTCGTCCAGCATCTCCTCCGCGGCGTCTTCTATCTTCTTCTCCTCGGGCCGCTCCGCACCCATGGCATAGGGGGGAGGCTCCCGCTCTTCTCTTCTTCTTTTCTTCTCTTCTGTTCTTCTTCATTTTCTTCTCCGGGCCGCTCCGCAATCCATGCTGGCATGGAGGGAGGCTCCCGCTGTGTGACGGCGCTCCTCGTCTGACAGTTCTTAAATAACGGGGGGCGGGGCCACCCGGTGACCCCGCCCCCCTCTGACGCACGGTGACTTGACGGGACTTCCCTGTGGCATTCCCCGTGACGTCACAGGGAAGTCCCGTCAAGTCACCGTGCGTCAGAGGGGGGCGGGGTTCACCGGGTGGCCCCGCCCACCCGGTTATTTAAGAACTGTCAGACGAGGAGCGCCGTCACACAGCGGGAGTCTCCCTCCATGCCAGCATGGATTGCGGAGCGGCCCGGAGAAGAAAATGAAGAAGAACAGAAGAGAAGAAAAGAAGAAGAGAAGAGCGGGAGCCTCCCCCCTATGCCATGGGTGCGGAGCGGCCCGAGGAGAAGAAGATAGAAGATGCCGCGGAGGAGATGCTGGACGAGAACGCCGGAGGAAGAACCAGAAGAGCCAGAAGAACCAGAAGAACCAGAAGATGAAGGAAGATAGAAGAAAGAAGAAGCATTTAAATAAAGGAATTGTCAAAAACTGTCTCTTGTCATTTTTAACATTTTTGACACTTTTTTGGTGAAATGGTAGGGGTACTTATGTACCCCCTTACCATTTCACACAGGGGGGGGCCGGGATCTGGGGGTCACCTTGTTAAAGGGGGCTTCCAGATTCCGATAAGCCCCCCGCCCGCAGACCCCCACAACCACCGGCCAGGGTTGTGGGGATGAGGCCCTTGTCCTCATCAACATGGGGACAAGGTGTTTTGGGAGGCTACCCCAAAGCACCCTCCCAATGTTGAGGGCATGTGGCCTGGTACGGTTCAGGAGGGAGGGGGGGCCGCACTCTCGTCCCCCCCTCTTTTCCTGCGGCCTGCCAGGTTGCGTGCTCGGATAAGGGTCTGGTATGGATTTTTGGGGGGACCCTACGCCGTTTTTTTTTTTTTTTTTGGCGCGGGGTTCCCCTTAAAATCCATACCAGACCTGAAGGGTCTGGTATGGAATTTAGGGGGAACCCCACGTCATTTTTTTTTTTAAATTTTGGCCGGGGTTCCCCTTAATATCCATACCAGACCTGAAGGGCCTGGTATGGAATTTAGGAGGACTCCCACGTCATATTTTTTTTTTAATTTTGGTTCGGGGTTCCCCTTTGGGGAATTCCCATGCCGTTTTTATCAATGAACTTCTATGTGTATTGTCGGCAATGCAATAGCCGCGGGTAGTTTTAAATGAGTTTTTTCCTTCAAAATGTCATTTTGCTGTCAGACTGTTCTAAACACAGGAAACATGCGCCCCTTTACAGGCATACTATAGACACCCCCCAGGTACAAAATTTAAAGGGATATTACACTTTTATTGTTTGACTTTAAGCATTATTAAAATCACTGCTCCTGAAAAAACGGCCGTTTTTAAAACTTTTTTTTGCATTGATCCATGTCCCCTGGGGCAGGACCCAGGTCCCCAAACACTTTTTATGACAATAACTTGCATATAAGCCTTTAAAATTAGCACTTTTGATTATTCATGTTCGTGTCCCATAGACTTTAACGGTGTTCGCATGTTCGAACGAACTTTTTTCCTGTTCGCATGTTCTGGTGCGAACCGAACAGGGGGGTGTTCGGCTCATCCCTACTAATCATTGTGTGGGAACATCACTTATATTATATCAATATCACTGGGACTGGTGAGTTGCTGCTGTGGGGGTTTATTATCTGCTGCTAGAGAGACTGAGCCCTTTAGGAACCAACCATACAGCCATCTAGTAACCCTATTGCTGCCTGCAGGCTTGACTGGGACTATTCTTATGTGCACCAACGGTGCAACTGCACCGCAAAGCTAGCCGGCTGAAGCGTTAGGACTAAAGACTGTCCCTTTACAGTTACTACACAGAGACCTTCACCTGTCAGGGGCATTGCACGGTATCCTAGCTATTCTCCTAGAGTGCATTCTAGACTAGTTATAATATTATTATATATTATTCACATTGCAGTTAATTTTTATGTGCACTGTTTTTTTGCTGACGTTGCTGACTCATGAGTTAATCCCAGTTTAGTGGTACAGAAAGTTAGTCTAAGCTACCTTGACATAGTGTTTATACTGTCTAGCAGACTGTGTCTGACATTTCCTTCTTCTGTTTGTTCATTTATGCCCAAACCACCATTTTTTCTAACCCATACTAATACATTGAGTTCATTTATCTCTAAACATGCCTATTTCTTGGCGCTAATTCACAGCCCAGTTAAAGGTATCTATATTTGTGTTCTTATAATTGCTTGAAGTAACTTTCATTCAACCAGGTATGTCAGATGGGCTGGGGTTGTTCTTGCATTTGAGGTGCAAAACTAAGAACCCAAATTACAAAGTTACTCCTGCTGAGTGCTACACATGGATGTATTTAATATTTGTCTGGGCTGCAGCTTTAATAAAGTTAGCAATAGTAAGGTATTGCTAATTTTAAAGTAGTACTATGACCACCCAAAACATTACTGGTGCAGGACTTTATTACTATACAACATTAGTTTATCTGCACCTACAGTTTTCTCTTCTCCTACAAATACAGCACCTGTTGAGCCAGGCAATGATGTCCACCTAATTTATTTACCTGTGATGGTGTGACAGTGGTGCTGCACTGCTCCTGAATTCAGAGCAGAGTTGTCACTCTCATGTAGGCTGTGCCTGCTTTTACTACATTGGGATAAAAAAAAAGTTTCAGGAAGCATTACTATCATCATTGTCACTGATGATTCATAAGCCTCAAGCTTGTCAATTAGTACCTGATCCCACCAATGTTTTTTTGGTCTATTGCACTGCCTTTTTTGTTGAAACTGGGAGCTGCAATGCCTAGGAAGGGGAACATTTGAGACATAAATAAAGGAGGATTTGATGCAATCAGAAGAAGTAACAAATGTCTTTTGTTTACTGTACGAGGCTTGTGCATCATATAGTAACTAAATTTGCGACCTGTTTAGATTGTCATACAGGAGCCTTTAGTTTTACTTTAAAGGTAGCCTTTCCTGACAGACACATGTAGGCTACCATTGCTTTCCTCACCTTGCAAATGCCTGTTGCATTCCTTGGCTTGCCTGAGGATTGTCATGCTGACACTCTTGTTCCAATACTTTGATTCATAACTAGCATGAAGGTAAGAATGTCTATCACTGTTCCGCCAATACCATCTTTTTCTTCTGTTGTATACTTGGGGATGTGGGATTATGTTTTAAATGGAGGAGCACTGGGAAAGGGTCCAATGGACCTCATTACTAGCTCACTTCATAGAATAACATCTCTTTTGAGTCTGTGGGATCTGGGTCAATGCCCAGTTTATGTGGACTGATTCGCCTTCCTTGTTCCCTTATGAAGTGTTACATCTATTGAATTAGGTAATGATGGGACAATCCGAGAACTTTTTATATAGAACTTGTTTATATAGGTAAATTCTCAATTTTTCTACTTCTCCCCTTGGATTGCAGTAAATAATCATGGAGCTTGAAGCAGCAGCTTGGTTGTGAAGTGTTTTTGTAATTCCACCCTCAGCCAGTAACTTTTGGATTTGATGAGGTCTGAGTATTGTCAAACATGCCTTTGAGAATGCTTGTATGAGCTGTCTGGAATTGTAAAACTCACAATGTTAGACGGCAGCTAGAAAAATTGTTCTGACAAGTAGCATAGCGGAGACGCATGCTGGTGACTAAAGTTAATTAAATTTAGCAGCAGTTAATTTTTCAGACTTTTTTTGTTTAGATTAATAAACGTTCATTCAGCGTGTCGGTTTTAGTTAAATGCATCCCATATGCTGATTTTGATTAGATCTGTTTTAAGCACTAGACCATCATATAGTTTGCCTATGATTAGGGATTCAGTTGCAGGAAATTCCTTCTCAGAACACTGTGCTTTTTTCTGCAATATGTCATTTAGACTAACCAAACTGCTCCCTTCCAGGAGAAGTGGAGAGGCATCATGATTATATGCATTTCCACAATTGTACTTTCTCATCCATACTGCTGTTATTTTCTACCAATTTGAAGCTGAAATTGCATCGTTGTCCCAATCAAACACAACAGAATAACCCCCTATGCAGCAAATCCCAAGTACCATTACAATATGTGCAACCTCCATATTCTTATAGCTGCCATGCAGTTATATGTTATCCTCATACATTCAACCAATGAAATAAATAAAAAAATGAACAATTACTGTGCTGACATATATACATAAATCAAACAGAACAAAAAACAAAAACAAGTCAAACATGAAACAAATGCCATAAAATGTGCTGAATATTTTCAAAACTCATAAAAGTCTCTATATAGTATTTAATTCTGTGATGTGAACTTCAGCCAACTTAATTGTGCCATCATCCACCTTCACTCTTGAGCAAATCACCAGGTGTGCTCTCACCTTATCAATATGACCTAAAAGTATTATTAGGTCATATATGGAAATTTCCCTCTTAAATGGGGTCCCCAGATTATTTGCAAATGCCTTTCTCTTTCCTCCTCCTCCAATCCTCCAGGCCAATCATGCAAAGCCAAGAAGAATACTCCAATACTGTTTCAAATACTTAATTAAAATAAAACACTCATATTATTCACTGCACTTCACATTTGTGAACAAACAACAAATAATGTTATTCAGGTGCATTCATGGTTCATAGCAATTAATATAGAAAAAAAGCCGATCACTGGCTCAGATGTGAGGGGCATCGGTCCCGAAGTGGAAGAGGCACATCTGCCTCATCAGTGCCACCTAATAGTGCCACCTAACACTGCCCACAGTGCCACCTAACAGTGGCCACAGTGCCACCTATCAGTGCCCACAAGTGCCACCTATCAATGCCCACAAGTGCTACCTATCAATGCCCACAAGTGCCAGCTATCAATGCCCATCAGTAGTGCCAATCAGTGCCACCTAGCAGTGCTGCCTATCAGTGTAACTGATCAGTGCCCATCACTGCCACCTATCAGTGCCCATCACTGCCGCCTCATCAGCGTACATCAATGAAGGAGAAAAATTACCTGTTTTAAATTTTTTTATACAAAATATAAAAAAATGTATTATTATTTTTTTTTTTTAATTCAGTTTTTTACATTTTTTTAACAAAAAGTAAAAACTGCAGAGGTGATCAAATACCACCAAAAGAAAGCTCTATTTGTGGTGAAAAAATGATAAAAATTTCATATGGGTACAGTGTTGTATGACCGCACAATTGTCATTCAAAGTGCGTCAGAGCTGAAAGCTGAAAATTGGTCTGGATAGTAGGGGGGTATAAGTGCCCTGTAAGCAAGTGGTTAAAGTGGTTATAAACCCCCACATATACACAGTGAAGTGACTGGCCTCAAGTGATACACAGCGATGAAACAAATCATCCTAAATAAGTTGCACCTGTTTATCTGCAGCCCTCTTTCCCCTACATTCATTCAAAGTGCAGAATTTACACAGGATCTCTCAGCTCTGAAAAGCAGGAGGCGGAGAGCTGAATTTACATCAGTGAGGAGAGCTTTGAGAGCTGATTGGAGGGACCCCCCCTCCCTTCACGCAGCACACAGAAACAGAGTTGAGGCTGTCAATCAGCTGAAGGTCCCTCCCCGTCCCCATTTTTCTCTTGGTGTCTGGAAAACTTGTCAGAAGTGACTCATGCTTATAGCAGAGGAACGAAACAGTGGACAGAAATGACACTTATTGCTGTGGATTGAGACAAGCACACACTATAGAGGGATATTCTTTGTTCATATTTCCTGTCTGAGACTTACTACCGCTTTAAGCAATATTGTAACAAAGTCTTTTTTTATAATATCATAATCTTATTTGTGATTAGATTTCACCCCGATTGTTTGTCAAGTAATGTTTAGTAGGACTGAAGTAAGTTATGCTCCTTTCCCCCCATTTCCCTAGCACTACTTTTAAGTTATTAAGTTTTAATACCAGACACTTTTACCCCTTTCCTGCCCAGGCCAATTTTCAGCTTTCAGCGCTGTCACGCTTTAAATGACAATTGCGCGGTCATACAATAGTGTACCCATCTGACATTTTTATAATTTTTTCACACAAATAGAGCTTTATTGTGTTTGTATTTTATCACCACTGGTTTTATTATTTTTTGCTTAATAAACAAAATAGACTAAAAATTTTGAAAAAAAAACAAGTTTTTCTTTGTTTCTTTGATAACATTTTGAAAACGAATAATCTTTCCTCATAAATTTAGGCCAAAATGTATACTGCTACATTACTTTGGTGTAAATAATCCAAATTAGTGTATATTATTTAGTCTGTAAGAAAGTTATAGAGATCCACAAACTATGGTATATACTGTATATCTGAAAATCGATCAGGCCTGTTTTAGTGATGTCCTATCTTATTTCTTGAGGCCCGAAAATGCCAGTACAGTACAAATGCAGTACAGTACAAATATCCCCCAGATGATCCATTTTTGGAAAGGTGACAGTCCAAGGTATTTAGTAAGAGGCATGGTGATTTGTCTGAAGTTGTATTTTTTTGTCACTATTTTTTGGAAAATGAAGAAATAAAAATATTTTTTTTTCACAATTTGTAAACATTTTTTTACATATAGTGCAGTACAGCATCATCATATAACTTTGATGATCAATTACATCAGTGATTTATTTATTTTTTTACAATTATTTTATATATTTTTTTTTACATACAGTGACCAGAGCAATACTATACTATATTAATAATATTATACTATATACTACTACTATATACTATAGTAACACTGTACTACTCTTGGGAGGTGATCAGGATTTTTTTTTTGTTTTTGTTTTACACACTATGATTGCTAATAACTGGGGATTTTACAGCTATCAGCAACTATTTTTTTCTGAATGAAAACTACAATCAGTGTTTACTATTGTGATTAGCTGCGATTGGCCACAGCTAATCACATGGTACAGATGGACTGTGATTGGCCCTGTTTGTGCTATGTGATCAATGTGACCAATTACAGAGCTCATCACAATAGTACACAATGAATGAAACAAAGCCATTTAGTGTATACAATTGTCATATGATCTGTTGTGATTGGACCACAGCAATCACATGGTCCGGCAGCGGTACAGTGGTCTGTCATCCACCGTATTTGGTGGTTTGCAGGTAACACATCGTGCCAGGCGTCCTCCCAGGAAAATAGGGCTCCAACCTGGCTGTCATACTTTAATAGGCCCGACAGGAAGGGGTTAAAGTACATCTGTTATGAGATAAATACTATATGAGGGCTGCTATTGCTGGTCTCCTTTTTAAAAATGCTAGTTGGCAGTTTCTCGCTTAAAAACATTTGACTCACATATTTGGAACAGGCATGCTGTACATGGGTATCAGGAAAGGGAATTCCTTGGTTCTACACTTCCAGATGTACCAATTACCTTTTCTGCATTGGTCAACTTTTTTAAAGAGGAAGTAAACACTGATAGCTTTTACTTCCTCTTTATTCCCCTGCAAAGTAAAAGCATAATGGGCTAGTATGCATCACATACTAGCCCATTATGTTGCACTTACCTGAAAATGAAGCCTGCAATGTCCGCGATGTCCCTGCTGGTGTCCGCGTCCATCTTCACCCCTCTTCCTTCCGGAGCCGTGGGCTCTCTGACTGGCCGGAGTCGTGTGACGTCGCTCACGCATGCGTTGGACTCAACGGTCACGGCACGGCCCTATAGAAAAGGTACAAGCGTTGATGACGTTGGTGCAAGCGTATATGGTAAATATCTCCTAAACCGTGCAAGTTTAGGAGATATTTCCAGTATCTACAGGTAAGCCTTATTATAGGCTTACCTGTAGGTAAAAGTAGTGTGTAAGGGTTTACAACCACTTTAAGAGAACACAGAACCCCTTAGGTTTATATATTTTAATATTTGGAAAACAGTTTGTTTTAACAAGATTACAAGTATTTTCTCAGATGCAGAAGGCACAGACAGGTACTACACAAAAACAAATATCAGAATGGCTAACATCATTTAGGAGAAAAAAACTGTTTTTCTAGGACTGTGCTATGTGTGTTTGTCACATTTGCAGTAAGGCAGGTTTATGCTATCTTTTCAATGAGCCCATGGAAACAAATAAGATAGCATATAGCCTGCAGCTTGTTTATGTCAGAGATCACAAGTGCACAAGGTGTAGTTTAAGAAGTTTAATAGCCTGAAATATACAGAGCTGTCATGCAGGTGGTAACAATGTACCCTTTCATTGCCCGCAGTCACTGTATAAAATCATCTGGAATGGTGAAGTTAGTATCTACTTATGTACTGCTACTCTGTATAAATCCTTGTTACATGTTTGGGATAAGTGTTGTTATAATATATTATTTTGATACACCATGAGAAATATGAATACTTAGCAGGGACAATTGGCTATATTACCCATACACATATATATTTTTTTTATTAAATATATAGGGACTAATGCGCAAAAACCACAATGTAAACGAACAATCTGAAACTATCAGTGAGGTACCCGGTAAAGAGCTGCCAACATAGATGGGTCCACTCAGTTCCCCCAGGGAGACAATAAAAATTATAAAATATGTGGCGCTACTCTATCAATCAGTACCAATCAGACAAAAAAATCCTAACCGTAATCATCTAAGACAAAGAATGAAATAGACAAAGTTGACTCCAAAACATTGATTCATACCAAGAAAAAATTATAGTGAACTTAGGACTAATACCACCACACAGGGGTCCATCAAAGAAGACATCAGTTCCAAAATATGAAAAAAAGTGGGTGAATAGCAACCATTAAAGTGCCAAGTAAAAGTAAATAAATACTGTATAAGCCACCCCGCCTAAAAAGGGGAAGTGACAATATTCAATGAAACTGTAAATTAAAAGTAATGACTTCCCAAACTAGCTGAAAAACAACAAAAAAAAAATCCCTGGTGCTAGGCAAAATGCCAAACAGCTCTTAAAAGTGTGTCACGTAAAATAGCAGCTGAAAATCCAATAATCCCTAGTGCTAATAACAAATGAATCTTGAAAGTGAATCACATAAAAAATGTACAGTAGACTATCATAATGTGCAAAAAATATGATGCGTGTAGAGATTCCGTATCGATATAAATCCACAGTATCAGAATCAAAATATAATCAGTGATAATAGTGCAGTCATGACATTATAAACGCTCTAATGCGCTAACAGTGAATAACTAATAAATATATTAATAGATATAAGGGCAGACAATCCCACAGCAGAGATGCCATCCCAAAAAGTGACAATAGTGCAATTCAGTCCATAAATAAAAATGTGCAACTGTGATGAGTGATGTCCGCAAGGAACGATCTTTGAATAAAGTGCAAAATGTGCAGTGACTGGTGCTCTTTTTCTATACACGTTCTGGTGCACACACCAAGTGGTTCCCCCAGCCTCTCACCTCCAGCAGCGGCCCCCAGTGGGTCCCAGTGGATCTGTCTCTCTGAATCTCCTCCCGCCGCTCCCAGTAATCCCAGCAGTTTGTTTAGGAACAAAGGAGAGGTCTCATGGTGTAGTAATTACGAACAAGTTTTATTAACAAACGTAGTAACTTACATATAAAATCACAGCGATCAATGGATGTAGTGAGCTTCCGGGTTCGGCCGTCCCCGAGAAGCGTCGGCACCTGACTCCTCCTACCCTGACGCGTTGCGTCACACCACGTGACTTTATCAAAGGGATGAGGAGTCCGATGCCAGCCATTCAATTTATATACGCACCGTTGGTATAGCAACGGCTAAACAACAATTAAAACCAAGCTTTCGTGTATGATACCGTGCAGTAGGAAAGGTATAAATAGTGTGTGCAGTCATACTAATGAATACATGATCAGTAAACATCATCTCCTTTCTGTAAACGAAGATAAAAATTGCATATATAAAACCATAGTTATTAAAACCAATTAGCTTTGCGGGTTCCTGTGATAAACATTATTAATTCCTATAGCCACAGCGCCATCATCACCATCTTGTGGTGACTAAGAATATCGACCACAATAATAATATAGGAACCAAAGAATTAAAATAAAAGAAATAAAAAATATATATATATTCCATTCAGAACACTGGTCAATTTGTCGATCCAGACAAAACAAATGACCAGCTCACGTAATCAAATCCAGGTACACAAGAAATATTTAGAAACTTCTGGAAAAATAGTTAAAAATTAAAAATATCTTCATATAAACTAAGATGGAATATACATAATAATTAAAATATCCGAAATATATATATGATAAAACCTAACAATACAGTGAACTAGATCGGAATAAGAACATAGATCTAATAAGTAGGTAGAAAAATAGGAAATGGAGCAAACGAGCATACCAGATGCGATACCCAAAAAAGAACACGTACTATATCATGATGTAAATAAAGATTTAAAACCACTAAAAATTGGAGATAAAACAATTTAAATCGAATTCCACGTTGTGTCCTAGAGGCGATAAAGTCTGTAATTCATGAATCCATCTGGATTCTGCCTGACTAATTCTGATAATTTTATTATCGCCCCTCCAATGGGGTTTATACTTTTCAATCCCACATATTCTCAATGATGAAGGGTCACTATTATGATATTCTAAATAGTGTCGAGATAGACTGTGCTTGTCAAATCTTTTTTTAATATTTTGTACATGTTCTTTCAGTCTGATCCACAATGCCCTCTTCGTTCTGCCGACATATTGGATACGACAGGGGCACTCTAGAAGATAAACAACTCCTTCACTTCTACATGAGATAAAGTCCTCTATCTCGTAATTTTGTGTTGTAACAGTGGACGTGAAGCTTGATTTTTTCTTTTTATCTTCTCTTGTGTGTCTGCAAGCATAGCAGTTTTTACATGGGTAAAACCCCTTCCCCTCAAAAAAGGAGAATTTTTTCTTTTTTGGTGGGTCTAGAACATTTTTTGCTAAGCGAACCCGCAATGTCGGGGCTCTCCTATATATAAATTTTGGTGTATTCGATAAAATGGGGCCCAGATGTCGATCTGTCTTGACAATGTCCCAATATTTTTTGACAATTTTTTCGATTTGTTTATATTGGATGTTATAGTCCATAATGATGGGTACATTGTCTTGCTGAGTTAGATTTTTTTCCCCATCCTGTATTAATTTTTTCTCTCCATTCGTGTAACATCATTAATTTTTTCTTCGATGAATTTGGCATCGTATCCTTTCTGGATAAATCTTTCTCCAACCATTTTAGCCTGTTCCATAAAAATTTCTTTTTTAGTACAATTTCGCCTTAGTCTTACCAACTGACCCTTAGGTATATTATCCAACCATAATGAGTGGTGACAGCTGTCCAGGGGTAAATAACTGTTCCTGTCCACTGCCTTGAAATACGTTTGGGTACATAATTTTGTTCCTTCTTTCTTAATTTCGAGATCTAGAAAATTAATTTTCTCGTTACTGATCTCCCAGGTCAGTTTTATGTTTTTGTTGTTATTATTCAAATAAAAACAGAAATCACTAAGGCTTTCTCTATTTCCCCTCCAAATAATAAAAATATCATCAATGAAACGTTTATATATTAGCAGCTGATGTGGTCGATTGCTGTATAGTACTTCTTCCTCCCACTCTGACATATACAAGTTAGCCACGCTAGGTGCGTATTTAGCGCCCATTGCAATTCCACGTATTTGTTTGTAATAATTATTATTATGCCAGAAGTAGCTGGAATCCAGACTATATTTTAGGCAATCTAATAGGAATCTTCTTTGTTTACATTTCAAACCACTAAATTTTCTCAAGGCCCACTTGGTTGCCTGTATGGCTTCATCGTGATTGATGATTGTATACAGGGACGAAACGTCGGATGTTGCCAGATATATAGGGCCGTCACTCAAGGTCACATCATTGAGGAGTTGTATAAGGTGCTTAGTGTCTCTCAAGTATGATTTTGTCATCTTCACTACTGGTTGTAAAAACCAGTCAATGTATTCGCCTATTCTTGCACATACTGAGTTGATCCCATTCACTATAGGTCGTCCTGGGGGTTTGTTCTTATTCTTGTGAATCTTTGGTAACGTATAGATTACAGGTATCTTGCAAGTTTTTTTGTGACCTTGAGTGACGGCCCTATATATCTGGCAACATCCGACGTTTCGTCCCTGTATACAATCATCAATCACGATGAAGCCATACAGGCCACCAAGTGGGCCTTGAGAAAATTTAGTGGTTTGAAATGTAAACAAAGAAGATTCCTATTAGATTGCCTAAAATATAGTCTGGATTCCAGCTACTTCTGGCACAATAATAATTATTACAAGCAAATACATGGAATTGCAATGGGCGCTAAATACGCACCTAGCGTGGCTAACTTGTATATGTCAGAGTGGGAGGAAGAAGTACTATACAGCAATCGACCACATCAGCTGCTAGTATATAAACGTTTCATTGATGATATTTTTATTATTTGGAGGGGAAATAGAGAAAGCCTTAGTGATTTCTGTTTTTATTTGAATAATAACAACAAAAACATAAAACTGACCTGGGAGATCAGTAACGAGAAAATTAATTTTCTAGATCTCGAAATTAAGAAAGAAGGAACAAAATTATGTACCCAAACGTATTTCAAGGCAGTGGACAGGAACAGTTATTTACCCCTGGACAGCTGTCACCACTCATTATGGTTGGATAATATACCTAAGGGTCAGTTGGTAAGACTAAGGCGAAATTGTACTAAAAAAGAAATTTTTATGGAACAGGCTAAAATGGTTGGAGAAAGATTTATCCAGAAAGGATACGATGCCAAATTCATCGAAGAAAAAATTAATGATGTTACACGAATGGAGAGAAAAAAATTAATACAGGATGGGGAAAAAATCTAACTCAGCAAGACAATGTACCCATCATTATGGACTATAACATCCAATATAAACAAATCGAAAAAATTGTCAAAAAATATTGGGACATTGTCAAGACAGATCGACATCTGGGCCCCATTTTATCGAATACACCAAAATTTATATATAGGAGAGCCCCGACATTGCGGGATCGCTTAGCAAAAAATGTTCTAGACCCACCAAAAAAGAAAAAATTCTCCTTTTTTGAGGGGAAGGGGTTTTACCCATGTAAAAACTGCTATGCTTGCAGACACACAAGAGAAGATAAAAAAAAAAATAAAGCTTCACGTCCACTGTTACAACACAAAATTACGAGATAGAGGACTTTATCTCATGTAGAAGTGAAGTGTTTATCTTCTAGAGTGCCCCTCTCGACACTATTTAGAACATCATAATATCATAATAGTGACCCTTCATCATTGAGAATATGTGGGATTGAAAAGTATAAACCCCATTGGAGGGGCGATAATAAAATTATCAGAATTAGTCAGGCAGAATCCAGATGGATTCATGAATTACAGACTTTATCGCCTCTAGGACACAACGTGGAATTCGATTTAAATTGTTTTATCTCCGATTTTTAGTCGCATCTGGTATGCTCGTTTGCTCCATTTCCTATTTTTCTACCTACTTATTAGATCTATGTTCTTATTCCGATCTAGTTCACTGTATGCTAGGTTTTATCATATATATATTTCGGATATTTTAATTATTATGTATATTCCATCTTAGTTTATATGAAGATATTTTTAATTTTTAACTATTTTTCCAGAAGTTTCTAAATATTTCTTGTGTACCTGGATTTGATTACGTGAGCTGGTCATTTGTTTTGTCTGGATCGACAAATTGACCAGTGTTCTGAATGGAATATATATATATTTTTTATTTCTTTTATTTTTATTCTTTGGTTCCTATATTATTATTGTGGTCGATATTCTTAGTCACCACAAGATGGCGATGATGGCGCTGTGGCTATAGGAATTAATAATGTTTATCACAGGAACCCGCAAAGCTAATTGGTTTTAATAACTATGGTTTTATATATGCAATTTTTATCTTCGTTTACAGAAAGGAGATGATGTTTACTGATCATGTATTCATTAGTATGACTGCACACACTATTTATACCTTTCCTACTGCGCGGTATCATACACGAAAGCTTGGTTTTAATTGTTGTTTAGCCGTTGCTATACCAACGGCGCGTATATAAATTGAATGGCTGGCACCGGACTCCTCATCCCTTTGATAAAGTCACGTGGTGTGACGCAACGCGTCAGGGTAGGAGGAGTCAGGTGCCGACGCTTCTCGGGGACGGCCGAGCCCGGAAGCTCACTACATCCATTGATCGCTGTGATTTTATATGTAAGTTACTACGTTTGTTAATAAAACTTGTTCGTAATTACTACACCATGAGACCTCTCCTTTGTTGCTAAACAAACTGCTGGGATTACTGGGAGCGGCGGGAGGAGATTCAGAGAGACAGATCCACTGACATCGCTCCAGGAAACCCATCCTCTCCTAGAATATCTACCCGCTCTACTTGGCCCACTGGGGGCCGCTGCTGGAGGTGAGAGGCTGGGGGAACCACTTGGTGTGTGCACCAGAACGTGTATAGAAAAAGAGCACCAGTCACTGCACATTTTGCACTTTATTCAAAGATCGTTCCTTGCGGACATCACTCATCACAGTTGCACATTTTTATTTATGGACTGAATTGCACTATTGTCACTTTTTGGGACGGCATCTCTGCTGTGGGATTGTCTGCCCTTATATCTATTAATATATTTATTAGTTATTCACTGTTAGCGCATTAGAGCGTTTATAATGTCATGACTGCACTATTATCACTGATTATATTTTGATTCTGATACTGTGGATTTATATCGATACGGAATCTCTACACGCATCATATTTTTTGCACATTATGATAGTCTACTGTACATTTTTTATGTGAATTACTTTCCAGATTCATTTGTTATTAGCACTAGGGATTATTGGATTTTCAGCTGCTATTTTACGTGACACACTTTTAAGAGCTGTTTGGCATTTTGCCTAGCACCAGGGATTTTTTTTTTTTTGTTTTTCAGCTAGTTTGGGAAGTCATTACTTTTAATTTACAGTTTCATTGAATATTGTCACTTCCCCTTTTTAGGCGGGGTGGCTTATACAGTATTTATTTACTTTTACTGGGCACTTTAATGGTTGCTATTCACCCACTTTTTTTCATATTTTGGAACTGATGTCTTCTTTGATGGACCCCTGTGTGGTGGTATTAGTCCTAAGTTCACTATAATTTTTTCTTGGTATGAATCAATGTTTTAGAGTCAACTTTGTCTATTTCATTCTTTGTCTTAGATGATTACGGTTAGGATTTTTTTGTCTGATTGGTACTGATTGATAGAGTAGCGCCACATATTTTATAATTTTTATATTTTTTTTATTGTTCAGCTTACAGCCAACAGAATAAATCAAACAGATTCCTCCATCCACGCTACACAGCATGGATGGACAAATCTCCAGTTCCAGTCATATTAACTTGACATCCAGACACATGTATCTGCTGCTGGTGGAAAATTTTCCATCTGGTACCTTTAATTTTTTCAATTAAAGGATGTCAGGCAGGATACTGCCAACAGGGCCACCTACTCAGTGAATTTCAGCTTGTTTATCGGGAACCAGATAGAATTTAAATGGCCACATTAAATTAACTCAGTTAATGTTAAATTAAATTAAGGAAAGCAGACAATACAATCAGGAGATCTTTCCTACTAACCTGACTTAAAAGAGAAGTAAAGGATTTTTTTCCCCCCAATTACTGTATACTTACCTAGGTGGATGCAGCATCAGTCCAATGCTGTATCTGTCCCCCTCTGCACTGAGAACCGAGCTATCGAACATCAACGATCACTCAGTTCTGACAGCTCCCCGAGCAGAGAGTTGCTGACTGTCAATCAGCAAGCTCTCTGCTCTTCTCCCTCCTCACTCACTGGAGCGCTGAGCTGTGGAGGAGCGGGGAACAGCCAGCTCAGACTCTCAGCGGCTCGCTGTCAGTCCAGATATCTGGTGGATCAGACTCCCATTGTCGGGATGATGCGGTGCCTGGACTGATTTCTGTGCCGTCAGCAGAGAGCGCACTTCAGACTCTCTGCTGAAAACGGGTCACAGGTGTGCAAAATGAATTGCACTCCTGTGATCCATAGGGGAAGTACAGCCAAACGAGCTTTGGTTATACTTCTCCTTTAATCCATCAATGTCTTCCCTAGGGGAGCAAACATGTCCAATTTACTAAGCTTCACTTCCTTAGGGGTCCCAAAATCTTGACACTCCATGGAGAAATCATAAAGTGTCTACATCGTTCTTTAGAGTTCTATCATGCCTCTGCTGCTTGCTCCCAATTCATGTATCTGTTGGAAACACGACCAGCACTGACATTTGTCATTCTGTGGCACACTGAGGCCGGAGTGTCCATAGGGACACTTCATCCATATTACCGCTGAGCTCCCTCCCCACGATTGCAGTTGTCACATAGAAAGCATGGAGGCGGAGGAGTTTTGTAGCTGGGTGGGTAGATTGTGGTGGAGGTTCAAAGATACTGGTTCCCCATCAGTCCTCCCGCCCTTGTGATTGACAGCAGGCAGTGGGTGAATTCTATAGCAAATAGACAGCCTGCTATTTGCTATGGATACTGCCTGCTGTCAATCACAAGGAGAGAGCAGACCTGATTGTAAGTTAGTCCCACAGCTTCTCATCTGGCTCCACCCACTGTCAGTGTCACTGGTTGCTAAGAGTCTGTTGACTTTGAAGCTGATCAAATATTCTGCTCTGCTATACAGCATACAGAGACAGACACAATGCCTGTCTTTCTATGCCAACTTGACCGTAATTACTTCCAGTGTTGTTATGTACATACTAATGGTAATTCCTTTTGAATCTGATGCAGCCATAAAAGTGGCACTATTAAGAAATACCTGAATCTGTCACACGTTTCAGTGAAGCTACCAAAACTGATGGCCGGACTTTTTTTAATCTGGTGCAGAATCATGCCACCAGAAAAGTGGCACCCCTCCACATAAAATAAACATACAGGTTTATTTGCTTAAAGAGACTATAATAATATATATTTTATTTTTTCCTTGCATTGTATTGAAAATACTAAATGATATATGAAAATACTATTTTGGTCAGATATTCATTGATTACTTACTCATTATTTCTGTGCATAAAGAAGCTTTGTGTATAGGGCTTTTTTTATCCTCTGTGTGAGGATCTCAACAATCTGCAATTCATCTGACACCCGGTGGAGTATGAAAGCCCTAGCACAAACATAAAAATACATATTGCTGTCTTCGGCCTCTTTCATGCTGGCGATTCAATCAGGTCAGTTTTTCAGGCGAACCTGATCATAAGGTCCGTGCATTCCTACGGACAGGTACATGTAAAGAGACTTGTGTCCATTTACACCTGACTACCTCCGGATCTTATCCAGTCCACTAAAAAAATAGACAGGGATCTGTCCTCTTCTGCTTAGGTGGATCAGATAGGAGAGTAGTTGGGTGGAAATGGACAGTGGAGCCCGTTTACTCCCAGCCTCCCATAGAGCTGAGCGGGCTGCAGAAACTGAGCGGACATGGATGTGTCATCTGCCCACTTTGCTCAGATCAGCAGGGGATCTGTGACCTGATCCCCAGCTGATTGGAAAGGAAACTGCCCTATGTGACAGGAGCCTTTTCTGTAAGTCATTATGCATTTTCTTGAAGGGCTTTTAAAAAGGGACAAACACAGACTGGACAGGCTGCATGTAACTAATCTTAAATTATTGAACATCTTTTACATTGTATGGCTTTTGTGCAATTTACATGTTTTAATAGACACCCACTTATGAATAAAACATATATGTCTGGAAATAGAGTTAGCCATTAGCAAGGTACCGAAATGGCTGCATAATCACTAAATCCTATTTTAGCAGATATTTTAATATTTACTATTGTTTATTATAGCATCTATGTTAAAAGTAAACTTTAGTTAGCCAAAAAAAAATAACATCTGGGTGCCCCCCATTATATCTTCCAGATTAACCACCTCAATACAGTGCACTTACACCCCCTTCCTGCCCAGACCAATTTTCAGCTTTCAGCGCTCTCACACTTTGAATGACAATTACTCTGTCGTGCAACACTGTACCCATATGAAATTTGCGTCCTTTTTTCACACAAATAGAGCTTTCTTTTGGTGGTATTTAATCACTAGTGGGTTTTTTATTTTTTGTGCTATAAATAAAAAAAAAAACGTAAATTTTGTGAAAAAAATGCCTTTTTCTTTGTTTCTGTCATAAAATTTTGCAAATTAGTAATTTTTCTTCATAAATTTTGGCCAAAATTTATACTGCTACATAGCTTTGGTAAAAATAACCCAAATTAGTGTAAATTATTTGATCTTTGTGAAAGTTATAGAGTCTACAAACTATGGTGCCAATCACTGAAAATTGATCACATCTGATCACACAGATGTACTGATGGTCTATCTCATTTCTTGGTACACTAACAAGTCAGAAAAGTACAAATACCCCCTAAATGACCCCTTTTTAGAAAGTAGACATTCCAAGGTATTAAGTAAGTAGCATGGTGATTTTTTTTAAGTTGTAATTTTTTCCCACAATTCTTTGCAAAATGAAGATTTTTTTTTTTTTTTTTTTTACAAAATTGTCATATTAACAGGTTATTTCTCTCTCAGAGCATATGCATACAACAAATTACACCCCAAAATACATTCTGCTACTCTTCCTGAGTATGGCGATACCACATGAGTGAGACTTTTACACAGCCTGGCCACATACAAAGGCCGAACATTGAAGTAGCATCTTCATGCGTTCTACGAGCCTAAATGACACATCTCATTTCTCAACCACCATTTACACTTTTGAAGGCCCTGGAGCACCAGGACAATAGAATTGCCCCCAAACTGACCCCATTTTGGAAAGCAAACACCCCAACGTATAATCTATGAGGCATAATGAGTCTTTTGAACGGTTCATTTTTTTCCAGAAGTTTTTGGAAAATGTGGAAAAAAATGAAAACACATTTTTTTTTACACAAAGTTGTCCATTTATCAGATATTTCCAACACATAGCATGTACGTAGCAAAGATGACACCCCAAAATACATTCTGCTACTCCTCCTGAGTATGGCGATACCACATGTGTGAGACTTTTACACAGCCTGGCCACATACAAAGGCCCAACATTGAAGTAGCACCATCAGGCGATCTACGAGCATAAATGACACATCTCATTGCTCAACCACCTATTGCATTTTTGAAGGCCCTGGAGCACCAGGACAATGGAATTGCCCCCAAAATGACCCCATTTTAGAAAACAAACACCCCAACATATAATCTATGAGGCATAATGAGTCTTTTGAACGGTTCATTTTTTTTCCAGAAGTTTTTGGAAAATGTGGAAAAAAATGAAAACGCATTTTTTTTTTACACAAAGTTGTCTATTTATCAGATATTTCCAACACATAGCATGTACGTAGCAAAGATGACACCCCAAAATACATTCTGCTACTCCTCCTGAGTATAGCGATACCACATGTGTGAGACTTTTACACAGCGTGGCCACATACAAAGGCCCAACATTGAAGTAGCACCATCAGGCGATCTACGAGCATATATGACACATCTCATTTCTCAACCACCTATTGCATTTTTGAAGGCCCTGGAGCACCAGGACAATGAAATTGCACCCAAAATGACCCCATTTTGGAAAGCAAACACCCCAACGTATAATCTATGAGGCATAATGAGTCTTTTGAACGGTTCATTTTTTTCCAAAAGTTTTTGGAAAATGTGGAAAAAAATGAAAACGCATTTTTTTTTACACAAAGTTGTCTATTTATCAGATATTTCCAACACATAGCATGTACGTAGCAAAGATGACACCCCAAAATACATTCTGCTACTCCTCCTGAGTATGGCGATACCACATGTGTGAGACTTTTACACAGCCTGGCCACATACAGAGGCCCAACATCAAAGTAGCACCATCAGGCGTTCTAGGAGCATAAATGACATATATAATTTCCTGGCAACCTATCATTTTTGAAAACCCTTCATATTTCTAACACATAGCATGCACATACCAAGAATTACAATCCAAAATAAATTCTATTGCAGAAAGGGTAAAAAAAAAGCATTACCTGTGCTTTTAGTAGTATCCACAGAGGAGAGCACTGGTCCATTCAGCAGGCAGGGAGGTGCTTAGCGACAGCAATATTAACTATCCAGGCAGCAGGCAGGAATATTGTCTATAGTCGGCACAGCACAGTCCATAGAAATTGTCCAGGCAGAGACAGCCAGCACAGCCATAATATTGGTCCTGGTACACTGTTAACTGCAGACACTCATTGTATTGTATTGCGACAGGCATGGGCATGGTGGCAGTAAGTCAGCAGCAGGCTGAGGGCCACAATCAGGTAAGACCTGTGCACAGGGGCACAGGGGCACAGGGGTAGAGGCTTCGACCCACCCAAATCTCTATGAAGCCTCCGGACTCCAGACCCTAATTCCGAAACCCGGAGAAAACAAAAATAATTGTTTTCTCCAACCGGAAAAACAATTCTGGAGCCCCTCACATATGTGAGACCCCTGTGTACTACAGTAGCAGGGCAACAGATCAGTCCAAGCGGTAGGCAAAAGCATAGTCCATAAAACAGGCCAGGGTCGGTTCACATGTAAGCAGTCCAAGCGGTAGGTAGTAGAGTAGTTGATAAAACAGGCCAGGGTCAGTTCACGTGGAGGCAGTCCAAACGGTAGGCAGAGGCATAGTCACAAAACAGGCCAGGGTCAGTTCACATGAAAGCAGTCCAAACGGTAGGCAGAGGCATAGTCAAAAAACAGGCCAGGGTCAGTTCACATGGAAGGCAGTGGCATGGTTATTTGGGAAAGAATGGAAAATGGTCAGCACAGATGATGAAAATGGGGAAATGGTTAAAAATATGGGCTAATATTTTATGGATGTGTGATAAATTTGGAAGCATTCACCAATGCAAAGGCCAGGTTGGGAGGGACACTGGGGACAATGGTAGCTGGTATCTCTTCTAAATCCTCTTTTGGTGCACACGCGACATTTTTTTTGCCGTCTTCGGCCTGCTTCAGATGGTGGAATGCTGAAGAGGAAGTGGCGCTCATGGAGTCGGCAAACAGCCTCAGAGCGAAGGTCTTCTTGGGGGGGTCTTTGGTGATAGATGAGGGACGTGACAACTTCTTCTATGAATTTTAGGAAGGAGACGGGGCTTTCGATGGATTTGGTGTAGACTACGTAGGAGTTGTAAATGGCCAAATGGATGAGATAAATTGCTACCTTCTTATACCAGAATCGGGACCTCCTGATTGACAAATAGGGCTGAATCATTTGATCGTTAAAATCTACCCCCCCCATGTAGAGATTATAATCTTGGACACATGTTGGCTTTTCAATGGGACCTTGTCTTCTTTGTACCACAATTGCAGTGTCTTCATGGATGGTGGACATCATGTGCACGTCCCTCTTATCCTTCCACCTCAAGGCCAGCACTTCGTTGCATCTCAATGATGCTCTTTCCCCCCTTCGCAGCTTTTTGTTCACTAAAGATTGTGGGAAGCCCTTTCTATTTTTTCTGGAGGTTCCACAGGCCAGGGTTTTTGCAATGTATAAGTGTTTGAAAAGGGGCAGGCTGGTGTAAAAGTTGTCAACGTAAATGTGATATCCTTTGTTTAGAAGTGGGTATGCCAGGTCCCATACAATCTTTCCAGTTGTGTCCATGTAGGCCGGGCACTCAGGGGGCTGGAGCTGGGAATCTTTTCCTTCATATATGCGGAATGCATACAAATATCCCGTGGCTCTCTCACATAGCTTGTATAACTTTACTCCGTATCTGGCCCTTTTGCTAGGAATATACTGCTTTATTCCTAGCCGGCCTGAAAAGGGTACCAGGGACTCATCGACGCAAATTTTCTGATCGGGGACATAGAGTTCTGCAAATTGTTGAGAAAAGAAATTTATCAGTGGGCGAATCTTGTATAACTTGTCGTAATTTGGATGATTGTGGGGAGGGCACTGGGTGTTGTCGCTGAAGTGAAGAAAGCGCATTATCATCTTGTATCGGGACCTGGACATTAGGGCAGAATAAATGGGCATATTGTGGATGGGGTGGGTGGACCAATAGGCATGTCCTTCATCCCCATAGGATGATTGGGGGTTGTTGGCAATATATTGCTGGGCATACAAATTTGTCTGGTCCACAATAAATTGCAGTATAGTGTCGGGCAAAAACATATGAAAGAAATCAATCTCTGAGAAATTTTGGGTGTTGGTCTGCACACCTGGCAGTGCTGTGAACGGGGGAATAATTGGCGATGCCGAGTTGGAAGGCAGCCATATTGGGTTGGCAAGACCATCTGGCATGTATGTAGAGGCCCTGGCTCTTGGGGGGTGTGACACTCCAGTAGTTGGATTGGAATTTCCTGTGCTGGTACTCAGGCGTGATGTGGCAGGACTGGTACTGGGTCTGGGCATTTGTTCCTGGGGCCTATCGCCGGCGGCATCGCTGGTACTGGGCAATTGTTCCCGGGGCCTAACGCTGGTGGCAGCGCTGGTACTGGGCCTGGGAATTTGTTCCTGGGGCCTATTGGTGGTGGCAGCGCTGGTACTGGGCATTTGTTCCCTGGGCCTAACGCTTGCGGCAGCGATGGTACTGGGCCTGGGAATTTGTTCCTGGGGCCTATTGGTGGTGGCAGCGCTGGTACTGGGCCTGGGAATATAATCCTGGTTTCCAGAGTGCCGTGCCCTTTTGGGAGGGACCCATACTTCCTCCGAATCATTTGTCGATTCACTATTTGGTTCAAATGCCGAACTTGAATCAGAATCCAAATTGGAATCTGATGAGAACTCCCCGTTGCTCTCATCGGTCATGGAGAGGATCTGGAACGCCTCCTCACTGCTGAATACTCTTTTGGACATGACGCGGTGTGACAGGTGGCAGGTGACGGTCACTGATGGGCTGTGCGATAGGTGGCAGCTGACGTTCACTGATCGGTGATGATGGTGTGACAGGCGATGGTCACTGATGGGTGACAGGCCACGGACACTTTCTGGTGATGGGTGACGGTCACTAAAAGGTGACAGGTGATCGGTGATGGCTGACGGTCACTGATGGGTGACAGGTGATGGGTAACGGGTGATGGCTGGTGGTCACTGATGGGTGATGGGTGATGGCTGGCGGTCACTGATGGGTGACGGGTGGCGGTCACTGATGGGTGACGGGTGATGGCTGACGGGTGACAGGTGCACCGCTGATGGTCACTGATTTGTGATGGGTGACAGGTGCACTGCTGATGGTCACTGATTTGTGACGGGTGACAGGAGCACCGCTGGCGGTCACTGATGGGTGACGGGTGATGGCTGGCGGTCACTGATGGGTGACGGCTGGCGGTCACTGATGGGTGACGGCTGGCGGTCACTGATAGGTGACGGCTGGCGGTCACTGATGGGTGACGGCTGGCGGTCACTGATGGGTGACGGCTGGCAGTCACTGATGGGTGACGGGTGATGGCTGGCGGTCACTGATGGGTGACGGGTGATGGCTGACGGGTGACAGGTGCACCGCTGATGGTCACTGATTTGTGACGGGTGACAGGAGCACCGCTCGCGGGCACTGATGGGTGACGGGTGATGGCTGGCGGTCACTGATGGGTGACGGCTGGCGGTCACTGATGGGTGATGGGTGACGGCTGGCGGTCATTGATGGGTGATGGGTGACGGCTGGCGGTCACTGATGGGTGACGGCTGGCGGTCACTGATGGGTGACGGGTGACGGCTGGCGGTCACTGATGGGTGACGGGTGATGGCTGACGGGTGACAGGTGCACCCCTGATGGTCACTGATTTGTGACGGGTGACAGGTGCACCGCTGATGGTCACTGATGGCAGTCCCTTATGTGACAGGTGCACTTTATTGGGTGACACTGGTGACTGTTGGGTGACAGATGACAATTGGGGGGGGCGATGGGACAGGTGTGGTGTTGGTGCAGACACTACAGAACACAGATCGGTAACTCACTGCTTCTGGCTCTTCTCTCCTCACACTGGAAACGGTGTGTGAGGAGAGAAGAGCTGGTAACAGCTAGTTACCGCTCTGTGTTTACATTTATGATAGGCTGTGAATGGATCACAGCCGATCACGTGGGTAAACAGCCAGCCAATGGCTGTTTACCGGCGTCGGTGACGAGTAGTGTTCCCGGGAACACTCCGTCACCGACGTGCACGCGCAGCGCGCTTGCGATCGTGCGCATGCGCCGTGCACAATGGGGTGGACCTATCTGTGATTGGCCGTGACTTCATCACGGCCGATCACGTGGTAAACAGCCATGTCCAATGGCTGTTCACCCCCCTCGGTGACGAGCGGTGTCTCCGTGACACGCCGCCACCGAAGGAACAGGGATGCGCGCGCACCATCGCGCGCACTCCCTGTTTAAATGGGAGGACGTCATATGACACCCTCCCGCAACGAGAGCCGCGCCGCCTGGCCGTCAATTGACGGCCGGCAGTCGACAGGCGGTTAAACAAGCATTGGTTGAACTGGGTGGATTGTTTCTTTTTTCAACCTGAGTAACTATGTACCTATATAACTTAATAGAGAAAAAGAGGGGTGGGGGCAGCTTTACTATACTATACTGGGTTGGACTTCTGTATACTAATCTTTGCAAGCATATTTAGGCTGGCCATAGATGAGTTGTTTTTTCCATTCACCCAGCAGGTTGAGCAAAAAAAAAATGACTTGATTCCCCAATCCAAACATTAAAGGTGGATGGAGGAAGCCCCCCCTGTGCTATTTTATTCTGACAGCAGGGAGAATTCCCTGCTGTCAGCAGCAAAAATCTTACAGGGTGGTTGTACAGAAGTTGATTTGTAGATTGACTTCTGTACAACCACCCTGCCATTACATGGATTGAAATTCGACTGGTTCAGCAGTGACTGGCCAAATTTTGATCCATGTATGGCCTGCTTTACTTTTATGTTGTACTATCAATACATGCCATTAATAAATATGTATAAAACCACACAATAACAATAACACAATTATTTAAACAGGCCAAGTTGGTGTACTATATTCAAATATACTAATATGTATTACATTTATATTCTTCAAAAGTATTTTACTTGCTCAGCAATGAAAGCAAAACCAAAGCAGCCCTTTAATACCAATTATGGCAGGGAGTCTCTGGATTTGAAACACTTGTCTTTATTGCATCAATCCAAAAGTCTATTTACAACACTTAGCATTCCCATGATTTATCATGTTATAAATATTAAATATTTCTGTCTGCAAATGTTCAGTTTATGTATTAAAGCCAACTTCCTCCTTACAATAATTAAGCATGTTCAGCAGCAAGCGTTGTTCTCTCTTCAAAACCTTCTACTTCATTGCCTTGCGGAGTCTATTAACAAGCTGTTAGCCCTGAACACAAATTGATGTTTTAATTGGTTCATTCTGCTTCTTTAACCTCCTAAATGCTTAACAGGTAGTTTTTTTTATGATTTTTATTTTTTGTACTGTGGGCTGATAATATGCCCTCCAAAATGCCACTGTATATCAAAAAAGTGATTTTCTCTAGACAGTGACTTACAATCATATATATGAAGCCATTCTTTGTGAATTGTAATAAATCAGAGTTGCAGATCATCCCAAGCACCTCTTCGTAAAGTGTCATTTTTCCGGCTCGGTTGTCTTCTGATGTGTCTCACTTCATCAGCCAATGACTTGGAAACTCCACCACTTGTCAGCTTCTTTTTAGGGTATTTTCATAGCATTTCAGCGTAAACTGCATCTTCTAAAATGTTTAGGAAAATACTTTTTTGGACGGATATTTTTCTTTCCCCATTTACTGTTAGTGTTTTTGTGTTACAGAAATAAGCTTCTGTTGTGAGGTCAAACATTGGTTTTGGCCTTCCAACCCCTAAGTATTACAAGTAATATAGAGTGGGGACGGAAAGTATTCAGACCTCCTTAAATTTTTCACTCCTTGTTATATTGCAGCCATTTGCTACAATCTTTTTAGTTCATTTTTTCCTCATTAATGTACACACAGGACCCCATATTTACAGAAAAACACCGAATTGTTGACATTTTTGCAGATTGTTTAAAAAAGAAAAACTGAAATATCACATGGTCCTAAGTATTCCGACCCTTTGCTCAGTATTTAGTAGAAGCACCCTTTTGATCGAATACAGCCATGAGTCTTTTGGGGAAAGATGCAACAAGTTTTTCACACCTGGATTTGGGGATCCTCTGCCATTCCTCCTTGCAGATCCTCTCCAGTTCTGTCAGGTTGGATGGTAAACGTTGGTGGACATTTTTAGGTCTCTCCATAGATGCTCAATTGGGTTTAAGTCAGGGCTCTAGCTGGGCCATTCAAGAACAGTCACGGACTTGTTGTGAAGCCATTCCTTCATTATTTTAGCTGTGTGCTTAGGGTCATTGTCTTGTTGGAAGGTAAATCTTCGGCCCAGTCTGAGGTCCTGAGCACTCTGGAGAAGGTTTTCATCCAGGATATCCCTGTAATTGGCCGCATTCATCTTTCCCTCTATTGCAACCAGTCATCCTGTCCCTGTAGCTGAAAAACACCCCCACAGCATGATGCTGCCAACACAATGCTTCACTGTTGGGACTGTATTGGACAGGTGATGAGCAGTGCCTGGTTTTCTCCACACATACTGCGTAGAATTAAGGCCAAGAAGTTCTATCATGGTCTCATCAGACCAAAGAATCTTATTTCTCACCATCTTGGAGTCCTTCAGGTGTTTTTTAACTCCATGCGGGCTTTCATGTGTCTTGCACTGAGGAGAGGCTTCCATCGGGCTACTTTGCCATAAAGCCCCAACTGGTGGAGGGCTGCAGTGATGGTTGACTTCCTACAACTTTCTCCCATCTCCCGACTGCATCTCTGAAGCCTAGCCACAGTGATCTTTGGGTTCTTCTTTACCTCTCTCACCAAAGCTCTTCTCCCCCCCGATAGCTCAGTTTGGCCGGATGGCCAGCTCTAGGAAGGGTTCTGGTCATCCCAAACGTCTCCCATAAGTGGCCTCCATAATTTAAGGATTATGGAGGCCACTGTACTCTTAGGAACCTTAAGTGCAGCAGAAATTTTTTTGTAACCTTGACCAGATCTGTGCCCTGCCACAATTCTGTCTCTGAGCTCTTCAGGCAGTTCCTTTGACCTCATGATTCTCATTTGCTCTGACATGCACTGCGAGCTGTAAGGTCTTATGAAGACAGGTGTGTGGCTTTCCTAATCAAGTCCAATCAGTATAATCAAACACAGCTGAAATGAAGGTGTAGAACCATCTCAAGGATGATCAGAAGAAATGGACAGCACCTGAGTAAATATATGAGTGTCACAGCAAAGGGTCTGAATACTTAGGACCATGTGATATTTCAGTTTTTCTTTTTTAATAAATCTGCAAAAATGTCAACAATTCTGAGTTTTTCTGTCAATATGGGGTGCTGTATGTACATTAATGAGGAAAAAAAATGAACTTAAATGATTTAAGCAAATGGCTGCAATATAACAAAGAGTGAAAAATTTAAAGGGGTCTGAATACTTTCCGTCCCCACGGTATCTGAGCTGTACTTATCTAGCTTTAAACACCCATTCTTTTGCTAGATCTACTGTTTGAAAAGGCTAGCCTTGAGTAATTGCTAAAAAAATACTTCCCAAGATAATAAAGATAAATCAAGATAAAGATAAATAACATCAAGATACTGCATTGACCATGTCCTGATCTCCAAATCTATTTTCCATAATGAAAAATGTTAATAAAAAAATAGGAAGACTGAAAGAAACACATTTTTTTTTTTTTTGCTAAGGGGTGGTTGTACTGTGGTATATTGCAAATCATGTGCACTGGAGACCATTTCAAATGTGTGTTGTGGTGTTCTTCAAAATGAATTCAGACCCAAAGTCAATCGTAAAAATGAATTATAGAGTTATTGACAAGTTAACTGAAGCATACCAGCCCTGTTAAACTTTGTGTGGGCAACTAAGCTTCAAATAAAAACCCTGGTCATAAAATGAATAATAATAATGTATGTCTTCACAATTACACAGGACAGACATTTGCTTTAAATGGTGCTAGCTCACATTTGTTGACATATATTTTTTTATACATCAACATGCATTACAAAGTCTATTAGTGATAATAGCTGTGCACCAAAAGATTTGAATCAAGCCTCATTTTACAGGAGAAAGATTTAGTGAGGGAAAGTGGAACATATTCCCAGTTTACTTTTTTTTTTAATATTTCTGGATGAGGATTTGCAGTGGTCTTTTATATTGGAAAATATATTATTATATTTTACCATTAAAATTATGTGAACAGCTAAGGGATACAAAGGAACCTTTTACTTGAGGTCACCAGGGTCAGGGGAAGCCAGCTTACCTGTAAACATCTAGGTCTGTTAGGTCTATTAGGTTGCCAGATATTTATGGATATACAAAATCTGCAAGCTGGTTAGATGCAGGAGCATAATATCCTTATATCTAGATCTGGATAATGTGTCCACCAAATACAGTATGCACATATTTGATAAAAGGAGGAACATTTCTACCTGGGCCTGCTAATTTAATGAGCTAGGGAGAAACGCACCCCTGCAGTTACATGTTTGCGATTTAGAGTTAAAAGTAAAGAATTTATGTGCTGTTACTAAGTGGATGAAATATTTTGTTCTTTTGTTTGTTTTATTTCCGTGTAACATCTGGAGTGAGTGTGGCATCGCCAGTCTATCAAGTAACATGAGAGTTAACAATCACTAGCGCAAATTACTTTTCTTTCTGGTTCAACAGCTGGACAATAAATCTACATTATTCATAATTAGCATTAGTTACATTTTGAATTATTGCATTAATTAATTTTTAATTAGAAGCAATAGGAGAATGTCTGAGAGCTCAACAGGATTGCTCTGTCTGTAAGGTCACTTTTATGGCGCATTCTCATTTGAAGGAGATTTAACGAAGCATTCTTCTGTAACAGGAGCAATAAAAAAAATTTAGAGAAGCATCTGTAAACATTATGACAGGCAACAGAAAATATTTTAGGCAGGAGTTGTTATATAAAGCATACTAATACGCAGATTAGGATGATATGTTCATTTTACAGTCATGCCACCTTTCAAGAATAAAATCGTTGTCACCATTTTACGGATCCTCTCTCGTAAAATCAGCACACTACATTAATGCTTGGTTTATGTTTTATTCCCTTATATATGTATTTTCTTTCAAAGAAAATTAGTATATAAAATTAACAGCACTGGTATTTTTATTTTTCTGTATAAAAGTGTCTTTCTCGATAATAAACTGTCTGGTATTTTCCCGTCGCTGTAAAGTACTGAAATAATGTCCAGGACATCCCCAAGTTCATTTCTGGCTTTCAGTTTTCATGCCGACAGTGAATTAGCAGTGAAATAAGCCAAGGTAACACAGTGCAGTGTGCGTTATAAATTGGGTTGTCACTTATCTGCTTTTGTTTGGCGCCACATTGCCCTCGTAGTTAGCACCTGGAAAGCTTGATAAATTACATGGCTGGCAGGACTTTGACTCCCGTTTTGCTTTGAGGCTGAGAACTTTCAGAAGGGAAATGGGTTATGTAACTGTGAATCAAATGCTGGATATCTGCATTAAATATTAGTTAGTTTAAAGAGGTATTTTTATAAGCCCAGCTCCTGTGCAAAGAATTTATTGAAGATTATTTGCAAACACTCCTGGACTAGGATTAACAACAGCTATGTGATATTAAAAGGAACTAGCCCACATCTATGTACACCAAGAGACCAAGCTCAGGATCAAGTGAGCAACAATCATCCACAATGTGGAACCTGTGCCAACAATTGTAGAATTAATGCTGGAGCTGTATTTTCATTGTTGAAAGAAAAAACTATGAGTGACTGGAAATATGAACAAATATTGCCTTGATATTGCCAGATAGCAAGGATAAATTGCCACAAATTTGTGGCAGTGATGAATTGTATGTCTTGTTAACTTGCTGCACATTTTCACTGGCAAGTTGTACACTTGCAGAGCACTTGAAGCAGAAGTTCTAGTTGACACTTTTCCAATTTGTAGCAAATTTGTGTGGCAAATCTCTAGCAAGAGCAATATTGCAGTGGTGAGTCTAAAGCAAGAGCTCTACAAGTCTACAGCATGAAAATTCAGCCACAGTGACCCCTGTGGTGGGATGAGTATTGCACAACATAACTGAACCAGAACTTGCAGCAGACAGACAATAGCTTAGCAAGTTATTTTCAAACTTGCAGCACAATTTCTTGCTATCTGGCGATAGCTTCTTTTTTTTTTTTTTTTTTAAATAAGCCTTCTAAGAAATCCTTGAATACATTTCTAGCCAAAATGTGTGTCCTGGTTTTGGTTAAAAGGAGGAATATTTAGAACCTCTGTTCTTATTGCTGTGCACCATTAAAGAGATTTTCTTTCACTTCCTGACCCAATGGCATTACAAGACCTGAGAGTAATCCCACCATTGGCAGCTGACACCTGAACACCCATATCCCACTGGAAGATTTCTTCTTAACTACTATTTTGTTGACAGATATCACATATTGGATTTCTATTTACATTCTGTCAGTGTGACTGGTGACATGGGCAATGTTTTCAGCAATATAAACTGGCAGGGATTTTAACTCCTCTCTATCATTTTTTTAAATAAAAGATTCTTCTAGAGCAGGGATCTTCAAACTATGGCCCTCCAGCTGTTGCATAACTATACATCCCATGAGGCATTGTAAAACTCTGACATTCACAGACTTGACTAGGCATGATGGAAATTGTAGTTCCTGCACAACTGGAGGGCCATAGTTTAGAGACCCCTGTTCTATGGCATTACATTTATAGAGAGAAAATGGAAAAAGAGAGGCAAAATTTAGTAAAGGGCTGTTTTAATTACAAAATGGAATACCACTATGTGATCACAAAAATGGTAAATAAGGGGGAAAGGCAGTCATGTATGCTCCCTAGGACCCCACAAGCCTCTGTGAGGTTGCCCTGTTTCCAAATATTATTACAACCTATGAAGCTCACAAGAGTTCAGAACATCCCAAAACACTACACTCAGACACATCATAACCCTTATAACAATGCCAGTGTCATTAATTCCATACATGTTTTTGTCCGTCAGACATTTTTCAGTTTTTTTCCCCATTTACTCGTATTTCCTATCACTACATATTATAGGTGTAATTTGTTTGCTTTTTGAATACCAATTTTTGTTTCCTTCTGCTGTAGGGGGCTATTACAAGGGGAGTAATTCTCCAAAAAGCACATATTCACTTAAAAATTCTAGCCAGAATCAGAAGCAATCTCCATCTTTTTTTAATTTCCCTACAACTATAATTTTTAATAAACACAGGCCAAGATAAAATTAAGGGCTTTGTTGGTAAGCATTTATTTACTCCAAGTGAGTTTTCCATTATAATACAATTCTACTGGAATAGAAAACCTGCTTGAAGCAGGTCAAATGCACCTGGCATTTGGAATGATCTCAGGAGCATCTCAAACCAACTCCAACTGATGCCATCAACACGAACCCAGAGCCTGTGAAGACAGGACCCTAGCAAATCATTCAGCTTTATTGAGCTGTTGTGGTCTTTTTTTTTAGATGTTTCCTAATGTAAAGCCATGTAACACAAACACATACACATACACAATGAAATTCACTTTGCAAACCATCTCTTTTCTAGGAACTAGTAATGATCAATGTTTCCCTAGAGATACCATTAATAACCCCCCAAGTCACAAGTCGTGGTTTAAATTGTTGCTGCAATTATTTTGTTTTAGCACTGTTTAATAATAGCATCTAATTCCCATGGCTGTTTGAGGGTCCGATGACAATTGATAACTAAGGGAAAAAATAGTCCTGAAACTGAATTGATCAGCTTTTGGGATTCTAATCCTGCTGAAAAGGATTTTATAAGAAGGTTCTGTAGCACATTGCACTTAGGACATTGCAATTACAAACAGACAAGTATCAGTTTCAGAGTACCTGAAAGCTAGGGAGTGGTCCAGTTATGGCCAAGCTGGTCAATGTAGGTGGATCAAAAGTATTTTTTTGCCTCTTATGTAGAACAGTGAGGGGACGGAGACAAGATGTAGTGCAAAACATACACTTGAAAGTATGGAAGCTGCCCTTACTGGCATCACCTTCTGAATTTTTTTTTCACGGGATGTGGAAATTAGCAGACCTTGCATTTTCATGCAGTGTCATCTTTAAGCTAGGTTTAACGTATTATTTTTTGCCATCTGTATCTGTTTAGAAATATTTACCTTCCCTTCCTGTTCTATACACTCAACAATGTGATGGAAATCCCCTATTAAACAATCGCCATGGAAACAAGAGTTCCCATTGGCAGATTTTCCCCAGATTTTCCAAATTTTGGATTTACCCGCACTTTCATTCCTAGTGATCATTTGCGTGGTAGGATTAAAGGTTTAAAACAAAAGAAAGAATCTTCACCAACCACCAACAAAGTGATAACAATCAGTGCCTCCACCAATAGCTGTAGGGCCTGCTTACTGGGCTCCTATTGATCCCTCATTACAAGGGATTAATAACGCTTGTGGCTATAGCTCAGCCAAGGCTTTTACATCGGGTTCAGATGGTCTCCCAACTGCACTCTTTAGTAGCATGTAGGCTGAGATGGTATCTATGAAAAGAGCATTGGGAAGTTTGAGAATTAAGGTGAATCCACTCACACCGTGGTACTAGGCTGATAAAATGGCGCATCTTCCCCAGCCTGGAGGGATCAATAGGAGCCAGTAAGCAGACCCTACAGCTATTGGTGGAGGCACTGATTGTTATCACTTCGGTGGTGGTTGGGGAAGATTACTTTCAGGATCCACTCTCACAACATTTATGGACTGTTTTTTAACATTTTTTTATTGCCACATTACATATGTGAACATTGCTCCACAAATTTTGAGAATTAAAGGTATATTAACCACTTTGCATCTGGAGACTTGTTTTTAACATTTTCCATACACATGTTAAAATCTGCATTTATACTAGAATATTACTTAAATCCTCAAACAATTACATACTTTCTGAAAGTAGAGACCATGTAGAATAAAGTAGTGGCTGTTTCACTTTTCACTGTGCAGGATATTTGCACAACTGTTTATTAAATCTTTATTTTAAAAAAAAAAATACAGTAACATTACTTTTTGTTCACACAAACACAATATAGTATCCATTTTTTTGGTAAAAGCTTTCCCTAACTTTACACTTTAAGTCACAAAAACTATTCAAACAATGGGAATTATTTACGAAAGGCAAATCCACTTTGCACTACAAGTGCAAACTACAAGTGCAAAGTGCACTTGAAATTGCACTGAAAGTACACTTGGAAGTGCAGTCGCTGTAGATCCGAGGGGACATGCAATGAAAAATAAAAAACAGCATTTTAGCTTGCAGATTGCAGAGCTTCCCCTCATTTCAGATCTACCCCTTAGATTTACAGCGACTGCACTTCCAAGTGCACTTTCAGTGCAATTTCAAATGCACTTTGCACTTGTAGTTTGCACTTGTAGTGCAAAGTGGATTTGCCTTTCGTAAATAACCCCCATTGCCTCTATCACAAATCCCAAAAAAGGGGGTTAGTCCTTATTTTAGAAGAGTGAAGAGATTCATGCAGTTCTTTCCTTTATGCTCCTTATGGCTTATAGCAAAGATACAGCCTAATAATACAAAGTCATTTATTCCAAACTGCAGACATTATTGAGAATCATTACACAAAAAATTAGATTGAAATTTAAACATTATTGTGGTAGTTTTACAACTCTAAGGAGTAGTCCAGTCGATCAATTCTCTCGTGTAGATGGGTTTAGTTTTGGGCTAATCTCAGACTAGCATCGTAGGTGACCTGGCTGCCACAGCTAAGTTTTATTTTCCCATTCTAATATTCTAAACTACTAAATAATATTAACTTTATTTTAATACAGTCTTCATATTAGTTATAGTTGACATCAGATTGCCTGGTTGCAATAAGCCTTAGGGGATTTCAGAATAAAAAAGTTCCTGAACTGAATGCAGCTACAATATTTTCATCACAATTTAAAGGGCCTGCAGGCATGCTAAATTCTTCGCACAATGTTACATTTAACACTCTGCTGCATGACCCTGAGTCCTCATTTACATTTCTGCAATGAAAATATTTTTCATGAAGAACTTTTCAGCGTGGCATATTCTAATAAAAGGTAATACATCTGGTCCATATGCTGACATTTTGGCAACTGATTATCTACATTTTTTTAGGATATTGTACAGTGTTTTTTCTCTTGCATTATTTTTCCACTTTTAGGAATCCAGTGTAACTAATGCTGTATCACTAAACCTAAAGAGAGACTACAACCAAAAAATGCCCAGATATGCAGTGACTCGCCAGGTCTAAAGCAAAAAAAAAGATGGTTCCTAATCATAAATTATAAAAGGATTATGCAAATGAAAAAAAAAAAAAAAAAAATATATATATATATATATATATATATATATATATATATATATATATATATAGTATCAGCCCCAGAAGGATGTACCCCCTTCCTGACCAGAGCACTTTATGCGATTCGGCACTGCGTCGCTTTAAGTGACAATTGCGCGGTCGTGCGACGTGGCTCCAAAACAAAATTGACGTCCTTTTTTTCCCACAAATAGAGCTTTCTTTTGGTGGTATTTGATCACCTCTGCGATTTTTATTTTTTGCGCTATAAACAAAATAAGAGCTACAATTTTGAAAAAAAGCATTATTTTTTACTTTTTGCTATAATAAATATCCCCAAAAAATATATTAAAAAACTTTTTTTTCTCAGTTTAGGCCGATACATATTCTTCTACATATTTTTGGTTAAAAAAAATCGCAATAAGCGTTTATTGATTGGTTTGCGCAAAAGTTATAGCGTAAGGGGATATCACAAGCAAGGGGAATTACTAAGGGGAAGGGTGGGACTTTAAATGAAACATGTGACCGCACACAGGTAATAGGGTGAACATAGAGGAATTTATTACCGTAATATTAAAGCATACACATTGCAACCGTAATATACATACAGTAAAACAATTCATGCATAGTTACATAGATAAAATCATAATTGAATGAAATATACTATACATTGTAATGTTCATACAATCAATGGATAGGTAACAATGGTAAAGCATAAAAAAGGTATGGAAATTGATGACACAAGATACCACTTGTAATAATTCCCTAGTGCACCACAAACAAAGTTAGGTAAAATGTTGTTAAAAACGGTAATGCCTGCTGGACCTAAGGCCTCTTTTGGACCTGTGGGGGGGTTAAAATATGGTATAATTGATAGGGACTGGTGAAAAAGTAGGACACGGCAATTAGTAGCTCAACGCGTTTCGTGGCTTCCATGCCACTCGTCAGGAGCAAGCACGTGTAATCTGAAATTATATAGGAATAAAATAAATGGAGGAAAACAAAAGAAAAGAAATGATCCTGGGGGAGCATGGTAATTGAGCCCCCTGCAACTAGTATAAAGGAATACTCACTAAGAGACTGGGCACTGATAGTATGGCGGGGGGATACCGCAAGCCATCCAGGGTACCCCCAACGGGAGCCGAGGCGGAGAGCCCCGCGGGGACGGAAGCAGGCGCCAACCAGGGTAGGCATGGGGACCGAGGATGATCTATGGAGGTGAACAAAAGATGAGTGAAAAAGGTGAGTAAAAGAAGAGGGAGGAGGGGAGGAAAGAGAACCCTGGGGACAAAGAGTGAAGGGAGAAACATAGTGGAGGACATGGGAGGAGAAAAGTGACCTGGAAGTAGGTGCAGAGTGGGTGGAGAGTGAGAAAGCGTAACAGTGCAGTGACCAGCCAAGGTGAAGAGTGCTAGTGATAGGTGTACCTGAAGAAAAATATGATTGGGATTCCAGAGGAAGGAGGGTTCCCAAAACGTGTGAAATAGGAGCTGTGAACATCCTCGAATGCCCAGGCCGCCCCGGAGAGCGTCCATATAACGCCGCCACGGGGCCGCCCACCAACGTCACGCCGTGAAGCGGGGGGAGGGGCACCGCGAGTCGGACAATTGTCCGGCACAGCGGCACAGAGAACTCCCCATTAGCCCACGAGAATGGAAACCAACAACTGCGCATGAGGCGCCACCGAAGGGACGCCGCACGCACAGTGCGGTGCGTGACGTCGACGCGCATGACACGGCGTCCAACCCCCCCGAGGCGTACCTGAGGGAGGGGGAGGAGACCCGTAAGGCGCGTCGCGGCTCCCGATGGGGAATAGAAACCGGACGGCAGGGCAGTCCCACCAACACACACCACCAGCGACCCGGCCCCATAGGATAAATCTAAAGTATAAACAAAATAGCACTAGAGCATTAACTATTACAACGGGTATCTATGGATGGTATTGGTAAATGGATTATATTAGTGGAAAACAGGAGAGGTGTCACAAAGGTCATCAAGGGCAGTATAGATGATAGACATAAGCCTAATAGAGCGAAGACAACATGTTTCCATCCCTATGTATACGTTCAAGCAAGAGGGGGGTTTTGTAGGGACTGTAGGGAAATTATGACCTGGTAGGGACACCTATTTCCATCCCTAGGGACTTTGAGTGAAACCATGATCTGGTAGGGTCATGTGTTTCCATCCCAATTCATATCACAAGCAAGGGGAATTACTAAGGGGAAGGGTGGGACTTTAAATGAAACATGTGACCGCACACAGGTAATAGGGTGAACATAGAGGAATTTATTACCGTAATATTAAAGCATACACATTGCAACCGTAATATACATACAGTAAAACAATTCATGCATAGTTACATAGATAAAATCATAATTGAATGAAATATACTATACATTGTAATGTTCATACAATCAATGGATAGGTAACAATGGTAAAGCATAAAAAAGGTATGGAAATTGATGACACAAGATACCACTTGTAATAATTCCCTAGTGCACCACAAACAAAGTTAGGTAAAATGTTGTTAAAAACGGTAATGCCTGCTGGACCTAAGGCCTCTTTTGGACCTGTGGGGGGGTTAAAATATGGTATAATTGATAGGGACTGGTGAAAAAGTAGGACACGGCAATTAGTAGCTCAACGCGTTTCGTGGCTTCCATGCCACTCGTCAGGAGCAAGCACGTGTAATCTGAAATTATATAGGAATAAAATAAATGGAGGAAAACAAAAGAAAAGAAATGATCCTGGGGGAGCATGGTAATTGAGCCCCCTGCAACTAGTATAAAGGAATACTCACTAAGAGACTGGGCACTGATAGTATGGCGGGGGGATACCGCAAGCCATCCAGGGTACCCCCAACGGGAGCCGAGGCGGAGAGCCCCGCGGGGACGGAAGCAGGCGCCAACCAGGGTAGGCATGGGGACCGAGGATGATCTATGGAGGTGAACAAAAGATGAGTGAAAAAGGTGAGTAAAAGAAGAGGGAGGAGGGGAGGAAAGAGAACCCTGGGGACAAAGAGTGAAGGGAGAAACATAGTGGAGGACATGGGAGGAGAAAAGTGACCTGGAAGTAGGTGCAGAGTGGGTGGAGAGTGAGAAAGCGTAACAGTGCAGTGACCAGCCAAGGTGAAGAGTGCTAGTGATAGGTGTACCTGAAGAAAAATATGATTGGGATTCCAGAGGAAGGAGGGTTCCCAAAACGTGTGAAATAGGAGCTGTGAACATCCTCGAATGCCCAGGCCGCCCCGGAGAGCGTCCATATAACGCCGCCACGGGGCCGCCCACCAACGTCACGCCGTGAAGCGGGGGGAGGGGCACCGCGAGTCGGACAATTGTCCGGCACAGCGGCACAGAGAACTCCCCATTAGCCCACGAGAATGGAAACCAACAACTGCGCATGAGGCGCCACCGAAGGGACGCCGCACGCACAGTGCGGTGCGTGACGTCGACGCGCATGACACGGCGTCCAACCCCCCCGAGGCGTACCTGAGGGAGGGGGAGGAGACCCGTAAGGCGCGTCGCGGCTCCCGATGGGGAATAGAAACCGGACGGCAGGGCAGTCCCACCAACACACACCACCAGCGACCCGGCCCCATAGGATAAATCTAAAGTATAAACAAAATAGCACTAGAGCATTAACTATTACAACGGGTATCTATGGATGGTATTGGTAAATGGATTATATTAGTGGAAAACAGGAGAGGTGTCACAAAGGTCATCAAGGGCAGTATAGATGATAGACATAAGCCTAATAGAGCGAAGACAACATGTTTCCATCCCTATGTATACGTTCAAGCAAGAGGGGGGTTTTGTAGGGACTGTAGGGAAATTATGACCTGGTAGGGACACCTATTTCCATCCCTAGGGACTTTGAGTGAAACCATGATCTGGTAGGGTCATGTGTTTCCATCCCAATTCATATCACAAGCAAGGGGAATTACTAAGGGGAAGGGTGGGACTTTAAATGAAACATGTGACCGCACACAGGTAATAGGGTGAACATAGAGGAATTTATTACCGTAATATTAAAGCATACACATTGCAACCGTAATATACATACAGTAAAACAATTCATGCATAGTTACATAGATAAAATCATAATTGAATGAAATATACTATACATTGTAATGTTCATACAATCAATGGATAGGTAACAATGGTAAAGCATAAAAAAGGTATGGAAATTGATGACACAAGATACCACTTGTAATAATTCCCTAGTGCACCACAAACAAAGTTAGGTAAAATGTTGTTAAAAACGGTAATGCCTGCTGGACCTAAGGCCTCTTTTGGACCTGTGGGGGGGTTAAAATATGGTATAATTGATAGGGACTGGTGAAAAAGTAGGACACGGCAATTAGTAGCTCAACGCGTTTCGTGGCTTCCATGCCACTCGTCAGGAGCAAGCACGTGTAATCTGAAATTATATAGGAATAAAATAAATGGAGGAAAACAAAAGAAAAGAAATGATCCTGGGGGAGCATGGTAATTGAGCCCCCTGCAACTAGTATAAAGGAATACTCACTAAGAGACTGGGCACTGATAGTATGGCGGGGGGATACCGCAAGCCATCCAGGGTACCCCCAACGGGAGCCGAGGCGGAGAGCCCCGCGGGGACGGAAGCAGGCGCCAACCAGGGTAGGCATGGGGACCGAGGATGATCTATGGAGGTGAACAAAAGATGAGTGAAAAAGGTGAGTAAAAGAAGAGGGAGGAGGGGAGGAAAGAGAACCCTGGGGACAAAGAGTGAAGGGAGAAACATAGTGGAGGACATGGGAGGAGAAAAGTGACCTGGAAGTAGGTGCAGAGTGGGTGGAGAGTGAGAAAGCGTAACAGTTCAGTGACCAGCCAAGGTGAAGAGTGCTAGTGATAGGTGTACCTGAAGAAAAATATGATTGGGATTCCAGAGGAAGGAGGGTTCCCAAAACGTGTGAAATAGGAGCTGTGAACATCCTCGAATGCCCAGGCCGCCCCGGAGAGCGTCCATATAACGCCGCCACGGGGCCGCCCACCAACGTCACGCCGTGAAGCGGGGGGAGGGGCACCGCGAGTCGGACAATTGTCCGGCACAGCGGCACAGAGAACTCCCCATTAGCCCACGAGAATGGAAACCAACAACTGCGCATGAGGCGCCACCGAAGGGACGCCGCACGCACAGTGCGGTGCGTGACGTCGACGCGCATGACACGGCGTCCAACCCCCCCGAGGCGTACCTGAGGGAGGGGGAGGAGACCCGTAAGGCGCGTCGCGGCTCCCGATGGGGAATAGAAACCGGACGGCAGGGCAGTCCCACCAACACACACCACCAGCGACCCGGCCCCATAGGATAAATCTAAAGTATAAACAAAATAGCACTAGAGCATTAACTATTACAACGGGTATCTATGGATGGTATTGGTAAATGGATTATATTAGTGGAAAACAGGAGAGGTGTCACAAAGGTCATCAAGGGCAGTATAGATGATAGACATAAGCCTAATAGAGCGAAGACAACATGTTTCCATCCCTATGTATACGTTCAAGCAAGAGGGGGGTTTTGTAGGGACTGTAGGGAAATTATGACCTGGTAGGGACACCTATTTCCATCCCTAGGGACTTTGAGTGAAACCATGATCTGGTAGGGTCATGTGTTTCCATCCCAATTCATATCACAAGCAAGGGGAATTACTAAGGGGAAGGGTGGGACTTTAAATGAAACATGTGACCGCACACAGGTAATAGGGTGAACATAGAGGAATTTATTACCGTAATATTAAAGCATACACATTGCAACCGTAATATACATACAGTAAAACAATTCATGCATAGTTACATAGATAAAATCATAATTGAATGAAATATACTATACATTGTAATGTTCATACAATCAATGGATAGGTAACAATGGTAAAGCATAAAAAAGGTATGGAAATTGATGACACAAGATACCACTTGTAATAATTCCCTAGTGCACCACAAACAAAGTTAGGTAAAATGTTGTTAAAAACGGTAATGCCTGCTGGACCTAAGGCCTCTTTTGGACCTGTGGGGGGGTTAAAATATGGTATAATTGATAGGGACTGGTGAAAAAGTAGGACACGGCAATTAGTAGCTCAACGCGTTTCGTGGCTTCCATGCCACTCGTCAGGAGCAAGCACGTGTAATCTGAAATTATATAGGAATAAAATAAATGGAGGAAAACAAAAGAAAAGAAATGATCCTGGGGGAGCATGGTAATTGAGCCCCCTGCAACTAGTATAAAGGAATACTCACTAAGAGACTGGGCACTGATAGTATGGCGGGGGGATACCGCAAGCCATCCAGGGTACCCCCAACGGGAGCCGAGGCGGAGAGCCCCGCGGGGACGGAAGCAGGCGCCAACCAGGGTAGGCATGGGGACCGAGGATGATCTATGGAGGTGAACAAAAGATGAGTGAAAAAGGTGAGTAAAAGAAGAGGGAGGAGGGGAGGAAAGAGAACCCTGGGGACAAAGAGTGAAGGGAGAAACATAGTGGAGGACATGGGAGGAGAAAAGTGACCTGGAAGTAGGTGCAGAGTGGGTGGAGAGTGAGAAAGCGTAACAGTGCAGTGACCAGCCAAGGTGAAGAGTGCTAGTGATAGGTGTACCTGAAGAAAAATATGATTGGGATTCCAGAGGAAGGAGGGTTCCCAAAACGTGTGAAATAGGAGCTGTGAACATCCTCGAATGCCCAGGCCGCCCCGGAGAGCGTCCATATAACGCCGCCACGGGGCCGCCCACCAACGTCACGCCGTGAAGCGGGGGGAGGGGCACCGCGAGTCGGACAATTGTCCGGCACAGCGGCACAGAGAACTCCCCATTAGCCCACGAGAATGGAAACCAACAACTGCGCATGAGGCGCCACCGAAGGGACGCCGCACGCACAGTGCGGTGCGTGACGTCGACGCGCATGACACGGCGTCCAACCCCCCCGAGGCGTACCTGAGGGAGGGGGAGGAGACCCGTAAGGCGCGTCGCGGCTCCCGATGGGGAATAGAAACCGGACGGCAGGGCAGTCCCACCAACACACACCACCAGCGACCCGGCCCCATAGGATAAATCTAAAGTATAAACAAAATAGCACTAGAGCATTAACTATTACAACGGGTATCTATGGATGGTATTGGTAAATGGATTATATTAGTGGAAAACAGGAGAGGTGTCACAAAGGTCATCAAGGGCAGTATAGATGATAGACATAAGCCTAATAGAGCGAAGACAACATGTTTCCATCCCTATGTATACGTTCAAGCAAGAGGGGGGTTTTGTAGGGACTGTAGGGAAATTATGACCTGGTAGGGACACCTATTTCCATCCCTAGGGACTTTGAGTGAAACCATGATCTGGTAGGGTCATGTGTTTCCATCCCAATTCATATCACAAGCAAGGGGAATTACTAAGGGGAAGGGTGGGACTTTAAATGAAACATGTGACCGCACACAGGTAATAGGGTGAACATAGAGGAATTTATTACCGTAATATTAAAGCATACACATTGCAACCGTAATATACATACAGTAAAACAATTCATGCATAGTTACATAGATAAAATCATAATTGAATGAAATATACTATACATTGTAATGTTCATACAATCAATGGATAGGTAACAATGGTAAAGCATAAAAAAGGTATGGAAATTGATGACACAAGATACCACTTGTAATAATTCCCTAGTGCACCACAAACAAAGTTAGGTAAAATGTTGTTAAAAACGGTAATGCCTGCTGGACCTAAGGCCTCTTTTGGACCTGTGGGGGGGTTAAAATATGGTATAATTGATAGGGACTGGTGAAAAAGTAGGACACGGCAATTAGTAGCTCAACGCGTTTCGTGGCTTCCATGCCACTCGTCAGGAGCAAGCACGTGTAATCTGAAATTATATAGGAATAAAATAAATGGAGGAAAACAAAAGAAAAGAAATGATCCTGGGGGAGCATGGTAATTGAGCCCCCTGCAACTAGTATAAAGGAATACTCACTAAGAGACTGGGCACTGATAGTATGCTTGTGATATGAATTGGGATGGAAACACATGACCCTACCAGATCATGGTTTCACTCAAAGTCCCTAGGGATGGAAATAGGTGTCCCTACCAGGTCATAATTTCCCTACAGTCCCTACAAAACCCCCCTCTTGCTTGAGCGTAAGGGGATAGTTTTTTTTATTTTTATTAATAATTTTTTTTTTTACTAGTTTTGGTGGCGATCAGCGTTTTTTATTGTGACTGCGACATTATGGCAGACACATCGGATATTTTTTACTTAATTTTGGGACCATTGTCATTTTGACAGCAATCAGTGCTATAAAAATGCACTGATTCCTGTGTAAATGACACTGGCAGTGAAGGGGTTAACCACTAGGGGGCGGGGAGGGGTTAAGTGTGTCCTAGGGGAGTGATTCTAACTGTCAGGGGGGTGGGCTGTGTGTGTGACGTCACTGATCTCTGCTCCCAATGACAGGGAGCAGAGATCGAGTGATACTGTCACTAGGCAGAACGGGGAGATGCTGTTTAAAATGGCATCTCCCCGTTCGTCCTCTCCGTGAGGACGTGCGGCGATCGAGTCCGCGGGACCCGTGACCCAACTCACGGAGATCGCGGCAGGCGCACGCGCGCCGGTGGCGGCGTGCGTGCGCACACATGGCGGCAAGTTCAAAGTAACGTACGGGTACGTTACTTTGCGCAGCCATGCCATTCTGACGACGTAAATGTACAGGAGCCGGTCGGGAACCGGTTAACAGTGAATGATGGTCCTAGAATTATTGCTCTCATACTGACATTTATGGCAATACCTAATGTGTGGTGCAATAGCGATTTACATATGTGTGCCCTACATGCATGTGTTTTAATGCTCATGGTGTCAGGATTATTTTTAAGATTGTTTTTGTTATTTTTATTTATTTTATTATCATTTGAATTTTTTAACATCTTTATTAGTATTGCAAGAGGGCTAACAAGCCGTCTATGTATGTCATAACATTGGCAGGTGAAAATGTTCTCTTTATGGAGACATGAGGGGTCTATTAGACCCTTAATGTCTCCCCTGCCCTCCACTCCAGTTAATCAAGTACAGGACTGTGCTTGATTGGCCGTTTACATGGCATTTCAGACAGGATTCTGATAACTTGGAACCTGTACATGCTGAGAGCTGAGTGCTTACATGTTCATTGATTGCAGTTCAGATCAGAAAATTGTCCTCTTACCATGACAGCTGTGGTTGCAATTAATGATGAGCGAAATTAGGAGTTTTTGCTTCTTAGAAGGAAAAAAAATAAATAAAAATGTTTTGGTGAAAATGCATAGGGGTTCATTTACTTAAGTCAAATTGGATTTCACTTAGCAAGAGAATTTGCACTTTGCAAGGACATTTTCCCTTAGTTAATTAATACTAAAATAACAAGCAAATAGGAAAAACATTTTTTTTGCTTACTTATGTTTGGATGATGGAAGCCCAGCACAGTTCCCCCACATTCACAAAGGTAAGGGAAAATGTCTTTCCAATGTGCAATTTCACAAATGAACAGCCTAATTCCCTTTACTAAAGCAAACCTATTCAGCCAAAAGAAAATGTACATTTAGAGTGCACCTGTGCACAGACTAAGTACATTAAAAAAGTTTACATAATATTTTAGTCAAACAGCATAGGTCTCAAGCTTGTTTGAGTAGAATGTTTGAGCTTGATCATTCCACCTGCTGATTCAAGCCTGGGACCAAAAACTGTGAATTTATTCTGGGTAGGAATCCATCCCTGCAGGGTGTGTGTCATGGGGAGCCTTGTTACCTGTCTATTGATGTGAAAACATATGCAGTCTGCTGACCTTTGTTATGGGGGTCAGGTAATTAAGGTAAGAGAGGACCTAAGCAGGAAGGTGAAGGACTTCTTCTACTATATTTTCAGCACTTGGACTTTTATTTGTTTTTGTTGACTTCACATATATTTTGTTTTTATTGCAAAGGTGGTCACGTGACTGTTATTCACTGATTTTGTCACATTTATAAATTATGAGTTTTTGCTTTATGTAAATAAAGCACTTTCAGTGAAATGGATTAAAGATAATCAGGAAGTCAAACTTAAATTGCACTTGTATCCAGACTCTGAAAAATTAATGTTGCCTACCAAGATAACCATTGTTGCTAGTAATTAGGAGCACAATTGGGAGTTTTTGATTATAGAAAAATAAAAAAATGTTGATAAAATGCATTTGGGGTAAACATATGGCTTCTTTTAAAGTGCTATACATAGTCTGGTCACAGGTTCATCTTGAACATGGCTTTCAGGGGTTTTTAAGGCAACTGCTCAGATCAGTTTGAAACTAGCAAAAGGAACAAAGGCACATTGGGCAGGGCAATATATAAAACAGGCAGAGAGACCCAGCACATTCAAGCTAACTAGTAAAACAAAAAAAACAAACTAGGCTGTCTTATTCCTAGTACACATGGGCCAAATGTCGAGAGACATTGGCTGGTTCAATAAAAAATGGGCAACATTTACATGTCACCTGGTCCATTTGGTTGGCTTCTGTCGGACGAGCATGCTGGAAAACCAGCAGCCAACCGGCTCCAGATCAGCGCTCTCAGCAAATGGCTGAGAGCACTGATTGGAGTGTTCTAACGGGGGGTGTCTCCCTGGCAGAGCACAACAACTAAGTGGGGGAGATCGCTGTACTAATGTTGGATCATTAGTACAGTGGCTCCGACTGGACCCTGTACCAGGCTTTAAGTAACTAGGATAATGTAAATTAAAACAAGACAAATTCACTTGTTGTAGTCACACTGCTGCTCCATGGCACCTTTGATAAATGTGTTCCCTAACTCAAAACTATCATTGTGACCAAAACTAATCCAGGTAATGTAAGATGGCTTCAGCTCTGCTCTACACCCACAGGTGAGATAATCTTCTGTTGATGCAGAGCAGAGCTGAAACAATCCTGCATTACCTGGTTTAGCTTTGGTTACGGTGAGACGACATCCTGGGTGCGATCGGTTGCTATTTTTCTGTAGCTTATTGTAGCCTGACAAGTCCTTTTATATGATCTGCACAAGATCTGCACGAGTTCCTTACACGTTATGTTGGCTGATATCAGTGATCAGTGATAGGAGCATTAGAGCGGCCCTTTTTTTTTTGTTTGTCTACATCAAAACTATCATTGCTCAATCTACTGTATGGAGAATATATATAGCAATGCACAAACTAAGGGCAGGTTTACCTAGGGGCAACCCCCTTCCTCCTTCCAGGTATAGCAACACACTAGCTGTGACCACACTTTACAGAAGAGCCTTGGCACTGCAGTGTGGCTTCTGCATGTATTTGCAAATTTATGCAACTAAATCCTGTTTTTAACCTACAGTAAGTACAACAGTTTAGTTAGATTTTTCTTTTTTTTTTACTTTAGTTCATGTCGCCGACCTGGTCCAATCAGCGCCAGTGCAGTGACAGTAGTGTCCATAGCCCTGTGTGAACTATGGCTATAACAAATTTTAGCTTACACAGGATTTCGTTTTTACTTAATCTGTTTTTAATCTAAGTATTTGTGATAGTTTAATTACTTTTTTAACCATTTAGTGCTAGTGCACTAGCTTACACTAGGCTTTGTGTTCACTCCAAATGGTTAAATGAAGTGGAAAGGAAGGTGAGTGGGTATATGCTCCTAGGTTCATTAAACCATGCATGAACAAAGCACAGGTTCACTTTGGTATTTATAATTTCAATTTTAAAAGTTTTTTATCCAATAGAATATATCAAAGAGAGAGCAACAAGGGGTATGGGACTTTATATGAAGCACATGGTAGCAATTCAATAAATTGACGGATATATAAAGTGTTTATTAAATTATATACAGAGGATACATACATGTTGCTAATATCAGTCTAGAAACAATTCAACATGATACTAACACTGATAACACATGACCTAGCATGATGAGATTACACAGTTCACCAATTGCATATAAGTACATACATAGATTGCAAGGTAATACCTGCATGACCTATGGCCTCACTTGTCCTATTGAAATGGTTAAAAAGTGTACAACATGAAAATATTATACAAAAGAAAAACACAGCATCTGGTAGCTCTATGCGTTTCGTGGCTATTGGGCCACTCATCAGGAGCAAGCACGTGGTGTATCTGTAATTGAAAAATATATATAATCTCTAAATGGTCTAACATATATCAACATGGACACAGATGGGGTAAAGGAAGCCCCACCCGAAATATGCATGTTTACTCACCAAAAACCGTATGTTGATGGTGAAAAGCTGACGGTAGTGAGCCATCCGGGGACATTATGGCCAGGTGCTGAGGTGGACAACCCAGCAATGGCAGCCACCACAGGCACCGTCCAGGGCGGATAAGGAACTGCAGGGCACTCTGGGAATGTAGGTGGTGGGTAACCAACCAAGTGAGGTCTATGTAGGGAGGATGTCCCCAGATGGCTCACTACCTTTAGCTTTTCACCATCAACATATGATTTTTGGTGAGTAAACATGTATATTTCGGGTGGGGCTTCCTTTTTACCCCATCCGTGTCCATATTGATATATGTTATTCATATATATTTTTCAATTACAGATACATCACCTGCTTGCTCCTAATGGGTGGCCCAATACCCACAAAACGCGTAGAGCTACCAGATGCCATGTTTTACTTTTGTATCATATTTTCATGTTTTACGCTTTTTAACCATTATGATATCACCAGTGAGGCCATAGGTCATGCAGGCATTACCTTGCAATCTATGTATGTACTTATACGCAATTGGCGGACTGTGTACTTTCATCATGTTATGTCATGTGTTACTAGTGTTATTATCATGTTTAATTGTTTCTAGACTGATATTAGCAACATGTATGTAACCTCTGTATATGATTTAATAAACACTTTATATATCCACCAATTTATTGAATTGCTACCATGTGCTTCATATAAAGTCCCACCCCCTCGTTGCCCTCTCTTTGTTACATTGATAGGGATGGAAATACATGGCCTTACGAAGCCATCATTTCACATAAAGTCCCAAATCCTCTTCCCCTTGTCGTATTCAATAGAATATATGGTTTTGTGTACTTATTTACTCATTTCAGTTGCAGCATTAAATACAATTTTAAGATAAATAAAGTCTATAAATGTGTTTCATAATTTTGACATTTCAGTATATAAAATAAATATTTTTGCATGTCTTTGTTTCAATGATAGAGTTCTTAACTGCGACCTAACAATAAAAAGATATCAATAAAGTGCTCTTGTACTTGTGTATTGTATTCATTTTACACCATTTAAAAACCTTCAAATATATAAACACGTAAAAATTTGACCTATAAGGCATCCATTCTAATATTTAAATGCTGTGTTCAAGGATACATTGCCCCTGGGTAGAAGCATCCAAGTACATTTTAAACTATTTACTTTACAAAGAAAGTAAACAGCACCCTCCTACACCATGACCATGCATAAATAAAATAGAATGCCATTAATTGTTCACACTTATCTGCAAAGAGTTCTCTTTCACCTACACATTAGCTTGAGTTCTAAAAGTTTGTCTTAGGTAACATTCACATTTTTTAGTGTCAAATATGTTTTTATTAACATCAAAAAACATTTTTTACAAAAGAATTTGTAGTCAGACGTCAATAACAAAGACGGTATGGGGTATATCATATTCCATTGTACAACATAAGATTATATCTAACAAGGTAGGAAGACCCCATCATCAAACAATAATATATAATAATAATCTGTCCATAAAGGCTTATAGATTAGTCTAGGAAAAAGCTATAACCTCTGACTATGAGGTAAAAGTAGAATTCAGAAAAACAAAGGGAAAGAAAAGAAAAGTAGGTGGAAAATAAGTAAAAGAAGAGAAAGTAAGAGCAGGGTATAAAGGGGGGGGCTTGGGATAGACCTCGGTGCGACAACGCCTGCATGGAGTAGCAAGGGTGAGTGTCTGAATTTAACCTTGGGTAGTCAACAAGGTTTTCAGGGAGTTCGATGTAGAATATGCAATCCAAATGAGCCATAAAGTTTTAAATTTATCAAAAGTGTCGTTATCCATGGCTATCATCTCCTCCATGCGCATAATGTCATTAACTGTAGAGACCCATAAGGCTAGTGGGGGTCTAGTGGTAGTTTTCCAAAATAAGGGTATAATCTGCCTGGCAGCCGATAGAAAAAAGCGCAATAGGGAACGCTTCTGTGAGGTTATGGAGCCAGGGAGCATGGATAGCAATGCTATTTCTGGAGAAGGTTGCAAGGGCTGGTCATAAAGACTACTGTAGATGGAAAAAACCTGGGACCATAGGGGCTGAATGGATGGACAGTCCCACCATATATGTAAGTAACTTCCATCTGCTGATCCATATCTCCAACATGAGGATGGAACGGAGGGGAATATTTTGTTGAGGGATTGAGGGTCCTTGTACCATCGGGAAAGAAGTTTAAAATTTTCTCTTGGGTATAGCAGGAAATCGAGGACTTGTGCGTGAAATAATATGACTTTTGCCAATCCTCTAAGTGAAGTTCCTTTCCCAGCTCCGTGGACCACTTCCTGGTATAAGAGGGAGGTTGATCATGTAGCAGCGCGTTTTGCATCGTGTACATGGTAGAGAGTAAATGTCTGGGGGTTTCCGAAAGAGAGCACAGCTGTTCATATTCCGTTAAGGGTCTGTGAATTTGAGAGGAAGAGAAAAGATCAGAACAAAAGGAGGATATACGGAGGGCTGTAAGCCAATTACCCTGTGTATTTGGCAAGACGGGTGCACCGGAAGTAGGGTCCACGAATGAACTCGCTACAGGCCACATGGAACGGGAGTATGGACCTAATGTACTGGAACCCTTCTCTTGAGGGAGTGTGGGGTGGTCAAATAAAGAAGTGAGGGGTGAGGGGTCTGAGGACAGTAGGGACTGCATACCCTTTTTGTACCAGATATGTAATGCTGTAGTTGTCAATGGGGAAGTAGAGGAGAGTGGGTGTAAGTGTCGTCCATGCCCCCAAAGTAAGGCTCTGAGGTCAAGAGCGGATAAATCTTGTTCCACCATGATGGACGCTTTGGGAAATGGGCGAGGAAACCATTCTAAGACCCTGGATAACAACGCCGCTCTATGATAGAGCTCATAGTCAGGAAGGCCCACTCCGCCCTGAATTTTGGGATATGTAAGTAGGGTGTGACGGATACGAGACATGCAATTGTGCTATATGAATTGTATGGACATAGAGCGAAGAGATATAAAAAAGTGTTTAGGGACCGTGATAGGAACGGTTTGGAATAAATATAGTAGTTTGGAGCCTGGAGCCCCATTGGAAGGGGAAGTTGGCCTGTACTCGGGTGAGGGTAGTTCTAGGTAGGGATATATTTAGGGCCTCTGTCTTAGACATGTTCAGTTTGAAATGACTAAACTTTCCAAACTTGCGGAATTCCTGCATTAGTGAGGGTAGAGTAGTGTGGGGTTGTTGGATGTAGACCAATAGATCATCCGCGTAAAGTGAGAGTTTATGTTCAGATGAAGGCATCTGGATTCCCACTATGAATGCATTTTGTCGAATGGCCTGTGCCAGGTGTTCGATCACTAAGACGAAAAGGAGGGGGGACAAAGGGCAGTCCTGTCGTGTGCCGTTTGAAACCTGGAATGAAGCGGAGGAGGAACCATTGACCAGGACAGACGCCGAGGGACGGGAGTACAGTGCCATAACCCTAGACACAAAAGTGGAGCCAAGGCCAATCTGTTGTAGGGAGAGACGCAAAAAATCCCAGCTGACCGGGTCAAAGGCCTTCTCCGCATCAAACGAGAGCAGGCATGCCTTTAGGTTGTGTTTTTGTATATAGGAAACGAGATGGATGGTTTTTGTAGTGTTGTCCCTGGCCTCTCGGCCAGGGACAAATCCCACCTGGTCTTTATGAATAAGTGAGGGTAAGAGGGGAGACAGGCGGTTCGCCAGGACTTTGGCGTAAAGTTTAATATCGAGGTTAAGGAGTGAGATTGGACAGTAGCTACTGTATTGTGAAGGGTCTATGCCAGGTTTGGGTATTACCGAGATATTAGCGGCTAGTAGGTCCCTAGAGGGTAAGTGGGTATCATCTATAGAGTTGAATGCGGTAGATAACAATGGGGTGAGGTGTTGAGCCAAAGATTCATAAAATCTTGGGGTAAACCCGTCTGGACCTGGGCATTTACCAGATTTCAGACCCTTGACAGCGGCTGTGAATTCCGCTACCGTGAGAGGATTGTCCATGGCAGATGCCTGTTCAGGGTCCAGTTGTGGTAGAGCCGTTTCAGAGATATAGTCCTGCATATGGGAGAGATGTGTCGGTCGCCCCATTTGACGTGTGAAGATTGTATAAAATGGAATAATATTGTTTAAAGGCATCCGAAATGCCATTGGGATTACTAATTTTTTGTTGGTCTGATTTACAGATGTGCGGGATAGGCCGGGGTGGGGGGACAGGGGTGTAAAACCCTCGCAAGTTGTTGTCCACATTTGTTAGCTAGGGCGTAGTGTCGGTTACGTCCTTGGTCCCTGGCTATAAGAGAGTTAGCATTTAGTAAGCTGAGCAAGTCTCTACGTGCATTAGAGAGGTCAGTATAAATTGCTGGATCTGAGTTTCGCTTATGTGTTGATTCAAGTGTTTTTATCGTGGATAAAAGGCATGAAATGTCAGTTGTTCTAGCTTTTTTCAAACGAGAGCCGTGTTGTATGAGGGTCCCTCGAAGTACACACTTCAGGGCTTCCCATTTAATGAGGGGACTAGTATCATCCTGCCGATGGACTGCAACAAAGTCACTAATAGCTTTTTCAACCGCTGCAACACATACAGTGTCAGTCAGTAGATTGTCATTTAGTCACCACGAGGACCGAGTACAGGATTTCGGAGGGTGGGCTAGGCTAAGGTGTACGGTGCGTGATCTGACCAGAGAATATTACCTAAGGAAGCCTTGAGTGGTATGTCAAGTAGTGACTGGGAGATTAAGAAATAATCGATGCGACTATAAGAATTATGGGCCACGGAGTAACAGCTGTAGTCTCTTTCAAGTGGATGTTGTATCCTCCACACATCTATCAATTGTGCTGAGTATAGGAGGGATTTTATGTGTGTAAGAGCAGTGTGGGACATGGCAGACTTACCCGAGGAAGTGTCCACGGCTGGAGAAAGAGTCACATTAAGGTCGCCACCCAGAATGAGACAGGGACCCCCAAATGAAAGCAATTTGTTCAGAACCATAGACAGGAAGTTCCCTTGATCTTGGTTTGGTCCATAGGCATTAGCCACTGTGAAGATGGAAGAATTAAATTTCAGTTTGAGGAATAAATAACGTCCTGGTGGATCTATAAGGGAATCTAAAACTTCCGGATGAAACGATTTGTGAAAAGCTATAGACACCCCTTTGGATTTTGCTTGAGGATTCGTGCTGTGGAACCATTGAGGGAAATGAGGGTTTTTAAGAGTTGGGAGCCCCTGAAATGCATCTCTTGTAAAAACAGAATTTTGGTTTTAGCTTTGTGGAAATGATACAGCACCTGGCTTCTTTTTTCAGGGGTATTAAAGCCTCTGCAATTATAAGACGATAAGGTTACATGATCAAGTGAAGACATTGTAGAGGTGGGGAGAGGTAGCATGAGGTAGTATTAATGTCAGCACCAAGGTCCGCCCAGCCCAAGTAGAGGAGAATAAGGAAAGCAAGTAGATAGAGGGGGAAGGGAGAGCAGGAAAAGTGAGAAAGAGAGAAAGGAAAACAGTAAAAGAAAAAAAGAAATAAGAGAACAAGCCACTAGGTGGCAGCATTAAGTGATCATACAAATATAAGAACATTTCTGTAATATGTAGTTAAACTAATATCAGTATAGTGCGCAGTCAGGCACTACAGGTCCTAAGGGGGGAAATGTGGTGAGCACCTAGAGTGCCTCCCGGTCCCGGGGTCCACGGGGAAACAATAACTGTTGAAAACGATAGTTAACCATCAAAGTGCTATAGTGAAGTAACTGAATAGGAACAAATAAGCATTAAATCAACATATAAAGCGTACACCCCCACCCCCTCCCAAACTCATCAAAAAGCGTGGAGGCAAGCCTATGAGACTCTATCAGAACTTAACCCATAGCCAAGAACGAGTTCCAATGGGGGGGGGGGCGAGCTATGACTGCAAAACCCAACCACCCCAACACTGTCCCAAAAAAAAAAAAAAATCATCCTGCAAAGGACAGTTAGCTGGTGTGATAAGAGGATATGAAAAAGTATATATATAATATATATATATATATATATATATATATATATATATATATATTAAAAATAAAAAGGGTGCTGGGTCTGCAACACTGTTGGTGTAGAGAGTAAGCAGGTAGTCTAGGGTGACCATTACCACAAATTGTGGTCCAGGGATGGACGGCCTGTACCGAAACAAAAAGAAAAAACAGTCACGGTGACAGGGTAAAGATTTGCCATTAATAGGGACTAAAGGAAAGTCAGTCATCTGGAGACTTCTGAGGGGAGCTTCTGGGTCGCTTATTCTTGCTAGCTTTCTGCCATTGTGTGCGGAATGGAAGTCCTGGGGTAGCAGAAGGAAGGGGCCAATCTGGTAATGATATCTGGGGTAGCTCCAGCGTGCTCAGGAACCACGGCAGGTCTCCTAGGGTGCGAAAAAGGGCCGTTTTGCCTGCCCGTAGCTGAAAAAGGAACCTCCGTTGGTATTTAATCTTCTTCTCCTGAAGGACGGATGTAAGCGGTTTAAGTGCACACCGCATGGCCAGGGTTTGGTGTGAAAGTAGCATAACTGGAGTTTCATTCAGCCGAATGGAGTCCTGTGTGCTGGCCGCTTTCATAATCTCCTCTTTGACTTTGTAAAAATGCACCCTGCAAAGCGTGTCACGAATCAGGACTTCTCGGGCCAGAGGTCCTGTGTACTCTGTCCAGCTCAATAGGGGTATCTTTAGGTTGTTGCAGAATTTGATTGAAAATGGCAGTAACTGCTCCAGATAGATCTTTATGTTCTATGGTTTCCGGTATGCCACGGATTCTAATATTGTTCCGTCTGCTACGGTTTTCAATGTCATCTTGGTGGTACATGAGCTGCTGTAATATGTTAGTATGGGAATTAAGGATCTCCTCATGGGACTGTAATGTGTTGCACATGCCATCAGTAGTGTTCTCCACATTCTACATTCTAGTCCCCAAATCTCTCTTAAGCTCAGCAATCTCCTTTCTATATGTCTTTTCCATGCGGGAAACGTAGTGCTCAAAGTCAGTTTTAGTGGGCAGAGAGCGGAGATAAGCATGCATGGATCGCATCTGCGGCTCCATATCCCACCCATCTCCGGAGCACAGGGAAACCTGTGAGAGGCTTTGAGGGTTGTGTGGGTTATAAAGTGGGGGCTCCAGATCTGTCAGGGAGACCAAGCGGCCTCTGGAAAGTACCTGCCCGGCATCTGCATGTGTGGATCGGGTCGGGGATGGAGGCGCCCTTCATTACACGCTTTTTACCACTGCAGGGGTGAGGGCTTCTGGTGAGTGTACATACTTGAGGGGGAGTACAAGAAGTAACCTTACTTGGATGCACTTGGTCACTTTATTTTACATTCAAGAAGTCACTTTATTTTTGCATGGAAGAGGATATAAAGTTGTCATTTTTTTGATACTAGCACAACAGCACTTTCATGGAAATATGCATATGGGACATTGAAATTTTTTTTATACTGCTATATGGACTTGTTCTTTTATAGTGTCATATATGTTTCATATATAATTATTCAGTTAGTTACTCACAGATTTTTTATCAAACAATTTCTTGGACACTTCATATTGTAATTAAGGACTCACTGATCACTGGATGATTTTGAATATTAATTGTTTTGATTTGTGTTACGAAAGGCTCTCTCACTTACTAGAAGCCTTTTACACTGCCCAGTGTATTGCACTTCACATGTGTTTGGAATTGATATTTTCATTCTATTAGGGTTTTACTCACCCACCCTTGTTTGCCATCCTCTCGGATCAGAGGGGTCATCATATTATTATTCTTTAGCAGCGCCATTTCCCTGTTCTCATTATGTTACATTTTTTGGGAAAACATCTTGCTGTCCTTTCTTGGGGAGGCTGCAGCTATACATATATATATCCTAAGCGCAGATTTTTTGTTATATATATATATAACATGTTTGTTATTTTACAAAAAAAACAGACCTTTACAATCATTTTAAGTGCAGCTTCACTTTGATTTCTATAATTCTGATTATACATTATTCTGTACCTATTCAATAGTTTATTTTCCTGCAATAAATACATTTCTAGAGAAACTTAAAGGAGAAGTTTGGGGAAAAAAAACAAACCTACAAACTCATCTAGATGTCTGCAGCATCATTCAAAGCTGCAGCCGTCCCCCGCTGACATTTAACTGAGAACTGAGCAATCAAAGACCGCTGATTGCTTAGTTCTCAGGTCCACTCTAAGCACACAGCACTGACTGTCAATCACCACTCTGTGCTGACTGGAGCACCAGACTGTGGATGGGGCTGGAAAGTCTGGCTCAGTCTCCCAATGGCACGCTGAGCAGATCTGCGCAGATCCCAACTTTATTGTCAGGATCTCTGCAGAACCTGGACCTGCTCTGTGATGTCAGCTGTCAGAATCTGGGTCACAGGAGTACAGAACTAAGTACACAACAGTGACCCACAAGAGAAGTATGGCCATATTTCTCTGTTAAGATAACTGAAGTCTGTGTATTTGCTTTTTATTTTTGATATTTCAGCATCTGAATTAAAGTAAATATTCTTTGTCATGTCATTATTTAACAGGTATAATGTACTTCAGTATATACTGTACATGACATTGACCCAATAATTAAAAGGATGTCAGTAGAGTGCTCTTGTGCTTTTGTATTGTATTCATTTTACACCATTTCAAAACCTTCAAATATATGGATACTTAACTAAACCAAACTGTTTACTCTACAGATACGATAAACAGCACCCTCTTGCACCACACTGATGCATTGATAAAATAGAATGCCCTCTCTGTACACACACTTATCTTCAAAGAATATATTTTTTTCCCAAACATCCTTAAGTTCTAAAAGTTTGTCTTGCATAACTTTCAAGGTTTTGTAAACATGTTACATAGAGGGTTTGAGTGCATTAAAAAGAAGAGCAAATGTTATCTTTTCTAACTTATGTTTGTTTTTTTTCTATGCATTTACTTATTTATTTTACCAACATTTTCTATTTTGTTTCTATTACTGTATTGCAGTTTGAATAGATTATCACTATTTAAACAGTGAATAACAAATAGATAAATAATTAATACTATAAGGACGATCTGCAGCAAAAGTGTTCAGACTGCATAAACAACATTTACAATCATACTGTTGATCTATAAACAAAAACGTATTCCTTGTTTAACCTAAGTAGTTGAAACAGTGTAACTTTTTACCTTAGTCCATGTCACAGTTCTGGGCAATTCAGTGCTAATGCAGTCAAGATATTTAACAAAATCAGTTTGAAATGGGACTTTTAGCCCTGGTTCACACTGGAGCGTTTTGACATGCGATTGGTGGCAATTGCCATCAATGGCACCATCCTAATCGGTGCGACGCCGCATCTGCAGCACTGCACCGATTTCAAAAAGTAGTTTCTGTACTACTTTTTGAGGTTTCTGGCTGCGATTTACATTAACATCTGTGCAGAAACCTGATAGCATGTCTATTTTTTTTTTTTTAATGCACAATAAAAAAAATTGTGGAGAATAATACTTGGCTATGTGTTTTACTTCAAATGACAGTTTGGGAGTAGACCGTTACATTTAAAAAAAACAATGTAAAATTGACAAGGGACACCAACATAGTTGTATCTTTGATCTTATAAACTGGGGGATAATGATGTTGTGGTAACTTGCACAAATTAAAAAAAAAATAATAATAATATTATTCTTGATATTACTAGAAAGAAAAATCCTTTGAAAATTTGTCTGCAATACATCAGTATCACCAGCAAAGCAGCTTCATTATTATCCGATTAAAGAAGAAGAAAATTGTGCGCTGCATTTGGAGATTTCATAATTTGCCACGTCACAAATGTTAATTCTCCATTACAAACACTAGGTTACAAGACCGACCGCTTCTGCTTCCGAGCATGCGTGTTTGTACTTTGGACTTTTGTCCAAATTGGAATTGTGTACACACGCTTGGAAAATCCAACAACACACATTTGTTGGCGGAAAATTTGAAGACATGCTAGCCAACATTTGTTGGCGGAAAGTCCGACAACAATTGTCTGATGAAGCATACAAATGGTCGGATATTCCGCCAACGGCCTGACATCCAACATTTCCCGTCGGAAAATCTGATTGTGTGTGCGGGGCTTTAGACCAGGTTGATTTCACACAAAAAAGTCCTTCGTTACAATACCAATGATGTGTGTTAGAAATATCTTATTAAGAATTTTGTGTAAAAAAATCAATTTTCATTTTCTTTCCACATTTTCCAAAAACCTGTGGCAAAAAAAAAATATTTTCAAAAGGCTGGCTTTCAAAAATACCTTCGAGTGTTTGCTTTTCAGTGTGTAAATAATCAATCTGCGCAATCCAATAATATGTCAATCAAATTAATTATAAAGGTTGCTAGCCAACACCCATAAGTGATTCTAACCTTATTAAACTAATATATAAACAAAAATGATCTAGCGCAACTTACAAGAAATATACACAATGTAATAAAAGTGCAAACAATTGTGCAAAAAATTATATATGTGCAAAAAATAGTTCTATAAATATCCAAAAATATCAAAGAAAAAAAAACTATATCCAATCTGAATCCACTCCAATCACCAATGTGACATGTAATACGAAGTGCGAATCCTCTACCCTTGTAGATAAGACTCTCACCTCACTGCCATGACCCCTGCATTACCAGTAGGTCTCACCACATCTTTTCCCCTCTCTGGAGAGGAAGACAAACGGCTACCACTTCAAATGCCTCTTACTTGGATAGATGGATGGATTGATAGATTTCCAATCCCCACAGCATACATGCAGGAAGAAAAAGCACACAGATCTAGAGCTCGCTGTTTAAAACTTCACATTTATTTAAAAAAGGTAAAGTATTACACTTACAAAAATGGCACTATAGGCAGTGCTAACCATGAATTGCGTGCCTGTCACATACAATCACAGGATCCTTTAGATGCAGAGATGATTGCGGGATGATGTCATATACGCAAAACCTCTTCCTGTTTGCTTTCAATTTGTGGGTGTTTCTCCTGCTCTGGTACTCAAGAAATAGTGATGAAAAGTAGTAGTAGTGAAAAAGTAGTGAGGAAATTAATGCGTAAATTATGCTCCTTGAAAGCCCAAAAATGCTTCTTGGATTTTGGGCCCCACTATGCATCTAGGCAAGGTTTGCCATCACTGATCTAGGCCATGGGTGCTCAACCTGTGGCCCTCCAGCTGTGGCAAAACTACAAGTTCCATCATGCCTTTGGGAGTCATGATTGTAACTGTCAGACTTGCAATGCCTCAGGAGACTTGTAGTTTTGCAACAGCTGGAGGGCCAATGGTTGAGCACCCATGATCTAGGCTGTAAAAAATTCTCACATATGTTATATCCCCATACGCAGGAGGCATAGCAGAATGTGTTTTGTCGTGTAATTGTAAGTATGCCTATGCTGTGTGTGAGAAGAAAACGAGTTAAACTGACAATGTTGTGAAAAAAAAAATTAAATTTTACAAAAAATTGTGACAAAAAAATAACAACTTCAAAAACTTAACCATGCCTCTTACTATATACTATTGACTGTCTATTTTCCAAAAAAGGGGGCATCTGGGGAGTGTTCTTACTGTCCTGGCATTTTAGGGTCTCAAGAAATTAGATAAGCAGTCAGCACATCAGGACTGGCCCATTTTCAAATATACATACCATAGTTTGTAGACTTTCACACAGACTAAATACATTGATTTGGGTTATTGTTACCAATGAAATGTAGCAAACTACATTTTGGCCTAAATTTATGAAAAAAATAATATTTATTTGGAAAATTTTATAACGAAACTAAGAAAAATGTGGGGGTTTTTTAAGCGTATATTTTTTCATTTATATAGCAATTGAAAATGGTTTAGACTAGAAGGGGGTGAAACAATTCAGGCTTGAAGTGGTTATTTGGTGTATACAAATAGATAACAACTTAACGTTGTAAAGAAAATCTGCAGCAAAATGATAGTGTTCAAATTGGAAATAACAATTACAATCACGGTGTCTATCAATAAGCACTAGAAATTCAATTATTTTGAATTCAAATCATGTTCTGTCAAGTAGTTGTTAAGATAGATAGATAGTCACTGTGGATGCAAATGGAATCATACACCTGCCCAACCAGGCCGATTTCCCATGCCTTGTAGTTACCATCTTGGGAGAGGCCTCTTATCTTATGTCCCTATCTTTCTTTCTCGTTCAGCATTTGGGATAGACTTTCTGACTCATACACATTTAAGTCTCCTCATTGCCCATTGGCTCTTTTGCTGCAAAATAGAGACTTCACCCCGGGCCTCACCCCCCACGCTTTTGACTGGCGGACCAATAAAGGCCTTTTACGCATAGCAGATCTCTGTGACCATAAGGGCATATTAACCAAATCCCCTGCTAGATAGGTACCAGATGCCAGCTTCGGAAAACACTTTCCGTACATTCAACTACAGCACTATTTACACACTTTATCTCGCAATTGTGGTCTCGTGACTTTGTCGCCCATGGAATATTTGTGCCATAACTATGATAAGGTTCGGGGTCATATATCTGAACTGTATACTATTTTAATACATACCTCAACCAAACAGGATTACATGGTCAAATGGGAGCAAGATTTCCAGGAAAGCCTTGAACTTGATGAATGGCATTCGTTAGCTCAGACAGCATCAAAATCACTCATCAATACTTCTATTATAGAAGCTAATTATAGGGTTCTCTTGAGATGGTACATGGTGCCTACTAAATTGGCTACTTACATCATGGGAAGTGTTTCTGAGGCTGCAGTCCGGATGGAACGGCTTAATATATATGGTGGCAATGTTCCAAGGTGAAGCGATTTTGGATTAGAGTTTACAATTTTATATTTTCCCTTACTCAAATCAATCTAACCAAATCACCCAAACATGCCCTGTTGGGATGCAGGGTTGCTGAAGTCTCGAACAATCAGAGACGACTCCTCACTTTCTATCCGCTGGAATTACTATAGCTAGAAACAGGAGATCGGCCGTCATTCCATTTGACCATCTTAAGCACAAGCTTTCCTGGATCATGGTCAATGAAAGGCTCTCAGCAGTTTTAAATGACAAAATGAAGGTGTTCGAAAAGGTCTGGGGTCCGTGGATCAGGTACTTGACTGGTGAACCCTGGACTATCCCTGACTAATATGTCTCCAGGTGGCATGGGCCAGAGCTCTGGGATCCCCACCTCTTCTCGCCCCTTCTTCCTTTTCTTCTTCTTTTCTGATTTATGTGCTTGAAAGGTTTTGATAATGCTATTCTAGTAGCGGATGACACAGGGTCCCCTCTCCATGGAGGACGGCACCTTCATCTCCAAAACACGGGGTGCGAGTCTTGGGCCCCGTTGTCACACACTGGCTGTTAAGCAGTTATTAAGCGGGTTGGCTGTGTATTCGCAGTCTCTTTGCAAGACAACACTGTTGGTTAGATAAAGTTTGTGCACTAACTCATATGTTTACAATTCAATTCCTCGGGTGTGCCTTGGAGTGGTACTGTCAAGGAAACATTCTATAGCTAGCGTGGGGCTCAGGACTACGCGCCTTCCACTTCTTTCTCTTTGATTGTTAATGCAAACCCCTTCTTTTGTTGATATAAGAGCACTATAATTACCTATGTGATTATTTTTTTTACTCTCCGTAAAAACCTTTAATAAAAAAATATTAAAACTAAGATAGATAGATAGATAGATAGATAGATAGATAGATAGATAGATAGATAGATAGATAGATAGATAGATTGATTTAGGGTAAATGGATACAGTATATGGTTCATTGGAAACAAACATATGAGTTAAATTGTATACAGTAGTGTAAACTGTATATTTATTTCTCTAACTTCTCAATTTCCAATTACCAAGCTAATAGATTGGTTGACTGATCAGGCAAATCCTTTATAAGTTCTATACAGAAAACAAAAAGAAATCCAGATTTCAAAGATTTTTGTAAATGCAGATTACTTATAGTGGATTTTAGCTGCAGCTAAAACAAAATGCTATATTGCTATAGTAAGATACAATATACTATCTTTATCCACTGTGTTCTAAGCATGGAACAGGTACAATGAATGAATAAAGCATAGCCTGATGTACAGTGAATAAAACGAGGGTTGAACCTGCCCTAATGACCTTGCTATTGCGCTTACAGCATGTTATTAAATGAACTCTCCTCCCTGTCTTGAAAGGAGTTATGTGATTTTATGAATTGATATTGTTCACCACTCCAACATAAAGACTTGATGTAATCATACTAGCCTATATTTATTATATGTGTGTAGAAAGAATTATAGGATGAAATAGTTCACACAAATATTTTATAGGCACAGATGTCTTTGGGGGACTGCAGTCCTGAGTCTCTTTGATGAGTTTTGATTTAAAGCTGAAGTATGTTTCATGTGGGAGCTTTGTGAGGACTTTCACATATTTCATTTTTTTATATATACAGTATTTCTTAAAGCAGTGCATAATTTAGCTGTTATTTGATATCAAGGACTTAGATATTGCCACATTTAGATATTGCTATTAACCTTTCAGTTTAAATGTAAAATCAAATTGTAATAATTATTAGAAATGATTATAACAATAATTTTAATAAACTGAAAATTGTTCCTCTGCTGTATTTTTGTTTTAAATTCACATTGAATCTTTTATTCTTTTTGAAGGGCCCATTTACAATTTTTCCTGCACTAACACGTGAATTTTAAAAGTAGAAATCCCATTCTCTATTATGTGTCTTGTACGCAACCATGAACTAAAGTTTAGTGTGTTGGGGAACTATGATGGTCAGTTCACACCTGGATGTGTAAGTTACTATGTGTGTTTCAGCATTAAAGTGGAGCAGTGCAACATTAAAGTGGAACTCCATTTTTTTTACATTTTTTCATGCCACGTTAAGGCTCTGTTCACACCTAGGCTTTTTGGGGCATTTTTCTGCTGTAAGCTTCAGCTCTAAAAATGCCTAACAAGACAAATCCCATTCATTTCAATAGCCCCAGTTCACATCTGTGCATTTTGTCATCTGAAGCAAAACGCCTGAAGCTCCCTAGGACACACGTAACCCCTTGAGCGTCCCCTAGTGTTTAACCCCTTCCCTGCCAGTATCATTTAAACAGTAATCAGTGGCTATTTGTAGCTCTGATCGCTGTATAAATGACAATGGTCCCAAAATAGTGTCAAAAGTGTCCGATGTGTCCGCCATAATGTCGCAGTCCCAATAAAAATCGCAGATCACTGCCATTACTAGTAAAAAAAATAATAATAAAAATGCCATAAATCTATTCCCTATTTTGTAGACGCTATAACTTTTGTGCAAACCAATCAATATACACTTATTGCGATTTTTTTTTACCAAAAATATGTAGAAGAATACATATCGGCCTAAACTGAGAAAGAAATTAGTTTTTTTATATATTTTTGGGGATATTTATTATAGCAAAAAGTAAAAAATATTGCTTTTTTTTTCAAAATTGACTGACTTTTTTTGTTTATAGCGCAAAAAATAAAAAATGCAGAGATGATCAAATATGACCAAAAGAAAGCTCTATTTGTGGGAAAAAAATGGACATCAATTTTTTTGGGGTACAACGTTGCACGACCGCGCAATTGTCAGCTAAACCGACGCAGTGCCGAATCGCTAAAAATGCTCTGGTTAGGAAGGGGGTAAAATCTTCCAGGGCTGAAGTGGTTAAGCTTGTAAAAAACAGAAAAACAACATCTGCTGCAATATTCACCTTTAATCCAAAGCTCATTAAAAATTCATCGTATACGTTCCTAGAAATTTTTTTTTTACTAACTGGGTGTGGTAGCTACCACCATGTGGGAACCTTTATCAACACAAGGTTATGCTTGGGCCGTTACAAACACAAGATTCCAGAACACAATGGATCTTTGAAATAGCGTCTGATAGTTTATTTAAGCGATCATATCACAGCATAGAATTGTGATGTTTTGGGACCACACAGGAAACCTTCATCTGGCATGTGACAAGTGCAATTATATTTAAAGTACCATCTACCAATCAAGTAACAGACAAAAAGGCCACTTCCTGACCTCTTATGTTAGAATGATGTCACAAACCCACCCAAATAATTTAAATACCACCTAAAATAATCCAGAGTAAAATGTAGACATTATAATTCATTAAACAATCAATACAGGTTATAACATTAGCATAGGGAAACACATGTAGTGGGTGCTCACCTCATGCCATGGCACCTCTTAAATTTTAACCGCATAAGCACCCATTTACATGTGTGTTCTTACTATGCTATGGGAGAGAATATGAGTCAAGATTTGCTCTTATATTCTGAATTCCTACACAAATGCGACACAACATTCAGAAGTGAATAAACTTTAATGTTATCATGCTCCTCCTTTGCAAAGTGTTGCATATAAAGAAACAATATGTCTTCTTTAAAGCTGATCTACAGGCAAAAAAAACGTATTTCCATGCAGTAGTGCTATGCCCGCACTGCATGGGTCAACTGAAGAAATGGATTCTGTACAGCCGCACTCCGATAAAAGCCTTTATTGTAATGAATAGTCAATGTTTCCTATTCATCTAATCCTCCCTGCAAAAGAGTGGTCCTTTTGGCTCCATCATCCCCGTGGTCTAGCAGTCTTGTGTGGTGAACTGTTGCTGATGTCATCCCACTCATAGACCGGCCTCGGACATGAGGACATTAGGAACCATCTGCTGCTGCTTTCTCCAATTCCCTAAATTAGCAGTTGACCCGTGCAGTATAGGCACAGCCCCACTGCATAGGAAAACTTTTTCCCCAAAGTTGGTCTTTAAGCAGATTACATACTAAAAAAGTATTTTTTTATTTACCAAGTAAAGCTGTGTTCACATCATACACCCAGTCATGTCCAGGAGAACTGAAATAGATCTAGACCCTATGTATAAAAAGTATATAGAGGCATACCCCACTTTTAAGTACACAATGAGGTTTATTTACTAAAGCAAGAAAGTGCAAAATCAGGCTCACTTCTGCATAGAAACCAATGAGCTTCTAACCCCAGCTTATTCAATTGAGCTTTGGTAATAAAACCTGGAAGCTCATTGGTTTCTATGCAGAAGTGAGCCTGATTTTGCACTTTCTAGCTTTAGTAAATAAACCCCATTGCGTACTTAAAAGTGGGGTATGCCTGTATCTAAGCTATAGCATGCTATTGTAGTTCCAAATTATGTCTTCATTCTTTTTTTAATCTGGCAGTTAAAAGAAAATAACACCTGGTGATCCTGCCGAAAAGTTTCTTGATGGGAACTTCCTGTAAGTGCATGTAGACAGAAAGTAGTTAAAAAGTCCAAAAGAGAACAGCAACCTTGAGATGAAGAAAGGGATAAAAAAAACGTGAAAGCAGTAATTAGGAAAGGTACGAAAGGGATTATTTTTATAAAAATGGTGCATTAGCAAGGCCATCCTAGTAAAATAAATAAATAGACTTTCCTGCTCACATCCAGATGTTTGAAGTGAAAATACATTAACTGGTCTACCTTTTTGACAAGTACATGAGTTTGCTGATCTGAGAAAAAAAAAGGATTTTATTTTAGTATTCTTAAAATGTCCTTACGAGTAAGAATCTGTATCGCTTGCAAACTGGCATGCAGTGGCTGTGTGCATTTGATATACGCAGAAACAAATGACCAGAATGGCAGAGTGAAATGAAATGTAATATCTAACAGACTTCAACAAATCCTTCCAAGTTCTGCTAGACTGTAAAAAGGTCAGTAGCAAAATTATTGTCTAAAACTGTGAATACATTTTGTTTTAGATTCCTTCTTGAGGACACATTACATTTCAACTGCTCCATCCATCACAATTGCTGCACGTGGCTTTTCCCAGCCAGTTTAAATCAAACCTCTTCTCTGGCCATGATGAAAATACTTCCAGAGAATGAAGATTTTTTACAGCACCTTTTAACACATTCCAAAGTACAGCTAAAAGTTTCATTATTTCCAGGTTTTCAGGGTAGCAATGTTTATGTAATATTGCATTAAGGGTCCTAATTCTATTATGTGTAAATGTTTTATGTGATTTGTCAAGAAAGCTACTCATGTGTCAAATGAGTCACTACTTCCCCTCTGGGTCTTTGTGTTGTACTTGTTATTTCGTGTGAGCTTTTACAAGGCGTAGTGGAGGGAAAAGGACACTGTGTGTTCATCGGTGCCCTCTGGTAAGTCCCTCTGGGACGTCGCTCTCATGTTAAGGATGAAAATTGGGAGAAATGTAAAACACTTTGGAGATTGGGTGACCGAGAGGTCACTTGGACGTGCTGAGGGTTTCAAAAGTTGAAAGGAATTGTGTGCAACGTAAGCACTGACAGCATCGAGAAGAGATGTGCTAAATTGCTTCCTTTTCACCCATCCCATCAGTGCTTATGTGCACCGCTCATTGCATTGCGCTAATGTTCTCATGGGTCTTCCAGCAATCAAAGCGTTAACGTACATGTGTTTTAAGAAGTTCATTCCTTACAAATGTTACTTGAGGATAGGCAATAGAAAGATGATGGAACAATTGGTTAGGTTCAATTGGTTAGGTTTAGTCAAAATTCATCAGAAATTGTTTCAGTGAATTCAATGAAACATATAGATGGGTGCATAACAAGGAAGGTGGGACTTATAGATGTTTTTAGTATAATGGTAGGAAACATATTATTGCAAATAAAGAGATCTTTTTGGACAAAATAATGAACATATTATTTTGAGAATTATGCTTACTATTTTTATTTTTTTTTTTATTTTTAAGGACCGCTAACATAACATAATATACCTCATGCAGAGAAGACAACATTAAAATACTAGTAAGGATGGAAGATCACCAGTGTGGTCCTTGTGGTGTTTTATCTATTTGATCACGGGTGCTAAAACAAAAGAGATAAACAGAGCTGTTCTGTAGAAAAGATTGTGCAACATCTTGGGGTGTTAAAGGGTCTTTTTCATCATAAAATTGTAATGTCACAGCTCCAATTGTATGGCTCCAATTACTAAGATTCTCACTCACGCACACATACACTTATGCAAGATCTTATTTCCATCACCATAGCAAGTAGGCTATGACTAACACAGTTCCCAGACTAACACCCCTCTGCTAATATTACCTCTTTATACAAACATTTTCTGGCTTTACATGTTTTAATTTATTGTGTAATTTGTAAGCTTATGTGTGATAACTATGTTTCTACCAACGAGGACATTACTGATATATAGAGGAAACTGCTCCCTCTTTGTCTCTACTTCCTAGGCACATGCCTTCTCTGCCTAATTGCAAATAAGGCCCTGTAAATTTGCAGACACCTGTGCGGTTGGATGAAACTACTTATTGGGGTTTATATACTAAAGGGAAAGAGGCTGTGCACTTTTTCACTCTGAAAATGCAGTTGCTTCAGAGCTTAGTAAATGAGCAGAAACTCTGCTGACTTTCATCATCCAATCATGTGCAAGCAAAAATGCTATTTTTTTCTATTTTCCTTGCACGATTGGATACTCTTTGCAAAGTGAAGCTTTACCTTGTTTACTAAGCTCTGGAGCAACTGGACTTATAGAGGGCAACTGCACTCTGCAAAGTGCACAGGCTATTTGTCTTTAGTAAATCAACCCCACTGTGTGATCAGTATTTTCAAACTTGGAGGGGCTGAGAGGAGAACATATCGCTCAATTTTAGAAATTTTGATAGTATACCGTAGATTTCCTTCCATAAAGGGAAAGAGCTTAGTGTAGTGTCTGAGCCCTAATTTACATAGGATGAAGTCTAGTTTGGTTAAAATATTCCTTACATATTACGGTGTTTATTTCAAGGTGCTGGGAGCTACATATCTACTAACATGTAAATGAGTGAAGCAAATATCCACAGACTAGCTTCTGTATTTTAAATATTATCAGTTTTAATAGGTTTTCTTTTTTCTCTTTGGAAATGTTAATAAAATGTATCTGTGGAAGCCAAGCTGCGTTTAGGATTACCTGTCATAAAGGAAAAAAAAAAGAATTTCATTGTTTGCATCTGTGTCTTATACAATTGCTAGACCAAGAGTATTTGTTGAGTATTTCTTCATATACAGTTATACTTTAAGTAGCATTTATTATTTTTTCTTTTTTGTTCCCAGAAAACTACTCTCTTGCAGTTATATAATTTCAGATTTTTTTATGTTAACACTGAAAAATATTAGAAAATAGCCTCAGATTTTAAGATTGTAACAATATTCATTCACTGTCAGGCTAAACAATAAAGGCATCTAATTCACACCTTTTAAATCTGTGTGGCATAGTAAAACTGTCACTTTTATAAAAATTCATTATAATTCTAATCATTCTAATCATTTTACAGTTCTAATTTTTTCTACTATTTTACCCAACACAAACCTGACATTTTGAACATGCCAATTAAAGTGTATGTAAACTTTTTTTGTAGTGATTGATTAAAACCGTTGTCAAGTATTTTTTGCTGTCTGTGTCTCATTGGGGAGCTTTCCCTCCACTTTCTGTCTTCTAGACTTATCAGACAGTAAGAGGAAATCTCTTCCAAAAGGCAGACATTTTTCCTAAAGCCCTGTAAACACAGACAGAATGGCGAGAGACTTTTGCCGGTTCAAAAAAAAACAGCCAACATTCTGCACGTGTATGTCAGTCTGTCAGACGTGCATGCTGGAAAACCAGCAGCCAACCGACTCCTGATTAGCGCTCTCAGCCAATGGTAGAGAGCGCTGATCTGAGTGTTTTGGCGTGGGGGGGCATCCGCCTGTCAGAACACAACAGCTCAGTGGGGGAAGATCGCTGAACTAACCTTGCATGGTTAGTACAGCAGCTCTGACCAGAGCAAACAGGTTTTTTTTTGTGCAAACTGCGGGGTTCCGCAAGAAAAACTGTATTGTGTACCAGGCTTTAAAAAGTTGTTACTGCAACAAGCAACCCCATTGGAAACTTCCCCTCCATTCCTGTTCCAGTTAAAGTATTGGATTCTTACTCACTTTCAGTTGCAATGACAATGGACAAATAAAAAAATAGGTTAAATCCCCCAAGAGGGCTACAAAAACTGAAAAAAACTGTCAGTTCTCTATTAAAGACTAAAAAAGTTTTGAGTTACAGTTCTACTTGCTTAATTTTTTGAACATAAAATTTGCATTTGCATTTTTTCTTTGCTAAAATGACTATAAACCTCCGTACAATTATGTATTTCTAAAAACAGATACCCTGGAGAGTTTGCAGTAGCCCTTATTTGATCTCTATGACCAAGCTCCTTGAGGGCAGAGCAAAGTGACATGGCTTAGGAGGAGCTCAAGAATGAGGTCATTCACATTCCTCTGCATCTGTTGAGCAAGTGGTGTTTGGTGTGTCTAATCTCCTCAAGTTGCACTTTTTTGTTGCACTTTATCATATTTAAAAAAGAATACACTAAAATTAATTTTAGTGCAAACACCCAATATTTGCCTAATTTGTTTTTTTTTCTGTATTTTTGGTAAGATAAAAAAATATGTAAAACCTTAAAATTGCACGCATCCATAAAATCGCAAAAAAGCTAGGATACTCATGTTTCTCTAAAGGCAACACTTTAAAAGCCCTTTAAGGTTATCAGTTTAGAGTTAATCATAAATGATGACCCTAGAATTATTGCTTTCACTCACCCACAGTGCTAGCTCACATGCATGGTGCAATTTATGTTTATATACATATGCCTTCCCTACATTGTGCATTTGCATTTGAGTGTGTAAGGATGCAGCAGGGGTGCTTTTCATTTTTTTAATTATTATTTATATTTATTGTATTATAATTTATTCTTAAACATTTTTTAGTTTTTTAGTTTTTTTCTTTATCTTTTTCTTTCATCATACTTGATTAGCGGCTTCTCTGGCTACAGTAGCCAAAGGGTGACAGCTCTGAAACTGAAAGTGACATAACAGAAATCTATGCCCTGATATCCTCCTGCTTTCGAAGTTTCAGTAGTTTAACTGGGCACCCCACTGCACTTACACACAGTCTAATGTTTTTTACTTTGCTCACAGTCTAGTGTCCCTATTGCACTTATACACAGTCTAACATTCCCACTACACTCACATAATGGAATGTCTTTACTTACACATTCAACAGTTCTTAACCCACTTGGCGTCCATGCTATAGCCGAATGATGGCCACAGCGCGGACCTGAATTTCCGGGAGGCCGTCATATGACATCCTCCCCTTTGCACGCTCTCTGCGCGCACCCTGCACTGTGATCACCGAGTCACTGAGACTCGGGTGATCACAGATCCGAGTAAGGGGCCGTTCTTACTGTATGTTCAAATGTGGAACCTTTGCTGGACTTGTCCGAGGAAAAATGAGCAGCAAAAAAGTGCCTGACCTGCAAGTACTTGTAAAACTCTGTTCTGGGAAGGGCATAGCTCAACTGGAGGGAGGAGAAAGAACAAAATGCGTGTCTTTGTCAATGAGTCCAGGGTGGCAATGTCATTCTCAACCCAAAGGGAGAAGTCACGGGGCGAAGAAAAAGCCAGAGAGAAACTAGGGTCACCCAAAAATGAAGCTAACCTAGACTTTGGAGGGAGCAGTGAGAATTTAACGGAGCGATTGCCTGACCACTGCATTAAGAGGAGATAGATCTCTTGGGCGGACCGAGCCTGACCATAACAAGCCCGGGAGGTAGTAAGGGTCAATGGAGGTCTGTTCAAAGCGAAGCCACAGTATATGGGCTGGTGGGGCATTCCACTGTGCCAGTTGAACCAGTCTGATAGAGAGATAGTATAGCCAGAAATTTGGCAAGCCCAGTCCACCCATGACCCGCGGTCTATACACCATCATCAATTGGGTTTTTTTGCAGACCATGTGAACCATATGCAGACCATATGAACCTCTCTATTATCTCTATCTCTATTATCTGGTGAGAAACATACAACGGGAAGAGCTCTAAAGTAGAAAAGTAATTTTGCAAGTAAAGACATCTTCACAGCCTGAACCCTGCCTAAAAAGAAAATGTGGTAAAATTCCTGGTCACCTTTCTCATATCCTCTAATTTTGGGGTCCAGGCTGATAGATCGAGCCAAGGGTTCAATAACCTGAAACACCTTTGCTTAGTTTAACCTACCAGTGTGTTTTACAATTGAAACAGAAGCACACAGAGGTAATATAATTGAACATTTGGAGAACATACAAACTATCCACTAGTGAATGGTGTTGATAATCTTTACTCACAAAATAGTGAGTTTAATTTACAGTGCCTTGCAAATGTATTCACCCCCTTGGCTTTTCACCTATTTTGTTACATTACAGCCTTTAGTTCAATGTTTTTTTAATCTGAATTACATGTGATGGATCAGAACACAATAGTCTGGTAAAGTAAAATTAGAAAAATATATACATAAAACTATTTTTCAGAAATAAAAAACTGATAATTGTCATGTGCGTATATATTTACCCCCTTTGTTATGAAGCCCATAAAAAGCTCTGGTGCACCCAATTACCTTCAGAAGTCACATAATTAGTGAAAAGATGTCCACCTTTGTGCTATCTAAGTGTCACATGATCTGTCATTACATATACACACCTTTTTGAAAGGCCCCAGAGGCTGCAACACCTAAGCAAGAGGCACCAATAACCAAACACTGCCATGAAGACCAAGGAACTCTCCAAACAAGTAAGGGACAATGTTGTTGAGAAGTACAAGTCAGGGTTAGGTTATAAAAAATATTCAAATCTTTGATGATCCCTAGGAGCACCATCAAATCTATCATAACCAAATGGAAAGAACACGACACAACAGAAAACCTGCCAAGAGATGGCCACACACCAAAACTCATGGACCGGGCAAGGAGGGCATTAATCAGAGAGGCAGCACAGAGACCTAGGTAACCCTGGAGGAGCTGCAGAGTTCCACAGCAGAGTCTGGACTATCTGTACATAGGACGACAATAAGCTGTACGCTCCATAGAGTTGGGCTTTATGGCAGAGTGGCCAGAAGCTAGCCATTTCTCTCAGCAAAAAACAAAATGGCACGTTTTGAGTTTGCGAAAAGGCATGTGGGAGACTCCCAAAATGTATGGAGGAAGGTGCTCTGGTCTGATGAGACTAAAATTGAACTTTTTGGCCATCAAAGAAAACGCTATGTCTGGCGCAAACCCAACACATCACATCACCCAAAGAACACCATCCCCAAAGTGAAACATGGTGGTGGCAGCATCATGCTGTGGGGATGTTTTTCAGCAGTCAGGACTGGGAAACTGGTCAGAGTTGAGGGAAAGATGGATGGTGCTAAATTCAGGGATATTCTTGAGCAAAAATTGGAACCACTCTGTGTGTGTTTGAGGCTAGGATGGAGGTTCACCTTCCAGCCGGACAATGACCCCAAACACACTGCTAAAGCAACATTTGAGTGGTTTAAGGGGAAACATATAAATGTGTTGGAATGGCCTAGTTGAAGCCCAGACCTCAATCCAATAGAAAATCTGCAGTCAGACTTAAAGATTGCTGTTCACAAGCACAAACCATCCAACTTGAAGGAGCTAGAGCAGTTTTGCAAGGAGGAATGGGCAAAAATCCCAGTGGTAAGATGTGGCAAACTCATAGAGACTTATCCAAAGCAACTTGGATCTGTGATAGCCGCAAAAGGTGACTCTACAAAGTATTGACTTTAGGGGGGTGAATAGTGCACATTGACTTTTTCTGTTATTTTGTCCTATTTGTTGTTTGCTTCACAAAAAAAAAAAAAAAATCTTCAAAGTTGTGGGCATGTTCTGTAAATTAAATGATGTAAATCCTCAAAAAATCCATGTTAAGTCGAGGTTGAGAGGCAATAAAACACGAACAATGCTGGGGGGGGGGGGGTGAATACTTTTGCAAGAATTAACTAGGTGAATTGTCTCTATTGAAAAATGTTTCATTTCTTTAGTAAATCATCCTAAATTTGCCCTTGGTGGTATCTTAACATATGACCCAGAGCTCATTGGCTGCATGCTTGTTTCAGGATAATGACTCACACGGTTATAAAGTCAGGATCAGGATTAAAGCCCCGGGGCCTGCATTTTTAAAAACAAGCTCAGCTTCCATTTTTTCTTTTTCCTTTTAAAAGCTACTCTTTATTAGCATGTTATAGCTGTTAACAGTGGAAAAAGCTAAAAAAAAAAAAAATGCACAGCTCCCGCAAACCCCTTAGGAGGGCATAGATTAAAAAAAATATATTCTGGTTGTGGAGATTAGGAGTTCAGCTAATTTGTATATTAGCCACCGTTTCACCTCTGAGACATTATTGCTAATATGTTGCATTTAGGAATCGAAATAGCTCAGCTATTTTGCATAGACTGGAGTTCTTCTTAAGGCTGTATTCACACTTCCCCTTGATAGAATACATGCAGTGTTGCATGTTTTTGTGTTTTTTTTTTGTTTTTTGTCTCAGTGCATCATTTTTAGTATTAAAGTGATTGTAAGGGGATTTTCTTTTAAATAACCAACATGTTATACCTACAGTACCTGCTCTGTGCAATAGCTTTGCACAGAACAGCCCTGATGCTCTTCCACTTCCACTTTAATACATGTTTTTGACTTTGCTGCATTTTCTGTTACAGGCTAAAAAAAGAAAATTCCCAGGCCAATGGTCATATGGTATGTTGTAAGAAAATGTGGTAAAACACACTATGGGTTTCATTTACTAAAGGAGTAGAAACTCTTTACTTAGCAAAAGGAAAATCTCCCTTAGCTTAGTAAATACAGTGAGACTGTGTTTACTTCAAATACTCAAATATGTGCAGGACCAATTAAAAAACTATTTTTTTTTCTTGCACATGATTGGATAATTGAAGGGAAAAAGGTTCATCATGTGAACATTTGATTTCTCCATTAATCAACCCATTTGTACATTTTCCTACATTTCTATGTTCCCCAAATCTCAATGCAGCATGGAAAAATGTCTGAAAATGATAGAGACTGTTCACTTAGCAAAGTAAATGTTTACTTTGTTTAGTAAGCTGTTTTCATATAAGGTGCAAGAAAACAATACTGCATTTTATTTTCCTTTCCATGTAATTGTGTATTTAAAATTAATGTACTATCACCATATTTAAATGCTACACGAGCATTCAATTTGGTAAGTTAACATTGCCTTTAGTAAAACAAGCATTATAGCACAGAGATATAAGCATCATAACCCTATGTCTGCAGTAGCTGAATGTGTTGAATCTGATGACACTTTCTATCTTTTAGGCTTTGTAGTCAATCCTAACATATCATACATCAATTTTCCGTGGACAGATAGGGCTTTTTACATTTACATATTTGTTTTCTAGATTTCAAAATAAATAGTGAACAATAAAAATATATATTTTTTTGTCTAATTAGCATAGCCCCACATATGTGCCCCAAAATATAACAGTCCAGGTCTTCAGACAAAGGATATTTTCTGTAACAAAGTAAAATGCTCAAAGTTAGATTTATCATTTTATTTAAGGATTCTGGAAAAAATATTTGGTTTGTGTAAATTGTTACCATACCATTCAGATCAAATGAAGTTGGGTTGGCAAGGGCACATATTAGCACAACAGTGACTTTTTTACAAGTTTGTGACTGCTAAAATTCTGAATGACGAAATAAGTCTGTGGAAAGAATTTTAAAAAATTATTTTTAAAAACAAATAATAAATAAATATAGGACATAAATACAGAGCTCTGTGTAGAAAGACCATAAGCCCAGAAGCTAGAACAGTGGCTTAAATGCCAGCCAGTACCTGACAGATTTGGTGGAAAGTATAGCCAATGTCTCTGTGCTATTTTAAAATGGCCCTCAGGACTCAAGTGGGATATAAAATAAAAAGAAAAAAAAAAAAATAGGCAATAGGCAAAATAGGCTCAGTGCCCTTCCTGCTTTGCCTCAATAAAATGGCCAAAAATCGCCTACCTCACTGAAAATTTATCACATCTTAATTTATCATTCAGTTAGTGTCTAAAATTAGGAACTCCAGGCAATTAAATTCTACAACAAATCATATCACTTTTTTGCCCCATCCCTTAAAATTCATAAAATGAGCATGAAGTCTTCCCAGAATCAGCAGCTTCACATCCCTGTAAGGTCAATTCACACTGAGCAATGACCGGATCGTGTCTGCTAGTACGTATTAAATGATAAATTCCAAAATGTTTTCCTTTCCTGTTCTCAAACAGCTTCTCCACAGCTTCAAGATTCGACTTGGCTTTCTCAGACACAAACTTTTTTTCACCTTATTAAAGAAAGAGATTTCATTTGGCTGCACTTTTAATACAGAACAAACCAAAGTCAGGCAAGGACCACAGTGACAACTTTTTGTTTTGAGAGATTGAAAAAAATCTATGGAAAAAAATCGCTGTTTATTGCTATTATTCTTTACACATTTTTATAGGGAATCTTGCAGTGCTGCAAGTTCTCCTTCTTAATTTTTTATAATAAATGTGGGACACATAACTGAATGCTACTTTTTGCAATCTTACACTTAAACAGTGGATATTTCCCTGAATGCTGAGAAATGCATAAAGATTTTAGAATTTGGTAACTTCTTAACCAATTATAATATTTTATTATTTTCAACAATACATGATGCTGACCATGGACCTCAGTTCTTGCTTTGCTAAAGCACACATTTAGTATATAAAGAGCAAAACATTGCAGCCAGAAACCTTTATTATTAAAAACATTGGCAAACCAACAGCAAAAGACCAAAAGTGCCTTACGCATTTATTGTAACTTACGTTATTTTAAATCTATATATGAGTTATAGTAAAAATTGATTGAAAAACAGATAGAAGTGTTATGCCCTGTACACACGATAGGATTTTCCGATGGAAAATGTGTGATAGGACCTTGTTGTGGGAAATTCCAACCGCGTGTAGGCTCCATCACACATTTTCCATAGGAATTTCCAACACACAATGTTTGAGAGCTTGCTATAAAATTTTCCGACAACAAAATCCGTTGTCGGAAATTCCGATCGTGTGTACACAAATCGGACGCACAAAGTGTCACGCATGCTCAGAATAAATTAAGAGACGAAAGCTATTGGCTACTGCCCCGTTTATAGTCCCGACATACGTGTTTTACGTCACCGTCTTCAGAACGATCGGATTTTCCGATAACTTTGTGTGACCGTGTGTATGCAAGACAAGTTTGAGCCAACATCCGTCGGAAAAAATCCATGGATTTTGATGTCGGAATGTCCGATCATTGTCCAACCGTGTTTACAGGGCATTAGTGTACATTGAGACCTTTTGCCTTACTTCTGACTTGTATTTGTTCGCATTCTTATTGACTTGTATGGGAAGTAGTTCAGATGCAACAGAATAGGACATGGCCCAAATGTCCAGCAAATTCAGGTGAACGCTGGCTGTAAATTTGCTAAAGAAGTAGAGCATATGTGCTTTGCAAAGATAAATTACCAAATTTGCTAAATTTTGATTTATGAATTTTCAATTAGCAAGGTGAACTTTCAGCAAAGTGAAAAATAACTCTGCAAAGAGTATTTAATCATGTGCAAGGAAAATTAAAGCAAAAAAAGGGATTTTTGCTTTTACATAATTAGATGATTAAAGTCAGCACAACATCACCTCATTCACTTTGCAGAGTGATTGCAGAGTGGTTTTTCACTTAGTTAGCGAATGAGTCTCTATTCCCTGCTTGTCTCCTTTATTAAAACAACAACAATAAGATCCAATGAAATTCAGACATCACATTTAAAAAATACATAACATACAAAAGTACTTAATCCCCATGGTTTCAGTGAATTATCTCTGTGGGCTCTGCTTTTTGTATTTCCTGGAACACTAACATTTAGGATGCTCAGATCAGGAGGCCACAAATGACCACTTAATAAAAAAGAAACCTTCTTAGACGCTCAGTTTTTTTTTCCTGGAAATTTCTACTTGTTATATTTCATACAATAGTAGACTTAGTGATTTTAAACAGAAAAGAACACCTGATCAATTCAAATAAACAATACTCCTTTTCTCACTGGATACAATAGAAATTACACTTTATCTTTTTATGTACCTGTATAAATCAGGAGCTGAACAAAAGCCAACTCAACAATAAGTCTAGTAATGTTACGTAAATGGAAAAAAATTGTTGTGTTTTATTCAGTCTTGCTAAGAATTAAACAGAGATGGAGGATGTGGAGTGCAAGTTAATCAGCACTTTCCCTAGGTTGCTACTGTCAGGTAGCAGCTGGCATTAAAATCAGGACAATCTGCTAATTTTATTGCAATTCACCATGAGAACACTGCTTGAAGCATATGAAAGGCCCCACTTTGGGGATACGGGGGGTATTTTTTCTTCTAGTCCATGTGCAAATCACCCTCTCCATGGAATTCTGTGGGTATGTGCTTATTGAAACTCAGCCACCATTGCCATTTATTGTATTCCCCAAATAGATATGTTTGTGCTGACTCTGTATTGCTTGTGTACACCTGCTCCAACTAATCATCAAGCCAAAGCGCGCTATGGGAACAAAGAGAAGGAATCATGAGACACTAAGGTCACAACAGTGTTTAACCCATTGCTTTGAGCTTTGCAGTAGAGATGAGCCTAAAAGCTAAATCATCCATTCATTCTGGGTGTCCTGGAAAGAATAGTACTCACACAAATGGCTTTATGGTGGTGTATGTAGATATTTATTTACATGAGATTTTAACTTAATTGGCATATTAATAATAATTAATGCTTTTCCTGTCTAAATACTGATAGGTTAGAGCAAAAAAAAAAGTGCAATTACCAGATAGAACCTGGGGCTAAACAACAACTTTGCTTCAGTTTCTAATGGCAAAGCTGTTTAGATGTCTAATATAACCTAATACCAATATAATCATGTTTTGTAAAGCTAAGGGTGCGACTAATATTGCAATAGACTAGATGCACAAGACCTATTTATTACGGTCATAAGTTTGTTCCTCAATCATCAACCCCTGGAGATTCTGCAAAGAGACCACTTCCAGATTTGTTTTAAATAAAATGCACTAACAAATGCTTTAGAAGTCCACATGCATACCTAGCTTGTTACGTTGCAAATGTGTAGATCCTATTTCCAAATTAAAGTTTTTGTACGGTAAACTTCCCTGCTGTGTGCAAAAGTTTAGCACAGAGCAGCCTGATCCTCCTCTTCTCCTCCTCTTCTTCTTCTTTGATGCTCCTGGCTCCTCCATCCTGCTGAGGGCCACCTTAGCAAGCCGCTTACTCTGGGGGCGCTCTGGCGGCACTCATGCACACTTGCTTAAGAGCTAGGCTTTGTGCATCTTTTGAGCAGCGTTGCTGCTCTTGTACACAGCGCTGGGTCAACTTCAGGCCTCAAGTAAGTTTAAGAGGGGGCTGAAGGGGTCACAGCACATGGAAGTTTTTTTTTTTACCATAATAGAAAGAATGCATTAAGATTAAAAAACACCTGCCTTTAGAATCACTTTATTATCCATAAAAAAGCAAGCAAGCAGGTATTTCATGATCTATGTTGTATCATATTAACAATGTTTCAAAGTCAATTCAGTGCTGATTATGTTTAACCACTTCCCGCCCATATGTTGTCATATGACTTTCTGGAATTTGTGTGGGGATAGCTGAATGATGCCTGCAGCTACAGGCATCATCCAGATATCATCTTTTTCAGCCAGCGATTCTGTGCACTGTAAGAACAATCATAATGGCATTTCAGCCACTTGATCATTCTTACAGGCGGTGGCGCCACCCTCCGGTGCTTCTCCCGACTCGCCGATCGCAGGGGAGATCGAATCGGTCACCACCGGAAGTTGAGCATAGAGATTTCTGGTGACCAGATGGTCTCCAGTCATCTCTATGACCCTCGGAGGCCCAGGCGCGACGTTATGATGTCACATATGGGTTGGCGGAAGTAAACAATGCTGGAGACGAAGCTGGAAAGGCAGAGAGAGTTTATTTTTATTTTTTATCTCAGCCTTTCTAGCCTGGAGGAGAGATGTGGGGTCTTATTGACCCCACATCTCTCCATAAAGAGGACCTGTCATGCACTATTCCTAACACAAGAGATAAAAAATCAAAAGGTAGGTATGGCGCTGTTCTCGTGTTGCAAATCCTACGTGAGTTGAGGATATGTCAGGGCGACACTCTCTCCACACTGTGTGACCCTGTGTTGAATACTATTCTAAAGTGTAAACATAACTCTCTTATCAGATTAATAAATTAATAAAGTCAGGTATATATAAATGCAAGTGTGCACAAAGTGCCAAGTGCAGAGTGTTTCAGTGGTATAATCTAGTGCTAGTATCATGCATATATAAAATTATGAAATTATGATGAAATATAAAGTGACAGGTGCTCTTCAAATCCCTTTGTTCATGATCCTTATAGTGCCCCCTATAGATATTGCACTCACCAGAACAACTCACCCCTCACAGGGGTATTTCACTTTCATGGTATTTTCCACTGTGCAGCAATCTCCGGCTCCATGCTTGCGGTGTCAGTTTTCACTTAGTGCTTGCTCCACATTATCCCCCTTATGATGCGGAGTGGAAAAACACATAAGGTGGGTGTTCTGATAGCACCAGCCACCAGAACCTCAAGTGAAGGAAAATCTTAATAGGGATATAGAGGGCTCAATTTACTAAGCTGCAAAGTGTGGTGAACTAAAAGGATCCTGGGGTGAGTTACCAAAATGTTAAGTAAACTGAAGAGAACCTGTACTTGCTTCACCTACACATATTTGGATGTTGATGTTGATTGTCTAAGACCATGATGAGAAATTTTAATGTTTATGAAACCACTCTGTTCTATTTCCATAATTCATTCACCATGAAGCCATAAAAACCAGGACATGTGTCACGAGGCAGAAGGTGTGAAATTTTGTCAATTTGTCAGGGTAGACATGTTAAAATGGCATTATATGTGGGAAACAGATGGTGTTAAAGGTCCCAACCTGCATATTACCTTTGATTCCCAAGAACTCATATGTCAACCACTAAGTCTAAAGCATTGAATTATACCAATAGCAACCAGCTTCTATGGTTACTTGGTCTGGCTGGCCCTTTCCTGTCCACTGTGCCTTGTTGATTAGAGAGGTAGTCCATCACTGTGATCGGCTAATGTAAAGGCTCAGGAAGCAGGATGAACTTTTGTAATTATAAGAATTAATCATATTTTACAACATTTTTGCACATCAAGTTTGCTACTTTTGAGTTGATAATGGATAGTATATTAGTTTATAGAATGGAAAAACGCATGTGGGAGAGTCTGAAAGGCTGCACACCCCAATTAATTGAAAAAAATTGAAGGATTCCCCAAAGAGTTTTTAAGCAACTAGGTATTCTAATCAAGAAAGTTTATATAGTTTATAATATTTTATAATCTTTATTTGACAAAATTAGTACAAGAATGGGAATAGGATTTAAAATATGAGTTTTGGCTACAGGTGTGTACAATCATGTTCCATTACAGCTGTCAGTTATTACACAGTACAACTATCAATTGGTAGTACATTACAAGAATGATATCCAGACAAACACCCCAACGCGTTTCAACTTGTTGTGCTGTGTAATAATTGACAGCTGTAATGGAACATGATTGTATACATCTGTAACCAGAACTCATATTTTAAATCATATTCCCATTCTTTTACTAATTTTGTCCAATAAAGATTTTACAATATCAAGTCAAGTCAAGTTAAGTCAAGTTAAGTTTTATTGTCATTCTACTACACGTAAGAACATACAGTAGAAAGAAATGTCGTATCACACAGGGCCACGGTGCTACATACAAATTAAACATAATCATAACTAAATATACAATGAATAAAAACACCAATAAAAAAGCCTATACACATCTGGGAACTACGTAACTGTACATATACTATATGTTTCCAAAAGTCTTTGTAGCAGTAAGTGTTTATAAAAGTGTCTAGTGCATATTCAAGATTAAAAAGGAGGGGACGTGAGACGTTCCTGGTCACAGTTTATAGGTTGTAGAAAAGGTTTTAAAGAGGATTGGAGTTGAGGGCTCTCACAGCCTGTGGGAAAAAACTGTTGAGCAGTCTGACAGTCCTGGTTTTGATACTCCAGTACCTTCTCCTTGATGGCAAGAGCTGAAAGAGACTGTGGGAGGGATGGGTAGGATCCCTCACGATACTGGTAGCTTTTCTGGAGCCCCATGTATGGAAAATGTCCAGGATGGAGGGGAGAGAGACACCAATAATCTTTTCAGCCGTCTTCACTAGCCGCTGCAGGGTCTTGCGGTCAGCAGAACTGCAGTTCCCATACCAGACAATGGTGGAGGGAAACTGGCTTTTTTAAGGCGGCGGAGAAAATATAGGCGCTGTTGTGCCTTCTTAGTTAGTGACGTGATGTTGGTTGTCCAGGTAAGATCTTCTGAGATGTGCACTCCTAGGAATTTAATACTGCTTACTCTCTCCACAGTCAAGCTGTCGATGGTCAGTGGGTGGTGATCAACAGAATTTCTCCTGAAATCCATCACTACCTCCTTTGTTTTGTTTACATTAAGGAACAGGTTGTTTGTACTACACCATTTAAGCAGTTGTTCCACTTCCTCTCTGTAGAACGTTTCATCATTGTTGCTGATGAGACCTACCACAGTTGTGTCATCCACAAACTTGATGATATGGTTGGAGCTGAACTTGGCAGTACAGTCGTGGGTCAGCAGTGTGAAGAGCAGTGGGCTGAGCACACATCCCTGTGGGGCACCTGTGCTCAGTGTGGTAGTGCTTGACGTACTGCAGCCAACACGAACTGACTAAGGTCTTCCAGTTAAAAAGTCCAGGATCCAATTACAAAGAGGCGGGTTGAGGCCCAGCGAGTTCAATTTAGTGATAAGTTTCTGAGGAATTGTTGTATTAAATGCTGAGCTAAAGTCAATGAACAGCATTCTAACAGAAGAGTCTTTCTGTTCTAAGTGAGTAAGGGCCAAGTGAAGAGTAGAAGATACTGCATCATCCGTGGAACGTTTTTTACGGTATGCAAACTGATATGGGTCCAGCGTGTTTGAAAGACTGGACTTAATGTGATGCATGACTAACCTCTCAAAGCACTTCATCATTATTGGAGTTAGTGCTATGGGACGATAGTCATTCAAACAGGACACAGGTGTCTTCTTTGGCACTGGAATTATGATGGTGGATTTAAGACATGTAGGGACAACTGCCTGGCTCAGCGAAATGTAAAAGATATCTGTAAGGACATCTGTCAGCTGTACAGCACAGTCTCTCAGCACACGTCCAGGTATGTCATCAGGGCCAGTAGCCTTCCGTCGGTTGAAGCTGAACAGGGTCTTCCTTATGTCGGCTGGAGAAAAGCAGAGTGCCTGGTCGTTTTGGGATATGAGAAGTTTTTATGAAGGTGTTTGGTTCTGCATCTCAAACCGTGCATAAAAGTTGTTGAGTGCATCCGGGATAGAAGTATCATTATCATTGGCCTGTGGCAGGGGCTTATACTTAGTGATGGTCTGGATGGCTTACCACAGGGCCCGTGTGTCTTTGCTGTCGCTAAAGCGTTTATTAATTTTTTTAGCATATTGTTGTTTTGCCTTCTTGATGCCATGAGACAGATTGGCTCTTGCTGTTTTGAGTGCTGTTTTATCTCCTAATCTGAACACCTCATCTCTGGTCTTTAACAGCTCACGAACCTCTGCAGTCATCCATGGCTTCTGGTGCGCACGTATGGTAATAAACTTGGTGACTGTCACATCATCTATGCCCTTTTTGATGTAAGCAGTCACTGTTTCAGTGTACTCTTGTAAGTCTGTATGATTGTTGTAAGTGGCTGCCTCTTTAAACATATTCCAATCTGTGTGCTGAAAGCAGTCCTGCAGTGCTGGGGTAGCATTTTCTGGCCATACTGTAATTTCTTTTTGAACCGGTTTTGCAAGTGTAAGCAACGGTTTGTATGCTGGAATTAGCATAACAGAGATGTAATCTGAATATCCAAGGTGGGGCCGGGGTTCAGCCTTGTATGCATTTTTCTCTGTTGTATAAACAAAATCCAGTATGTTGTTTCCCCTTGTTGCAAAATTCACATGTTGGCAAAACTTCGGCAAAACTGTCTTTAAGTTTGCATGGTTGAAGTCACTAGCAATAATGAAAAAGCCATCAGGGGTGTTTGATGTTCGCTGATAGAGCTGTAGAGTTCGTGAAGTGCGTCCTTAGCGTTTACACGCGGGGGAATGTAAAGCCAACACAGCATTGTTACACCATTCTTTGTTGATATACACACACAGACCACCTCCACGAGCCTTACCGGACAGTGTTGAATCTCTATCTGCTCGGTAGTAGGTTAGCCCGTGTAGCTGAATGGAGGAATCCAGGATGTTGTTATTTAGCCATGTTTCAGTGAAGATAAAAACACAACAATCTCTTGTCTCATGCTGTGTAGACCGACTGAGTTGAATTAAGTCCAGTTTATTTTCCAGCGAGTGAACCTTAGAGAGCATAAGTGTTGGAAGAGCCGGCCTTGTGAGTTTAGCCCTTAGCCTAGCTCATATACCTCCACGCTTACCATGTGTCCGTCTCCTCTCACACTACTTGCGTCGCTGCCTTGTGCAGGAAGCTTCAGTAGGCAAAACTGCGGTCTCTGGGTCAGGTTTCAGTAAACAGAGGTCTCGTAGCTTCTTGATAGCCACCGGTGAAAGTTAAAAGACTTTGGCAATCATAGTTATGTTTTAAAGTAGTTTCCAGATGACTTTGTGATAAGGTAAGACTATTTGAAGACAAAGAGACAACATTAGAAGACATAAAAGCTCCGTCTTTTGGACCCGGAGTAGCTGCTGCATCTAACCGCGCTGCCATCTGTAGTTGGAGGTGATACACACACTGCAGAGACACAGACTGAACTGTGAGGCTTGTAGCTGGAGGTGATACACACACTGCAGAGACACAGACTGGATTGTGAGGCCTGTAGCTGGAGGTGATACACACACTGCAGAGACACAGATTGAACTGTGAACAAGCTATACCTGAAGTGGACATTTTCGGATAGTTTAAGACTAAAAGATGTTCTGAATGGGAATACCCTCTGTTCAATATCCAAATTATGAGAGAGATACGGTGTCTCACCCTGGGATGTTTGGAGATATAGGCAACTCCAACATTTTGTGGACACTCTCCCAAAACCCCTTTGATCTATCAGGGATCAAGGTTTAGTCCATGGGAATGACTCATGGACCAGGGGGAATAAATAGACATGGGATATCCAGTATATATGGGATGTTGATTTCCCCCCGGACCCTGGGCCATTATGCCTTCTGAAGAGTTGGAATTAAATCAAAACATATCAGAGGAAATGAAATGTAGAGTTATAGATTATATATACTCTACATCAATAGATGCGAGGATAAAATAAATTAATTATAAATTGTTAACTAAATGGTATTGTGTCCCAGCAAAACTATATAAGATTAACCCAGAGGTATCATCGATGTGTTGGAGGGAGTAGGGTTGTGAGGGAACACATGCCCATATATGGTGGCATTGTCCCCTAGTCCAACCATTTTGGAGAGAAATATTGAAAATGAGTAAGAAGATTAGTGGTGTTGAGATCAGGCAGGACCTCTGGCAGTGTTTGTTTCATGCCACGGGGAAGACAAATAAAAAATATAGAGCAACAGTGGTTTCGTTTTTGTTGAATGCAGCCAAAGCCCTAATTCCGAGACAATGAAAACTAAAGAAAACTCTGTTAATAAAGTATTGTTTCAGGGAAGTGGATAAAACTAGATTGATGGAAGAACTAATATCTATGCAAAATTATTCCAGACAGAGATTCTATGTAACTTAGAGAGGTTGGCTTGAGTTTAAACAATCTGTGATTTACATAAGTTATATGAGGGATTAAAGTATTGGTAGAGGGGAGAAGGGGGGTGCGTTGTTTTTTTTTTTTTTTTTTGGGTGGAACTAGAGAGAGGACCTTTTGTGTGACCATCTCATGAACCACCCCCTAATATCATGTGTTTTCTTTTTTTTTTTTATGCAAGGGGGAATGGAGTGTAAAGAGAGGGAAAGTAAGAGTGGATAGCTAGATTTGGGAAGGAGGGAGGGGTGGGAGGGGGTGCACGGAATTAGGGTGAAACTGGGGTGGAGGCCTATATGCAATCCTCCCTAGACCCACCCCATAATTTAATTATTAATTTTTTTTTGTTCACAGGAAAAGAAGGCTTGGGTTTGGATTTTCTCTCTCCCTCATCCCATCTCAAAAGTTTGAGTATATGGAAGGGGGAACTTTAGAATAGTATATCTACCTATATGTTGTATTTTTGTATGTTGAGTTTTTTAGAATGCTATGTAATGGGTCTGTCTTTTGCAAAAACAATAAAAAAGAATTAAAACTAAAAACTAAAAAAACAAAAAACAAAAGAATACATACCTAGCTGCTTAAAAAGCCTTGGGGGAATCCTTCCAGGGCCTTGCACACCTCTATTACAGTGTCTATAAAACTATTACTCATGACTGCAATATGCATAATGGTATGTTAAGGCCTACTACCTTGGTCAGCTGTTAAAGCTGGCAAAGACTGTACTCTTTCGGGATGAGGGCCACTTTTTTACTCAATATCTACTATAGTAGGAATATTTTATATGTTATTTTATATTTTATATGTCCTGGAAATTGTTTAGTTCCGCTGTGGTAAATATTTCACATATATCTTGGGTTTTACCAAGAAGTATGAATAGATAAGGATATTCCTCCGAAAACAAATAGGAGGGCGCAAACATGAAACATGAGTGTGAATGTATCAATACAGAGGTAATTCATGTTTGCTATAACAAAGTATCAGCAGTGTATGTTAGGACACAAGACAATCGAGAAGATTGGATGGTAAGGTAATCAGTTGCTATGAGGTTTACGTATATACCGTACACTTGTTAGAATGATGATATGTATGTTTGCATATGTATTTTGGGGAATTTGAGTGTAAGTTGGTTTTACATTTTAATAATGTTTAGCGTTCTTCACTTTTTAAAGAAAAACAGCCTTTTTTACTATGATATTCTAATACAATAATTCTGAAAAGCAAATTTGAACTTCAAATTATTACTATAACTACTGTTACTATATTATATTAATAACCTAAATTGCCTGCCCCCTCCCCCCAAATAAATAAATAAATGTACAAAATGTGAGTAATGAATTTTGCAGTGGAATAAAGTAAGAACATTTTAGAGGTAGTACAGCTTTTCCTAAATGAGCAGACCCTTCATTCAGTACACTGTGGTTTGTGTGCCCTAAAAGGTGAAAGTTGCCAACATGAAAGAAAAATCTTCTAGAAGAGATTCACGGTACCTAGCTTTTGATGTATTGTATTTCTCTACAGATGCTGATTTCCTAAAAAATACTTTGGGACTTTTGAGAAAGTGTTTTGAAGTTTCATGTAGTCATTTAAAGCTAACATTTTATTTGCTTATATTTTTCAGTTTTTCTCACTTTTTTTTTTATTCAATAAAATTAAAAAAAAAACAACTTTTTCTTTTTCATTGTATACCTTATACCTTAAACCAAATATTGTTATCACTGGGTGTCTGTGCTTTTCTATTCAATGTAGGCAGACCATATCTGGTAATAGGGTGTTGTACATAACTTTATCAAAACATCACAGCACCCTGCTTCAGTATTCCTTTTAAGAGCATTCATCCCTGATGTAAGCAGTGGACTAGCTCTAGCTGTGGTAATTTAAATTTACCTTTAGGGATCCCAGGTGAAGTCATTGACCAAATTTGGTCAATTACATCATCTGGGATTCCTGGAGATGAATTTAAATCTGTCAACTAGCAGAAAAAGTGTGGTACACTATACTGTCAAAAGTATTGGGACGCCTGCCTCTACACCTACATGAACTTTAATGACATCCCAGTCTTAGTCCGTAGGGTTCAATATTGAGTTGGTGGCCCAGCCTTTGCAGTGCAGAAAGCAGGGTCCATAAAGACATGGATGAGCGAGTTTGGGGTGGAGGAACTTGATTGGCCTGCACATCCCTTTGGGATGAATTAGAGCGGAGACTATGAGAAAGGCCTTCTCGTTCAACATCAGTGCCTGACCTCACAAATGCTCTTCTGGAACAATGGTCAAACATTCCCATAGACACACTCCTAAATCTTGTGGACAGCCTTCCCAGAAGAGTTGAAGCTGTTATAGCTGCGAAGGGTGGGCTAACTCAATATTGAACTATTCGGACGAAGACTGGGATGCCATTAAAGATCATGTGTGTAAAGGCAGGCGTCCCAAATGACAATATAGTGTATGTATAGATCAGTAGGTGATTGATTTGAATTACCTGCCTGGATGAGTTGATTAATGGATATATGGCTGGACGCCATGATTCATGCTGAATTTACTTCTGAGGACAGTAATTAAGAAACTAGTAAGAGAGGGTTTGCATTTTATTTTATTAAATGATGTTTAGAATGGTACTGGTGCTTTTTTAACTCTTTGTGAAAATTGTTGACGGATACTAATGCACCCCTTTGCTTGATTCTGTGGGAGAAGTTGGATATTTGGTAACCTGTTTAATATAAAGTGGGCTTCCACTTGACACCTCCATTTTCCTATTACCCCCACCTCCTATATAGGGCACACAGAGGGAGGGAAGAGGTCCTTGTTCCTCAACATTGGTAAAAGCGTGCTTTTTAAGGGGAATGTGGCCAGTCTGGTGCTGGAAATTGGAGGCTGCATACTCACAACCCTTCTTTTCTTGGCTACTCAGGCTGCATGCCTAGATAAAGGTATGGTTTCAATATTAAAGTGGAAGAAAAGCCAAACTAGCTCTAGTGTTAAAAATGTTCCCACTCTCACCCCCCACTTCTCCTGCCTAACCTGTGTAAAAAACATCTGAATACTTACCTCTTTTTAATCCAGTCCAGTCATATGATCCTGCATCTCAGTGCAAGAGACACTCAAGAATGGCTCCAAATTCCTGGAGCCATGACATCCCCCATATGCCCGCATGGCCCAGCCGCTGTCGATTCTCCCTCCTCTCCCCTGCCAAAGTCACTCACTGACACTCGGTGCTCCCTCCTCTTCCCTGCAGAAGTCACTCACTGACACTCTGTGCTCCCTCCTTTCCCCTGCAGAAGTCACTCTCTGACACAGGGGAGCCAGAGCTGTGGGATCATTTGACTGGACCAGAGTGGATTAAAAAAAGGTAACTACATATATATTTTTTATACAGGTTAGGTAGGATAGATATAGGCAGAATATGTACAGAATAAAGGTATAGGATAGATATAAAAACATATACAGGCAGTCCCTGAGTTTCATAAATCCGACTTACATATGACTCATACTTACAAATGGAGGGAGACAACAGGAAGAGAGAAAATCTACCCCATAGGAAGGGAAATTCACTCCTGTAAGGGCTCTTTCACACGGAGGATCCGTATGTCCATTTTTCATCCTTCCGTTTTCGGATGAAAAACGGACATACATGTATCCCTATGGAGCGTCGGATGTCAGCGGTGACGTGTCTGCTGACATCCCACCTGCTCTGATCCAAAAAGTGTAACGGAGGAAAACCCTACTTTTCCATCCGTTTTCGGATCGGGTGACTACGGACTCTACGGTCCGTCATCATCCGATCCCCCATAGGGGTGAGCAGCGCTCTGACAGGTCCGTCACAGTGTGCAGCGACGGACCTGTCATCTTCCTGCTCAGTGGGGATCGGCGGAGCAATTTCCGCTGAGCAAGCGGGTGTTCACGGGGTGAATCATCACTGATCCGCCCCGTGTGAAAGAACCCTAAGAGTTATCATGGGAAAAAGTCGTCTCTTCAAAGATTTATCAACAATCTTTGTTTCCACAACAACCCAAAATTTTCAAAATCCAATTATTACAGGGACGGAAAATTAGGCAAAATCTTCTGAACAGGGGCACAGACAGCAAAACAAACGTTACAGGAGTGTTAACCCTTCCCTATGCTATCCAAAAAACGTAAAAATAATTTTTTAGGGTGGAGTTACACATAAAAAATTTACCTGTTCTAACTTACATACAAATTCAACTTAAGAACAAACCTACAGAACCTATCTTGTATGTAAATTGGGGACTTCCTGTAGTTAGGTATTTCTTCCACTTTAAGGGGAACCCCACGCTGTTTTTTTAAAAAAAATTCTACACACACCCCACACCTGTGGGGGATTTTTATGTCAATTTACTGACAATATATTGCTGAATTATTAACCAGCCCTGTTATAGCTTTTTATTGTCTTATTAATTTAACAATATAAATAGACTCCTGCTGACTCTAAAGAGTGCACACAATTAAATGTGTATAATTACCACTATATGCATATAATTATGCATGCTGCATGTCTTTTAGCACAATTTTTGCGCCAAATGCAGTGTACTCAAACATTGCAGATGTTTGGTTCTAGCCTTTCACAAATAAATTAGCAATTTTAAGGACAAATTTAGCAGTTTCATGAAAAGAAACAGTAACCCTACTTATAACCCATGAGAAGTTAAAGTGTGCTACTCCTGTCAACGGCAATATGCACGACAAATGCATATTTTAAGCATGACTTTGGATTTTCTTCTGGGTTGCTAAGACTTCTATGATCTTCTAATATGTTATTCAATCAATTTAATATCCCACATATGTATTCCACGGTAAACATAAATGTAACTGATTAGCTTCATATTCGTTTTCCTCAAAGTACTCCACAGCTCTATTCCACAGAAATGAGGTAAAATGCACAGGATTAGGATAAACACACTCATTTAAAGAACCTCTGCATTATTTAGCAAAGCTATAATGATGAATCAGACTAAGTAAAATGAGATCTATAATTGTGCTATAATTTTTCTATATGAATAGAATTTTTCTCAGCAGAGATATGTGTAATAAACCAATTAGGTTAATGTAGCTTTCTTTTTGCAATAATGGTAAATATGGTAACATAAAATGCATAAGTTCCATGTACAAAAACAAACAGATTAGTTTCTGCATCACAGCACTGTTGAAAGTAGCAATGCCTAGATTTTTGGAGTCAAAAAAATACCGTAAAAAATATTAAAGGTTTGGAAGAGCATTGTAAACATGTGGAAGAAAAGTTTAAAGCGGAGGCAACTCAATATAGAGTTCCTTCCGATTCTATTAGTCCACATTCATATCTGATGGAGTTTTTAAACTGTATGATCAGTTTTCTGTTACTGAATACAATGGACAGAATACATTTTCTACTGTAAACTAGAAATGTGTTATAATCCCACCTTTATCAATTGGTATCCCAATTACAGCTTGAGAATATTGTGCTGACACTGGGTGATTTTTTTTACAACAGATAATATAAATGTCATCTTCACATGCCATACAGTTGTGTGCCACTTGTAAATGCAGAATGCTGAAGTGATAAAGATGACATCCTTTAACTTGTAGTAATGTTACTAACAGAACTCTTTAAAAAAAGATTAATTGGTTTATTTAATCAGAATTTTCATCTTTTCTACTTCAAAACGTTTTTATTTTGTATTCAACCATATACAAACATGTTTAACATCAGGTTGACAGTGTATAAATTTCAATAACCAATACATGTAGCTAGTCTTCGAGATATAGCTAAACCTAGCTGTAATACAAAGAAAGGAAGACTGAGTCGGTCGGGACAGGGTTCCGTCTATGCGTAGAATTGTTAAAGGAACCTAGAACAAGTACAACTTGCAAACTGAAAGGTAGATTGTGTAACTGAATAAAACGCCCTTATGACTGTACAATGGTAGAGACAGGAAGGGCCAGGGGAGTCCCTTTTATACACCCAGCACCCCCAAGGGGATCAGACTGTACTGGGTGGGGGACTCAACCGCGGAACCCCTCCCCCCCACCATATGCCCTAGGGTTGGCATAAAACGGTTCTAGAATTTCTACAAGCATCTGGAACTTCGAGCTGGTGATTTGTATGTGTTCCACTGTCATCCTGTTTAAACGGCGATAAATGAGGTAAGAGAATAGGATAGGGTAGAGAGAGTAATGGATAAAGGAGAGGAAAGGAGAGAAGGAGATGTTGCTTGGTGTTGTCTATCGTCTTCTCCAGAAGGGGCATATCCTGGGGCACTCCCACCAGATGTGGGCCATTGTGCCTGTAAATTGACATCCTCTGAAACACAGAGGATCAGCAGAGGCATACATGGACACTAATCTGAAGGGGGTATAATACCACCTCGAAATTTACTTTTATACTGGCCTCTGTGAGTGATGTGTTCAAGATAATCTTAAAGGATTTAAAGCAGGCAGATCGCTAGGCCTCCACATCCAAACTGAATTGTAGCTCCTTTTCCCACCTTGTTATGAAAGGAGACTTAGTGTCTGGGAGTACTAGTGATGAGTAAATGATCGATATTCCTCCCCTCTGCTCTGGGCCCTGTCCACACCATAGTTCATATGCCTTGTATCTAGGCGGGAGTGTTTTTTCCAACCATATAGAGTGTAGAAAGTGTGAGATTTGTTGGAATCTGAAGTATTCTGTTGTGGGTAGCTCCAGCTTATTAAGGCAATGTTTGAGGGAGAGAGGGCCTGCAGGAGAGATGAATTTTCATCTTTTTTACTAGACAATAGTATGGTAGTATGCAGGGCCCCTTTATCAAAGCAGAATACCTAGATGCCCGATCTTTGCCATGATAGTGTTAAATCCTTCCTTAATAAAAAAAAGTCCAGAATGCTGATTCACTAAATTATGATGAAGAATTTTGCTGCTTGTCTACAAAAATTCCTTTGGCTAAGCATTGGTTTTGCATAAAGTGTATTTCCACTTTTGCAGCCAAATTGGAATAACGTCTACTTTGTATTTGGTATATGCCTCCATTCACATAGCATTACTTAAAACCTGTGCAGGCAGTAGTGTTTGGGCTAGTGTTTCAGAGCATAAGTTTGGCTGAACTTCACCCATTCGCTCATTCAGCAAACACCAGAATTTGCGGGATGCTCGGTGGGGTGTTACCCCGCTGAGCACCCCACAATGCACTGCGCACTGCACAGTGAATTCTAAGTCCTGATTGGGCAAAGATTTGCCTAGTCAGGGCACAGTGAATATCTGGATGCTAGGGAGCAGTCCGGGAAGCCGACTGCTGCACCCTTAACAAGGGATGAGTCATCAACTGTCAACGGGCTTCCCCGCTGACACCTGAATGAAAAAAAAAAACATTGCCGGCGATAGAAGTTTTTTTAAAAACAGCACTTTTTTAGAAAAATGTCATGGGGTCCCCCCCAAAATCCATACCAGATTCTTACCCAAACATGCAGCCTGGCAGACCAGGGAAGGGCTAGACAAGTACCCATTACTCATTCACGGGGGGGCCTTGTTAAAGGTGGCTTCCAGATTCTGATAAGCCCTCTGCCTGCAGACACCCACAACCAAAGCCCAAGGTTGTGGGGAAGAGGCCCTAGTCTCACTCAACATGGGGTGCTTTGGGACAGGGGGGGTTCTGCCCTCCACCCCAAAGCAGCTTGCCCCCATTTTGATGGGGACAAGGGCCTCTTCCCCACAATCCTGGGCTTTGGTTGTGGGGGGTCTTCTTTAAATCGGGAAGCCCCTTTAACAAGGGGGCCCCCAGATCCTGGCCAATGTGAATGAGTAGGGTGTACATTGTACCCCTACTCATTCACCAAAAAAAGTGTTAAAAAGAAACAGCATGCACAGATACAGGTGCCTGTAGCTCCCTAGAAGGACCAAATGTACAGGTGACAATGTTAACACGGCAAAAGAGAGCCTGTGGTTTTATGCTGCCACACATATACAGGAACAAAGACAGGAAAATAGCAGGATCAACAGGTAATTATATCTGTTTTGCAAATTCCAAACAGATAGTATGCACTACTACATTTGGTAGTTAAAGTGGAGGTCCACCCTGAAAAAAAAAATTGCATTAAAAAAACCGAAAAAAATGGAGGAAAATTTTTTTTTTTTTAACTTACGTGAAATGGCTGTTGCTAGGCAGTCTTCCTAATCTGCCTCTTCCTACGCCGCGGTGATCTTCAGTCTTCTCCTCCCCGCGTTGTCTTCTTGGGAATGGGGCACGGTGTGTTATGGGAACTGTGTGTGTCCTACAACACATCGCGTCCCATTCACAAAGCACTGCGTGACTCGCGCATGCGCAGTAGGAAACAGGCAGTGAAGCCGTAAGTCTCCACTGCCTGTTTCCCTTAGTTAGGATGGCGGTGCCGGGACCTGAGAGCCGAGGGACGGGTCAGCCTCGGGCAGCCGACATCGTGGGCACCCAGGACAGGTAAGTGTGCTTATTTAAAGTCAGCACAGTGGTGTAGTGGGTAGCACTCTCGCCTAGCAGTAAGAAGGGTCGCTGGTTTGAATCCCGACCACGACACTACCTGCCTGGAGTTTGCATGTTCTCCCTGTGTCTGCGTGGGTTTCCTCCGGGTACTCCGGTTTCCTCCCACACTCCAAAGATATGCTGGTAGGTTAATTGGATCCTGTCTAAATTGGCCCTAGTATGTATGAATGTGAGTTAGGGACCTTAGATTGTAAGCTCCTTGAGGGTGTAGGGACTGATGTGAATGTATAATATATATATGTAAAGCGCTGCGTAAATGGACGGTGCTATATAAGTACCTGAAATAAATAAATAAAAATAATAAATAAAATAAAGTCAGCAGCTACAGTGTTTGTAGCTGCTGACTTAAATTGTTTTTTTTTTTCCGGCCGGTATCCCGCTTTAAATAGGGAGCTATTTAATAAACTTCACTATTTGGATTTACAAACACTATATTTTGTTCCCAATTTTTTATTGGTCTGTGGTTTCAGTGTTAATCTGGGGGTCTTTGTAGCCACCTGTTTACTCACATTACTGGCAGCATCATCAACACATAGGACAATGATGACATGGTCCAGGCCCCCCTGCCGCTGCAATGTCTGCAATTTACTCCACATCATGCTTTTTCTTCTTCTAAGAGTGCTTTCACATGCTTGAAAATACTCTATTGAATCTGCTTTCTGCACCACTGCAAATATAAAGGATTTAACTGGCGAACATCTGGTGCTACATTTTTATTTTATGTATATCTTAGAAACTAGACAAATCTTCAATAGAAGCTATGATATATTTTAAATATTTATACTTTTTGTAAAGTCAGACTGGGATATAGGGCCCTCATGTGTTGTAAGCCCAATTATAAGAGCCTAATACTGTTCTGAATATGTTTCCAATTTAAGCAGCACATATGTTTTAAAAGCTAAGTGCTTAATATTCTACCACAGAATGATGTGCAGTCATTTCAAGACACAGGGATGGAAAGGTACCTGTACTGTGTATTTGTATCAAGTAGCTAACAAAAATGTGAACATTAAACCATAAGTGTTGAATTAGTTTAAAAATGCCAGCAAACCTCAGACAAATTACTTCTAAAGCCTTGTACATACCACCATTTTTTTTTTCCATTCAACCCAGAGGGTGAGCAAAAAAAACTGACAACTCAGGTCGGAGCCACTGTACTAACAATCCACACCTGCTGTGCTATTGTGTTCTGACAGGGGGATGCCCCCCCCGCCAGAACACTCTGATCAGCGCTCTCATCCAATGGGAGCTGGTCAGCAGACCTTTTTCGGTCATGAGCTTTCGACAGAAGCCGGTTGCCATGCAAACGGCCTGAATGTCTGGTTCAAAAGAAACATGCCAATGCCAGCCGACATTTGACCCGTATTAGGCTTAAGTCTAGAATCAATATTTCAATGAGGACCGACATTCACTTTTGGGCCCATGCACACTGGCTTCAGACAGTATAGGAGCAGCATGTATAGCAACCTTGTACAAAGAATTTGCTAATTTTCAGCAAGCTTCAGTCAGCTTTCTTGAAGCCTTTAAAGCAAACTTCATCTCCAATTTAAGGAGTCATAATGGAGCAGATCATAATGGAAATGCTGGCTGTCACTTTAAACAAGTAACTAACAGGCATTAGCAGGCTTTCCGTAAGCTTCATTACTACTTGAATCTTGTAATAACGATCTGTGTCTTACATCCTGTGTAAAAGTTTGCTGTACAAACAGTTCTTAAAAGTTCTGAAATTCTTACAAACCAATGCATAGTTGTGCCTTACTGTACACTATATTTGCAACCACGGCCATTCCTCATAGACTTTCTGAAAGTCAGTATCTGCATAGGTTCCTCCCGCCTCTCCCACATGATGTCAGGAGGTTGTGCCTTCCTTTTCCCATACCCTGGAGATCAGGCTACGTGTGGAAGCTATAGTGGTGCCTAAGGAGGGTATGCTCTTCCAGTATTTTTATGGTTGGGCACTGCTATCAGATTGCTATTTATTACCAAATTCATGTTCAAGTAAACCTTTCATAGGAAAAATAGTCTGGCTTCCATTATGTCTAAAACATATTAGCTACATAACCTGTTATGAATGTTTTTTTTTGGGTTTGTGACTCAAAAGCCAAGGAAATAACATTACAGCGAGGCAATTAGCATTTCCAAAATAAGAATCAGCAATGGAAAACTCTGTGTGTCTTTCAGTGAAGGTTTCCTTTAGTTTTTGGATGGCCATCACTGTTTGCTTTCAACTATGCAATCAGTGGTGTTTCTATAAAGCTGTGGAATAAGGCCTTTTAAATATGGTCCTGGTGTCAATATTAAGTGCTCGTCGTTGATTTTAGCACTATTAAAGATGCATTCAGCCCTAAAAAGTGTCATCTAATGAACGATGTTGCTAGAAGACAAAGAAAAAAAATGTGCTTCCATGACCCTACTTGCTGTACAGGATTCTTGCAAGTGCAGACCCGTTCCCCAGTTAGCTGCTTGGCTATCATTATGTACACAATAATGTGTTATAGAAGTAATCTATTATAGGTCCTTTTTCAGAGATTATACACAGAACAAAGGAGATCTTTTTTTTAAAAAAAGGAAAAAGCAAAGAGCCCTATAACTGTTTCTGTGACATATGTTGTAATGTACATTTTGGTGTCATCACTGAGTAAAAGCCACAGATCATCACAAAATGTGACATAAGTAATTTCATTGTTAGTTTTTCATCACTTACTGGATATTACCTAGCAAATTTCTTAGTGTTACAATTTATGGTGATAGCTTTTTTTATATTGGACCTAGTTCAATAACCTTATGAGATTATAGTCTATTTCACATGTGAAGGCTTGTCACCGCTCAATGAGTGGTCTAAGATGGATATGGAATGTAAAGCCCTAAGTACCTGTTGAATTACAACATTACAAAATGTTGTTTTTTTTTTTTTTTTGTTTTGTTTTTTTAATATTATTAAATACTGATATATCATACCATATTGCCTTGCGTTTAGCAGTATAAAAGAAATGTGAACCCAAGAGAGTAGTTCAATTAATGGGATGGCCAGGAGGCATGTAAAGCATAGCACCTTCAAGAAGTTGATGTGCCAAAGTGAGTGTCAGCAACCAGCATTATTTTACCATCACACATTCAGCAACATAACAACGCCTCAAATTGGAAATACTACTTACCTCAGTGTGCAATGGGGTCCATTTAGGCCAGCTATGGAGTAAGGTCAGGATAAAAAGTAGCAATTGACCTTTTACCCCCATACCTTTGGTAAGGGAAATGTTACCCCTAATTGCTCTGTGTAGACTGACATCTCTCCCCATTCCATTAATGCAGAGGGGCCAGGTGCTTGGGCTGGAATGCATTGTGTCCTTGCATCCACCACAGGAACCACAAAATTATTGTTGTAAGTTTCACATGAGGGTTTGTGCTCTCCTTCTTTTTCTAAAGCAAGATGGCTTTCAGAATCAGTACCTTTCAGCACCTGGCACTATCTACAGCTTCCTGCCTGCAAACTTAAAGCGTTTGTTACCCTAACACTTCATATTCCTGATATGTGCCTTCTGTACCATGTACTTGTATGAGAAAGTGTCCTGTTTTCTTTGTATTGCTTCATTTATGTGAAGTCTCTGGAATTTCTGCTAGTCCCCTTGCTTTCCTATTAAAAACTGACCACACTAAGCAGGGGAGCACACTGTAGTCAGTTCTCTAACTATGCTGGGAACTCAGCCTGCTCTCCTCCAATGATCAGACTTGTCCTGACACGCCCCCACTGCACAGTCATTCACTGGGAAGCTCAGTGTGCTGTTGGCTTCTTCTCCCCCCAGCTCTTATGCAGCTGAGAACAGAGGGAATGTGATCATTTATTAAAAAAAGGGGAAAATGGTATTTATAATGTTATTTTATATGTATACAAAAAGTTTTGCTTTTTATTCCTATTTTAAACTGAATGGGTTGTTTTACAAGGTGATCATTTACAATCACTTTACAGTAACTTTGCCAAACAACTGAACAGGGAGGCCCCTTTGTCAAGTAAACCTCATATTTTACACACTGGAGGCACCTATTTGTACATGCCTTTCCTGCCCAGTCTCATCTAATGGCTGCAAATTCCCTTAGTTACAAATTTCGTCCTTTACTTCCAAATTATCTCAAGAGTTTAAGTCCCAAGGCTACTGTAGAAACTTTTGTGCCTACTGCCACTTTACAGTTACTTAATCCCAACAATTTTTGCTGTCAATTTTCAGGCGTTCTAAAGGGCTATGTGTAGGGGCAGAATAAGGGGAAATGGATTTTGCCTTGTACATGAATGGACAGTTAAAATGAGCATGACTTCACTTCATTTACTAAAGCAACTAAACATGACTGTCATAAGTGAACATTCTCTACTACCTTAGAAGATCAAACTCAACAAGCTCAATTCACAAACCTTTAACACCAAGGCACTCTATTTTCAGCCATGTTTCACTGGACTCAACTAAAAATAACTGTCACTTTTTAAATAATAAGGATATATATCCTTGTGTGTTAGCTCTGTGAATTGAGCCTAATGCACGTTCATTATTAAAGTACTGCCATAAATTGTAAACATTTTGTTAGCAAAAGCAGAGAGCCATTTTGTCAGCTATCCCGGTATTATGCCTATTAATTAAAGATGAGCAAAATGGAATGGACGTACTACAAAATTCCTGATTCATACACTTATGGATTAGGTAAAGGAGTGGATTTTAGAATGTTTCTCTTCCTTCTCCATCAATTATAATTGGAAGAGGTATGTGACAGTATTGCATCAGAAATAGTTATAACTCAGATTGTCCTTTTATTGTCTTCTTTTAAATCTGTTAGCTTATCTCTATCAGCACTTCTAATTATATTAACCACTTCAGCCCCGGAAGAATTGGCTGCTCAATGGGCAGGCCATTTTTTTCCGATACGGCACTGCGTCACTTTAACTGACAATTGCGAGGTTGTGCGATGCTGTACCCAAACAAAATTGATGTCCTTTTTTCCCACAAATAATGCTTTCTTTTGGTGATTTGATCATCTCTGCGGTTTTTATTTTTTGCACTACAAACAAAAAAAGAGCGTCAATTTTGAAAAAACACAATATTTTATATTTTTTGCTGTAATAAATAGCCCCATTTTTTTAAAAAAAAGCTAATTTTTTTCCTCAGTTTAGGCCGATATGTATTCTTTTACATATTTTTGTTAATAAAAATCGCAAAAAGCGTATATTGATTGGTTTGCACAAAAAATAGCGTCTATAAAATAGGGGATAGATTTATTACATTTTTATTATTATTTTTTTTTTTTACTAGTAATGACGGAGATCTGCAATTTTTATCGAGACTGAGACATTATGGCAGACACATCGGACACTTTTGACACATTTTTGGGTTGATTGACAATTATACAGTGAGCAGTGCTATAAAAATGCACTGATTACTGTATAAATGTCACTAGCAGGGAAGAGGTTAAGACTAGGAGGCGATCAAGGGGTTAACTGTGTTCCCTATGTGTGTGTTCTAACTGTGGGGGATGGGACTGACTATAGGAGGTGAGAGATCATGGTTCCCAGCTTTTAGGAACTCACGATCTCTCTCTCCTCTCCTCACAGAACTGAGATGTGTGTGTTTACACACACACATCCCTGTTCTGCCTCTCATGCCCACGATCGCTTGTGGCCGGCAGTCATCACGACCGCTGATTATGAGCATCGGCACCCCCACTGTGCCACCGGCATGCGTGCACGCCTGCTATCCCGCTTAAAGGGACCAATGTATAGCTTTGACGGTTCACGGGATCGTGCCAACCTGCCGCCGCATAATGACGGTGGCTGGCCGGCAAGTGGTTCATGGTATGACGTCACCTAGTCATGATCTGCTGCGTTATTTGAAATAATGTTTCAGCTCAGAAAATAGCAGCATGCATTGCATATAAGTGGCGGATACACTTTAAGAATTTGTATGTAAAAACGCTGTTGCACTGTGACCTTGTCACATTCTTTTCAGTTTAGTTCTACCACAAAGCAAATAAAGTTGACCTGGAACAGCAAACAGCGTTCCTTATGTAGAACATGGCAAGAGTATAGATGGGCACCAATCAAACGCTTCCGTTCTGCCGTCTCAGATTTTGCAACTGTCTACATGCATGTTCCCAGTAGGCTTCAGTGAACTTTATTCGCAGTATAAGATCAGCTTTTCCTGTCTGCTGTGATTTACATTGAGAGCAAGTACTCGTCATGTATACACAATGCAAACAACTTTTTTAAATGAAAGGCTAAAATTGACAGTTAGCCTAAAGCATGCTGTAACATATTATAAAACCACATTGTCTGATTTATACAGCACAACATGCAATTTATCTAACCTTAGTACCCTTGTAACAATGCACTATACAGGATTAAATAATTGATGTTTTTTTTTTTTTTTTTTTACATCAATTAATTACTACATCATGTGATGCAGCAATTGGAAAACAATTAGCAAGGATGGGAAGATGCCATTACCTCCGTGGTAAAACTGGGTCATGCTGGAAGGTATACTGTTATTTACTTGTTAAATTGCACTCATGACAGCTGTTGGAAGTGGTGAAAGGGTTAGTGCAGCGTTGGTATTTGTGTAAAGAACACCTGGGGCTACGTGTGCATTTGCGTGCAATAAATTGAGCAATTAGCCTTTCAATTGAATCTGGAGGAGGATAACAACCAGCGATTAAAAGATTTAATACGTATTAAGTGGTTTCTAAAGAACAGTCCAGCATATTTTGTAAATGAACGTAAATTAAATAAATACTGGTGAAATAGTGTAACGTAAATTTAGCACACTGCGGATAGATTAAAAAATGCATAGATAAAGAAAGCACTACATTAATGACATGACTGTAAAATAATGTTTAAAATCATTAGCATAAGACTGTTCATGTAATATAGCTTCAGCGGGTAGAAAAATTAAGTTTTATGCATAAGTAAATCATTATTGAAGATTTTATACAAGTAATTAAGGAAGAATTCCCACACACTATTTGCATCACAATTGATCACATAACAACTCAAATCCAGTTTCCAAAGACCCTTTCCGTGGAAAAAGCTCTTTATACTATGGGATGCTTATGTCTTATGTTGCCCAAACAGAGATCACTCTCTCTAAGCTTTTGATTGCAAAAACAATTGATTTGAGCCAACCCATAACTTTTTTTAAAAAACGTATTTACGTTGTCATGATGTCTATTTGTAGATTTGTTTTTGTAATCCAAAATGGGTTGAAAAAAGCTGCAATTGCTGTACATGCATAAGATAAAGCTGAATGTCTATGGTCATAAAAGTAGCATGTTTCTGACTTCAGAAAAGCCCCCCGAGTGGGTCTATGAGAGCACCACAAAGCAAAGATTTTTTTTTTTACCATTTAGATAATCTGCTAATCCCTCCCAGTGTTAGAAACCCACATACATTTATTAAAGTGGAACTTCACTCTCTCAATTGACATTGACTATTTCTAATCATCATGCTGCTAGCATCAGTAAATAGATAGGAAAGTATATTATATTTAGTTATTTTAAACTTTTTTTTTGTATTTCTTCAGTTACTTCCTGGTTTCCAGGCCTAGGCAAATTATGTCATATATCCCAGGAATCTTCAGGAGGAGAAGGGTTCTCAGCTTAGCCCATACCAGCGCTAAGGGCAGATGGATTCATGCTACATGAATCATCTGCCCTTACTCAATGGCCACTGCCAGAAATGCAAGTGGGTGTTTTTCAAAATGTTTACTCAGCAAAAATAAGCACAGAGACATAAATGGATGGAGGAGTTTGTTTTAAATATTCAAAAGTTGTTATATAGCATGTTTGGTTTGTGGTGCACAGATGCAGGGCAGTGCCACATAAACTGGTTATATTTAAAGATCTACACAGCTCTTGCCTGCTAAAATGATAGAGAAGTGCTTTAAATGCAAATCTCTAAGCCTAAAAGCGGAACTGAACCCATTGATTTAACAGTTTCAAAAAACAGTTACATCCCTGGCACATGCTGGAATGTAACTGTCACATGGTTGTGCTCTCAAACCATTAAATAGCTGGTCTCATAACTAATCACATTTGCAACATCATGGCAAGATGGCAGCTTCCTTGGCTAAAAACAATAGGAGGGTTTAGCTCTGCTTTAATGCCATTTGCATTGCAATAGTCATCTTCTCCACAGAGCTGTCCGTATAGAAAGTCCACTCTAGTTGTTGCCATGTTTTCAGGTAAATGACTGTCAGCGCAGCTTAATTCTGAAGTAAGTTATTCAACGTAGTTTAATGCATGGACAAGGTAGAGACCTTGTTTTGCATTGTGACCAATAATATCAAATGCTGCATTGGTGTGTGTTGTTAAACAAAATAGGCAGGTAGCTTTTCATTGCACCACAGCGCAATATGTCTTAAAATTAGAAAGGGTGCACTGCTGTATATTCAAAAACACAGTGCACATTGCCGCTGCATGTCAAGTCATATGCACAGACATGCAAGCTGTTGTGTAACCCTACCCTTTTTTGTAAGCCTTTCTTAAGGCTCCATGTTGGAATGGCTATAACAGGATGGTCATTAAAAAAAACATAAATACTGCCATTGCTCATTTCTCTGAAATTATGGGATCTGTATTGTAGTCTGACACATCTGGATCCTGGTGCATATGCAGCCACTGCTCCAAACATCCCCAACCCTTATAACTCTTATAGCTATTACAAGTACCCCTCCAATACATAAAAGCCAGCCCTTATAATGCCTCTTATCCACCTAACTACCCTAAATCCTATAATCCCTTCCACTTTGTTGGAAACACTTTTCATTCTCCACCTCCAAGAATAGAAGCTTCAGAGTTCCATCACTGTGTTAGCTAGTCACAGTGACACCACAAATGAGCTGTACTCATTTGTATTGAATGTAGTCGCAGACTTTTCCCAAAAGGATGACCATAGGTTCACCAGAGAGTAGGAATCTGATTTCTGCCACAGCTTCTTCTACCTGACAGGAAGGTGATTTAGCTTTATTGATTGAATTTTTATGTAGTTTATTTCATATCTAATTTTCATATTTTTAGAACTATGAAATATATTACTCAATACTTCACAGAGAACACTTCTTAACCAGAGAAGAGCTTACAAGCTTAGAGTGTAATAGTGCCCATAGACAGTAGATTATTTGGCTAATTTGACTGATTTTGTATGGATCATGCAATCATCTCTCTATGGTGCACCAGCAGACACGGCTACCTGAGGCCTTTTGTGAGCAGAAACATTTAAACAGATTATTAAAACTTGTCTGATTAGTATTATTGTCTAACCCTTCCCTGATTCATAGGTATAGACATTAACAGTCATCCAATCTGGCAGCTAGTGTTTTTAATAAAACACTAGCCTAAAAACCTGCCTGGGGGAGGTCAGGTTGTGTCTTGGCCATCTGACTACCTTCTACTGCTTCTGACCAGAATTACACAGCAACATGAATGGAGTGCACTAACCATCATACTGTATATGGTACATTAACAAGAGCTTCTTAAGCTACCCATAGGCATGAGATGACTGTGTCTGGATCCATACAGTTTGGCCAAATCGACATAATGTTTGGGCTCCGGCACAATCATCATGCGTCTGCTTTCAGGGTGAGCAACTTATCAGAAAAGTTGCCCCATTCTCTACTGTTTCTTCCTGCTCTAAGCAACTCCATGAGGCAACTCTGCTCTCCTCCTCCCGCTCCCCTCTCCAGTCACATGAGCGATGGCGGTTTATAGGCACCTTAGCACTCCTGCCTTTGTCATCCACAGCCTGGAGCTGTTGCATCTTTTGCAATTGTTAGGTCATGTGGGGCCACTCTTACCTCTGTACCTATACTAGCAGACATAAAATAGACATTGATGTTGTGTTTGCTGCAGCAAGTACATTTGTTTTTGAATTATGGAAAAAAATCCTGCGAGCCACAATTATCCAGTGCCTTAATGGAAATTCAACCAAACAGCTACCCGGCTTTTTAGCATATACACCTTATTAGGAATGATTATATTTTAATCACTGTGGATTGTATATTTATCTTATTACGTTTTTCTATGCACATTGCACTTTGTGTTTTATTGCACTAGTTATTTGTTAGTGTGTTTGTTCATAGGATTCACACAGCAGGTGATCTTAGTAAGTGATCAGAGCTTTAGGATTCACACAGCAGTTGATCTTAGTAAGTGATCAGAGCTTTAGGCTCTATTTGATTTGCACTCTTTATTATCTATGATTTGTACTTAGATTTACAGTTATTCAGTTACACCCCTAGGCGCGGCGCATTTTTTTCATATACATTTGTTTTTGGCTTGATAACAGTGATCAAAAAATGTTTGTCTGCAGATGAACATTTTCCAACATGTTGGAAAATTATTTTAGCCAGCATTTTCTATTTCACTGGATCACAGATGGTCATCTTGGCTTCTTGCATCATACAACTGTCATCTGTATTTTTTGAATTGTTGCCAAACTGTCTGAAAAAAAACATCCTGTATATGGCCACCCTCACTATAAACATTAAATCATTTTGGTGTAGATCAGTTCATAGCAGTTTAATCTAATGTTTAGCGTTTCAGTAAATTGAAGGTTTAATTAGAACACCTATCATATAATTTGCTACTATAAATTACAGTAGAACTCAAGAAAAAAATGAAAGTGTTTTTCTTTCCAGACCACCTATTATATATACCTTGCATTGTCATACAGGGGTGTTATTTATGTTGAACTGTTAGTTCATTGGTTATGTTTAACTGTGTGTTCAGATCTTTACACTCAGTTTAGATGTGCGCAGTAACAGCACATTTTTTATGCATTTTATTTATCATTATGGTGTCTTCTGTCATAAATTTTCAGTCATAAATGTTTGGTAACTTCCATTTTCATTAAATTGAAACAATGGTCTTAACTTTTTTTTTTTTAAGAAGCTTTTACCAAAGAAATATCTGTGAAACCTTTGTGAGAACTACTAATAAAAGCATTTTAATTGTATAATAACGTGAAAATTTACATAGGAGTACTTATTAGCAATTTCTTTGATTGGATATTTGCTGCTCCCTCAAGGATCAAGAGCTAGGAGCAGCTTCTCATTGGCTGTGGCCTTGTATTTAAGCGAAGTGGGTCTTGCAGCAGGGTGAACTCCAGCTGTGTTCAGAAGAGATATATACTTCAAAGTTAAGCGCTCACTGAGATGCGGCTGAGTGCAACATCAAAGAAGGTTGAGAGCCACATGTGGCTCATGAGCCTCTGGTTCGGTATCACTAGCTTGGCGGTTGTTCTTTGGGTACATGGATTTGCTAAAGCTCTTTGGCTTCCTAGATAAATTATATTGCCCTAAGATCAGTGCAGCAGCTTTAAGTTGATCATTTTTTTTTTTGCAAAGCCTTCATATGTGCACTGTGGAAAATAGTGATCGGTTTAGTAGAACCAGGTACTGTGTCTTTTGAGAACCTTAGACTTGATTAAGTGTAAAACCACTGAGGTTAAGACCTTGAACTTTGCAACAATTAATCTCCCACACTCTGAAGAGTGTCTTACAGTTAAGGCTAGGTTTGGAAGTCTGTAGCCTTTGGAGAGAATGTGCATTCATTGCAATCTATAAGGCTTTAGTCCTGATGATTTCTGTCCTGCCAACAGGGGCATTGCTAGATCATGGCTAATAGGACAGCCGCCATGGGTCTTTTATTGAGTTACCCACAGGTCTCCTTTGCAGTAATTGCAGCAATTGTTGCCATTTTGCCAAGTATGATTCTGTAGACAAACAAATGTCAATCTTGTACATCCAAAGCTTACCACTAGCAACTGTAATTTTTCATAATCTTTAGAATTGAGTTCGGTAAAACAGTTAATTAAAAATTCTTTCATTTCTAATAAATTTGGGGGTTTCTACTCCGACCTGTACTCCACAATGCATATTTATTTTTCAGTACATAGATAAATTCCAATCAATTAACAAGACTATTATATAGTATATGTGCATTACACTTTTGTAGCATCATTTAGTATATAAACATTTTAATGAATTTAACTTTTTTTTTTTTTTAAATACCATACAAATCATCACATCTGATCCAAGGAAAATATCTAATGCCAGCATACGGCATTTCTAAGTTCTAATGAGAGATGAAATGAAGAGGGGAGAGAGAGACATAGGTTCTCATCCACATCTGGCATCTTTTCTGAGCAATATTATACCCATAAGTTTTAATCCTAACTTCAAAAACAATAAAACCTTCTCATAAACAGGGTATATTTTTCCTTTAAAACAAGGGCCTTAGGAAAATGCATAATGTATGACTACATTAGTTCTTATAGCTGGTATGCATCTTTTATAAGTTTTCAGCCTTAAAGAGTCAAGAAAACAACCAAGCAGTCTAGCACGTCCTGGTACTTAAAAAATTTCCTTTAGATGAAATCTATAATCATTTTAGATAGATAGATGGTTAGATAGATAATCTTAAAGTGCAATTTATCTATAGTTTTAATTATTTATTTACACAGGGTCATACAATTTTGCACAATACAAATAAAGCCCGTGCTTCATGTTTTGTAGCAACGCACCATGATTTTGATTTATTTCTCCATTCCAGGCAGCGTTCAAGAATGCTTCATTTTCTTCATCAGGCATTGTGTCTTACAAGTAACTAAAAATAATACTATCTTATTTACATAAGTGTCTATCAAGGATCAAAATTTCTTTGACATGAATTCATAAATGAGTGGATGTAGCTATAGACCAGTAATGTTCATTATACTATTGCTTTTGTTTTTTTTTTTGTTTTTTTTCATTTCTTTATTTTTGCATATCATATATTACATTCCACATATAGCGCTTAACATGTTATTCATGTCTTCTCTTACATCTTGTCACATCCCCATATGTTCAAATTATAACAACATTATACATTTCCTTTTCAATGCAACTCCGTCTCGTCTACGCAATAGACACATATAGTTTTCCCTTTCTCTTTTCCTAACCCTAATATCTACCCCCACCCTCTAAAACCCCCGAAAAAAAAAAAAGAAGGGGTACCCCCTCCCCTTCCCGTTCGATCACACGTGATCTACCTCTCTTGCTCTCCACTTCTATAAACTAAGTAGGGAGCCCATATCTTCCAATATTTCTCATCCTGTTCTCTCAGCATCAAAGTCAGATCCTCCATTTGTTGGATTTCTGTAGTTCTAGCCCACCACTGTGTTCTAGTCGGAGGGACTGAACTTTTCCACAGAGCCAGAATGCAGGCCCTTGCTGCCGTGAGAAGGTGTTTAAGCAGGGAGTTCTTATATTTTTCCACCGACATGGGGACATCATTTAGTAAAAATGCCGCCGGATTATCCCCAAGAGACACACCTGTAATATCCTTAACCGTTTCCTCAACCATTTTCCAAAATCCCCTAATCTTCTCACATTCCCAGAATATATGCAACATCGTGCCCTCTGAGCTCATACAACACCAGCATACATTTGAGACCTGTGGGAATATTTTATGTTGTACAGATGGTGTTCTATACCACCTGGTGAGGATTTTATATCCTCCCTCCTGGTACCTGCTTGCAACCTATGTCTTATGAATAGATTTAAAAATTTTGACCTTCTGTCTTTGGGAAAACATTATCCCCATCTCTCTCTCCCAAGCTTGAAATTAAGCTCTTGGGGAGCTTCCAAGCTCGTTAATACCTCGTAGAAATATGATAGGGAATGCCTCATGCTCTCACCATCTAAACATCTCTGTTCGAATCGCGATAGTTCCCGTATCACTGGGTAGGTTTTAATTTTCGAGCGGATATATGCTCCTAGCTGCATCGCCCTCAAATAGTCTAGGTCTGGTGTTACTTCTCCTTCTATCTCACCTCGTGTCATCAAGCAGTTGCCCCTTGAGAAATGTATGAACCTATCTTTCCCCCTTTGTTTTAATACCTCAAACCCCCGGTCTGTTAGGCCAGACTGAAAATCTGGCGTACCCAGCACCGGGGACATAGGGCTCGGAGGTATTGATAGGTTTGTCTTTTTAAAAATCGTGTGAATTGTACGGAGAGTTGCACCTGTCAGTGGGTGTTTTTTCACTGTTATTGGTATTTCCAATCTCACTATCCACGCCAACCCCTCCAAGGGGATTTTAATCAGCGCTTGTTCTAGTTGTACATATGGTTTCCTCTCCGAGGCACACCATTCCATTACTCTAGCTAACTGTGAGGCCTCCTGATATCTCACTGGGTCTGGAAAGCCAATACCTCCTTTTTCTTTAGGGAGCACTAAGATGGTTCTCCGTACTCTTGCTGGCTTCCCAGCCCAGATAAATCTCAGAAACCTTGATCTGAGGTCTTTCAGGAAACTTGGGGGGATCTTTATTGGCAAGGTTTGCAACGGGTAGAGAAGCCTAGGCATCACGTTCATCTTTATGATATTTGTCCTTCCGAACTATGTAAAGATCTCCATATCCCATCTCTTTAAGTCTAGTTTAATTTGTCTCAACATCGGGGCATAATTTAATTCAAATATCCTGCTAGGCTTCTTCGGTATTTTGGTCCCCAGGTAGCTTATATGGGATTCTGACCATCTAAAGTTGAATTGCATCTTTACCTGTTGCATTACAGGTACCTTCATTTCCATCCCCATAGCCTCTGATTTAGTGTAGTTCACCTTATAATTTGCTATCCCCCCATATTGACGTATCTCCATTAAAAGGGATGGGAGGGATATGATTGGGGAATTATAAAAAAAATCAAATCGTCAGCGTAAGCTGCTAACTTATGCTCCTCTCTTTCTGTCTTAATACCTCTAATGTTGGGGTTGGTACCTCTAATGTTGGGGTTGGCACCGATCTTCAACATCGGGGCATAATTTAATTCAAATATCCTGCTAGGCTTCTTCGGTATTTTGGTCCCCAGGTAGCTTATATGGGATTCTGACCATCTAAAGTTGAATTGCATCTTTACCTGTTGCATTACAGGTACCTTCATTTCCATCCCCATAGCCTCTGATTTAGTGTAGTTCACCTTATAATTTGCTATCCCCCCATATTGACGTATCTCCATTAAAAGGGATGGGAGGGATATGATTGGGGAATTATAAAAAAAATCAAATCGTCAGCGTAAGCTGCTAACTTATGCTCCTCTCTTTCTGTCTTAATACCTCTAATGTTGGGGTTGGCACCGATCTTCCTTATAAAGGGCTCCAATGTAAGAATGAAAATAATGGGCGATAATGGGCATCCCTGGCGCGTTCCGTTTCGAATACAGAAAGGGTCCGAGAGTCTATCATTTACCTTAACCCTCGCACTCGGGACTGAATATAGATTTAGAAACCATCTCAGCATTCCTTCCCCCAGGCCAATATGTTGCAGAGTAGCCCTAAGGAAAATCCAATCAACTCTATCGAATGCTTTTTCCGCATCAGCTGAAAACAAAATTAGTGTGTTCTGTTGGCTCTGTGCAATATAAATAGCATTTATTACTCTCTGCGTGTTTTCCCTCCCCTCCCTTCCAGCGATGAACCCCACTTGATCTGGGTGTATCAATGCGGGAATGTGCTCTTCCAATCTGATCGCTAGAATCTTAGAAAAAATGTTTAGATCCACATTTAACAAAGCGATCGGCCGGTAGCTGGAACACTGAGATGGATCCTTACCCTCCTTCGGGATTACTGCTATATGTGCCAACAATGTCTCAGTAGGTAGCTTCTGTCCCTCCTGTAGTGAATTAAAAGCCGCTATGAATCTTGGAGCCAATTTCTCAGCAAAAAATTTATAGTACACCAGGGTGTATCCATCTGGGCCCGGTGCTTTCCCCAATTTTAAAAGATTTAATGCTCTCTTAAATTCTTCTACTGTAATTGGTACATCTAGATCTCGTGCTGTCTCCTCTGTCAAGCTTTGGCATTCCTGAAGTTTGTAAATAATCCCTTGCCATCTCCCATTTACTTTTACACCTCTCTGGGGATAATTGGCCTTCCAATTGGTAGAGACCCTTTGTAGTACTCCTTAAAAATCTGTGCCATTTCCTGTGAGAAACTGACCACCTCGTCCCTCTGTGTCTTGATACCTGACATGTACTTCTGTGTGGTAACATCCTTAAGGGCCTTTGCCAGCATCCTGCTCGGCTTGTTCCCAAATTCATAGAGTGTCCGTCTTCCCCGTTTCAACTTAGCTTTAGTCTGTTCAATGAGCAATGAGTTTAAATCCTCCCGTAAACCACTTAATTTCTCCTCTAATTGCTGTGTCTGAGATTTTTTATGTATCAGCTCTACTTCCCGAATTTTTTTAAGTAGTACATCGATCTGTTCATTAAGCTTCTTTTTCCTATGCGCCCCTAAGGATATCAAGACCCCTCTCATCGCACATTTATGTGTTTCCCAGATACAAAATGGGGTGACTTCCTCCGTATCATTTGTTAGAAAAAAGGAGTCCAGTTCCTGATTTAGTTTTTGTTCATACTCCTTGTCCTTTAACAAGGTCTCATTAATCTTCCATTGCCACTCGTGGCGATCTGCCTCCCCTAGATCCAACACACAATTTGTCGGGGCGTGGTCCGACAGGGTGAATGAGCCTATGTCAGCACTCACCATTGATGTTATTCCTGTCTGCGAGACCAAGATATAATTGATCCGGGTGTATGATTTATGTTTTGCTGAGAAAAATGTGTAATCTCTGTCTTGTACATGAAGCGTCCTCCATGTATCTACCACCTGCAGGTCACTTAGTAATTTTTTTACTCTTCGTAATTTTATAAATGACAAGTGGGAGGCTCCCCTGGACACGTCTATAAGGGGGTCCAATGCCACATTTAATTCCCCCCCTATCACCAAAATGCCCTCCTTATGCTGATGTATCGTTTGAAGACAGGTCTCTAAACAACCGACCTGATCTTCATTCGGGAGGTACAGATTCACTAATGTAACCTTTTGCAGTCCTATTAATCCCTTTACGATTAAGAGACGGCCCTCCTCATCTGTAATTACTTTAATCTCCTTCCATGGAGTTTGTTTTGACACGATAATAGATACCCCATTTGATTTAGAGGTCGAGGATGCACTATGGTGTACCACAGAAAATTTATGGTTTACGAGTCTTGGTATTCTGTCCCTTCTAAAGTGTGTCTCCTGCAGGAAAGCGATCTGCGTCTTTAACCTTCCCAGTTCGGCAAGCAACCTAATCCGTTTCTCCTGGATGTTCAGTCCCTTAACATTATATGAGGTGAACTTTATTCTAGTCATATCTTACGAACATCTGGGAGCTACGGGAGGGGGAACCCGAAAAAAAAAAAACACCCCGATTCCCTTATTCTACTCAAAGGGGTAATCCAACCGGCGCCACTCCTCGATGCCGTTGACTAACCCTTTAAGGGAAAAAAAAAAAAGGAAGAAAAACGCCCCCGACTTTCCCTCCACTCGGAGGAGAGACGTTTATTGTGGGGGGATGTCCCCGAGCACAAGGAGTTGAGTACAAGCATGTAAGCAGCAGCGCACCCAGGAATAAAAATAAATAGAGAGAGATGTCACTGTATTTTCTATTAAAAAAAAGAAAAAAAGTATATCCTATATCCTTAAGCAACGCCATATATCTCTCCACATTGGCAAAACCAGCCTTTTGCAATTGTATTTACATTTACATTTGGCAATTACAACCACATGACACAATTCACCCCCCCCCCCATCCCCCAGCAACCCCCCCAAACCGTCCTCTCCCTCCAAGCCTGATACAACTCCTTTCTACCCTCTACCCTTTATAGATTACTCCATGCTTCTCGCTCTTCCTTCTCATACCCCCCCCACCCCCCATCCCTCTCCTATGTGTACCCTATTTAGCTTAGCTTCCCTAAACCCCCCCTCCCTAAGTACCCAATAGTATCCTCTAGTGAACCCTCCCTTCACCTCAACCCGTGACCCTCCCTATCCCAACCATCACATCTTTCCAAATCACAAAAAAAAAAAAAAAAAAAAAAGGGGGGGAGAGGAGAGAGGGGGAAAGAAAGAGATGAGAAAAAAGGAGGAGAGGGGGAAAGAAAAAAAAAGAAAAAAAAAAAGAGAGTGAGAAAATAAGAAAAAAAAAAAAAAAAATCTATATTCAATTAAAATAGTGTTGTTCCCCTTATTAACCTTGTTCAATAGGCATCTCCAAAACCCTTATCTCCCGCCCCCTTTTCTCTTTTCTTCTTAAAGAAAAAAAAAAGTGAAAAAGAAAAATTTACATGTAATTTTCACCGTGCCAAACAGTAAGTATACTTGATACATTTAATACATTTAATACCTTTGGTGTGTTGCAAAAGAAAATGTGTTTATTTTATTGTCCCCTACCCCTACACCCTAAAAAAAAAGAAAAAAAAAGAAAGGGTATCACCCCCCTTCCCCTTCCCCCGCCACTCCACCTTAGTGCTGAAAGGAAAAAGATAAATTTCTACACCTCATCCTCCCCCTCCCTCTCCTCTCTCCCCTCCCCCCCATCCTCAGATCACCTAACCCATCCCCCCTCTTGTGTCCCCTATATCCATCATAATACACACCCAAAGTACACACTAACCTTAAAAAAAAAAAAAAACCTTCTTCCACCATAAAAAGAAGATAAAAGTGAACTACACAAAAAAAAAAAAAAACCAAGAGCAGAGGGAGCTCATGGTAACAGCAAATCAAGTACTTTTATCTTTTATCAGGTATTTTCTCCAACCTTCACGAGGACCAAAATCTGGGAAGAACCCCGGGGGGGGAAAAAAAAAGGGGGGGGAGATGTGGGGGAAGGGAAGAGAAAAAAAAACAAAAAACCGGGCAACACAGAGTACAGTCTGGACCATGGATAGCTTCCCAGCAGTCCCGCAGAGGAAAAAAAAAGACTGTAGAGCCTAAGGCACAATTATTCTGAAAAAATTATTATTATGAAAAAATGCACTCAGCATAACACATCCCTAGGTACCCCCTGTTCTGGAGTGAACCCTGCCGGGCTCCTATGCACACGATCCAACTCAATGTAGGCATCAGGGGGGTTTTCCAAATATTTATTAAAAATAGCAACTGCTGTCTTTCTTAAATCAGGTGTTTTTATGGCTTCTGAGATCCCTTTAATACGCACATTGTTTCTTCTACTTCTGTTTTCAGAATCTTGAGCCTGCAGCTGTAGTGCTAACAACTTTTGGTGTTGCATTTTTAACTTTCTCTCCAGCGAGTCAATACGAGTATCTGCCGTGGACTGCAGTGACTCACATCTGAACAATCTCTTGTCCATTATTTCTACCTTGGCACATACTTCACTCATTTCCTCCCTCACAGCCGCTTTTAAATCACTCATCAGGGCTTGTATGTCCTCTTTAGTCGGTAGAGCCCGTATAAGCTATCTAATATCCGGCTCACTACCACCATCCTGCGCAGTCATCTCCCCTATACTTAAAGAACATACCTGAGCCTCTGTGGTAGCCTTGGTCCGCGGTAAGATCGAGGAGCTTACTTCTACGGATTCTGTCAATTCGGTTCGGATGTTACCCACAGATCTCCTTGTGGTGACTGCAGTGGCTGACTCCTCCATGGCTGCTAGCTGCCTCTGGGCGGCCCGTACCGCTCGCTGAGAAGCAGCGCTGACCTCCGCTGACATAGCTGAATCTCTCTTCGCTGTGAGGTATCTCGTGATAAGAGAGTGACTAGATGTATCCGTCACTCCTGTGCCTTTCTCTCGTCCCTGTCCCGGCATTAGCTCCCAGCGTCTCTCGGTCTACACGATCACGTTCTCCTGCTAGAGCGCGCTACTGCAATACACTGCCCCTCACTCCGTCATGCTCAGGCCACACTCCCCCTTCCGGTCAGGTATACCATTGCTTTTGTAAGCTTGTAATAATGTCCATTATTTTTTTTATTGAAAAAAGAAAAGAATTCTTGTATTTCTGAATGTATAAAACCTGAAGTTCAGCCTTAGGGTGGCCATGCATGGTTCCAACGGTTCTTGCTGAACCGGCCGAGATTCAAACCATTAAAGTGGTTGTTAAGCCACTATATACACTTTTCAACATGCGCTCTGTTTAATTATGTACGGTACTCCTGTGTCTGAGCTTTGTAAAAATAAGCAGCTTTATACCTGTTTTGTGAGTGCTGATCGGTGATCACATTATCCGCCGGCTCTCTTTCTCGGACCGAGGATCCCCCGCTGATGTCAGTCAGGGGGGGAGGAGGAGAGGAGGAGAGAGGTGGCCCCACCCGCTGCAGCTGTCATGTGAGAGAGGAGAGAGTCGGCAGGTCACATGATAGCCGATCAGCGCTTGCAAATCAGGTATATAGCTGCTTATTTTTACAAAGCACAAACACAAGATCACCTTACATAATTAAACAGAGTGGATAGTGTAAAAAAGGAACTGCAATTTGAGCAGTGGGGGGGGCGGTCACTGACACAGAGCTTACAGGCAGCACAGAGGAGGACAGAGGAGAGAGCGGATGATAGAGGCACGTAAACTGACCACGGTGTCAGTGCTCAACAGCCATGATACACCGTGGTAAGTTTATAAAGGGGAGGGTGGAAACTGGCAGGATCAGCTTTAAAGGAGCAGTATCAATTTTTTTTTAGGTTAACAAACACTTTAATGGGCAGGCTGAATGTACCAAGTTGATCGATCGTTTAACTTGGGTACAACCAGCTTCCCGGATTCGCTTCCGATTATCATAAGCGGTTGCTATAGTCACTAGCGATAATCACTGGCATCTCCTGGAAGGGACATGTTCCCTGCCCCCCCGTCAGGAGAAGACAATGGCCCGGCAGGAGGGATTCCCCTGTCAGCACTGTCTGTGCTGATGGGGAAATCATGCAAGTTTCTTTCCTGCAACCTGTGGCAACCCAGATAGAACCCTCCTTATTTCCTGGCTGGATGGTGATCTATATCTTCTAGTCATTCCTCCCCAGCCTTACCAAATCTAGCCTGCCTATTACATTCATTGGATTTCAGGTCTTTCAATCATGAAAGCTCAGCATCACATGCAGGACTTAGGGTAGCCTGCATGTAAATGCAGTCTGCCTGGGATTTCCCATCCCTCCAGACTGACATCTACCCATCAAGACATTTTGATATTTGCACAACTCTTTCCAAAAACCAGTCCCTGCTTCCAACAGGGCTGTAGGCTCTTGAGAGGTGTACTGAAGCAGGATGCTGGGATGTTTTTAGGAAGCTATGTACCGCCCACCCTCCTCACCAGCCACTATTTGCCTGCATTGCATCGAGAAGCACGAAGGCCCAGAGATTAAGTCACTTGGTCTAAATAAGTTATGTAATGATAAATGGAAAGGTTTTTCATGAGCATGTTCATAAGTGGTAAAGAAGGAACCAGGGAAGGCAATATACAGCATGGACAGATTGCATTTCAGCTTTAAATATGGTCAAGTTAACCAATAAGAGGTATTGCCTGTATTCTCATTAAATCCTGCTACTGTCTGTGACTAAGATGTATCTAAAATTAACTATCTAATTACAGTATCCTCAATGAAAATCTGTGGAACTGCTCGGTCCAACTTAAAATGATAAATTCTGTAGTTGGCTTGTCTTATTATTTCAACAGTCACTCATCGTTGATGGTCATTTTTAGAACTTGCCTACACATAGCTACTAAAGGGAGATAATAATAAACTGTATAGGGAATACTCTCAGATTAAGTTTAGTGTAATCTTTACAAAAAATAATTCAAGGCAAGTATTTATATTTATTCCCACTCTGCTGGTGCTTTTAAACTTTTCTTACTTTTTGGCAGCTTCTTTATAGTGTTTGTGGTCTAATGGATGCAAGGACTAAAGCATCCGAAGACAAGGATGTAAAGTAACCCATAGAAGACACTTTGATTTACTCTTCATTAGATTAAAGCAGGAAGAATCTTTAAAGATAATTTCTGAGTGGTTGCTATGATTTACACCAGTTTAACCACTGCTCCCTTCCTTATTAGGTGGAGGCTGATGTCCTCCCTTAATGTCATGATTCCATGGCATGTGTCTAATGTCAATTTGGATAGAGCAGATGATGATTTTTAAGAAGGACCCAAAACATCCTAAGTGTTTGTATATGGCATGCATGACCTTTTGTTCCTTTGTTTGGTTATTGTATTGATCCTCTGTTTACATTTGTGTCTCCTGTGTAGACAAATCGAGTGTGAGAAGCGATTTTCAAGTAAGCTCGACTCTTGTGGACACAGAATGAACTTAATATGGATGTAAAAGAACGTAGGCCTTATTGTTCCCTGACAAAGAGTCGGCGAGACAAAGAGAGACATTACACAAATTCTTCGGTGGACAATGATGACTGTAGAGTGCCTACACAAAAATCGTACAGCTCAAGCGAAACCCTGAAAGCTTTTGATCATGATTCTTCACGGCTGCTCTATGGAAACCGGGTGAAAGACCTGGTTCACAGAGAAGCAGATGAATATAACAGACAAGGTACGTGTTCCTACATGTGTAATATACACATTATTCATTTATTGCTTGAAGGTCTACCTTCACCATTCAGTTACTTGGGATATCATGTTTTTAGCTTTATTTTTAACATCTTCAAAAGTACAGAAACGTCCAGCTTAGAAAATCTTTACGCGTTACAAGAAGCTACTAGATAAAGAGAATATACTTTTCCAAAATGTTTTTAAAAAGTATGGCCACCTTTACTTCATGATTATATATTTCAGATGTTCACACATCTGTGAGTCATTCGATATGTCCTATATGAAGTTAAAGACATTCCTATATATAGATATTTTTACCAATAACCTAAAGAAGTGGACTAATAATTAGTGGCTGATAAAATCACTTTCCCCTAGACAGCCACATACATAAGATCCCAGCAACTACTCCAACCATTTTGGGAGCCTAAGATCCCAGGAACTACTCAAACCATTTTGGAAGCCTAAACTTAAGCTTATTAGTAAGCACTGAGCTACATAACAAACCCCATGCTGACTGAAATCAGATGTTATTGAACATGCATGAGGTGAATCATGGTGTGCCACAAAGAGACTAATGGAGCCATGAACCAGGGGTGTGTGCAGCAATGGAGTCCCATTTAATGCCCTGAGTTTAGACAGCACCAATTTAGCTATTTAAGCTCTCTTTGTGGATAATGGTGGAGAAGCGGTGTTACAGGGTGGGTTTTTTTCTTTGACTGTTAATATAAATAATGTAGAACGTTTATTTAAATGTATTAGCCACAAAGTAGCAATTGAAGATGCAGTAAACATAGAAATTAAGGTGCATAAACAGATTTCAATATCATTTTTTGAGAAAAGTGAAAGGTAACAAGGTTGTCACATTTGAGGCGATCAAAAATGAAAGGTGTATAGTAGGGGGGACTATTTTCCAACACACTGCTACTATTGAGTTTCACATGATCTATGCTACTGTCATTAAACTGTCATATGCCAGAGCCTCTACTATCCACAAAATTATTGATGTTTGCTAATTGATTAATAGCGGTGGAGCTTAGCTCCAGGATGTGTAGCCCTGTGTACAGCCTGCATCTAGGATCCAGACTCCTTTCTAAACACAAAGGAACTGATTTGCCTGCACAAGGTATCTGCACGTTCCCAATTATATTTGTTCTTCCATTTTGGTGGATTAGTATACTGCGCTATTCAGTGTTACATACAAATTAGGTCAATACCAATATGGTAAGTTTAAAACCTACAATACATTCAATACATAGAAAAGATTCCTCTTATACTTTTTTTTTTTTTTTAATGATATTAACTGTGTTAAGTGTCATGAATAAATTTCTGTTGCTATGGAAAAACATGACATCGGTAAGAGGCAGTCAATTTTAACTTTTCAGTGTTTATTGCTTACTAGTTGGTTAATAGGGATGAAACACCGCCGAACACCAGAACATGCGAACGGACCGAATGTTCGCACGAACATTCGAACACCGTCAAAGTCTATGGGACTCGAACGTGAGAAATCAAAAGTGCGAATTTTAAAGGCTAATATGCAAGTTATTATCCTAAAATGGGTTTGGGGACCTGGGTCCTGCCCCAGGGGGCATGTATCAATGCAAAAGAAAATTTTAAAAATGGCAGTTTTTTCGGGAGCAGTGATTTTAATGATGCTTAAAGTGAAAAAATAAAAGTGAAATATTCCTTTAAATATCGTATCTAGGGGGTGTCTATAGTATGCCTGTAAAGTGGTGCGTGTTTCCCATGTTTAGAACAGTCCCTGCACAAAATGACATTTCTAAAGGAATAAAAGTCATTTAAAACTGCTTGCGGCTGTAATGTAATGTCGGGTCCTGGCAATATGGATGAAAATTATTGACAAAAACGGCATGGGTAACCCCCCCAGCCCATTACCAGGCCCTTTGGGTCTTGTAGGGATATTAAGGGGTACCCCGCACCCAAATTAAAAAAACAAAAGGCGTGTGGCCCCCAGGCCCTATATACTCTGAACAGCAGTATACAGGTGGTCCAAACTAGACAGGGACTGTAGGTTTGTTCTTAAGTTGAATCTGTAGCTCCAGCCAAAAAATCTATTTTTAAGATTTTTGGATAACATAGGGAAGGGTTATCATCACCCCTGTAACATTTGTTTTGCTGTCTGTGCCCCTGTTCAGAAGATTTCACCTCACTTTCTGTCCCAATGACAATTGGATTTTGCAAATTTGGGGTTTTTAGGGAAATGAGGATTGGTGATAATAAAGCATCAGTGGATATACCTTTTTCACATATTAACTCTTACAGGAGAGAATTTCCCTTACTAGGGGTAGATTTCCTCTGACTTCCTGTTGTCTCCCTCCGTTTGTAAGTAGGAGTCGTTTGTAAGTCGGATGTTTGAAAGTAGGGGACCGCCTGTATATACTATACAGCCTGCCCTATATACTCTGCAGAAATTTGGGCCTTAGGTGTTGGTGGTACCAGAACATTGTAAGCCTTCACAGTTAGAACAAAGGGGAGAAATGGCGCAAATACCAACCAAACATGGAGAGCAATAAAAATTATGTATACATGATAATGTCCAAGACTTTCAATAGTATTGTTAAAAAAACTTGCGGTGTAAAACCGCAATATATATAAAGGAAAGATGGTGTGTATATACAAACACATACACATGTAAAAAGAGGAGAGTTCCAAATGATGATTAAAAATCCAATGAAAGTGATGATATGCACCAGCGGCAGCTCCCTTGAGAGTAGAAGCAATAACTCTAAAAGACAATGTAAGAGTTAGGCATGTATACACATGTAGGTTGTCCATGGACAAAACTGCAGCTGTTCACAGTGGGGGGTCCCAGAGATGTGAAGGACGCTGTCCAGCTGGGCTTTCCTGTACCCCCCACGGCAGCGTCCCCACTGGCCGAGGATTACAGACTGCCTATGAACATCTTCTAGACAGCGTCCTTCAAATCTCTGGGACTCCCACTGTGAACAGCTGCAGTTTTGTCCATGGACAACCTACATGTGTATACATGTGTAGCGCTGGTAGATTTTTATCTACCGCTGATAGGTAAATTTAGTGGGTCGCTTGTTATAGGAAGTTAGATTTGCCTCTGTTCCAGCTTGGCTGACGTTGCATGCAGTTCCACATTGTGCCGGTAGGAGTCTTGTCACCATCGGCAGGTGTTGGAAAAGCAACGTGTTGAAGCGAATGAGTGCTCCTCTGTCCCGGTAGGTAACTCGGTGGAGGTGGTCCTCCGAGTTGCATTCTGGGAGAGGGTATTTATAGGACAGACGCCATGTTTTAGGGTTCGTTTTCAGCCACCTGCTGGCCCTCCTGGCCGACAGGTATGCATTAAGAATACCACCTCGTGGTTCTCCGTTCCGGAGGCCCGCATCGCTGTGGCGTGTGGGTGGGCCCAGAAGCCTGTCTGGGGCCTACCACAGCAGTGGAGGAATGGTCCTGAGCTGTCTATCCTGAGTGAAGAAGCTGGACAACCGAGAAGATCCCAGGGGAGGACCCGTCATGGAAGGATCACGCAGAGTGCTGGTCTGGAGAGGGGCCTGGTGACTCGGTTGGAGGACGCATTCCGAAGTAATCTCACAGTATAGTATTGCCGGGTTGGCTTAAAGGTTCAAGTACTATATCTGACGTTCATCACAAACCAATACATCCTGTGGCAGAGGATCGTACGGGTTTTATTCAAGATAAGTTTGTGGCAGAGACTTTTGTTCATGCTACGTACCGGCTGCTAGGCAAGCGAGAGATGTCTATCCAGGCGGGCAAAGATTAAATCCTACGAAAGGGGGACAATTCAATTACAAGTGTTCAATTACAAGGAATGTTCTGAAGAAATACAACAGAAAGGTATTTGAGCTTCCCTGCAGCTTTCCTACTACCTCTTTCCTGCTACTTCCCTTGTTCGTTTTTATTAAAGCATTGGAAAACCTACTCAAGTGTTTGGTGCTTATATCGTCCAGAGGTAAACTCAACGGAACCCTAGACCTGGTGCTGGTGAAACAGAGGTATTGAGAGTGAAGGTAACAAGCCCGTTTAAACCAGCAGCTCCACCGAGAGTTATTGCTACATGTGGGGGCGTCGTCCTGGATTTGTTAGCCGCAAATTCTCACAGCCTGGAGAGGTGTTTCACCGGGAGTTTACGGTGAGAGCTGGACTTTGTCATTTTCTCAGGAGAAAAAGAGGTTAAAAGTTGCAGGACTTTATTTCTGAGTGCGTAGGCGGCGGGCGCCAGTAAAAGCCCGGGAGCTACGTGATCAGAACAAGTGGGAGGAGTCTACCCTACTTGATACCGTGTGGGACGCGTGTATGTGCTTGGCACCAAAGAAGAAAGGCCTCGTGATCGTGCTGAAAAGATCAGAGTGTGGCCATGTCTTTTTCGGCGATGCAGTCAATTATGGGACCGAGAATGTTCCCAGCGAGCACCGTGTTGAGTACTGTGTTGACCAGAACCCTGCTTACAGATACCGGTATTCGTCTGAAGCCACAGGGGAGATTTGTTCTCTACACCGTTGGAGATATCGAGGGGCTGGGCATGATTTGCTACAAATGTGAGGGACTGGACGTACATCTCCATCCATTTGGTCGCTGCCCGCAATGTTGAGAATATTTGTTTGTGGTGGAGCAACCTACCATGTCGACCCGTGCTTATCGTATGGACTGAGCTAAAGGTATCGCCACAGTAGAAGCTGCTACTTCTGCTGGAAGAGAACGGCAGGCCGTGACTTTGCCTGTTGCTACCGAAAGTGTTCCGGAGAGAGACACCGCTGTTACCGATTCATCAGCGGACATTACTTTGATTTCCGCGTCCACTACACCTATCACTGTTGTACCTGTCCAGAAGAAGGTGGGATATGTGAAGGCTTCCCGCGGCCGTGGTCGAGGCCTACCCCAGAGACTACCCGAAGCGGATCCAACAAAGTCCACGTCAGGAACGGGTGAGAAATTGTTGGGGAATGTATCTGGGACTGTAAATAAATATCTGCCAGCAGAAGAACTGGGAGATTCAGAGATAGAATCCATGTCGGACCTCTCCAGTGATGATGACTTGTTTGAGACTATGTCACAAGAGTTGTTATGGACCCAAGGCGAGGATGTCGCCTCTGCCATGACTTTCCCTGAATGGACAGCCCTGAGTTCTGGGAAGACATCACCTTGTGTGGAGCCACACAGCACTGTAAATGAGACATTGTCAAAAGTTACTAGTTCACTTCAGACACCGGCTGGGTCTATGATGAGCAAGTCATTGGATTTGTGTGTGCCTCCTGGTATGGGGAAAAATAGATCCTTACCAAAACGTGCACATTTGCAGAGAATGTTGAATAAGCGTGTCGCTACGGAGTATGGTTGGAGTTCCCATATGTCCCTCAGGATATAATGCAAGTGATTGAAGCTAACCGGGAGCTTTGGTACAGTGAAGCTGTTTGGGACTGTTTGTCTGTGCCTAAGCCTTTCCAGAAAACTGGTTGTACTATTGCTATGGATGAACGTTACAGTGGATGTTTTATGCACTGGAATTATGGTCGGCACATTCATGCTGATAAAGTGGTCATTTGTAGACCCAGAAAAGATGACGTTGTGTATTTCATCACTACCGTGGATAAACTGGGAAAGACACTGACATTGCCAGATCCCCGGTTTTATTAGTAATTATGGACAAAAGAACTTTGAGTTAGTTAGTTAGTTAGTGTCAGTGCATAGAGATCTTCGTGGTCAAGATCTGAATACTCATCTCAGTGTTTTAAATCCAAGGACTTATTTTTTGCTAGCCGGATTTTCTTCATTCAAGAAAAATTGTGTACATATATAGGGATGGACTCCTAAAGATTAATCTGATATAGATAACGGGAAGAGAGTTTCATTTTTTTTCAAATGAGACTTTGCTCCTGAAACAGTATAGGTTGCATGTATGTTTAATATGTTTTCTTTTTCAGGAACTATTTGATCCCCTATCAAGCTGTTAGGCTTTTCAGCTAAAATAGATAGTGAGGTTGTGTACAGTCATAGGATGGTTTTGTTTGCGGATGTGAGCATAATGTTTTGCAAATGTTGATCTTAAAATGTCTTTCTACTGTCTTTCTTTCTTCTTTATCTAAATCCAAGTTTTAAGCTCAAATACCTAATCTCAGGCTTGGGAGTTATTGTTTTGTGACAGACGTTGAGGACAACGTCTATTGTGCTGGGGGGAGTATGTAGCGCTGGTAGATTTTTATCTACCGCTGATAGGTAAATTTAGTGGGTCGCTTGTTATAGGAAGTTAGATTTGCCTCTGTTCCAGCTTGGCTGACGTTGCATGCAGTTCCACATTGTGCCGGTGGGAGTCGTTGTCACCATCGGCAGGTGTTGGAAAAGCAACGTGTTGAAGCGAATGAGTGCTCCTCTGTCCCGGAGATAACTCGGTGGAGGTGGTCCTCCGAGTTGCATTCTGGGAGAGGGTATTTATGGGACAGACACCATGTTTTAGGGTTCATTTTCAGCCACCTGCTGGCCCTCCTGGCCGACAGGTATGCATTAGGAATACCAACTTGTGGACCTCCGTTCCGGAGGCCCGCGTCGCTGTGGCGTGTGGGTGGGCCCAGAAGCCTGTCTGGGGCCTACCACAGCAGCGGAGGAATGGTCCTGAGCTGTCTATCCCGAGTGAAGAAGCTGAACAACCGAGAAGATCCCAGGGGAGGACCCGTCATGGAAGGATCATGCAGAGTGCTGGTCTGGAGAGGGGCCTGGTGACTCAGCTGGAGGACGCATTCCGAAGTAATCTCACAGTATAGTATTGCCGGGTTGGCTTAAAGGTTCAAGTACTATATCTGACATTCATCACAAACCAATACATTCTGTGGCAGAGGATCGTATGGGTTTTATTCAAGATAAGTTTGTGGCAGAGACTTTTGTTCATGCTATGTACTGGCTACTAGGCAAGTGAGAGATGTCTATCCAGGCAGGCAAAGATTAAATCCTACGAAAGGGGGACTATTCAATTACAAGTGTTCAATCACAAGGAATGTTCTGAAGAAATATAACAGAAAGGTATTTGAGCTTCCCTGCAGCTTTCCTACTACCTCTTTCCTGCTACTTCCCTTGTTCGTTTTTATTAAAGCATTGGAAAACCTACTCAAGTGTTTGCTTATATCGTCCAGAGGTAAACTCAACGGAACCCTAGACCCGGTGCCGATGAAACAGAGGTATTGAGAGTGAAGGTAACAAGCCCGTTTAAACCAGCAGCTTTACCGAGAGTTATTGCTACACATGCCTAACTCATATTGAATATTTGTGACTACCCATTTGGCCACTTTTTTTACATTTACCTATTAAAGCTGCATTTGATACTGCACTTAGATTGGTGGACCTTGTCTCCTTTTACAGCCCTCACAGTTATTCTTGGTGGGTGCTGGAATGGGCTCTGCTGTGAAATATTATATCAAGAATTATAATTACATACCCCTGTCGAACAGGGGCAGAAAAATTGGGCCTTTGGTGGTGGTGGTGGTGGTGCCACAACACAGTTAAGCCCTCACGGTTAATCTTGATGGGCACTGCAATGGGCCCTACTGTGAAATATTATATCAAGAATTGTAATTACATGCCCTGTTGAACAGGGTCAGAAAAATTGGGCCTTTGGTGGTGGTGTTGCCACAACACTGTAACCCCTCACGGATTCTGTTGTTGATCGCAGGAATGAGCCCTGCTGTGAAATATTAGATCAAAAATTGTATTACGTGCCCCTGTTAAACAGGGGCAGAAAAATTGGGCCTTAGGCACTGGTGGTGGTGCCCAGAACCAAAAATGTTCTCAGAAGCTATCAACATGAACATTGAGGAGGAATATTATAGTCACTCAGCATAACAGGATAGTCACTCAGCATCAGCATAGGCAGTCTTCAAAGGATCTCACATTCATAAAAAAATTAATCTGCTACATCAGCATCAGGTGCTTGGTAGCTGGTGATCTAAGACTGATTCTTTTTTATGAAGGTGAGCTGATCAACCGAGTCTGTGGACAGGCACACTCTGTGATCGGTTACAAAGCCTCCAAGCAGCACTGATTGTGCGTTCAGATAAAAGGCTGGATGCAGGATAGGCCAGTAGCTCAATTGCATACTGTGCAAGCTCTAGCCAGTGATCCATCCTCAAGACCCAGTAACCCAGTGGATTTTCGGTTGGAAAGGTTTCCAAGTCTGATCTTGCCCCAAGGTATTCCTGCACCATGTAAATCAGACTCTGGCGATGGTTGCTGGAACCGATCAGACTTTGGGGCTGCAGACTAAAAAATTGTCTGAACGCATTGGTCAAAGGGCCATTTTCTCCACCGCTTCTTCTGTGACTGACCAAAGCCTCAGCAACACGTTGTCCAGGAGGACCAGGAAATTGCAACCTCCTAGGCTCTGGAAACGCATTGCACAAACCTTTCTGAAAGGCCTGCCAAAGATGTTTCATCCTCTGCTCCCTCTGCGAAGGCTGAATAAATTCCGCAACCTTACCCTTGTAACGTGGATCAAGAAGGGTTGCCAGCCAGTACTGATCCGTCTCCTTGATACCACAAATCCAAGGGTCCTTTCGCAGGCTTTGTAGGATCAGGGAGGCCATGCAGTGTAGGTTTGCTGAGGCATTTGGTCCGGAGTCCTCTGGGTCACTAAGGATGAAATTATCCGCAGCCACCTCCTCCCAGCCACGTACAAGTCCATGGGTTTCTGGGGACTGAAAACGATCCCTTGAAGACTGATGCTGAGTGTCAGCACCTCCACGCTGACACAATCCTCCTCCTCCTCTTCCTGTGTGATAGGCGGGCCTGCATGAATAATGTCTGGATAAAGGGGGCCTTGAGAGGTAAGGAAGTCCTCCTCTTCCTCTCTCTGTTCTGCCTCAAGTGCCCTGTCCATTATTCCACGCAGCGTGTGCTCCAACAGGAAGACAAGAGGGACAGTATCACTGATGCATGCACTGTCACTGCTCACCATCCTTGTGGCCTCCTCAAATGGTGACATGACAGTGCAAGTATCCTTGATCATTAGCCACTGGCATGGCGAAAAAAAGCCAAGCCCCCCTGTCCTGGTGCCATACTCGCACAGGTACTTATTAATGGCCCTCTGCTGCGTGTGCAGCTGCTGCAGCATTGCCAACGTTGCGTTCCACCTGGCGGGTATGTCACAGATGATGTGGTTCTTGGGCAGGTTGCATTCCTTTTGGAGGTCAGCCAGCCGAGCACTGGCATTATATGACCGGTGGAAATGCCCACAGACTTTCCTGGCCTGCCTCAGGAGATCCTGTAAGCCCGGATACCTGCACAAGAACCGCTGCACCACCAAATTAAGGACGTGAGCCAAACAGGGAACATGGGTCAAGTGTCCCTGTCGGAGGGTGGAGAGGAGGTTGGTGTTGGTGTCGCAAACCACCATTCCTGGCTGAAGATGGCGTGGCGTCAACCACCTCTGAACCTGCCCCTGCAGAGCTTCCAGAATCTTTGCCCCAGTGTGGCTCCTATCCCCTAAGCAGACCAACTCAAGCACCGCATGGCATCTTTTTGCCTGAGTGCTTGCGTAGCCCCTAGAATGTTTACGGAGCACCGCTGGTTCCGAGGACAAATCTGCAGGGGAAGAGGCCGTAGAGGAAGAAAATGAGGCGGGGTAAAGGAGAGAGGTGTGGCAGAACCACCACTACCAGCATTTCAGAGGCGTGGTGGCGGAACAAGCTCCAACATTACTGCACCCTGTCCTGCATCCTTCCCAGCTGCCAGCAGGGTTACCCAGTGTGCCATGAAAGAAAGGTAACGTCCCTGTCCATCCCTGCTGGACCATGAATCAGTGGTAATATGCACCTTACCGCTGACCGCCCTGTCCAACAAGGCCAAGACATTGCCTTCCACATGCCGGTAGAGAGCCGGAATGGCCTTCCGAGAAATAAAATGGAGTTTGGGAACCTGCCACTGAGGTACCGCACATTCCACAAATTCTCGAAAGAGGCCAGAGTCTACCAGCTGAAAAGGCAGCAGTTGAAGTGCTAGCAATTTAGCCAAACTAGCATTCAGCCGCTGAGCATGTGGATGGCTGGGACCGAATTTCTTTTGATGGTTTAGTAACTGGGGTAGGGAAATTTGCCTGCTACAATCGGATTTAGGTGTACCGCTAGCAGATTGCCCGCAAGTGCTTAGGACACCTAATTCTACACCTTCATTCCTCTCAGTGCAGGTCTCTGAGAGGACTGAAGGTATAGTGGGGTTGGAGATCCCAGCTGATGAGGAGCAAGCAGAGGTCCACTTTGTTCTTTGGTGTGGGTCTTTTAAGTACTGTTGCCAACGGACTGCATGGGAGCTCGATATATGTCTGGTCAAACTTGTGGTGCCCAAGTGGCTGCTGTTTTGGCCAGGCTTGATACGCTTCAGACATATGTTGCAAACAGCAATGGTACGATCTGCTGCACATGTCTCAAAAAAGGCCCACACCAAAGAACTTTTGAAAAAACGCGTGGAGTCAGCAGCGCCCTGCACATGCGGAGCTCTGCGGTGTGATGCAGTCGGTTGGCTATCCTTAAGCTGGCCCCTGGAGGGCATCCTGCCTCGTTGGAGATGTGCCTCCTCCTCTTCTCTTCTATCAGGCACCCACATAGAGTCAGTGACCTCATTATCTCCTCCCTCCTCACCACTGGAGCAAACTGGCAGTACGCTGCAGCTGGGGGAACATGGCTGCCAGTTTCTTGTCCTTCTTGGGCACCCCCTCTCTCTGGGCTCATGTTACTGCCTTCATCCTCAACCTGGGTACCATCATTGGAGCCTTCAAAATGCTGCACATCCTCCTGCAGCATGTACCTGACACTGTGGTCGAACAATTCAAGGGACTCCTCAGGACATGATGGTGGGGCTAGGGAAGGAGTGACTGATGCCATTGAGCTAATGGAATAGGCTGCTTTGCATTGGCAGCCAAACTTGTCTTAGCCTGGGTGACAGAGGATGAGGAGGATGAGAACGGCTTTGTGATCCACTCTACCAACTCTTCTGCATGTTTTGGCTCAACACAGCCAGCTGTCGAAAAAAGGGACAAGCATGCCCCACGGCCATGTGCTGAGGATACACCATGTCCATGACCAGCACTGTTGGCTGTAGACACAGAGCCTGCTTGCCCTCTTTTAGTGGCCTGCGAGCGTCTGCCTTTCCTTAGTGGCCTTCCAGACATGCTGTAAAATTGGATTAGCAAAACACCGCCTGAAGTTTACTAGAAAAATTACACCAGGAATGGCCTGCAGTCAGGTATAGGCTTGGCTAGACTAGAATGCAGTGGATATATATGTAGGAGACTGTATATATATCTTTATGCACTGCAGATCACTGAATCACCTGCCTGCCTGCCTGCCTGAAGGTGTCATTGAAAACATACACCAGGAATGGCCTGTGGTCAGGTATAGGCTTGGCTAGACTAGAATGCAGTGGATATATATGTAGGAGACTGTATATATATATATATATATCTTTATGCACTGCAGATCACTGAATCACCTGCCTGGCCTGCCTGCCTGAAAGTGTCTTTGAATACGTACACCAGGAATGGCCTGTAGTCAGGTATAGGCTTGGCTAGACTAGAATGCAGTGGATATATATGTAGGAGACTGTATATATATATTTAATGCACTGCAGATCACTGAATCACTTGCCTGCCTGCCTGTAAGTGTATTTAATAACATACACCAGCAATGGCCTACAGTCAGATATAGGCTTGTCTAGATTGGAATGCAGTGGATATATATATATGTTGAAGACTGTATATATATTTAATGCACTGCAGATCGCTGAATCACTTGCCTGCCTGCCTGGAAGTGTATTTGAAAACATACACCAGCAATGGCCTTCAGTCAGATATAGGCTTGGCTAGACTGGAATGCAGTGGATATATATATATATATATGTTGGAGAGTGGAGACTGTATATATTTAATGCACTGCAGATCACTGAATCACTTGCCTGCCTGCCTGAAAGTATATTTGAAAATGTACACCAGCAATGGCCTGCAGTCAGATATAGGCTTGGCTAGACTGGAATGCAATGGATATACATATGTTGGAGAATGTATATATACCGTATTTATCGGCGTATAACACGCACCGGCGTATAACACGCACCCCAATTTAGGAGGGAATTTTAAGGAAAAAAAAAACTTTTAGGAGGGAAGTTGAAGGGAAAAAAACTTACATTTAAATGCCCATCATTGCAGCCTTCTCAGTGCAGCCTTGCCCCAGTGCAGCCTTGTCAGTGCAGCCATGTCAGTGCAGCCATGTCAGTGCAGCCTTCCCCAGTGCAGCCTTGTCAGTGCAGCCATGTCAGTGCAGCCATGTCAGTGCAGCCTTGTCAGTGCAGCCTTCCTCAGTGCAGCCTTGTCAGTGCAGCCATGTCAGTGCAGCCATGTCAGTGCAGCCTTCCCCAGTGCAGCCTTGTCAGTGCAGCCTTCCCCAGTGCAGCCTTCCCCAGTGCAGCCTTCCCCAGTGCAGCCTTGCCCCAGTGCAGCCTTCGATCAACGGTAGTAGGTTCGGATAGCTCCGCTCGGGACTACGAGTGGAGCCGAAAGTAAACGAGAGCCGCCCGAAAGAGCCGAGGACCGGCTCTGTGTATTTCGGCGCCGGCGGCGCCATTTTCAAATCGCGGTTGGCGATTTTGAAATTTTGACAGCTCGGGATCGCAGGATATCGGCGTATAACACGCACCTGCGACTTTCCCCTGATTTTAAGGGGAAAAAAGTACGTGTTATACGCCGATAAATACGGTATTTAATGCACTGCAGATCACTGAATCACTTGCCTGCCTGCCTGGAAGTGTATTTGAAAACGTACACCTGCAATGGCCTTCAGTCAGATATAGGCTTGGCTAGACTGGAATGCAGTGGATATATATATGTTGGAGAGTGGAGACTGTATATATTTAATGCACTGCAGATCACTGAATCACTTGCCTGCCTGCCTGAAAGTATATTTGAAAATGTACACCAGCAATGGCCTGCAGTCAGATATAGGCTTGGCTAGACTAGAATGCAGTGGATATATATGTAGGAGACATTATATATATTTTATGCAATGCAGATCACTTAAAAACTTGCCTGGCCTGCCTGCCTGAAAGTATATTTGAATACGTACACCAGGAATGGCCTGCAGTCAGATCTAGCTACACAGGATACATATATATATATATATATATATATAAAGCTGGGATGTATATATATATGCTAAATACACTGCAGCTAACTGAATCAACTGCCTGAAGTATATTAGAAACAGTACACCAGGAACAGTCTGCAGTGAACTCTAGCTAAACTGGATACAGTGAATATATATATATATATATATATATATATATATATATATATATATATATATATATATACCAGTCTGACTGTATATATTAAATACACTGCAGCTAACTGAATCACCTGCCTGCCTGAAGTAGATTAGAAACAGTACATCAGAAATGGACTGCCTGCTCAGTCTAACGCCAGCAACATACTACACAGGGCCGATGTGCAGGTGGTCTTATATAGTGTGGGGCGTGGACTTAACCCCCTGAGCCATAATTGGCCAAAGGCACCCTGCCTTTGGCCAATTATGGCTCTCTTTGCTGACGGCGCTGTAATTGGCCAAAGCATGCGGGTCATAGTGCATGTTTGGCCAATCATTAGCCAGCCATGTGCAGTGCATTATGGGGCGTGATGCACCACTCGAATTTGGCGCGAACGCTCCATAATGTTTGATCTTCGTAAAATGATCGAACAGCCAATGTTCGAGTCAAACTTATGTTCGACTCGAAAAGAAAGCTCATCCCTATTGGTTAATATGGGCTTCAGTACACCATTATTCTCTGTTGTTTACCCACCTCAATACTGGGCACTTTTACCCCCTTCCTGCCCAGGCCAATTTTCAGCTTTCAGTGCTGTTGAACTTTGAATGATAATTACTCATGCAACACTGTACTGTAATTTTTATCATTTTTTTCACACAAATAGAGCTTTCTTTTGGTGGTATTTAATCACCACTGGGGTTTTTTATTTTTTGTGCCACAAATGAAAAAAGACCAAATTTTTTTTTTTAATTGTTTTTTTTAGTTTCTGTTATAAAATTTTGCACATAAGTTATTTTTCTTCATACATTTTCACTAAAATGTATACTGCTACATTTCTTTGGTAAAAATAACCCAAACCAGTGTATAATTTGAAAGTTATAGCATCTACAAGCTATGATACCATTTACTGAAAATTGATCACACTTGATGTACTGACAGTCTATCTCACTTCTTCAGGTCCCAACATGCCAAGACAGTACAAATATCCCCTAAATGATTCCTTCATTTTTCACCACAATTCTTTGGAAAATTAAGAAATAAATTTTTTTTTTTTTTTTACAAAAATGTTGCAACAACACCCCAAAATACATTCTTCTACGCATCCTGAGCATGGCGATACCACATGTGTGAGACTTTTTCACAGCCTAGCCACATAGAGAGGTGCAACATCTAAGGAGTACCTTCAGGCATTATCCACTTTAAGAGCAGACCATCTTCCGATACTTTTTGTTTAGAAATAAAAATCTGTATTTTTGCTAGAAAATTACTTATAACCCCAAAACATTATATTATTTTTGTAACAAAGGCCCTAGAGAATAAAATGGTGGGTTTTGCAAATCGTTATCAAGCCTCTAGGCCATGCGCGGGCACCCATTCTAAACAATGTATCGGTACATTGACTCAGAACAATGAAGCTCCCACCCTGCCGTTTAAGTATAATGGGTGGGTGGGAAGCGGTTAATGATTAGTGTGGACAGACTTTGGCAAGTGCATTAACCTGAAGTTGACCTACTTCTGAGCTGCATTTGTCCTGCTTCAAGCTGTTTTTCCCATAGACTTGTATGGTGAGAAAAGCATTGCTGATGTGAACCAAAGGCTCCAATAAATATATTTTCCCTTTTTGTTTAAAAGCATGTCTGTATTACTAACCCCTTGTTGACATAATCCCCAACACTATCTCAGAGCACTTGCACATGCTATGTGTACAGTATTTATAATTGATCCATGTGTAAATAGTTAAACTTGTATTTTAGGTTTAATAGATTTTAAAGAGCACCTTTTTATACATTTTTCTAGAACATGTCAGAGCCACAACGGCTCTTTAGTAGACAGAAAGTACTCATTTATGTCATTACTTTCCTACATATCTCAATGATTAAAAATATCCAAATTCTGTACAATAATGTTACCCCCTACCCCCTAAAACTTTGGTGATCTTTGGTAATATTGTAGGGAATATCAGTGTTTCTAATCTATCAATAACCTGCACAATCACTACTGGATCAGCCAATAATAGTCACTGTTTTTTATCCAGTGACTTCCACTATTTGTAGCTGTGGGTTAAATAGTTAGAGTTTTTTTGGTTCCTCTTTATTTGTTCCAATGCGGTAATCCATATCAAGCTATACTATGCTCCTATGGATATTTACAATTACTTGTATGATATCATTAAAAAGGGATATCCAGTTAATGTATATTGTTTTAGAAAAATATGCATATTGTAATGTGTTTGTTTGTAAGAAAAAAGAGCTGTAAGGCAGGCTTGGACAAATCTCACCCAGAATTAGGAGCCAGCTCTGAAAACCTAGGAGCCAGTACTACGTGACCCACATATGATTATATAGGTAGCCAGAAAGATACATAATCAAGAAACAATTAAAAAGAAAATATGTTTCACAGGGACCAGTCTTTGGTCTGTCATCCAGCCATTTTAGTTTGTATCTAAATATGCTGGCAAACTGTTTGGGTTGGCTTCATATTAGCTATGTTTGGTGAAGTATATACAGTAAGGTCTCACATCTGAATACTACATTAGACATAATAAGCCAGAAGAAACTTGTGTGCACCAGTCTCTGTTCTTGAATTTAATGACACCCCCCCAAAAACACACAAAAAAGCAACCACATATTTATAACTTGTAACCAATTCACAGTCCCTGGATCAGAATACTGACCTCCCACACAATGCACATATTTATAGCTTGTCCTTTCACATGATCTCTGAACATTTATGTCCCTGAATTGTATGTGTAATCCCCTACAAAAAGCACATATTGAAAACCTGTCCCCACACACAGTCCCTGTGGCACGTACCTGAGCGGAGACTGAAACTATGAGGTCAGCCTCTTTTATATCTCCAGCCCAGGCCCCACTAAGAGTGGAACAGAAGGCGCCAAGGGACAGGAGGAACACGAGAGCCTGCAGATGTAGGTCAGGAAACTTGCTGCAGGAGATGCGGTTCTGAGTCAGCAGGAGAATCATTAGATCTGGAACCGTAGCCATGCACAGCAGTTTAGCTGAGGTTCAGGAGGCACTCCACTTGCGCAGTGGGGCCAGGGTGTGTGGCTGGTCAGAGCTCTCAGCAGACTTGCAGCAGGAACGTTCAGCCTGGTACGGAACTACAGCAGCAAACAGCCGGCCAGACACTCGAGCAGAGCCAAAGTCAGGAACGAGCCTAGTAAATAACTAATGACAAGACAGAAGCGGGATCCAATATCAGGTCAGGAGTAAGCCGGGTCAGCAACCAAGGAAACACACTGGAGGTACATAGAACACAGGGTAAGCTGAAGACCGGTCAGCATAGAGCACAAGCAGAAGCATCCTTAAATAGCCGATCTGGCACCAACGTATGTTGCGTATGCGCATCCGTGTGCGCATGCGCATTCCTGTTAGCTGTTTTGTGAACATTCATGCGTGTATGCGTATGCTCATTTCTGCTAGCCAAATGTCTTCTAACATGCACATTTCTATTAGCCAAATGTCTTCTTACTTGCACATTTCTATTAGCCAAATGGCTGGTTGGTATTCTCTAACACCCTGTAACTGAATTCTGAGATCATGCATAATAACCCCTCTCCTCCATTTCACACTCCCTTTTTACATAATAGGAGCCCTCTAAGTTTACAATATTGGAGCGCTCTGTCCATTAATTGGTGTATCTGGAAAGGACTATTTTACATCAAGTATGGTGTGGATATCTGAAAAGGACTATTTTACATCATGTATGGTGTGTATGAATAGTGAGTGGGTGCAGAGCATCGGGCAGAGGAACTCTGGGTGGGTGCTGCAAGTGGCCAGGTGTTGTCCCTGCTGAGCATTTCTCCTTTGTCCATGCTTGTGAACTCCTAGCTCAGTGAAGGTCCTGCTAGCAGCCAGGTGTTGTCCCTGCTTGGTGCCCCTTCTCCTCCCAGGCTATTTTTCCTAATTTCTTGTGCCCCACAAACTCACACCACAGTACCTGCTTCCCCAGCAACAATAGTTGTCAGTAACTCATTTGCCCAAGAGATTATTTCAATCTCTATGGAGACCTTGTGACCAGGAATTGTCCAGATCTCCTGTAAAGTGATATAAAATGAATTATACAGCTGTGATCCTTTTGCTATTTTTACCAGCAACCTTGAAGCTAAACAAAGTGAACACTGAGACCCCTCTAATTTGCATACACTTCCTTCTGGCATTTCATGCAATAATATGTGAAGGCTAAGAATGGGCTCCATTGCAGTGAATGATAGCATGGAAACCTATACACATTTGTATCTTTTAATTATTAAGCAGCAATTTAGTGAATGCACAACTGAAGTATAAAATCCCTGTAATGAAACATACAGGACAACAATTTTACACCTGTGTTTGCTTCAAAGAGGTTAATGGCAATGGAAAAAGTAAAAATAAATAGGGAAAAAAAATCTTCTCATTAAAAAAAAAAATGAGCACCAATTCAAAGTTGTGGAAAACACTTAGGCTTTCTATTAAAGCATTCCTCAGTATTTACAGAGAGTATAAAAAGACTTCCTAAAAACACACACTAAAGGAACCACTAAAATCGCTTTATTAAGAACCAGCACACTCAGACAAAACACTTGCACTGGATTCTGAGTTGCTGTCCTATTGTACATTGTTTGCTGAGTATTGATTCAGTTGTCTACCAATATATCATCACTATTAAAGGCGCCTGGTGCTTGGGACCAGAAGTATATCCATTAGCACTGCTATAATGGTTGTTTTTTAGTAAAAGTGATGTTAATTAAAAGCCATGATTGTATAATGTAGTTTTAAACTTTCTACTAATCTATAAGGTCAGTTATGAAAATAACAGACTTAACAGGCTGAGAAAGGTTTACTTTGAACTCAGTTTTTCAACCATTCGTTAAACTTTATTTCCTGCCATATTGACCAAAATGTGAGTTCATAGAAAAGCAGGAGCAGAGGTTAGCCTCTAATTTCAAGCCAAATACAATGATAATGGCAAATAACCAACACGAATTCATACACATGAACTATTTTACCTGTTAAAATATTCATAATTCAGCCACACTTGTGATTCATTCACTTTTGACACACTGAACAGACTGGTGACAATCCTATTTCTCTTTTTTCTGTTATCAGCTTTCGATGTAATCTAACTACTCATTGGAACGAAATTCAGCATCATCACATCTGTCTAGTCAATAGCAGGCTACACAGAAAGCTGTAAAATTGATAAATAGCACAGTCATATTCCTGACTATGTAGTGTGGTAAAGGGAGTGTGGGTCACAAGACTGGCTAAACAAAATGACCACTCATTAGGCCAGTAAAAATTAATGTATAAACATTTAAACTATTTTCTTAGCAATTGTTCTGGGAGTTCTGCTACTACATTTACTCCTTATGAGTTGCCTATCATTTGACCACCCCTGTACTTTTGTAGGAAGGGGCTGCAAAGAACACTCATAAGATTCCCTACAGTTCATGTAAAATTATTATTATTTATTTTCTGTTTGCAAGCTTATGACTGGTGGACTATGATGCAATGACATTATATGCCCCATATTTTCTGCTCTTTTTATGGTAATCACATCACTTAAGTAGAAGGATTCAGAAATAGTAGTCCTATTATTTTTCTCAATACAGTTTTCCAAACCTTTCCTGCAGTCTCCTTTGTTACCTTACAGTTTGCTATTACATTTCTACAAGTGAAAACTTTTAGCTAAGTCCACTAACAGCTATCCCGCAGTTTATATAGAAAAATATAAAAGTGTAACCTGAAAATAACAGCTGAAGCAGTCAAGTTTGGAAATTACAGGAATAAGGAATAAAAATGTGGCTGAATCAGAGGTTTGGAAGGGTAATGAAAATCATAAAAAGAGAAGCTGATTGATTAAGGGCTAGATGGAAAATATTTAAGGGTGAAAGCCAAAAAAAAAAAAATGAACTGATGTGAATAGACTGCAGATGTTGAATAAGTTTGAACTTGATGTTGCGTGATATAGCTTCTCAGCTGTGGTGTATCTTGACCATCAAATGTCATTATGCCTAGTACCGTAATATATCAGTGTACCTACTTACCATAATATAGAGGATGACACAGAGTTCTGCTACATTTGTGTCTTAGGTCTGCCAGCAATAAAATTAGATCAGGGTCTTGGAAACATTAATCATAGTATTTTTAAACTTTCTAAAGGTAGGTCAAAGCTTGTAAGAGCTAACAACTATTTGTGTTCCTGCATTATTTTACATCACGGGATCTGGTGTAATTTTATACATCGTATTTAATTATGAACTACCTAGTATGGGCACACACGGTTAGCAGGAGAAGAAGTTCAGTTAAAGGAAAAAATGCCATTCCTCTTGCAATCCCATCTTACCGTATCTGTGAGTAGAGTCTTTTTTTTTAAACTTTTTTTAAGCTCTTCTGGAAACTAGAAATTTGTCTTTTAAAGTACATAAATACAATAAAAAGAAGGAATGAAGGAAGCTAATGTGAAAGTACATTTTTACACTGAGCTTTCATAGCTGTAATGCCCTGTACACATGGTTGGATTTTCTGATGGAAAATGTAGGACCTTGTTGTCGGAAATTCAGACCGTGTGTGGGTTCCATCACACATTTTCCATAGGAATTTCTGACACACAAAGTTTGTGGAGCACTTCCTGTACTGTTAACCAAGCCTCCTTCTTGATCCAAAGTTTCTATGGCAACCCTGCTTCCCTGCTCATGGCTGACTTGTTTTATTTCACAGTATTTACTTGTGCCATTTGTCTAGGGTTTGCCTATGTCAGTCTTATCAGCTTCAGCTTCACATGGGATGTAGGAGGAAGCTCTAAATGATTCTGCAGTCTCATGGGATTTGAATGATGTGCCGCAGAGAGTCCTGATAATAGACAGACAAGCACACAGAGCATGCCATAAATCAGGGGAGATATGAGCATGCTCCAGTGACGTCATTCAACAAAACGGATTACAAGATTATTAAGCAAGTAAGGAGATATCTACAAGCAATGTTTATTAGGGTTTTTTATGCTGATTTACAAAAGTTGTGGGGAAGAGTTTACAACCACTTTAAGAACTTCACAACCTCAGGCTAACAGGGTCCATATTTTCACAACAGCTGCTAAGGTTCCACTTTCTTCGATTATTACTTTTGTCCCACAAGAAGTCTTTCTACTCTGTATCCCTCATTCTGCCACCCCAGCTTCCTACCACCTTCAACCACCATATTCACTGTAATGTTCCCAGTTACTGCTACAATCCCAGTTCACAGATACACTCTTGCATATTTGTAAAGTTGTGTAAAAATGTTTGTGCGCACAGACAGATGCAACCTATTTTGAAGAAACGTGAGATTATTATATCAGTACATCTCAGAAGGCCAACATAGACCTATGACTAAGAAAATGTCAGTTTCCTACTTAGTAGTATGAATAATTTCTCTTCAAGCGAAACATGCAGACGTTAAATGAAGGAAAGTATGTTTTCAGTTACAGTACATGCATCAAATACATATTTCATTTAAAATATAAGGCGCTAAAACAATAATTTGTTATCATAATAAAACTTTCTTTAAAATTAGTGAGAGACATCCCCCCAATATTGCACTGTTCCTATCTACTAACAAAAGGAAAATTATTAGGTCAGCACACCACAGTAGGTTTTACATATGTATATTGTAGTATGAAGTATACAGGTAGCAACATTGTAATAAGTATATGTAAATACACCATGTCTGTTTGGAATGTGTCAAATTAGCCTTTCTAAGCTATACAGAGCATTATATCAAGAGTTCAGGGTACACAGTGATCGTATAAAGGTGTTTGGGGAAAAATCAAATATAACATAACCAGTTCAATAGATATAAGACAAATCAAAGGCAGCAGACACAAGATACAGCTGAAGGTGGGGACAGATCAGCAACATTTCTGGAAGATGATCCCCTTTCTCAAGCCAAGTACCACCCTCAAATTTTACTAGGCCATTTCCACCTCCGTCTTGCGTCTGCCACCCTGCTTTTTTTACAGCACCATATTAATACTTGTTATCTGATCAGTTTTTTTTTTTTTTAAGAAAAGTACAGTCAAAGCTTGTTTGGCTGTACTTCTCCTGTGGATCACAGGAGTGCTGTTCGTTTTGCAAGATCATGACAATGAAGTCCGGATCCACCCACATGTCTGGACCGACATCTCGGCTCAGCCTCTCAGCATATCACTGAGAGTCTGAGTCGGCAGTTCAGGTTTCTGCAGTTATCTCTTCTACAGTATACAAATTAAAAGAGAATGCATTTTGGTATGGTGGGTGGAGCCATGCTTTATGGTAAGAAAGCCTACCCAGCACTGAATAGCTGATATATGTCGGGTCACTGATGATTTATACAGTTCATTGGACTCACAGCTCATTTAGTCCTGAACCAAAGGATGAGGTCAGGTGCTATAGAACTTAGACTTGAAGTGCACTGCAGCTTGTGACCTTTCCATGGTGGCACAGCAGTTCTGAACACCAAGAAAAGGGGTTTTGGGTAACTGAACTTTTTCTCTGCCTTCTAAGATCAATTGTAATGTAATTCTCAGGCTTCACGAGAGAAGACTACACACTGTAAAGTTCTCCATTTTAATGTTGGTACTGTCAGTGATAATGACCAGAAGAGGAAATTGTGGAGTGGAAACAGAAAGAGAATGGTTGGTTGCAAGTGCCAAATTAAATTACTCCTATATCCATTACTCATACATCCTTCTGTTGAAAATTCCTAAAAACATGTAGTTGGTGGTCATCCCTGTGGCTGAAAACATTTACATCTACATGTTCTGAAAAGCCCTATAAAAACATGCGTATGGGTGACTTCTGTGGCTGAAAAAAAAAATGACATCTGTGTGTTCTCCTTATTCTAAAACAGTTAATTGCACAAAACCTTTTATTAATTTATACTCCTATTTCCTAAATTAAAATCTTTGTAAGGGCCCTAGGTCTATTGTGGTTCGTGCAGTCTGCAGCCTTATGCTCTTGCTTTCCCACAGGTCAAATCCACAATGGTTTTTTAATATGCTTGCAATTTTATCCCTCAGAATAAAAGGAAGACTACATCAATACATACAGGCAAATAAATACTGCATTTGTTTCAGTAATTCTCTGATCTTCACTCCCTTCCACTACTTGATGGATTGTCCCGGAGCTGGAATTATAAACATGCAATTTCTGCCCCACTACACACGGCAGCCTTTGGAACAAAAAAGGAAACGGGAACATTATTTATTTACGTACATATGTCTCACATATCTCATGATTTATTTCACTTTATATTTGGTAATGGTATGGAAAACAGGGATATCTGAGAAGCAATCATGTACTATTTAGAGCAGTGGAGTCAAATGGTCTGTTTGCAGGTGGTAACAATATGTCTTTGTGCCAAGTGCAATTATTTTTTCTTATTAATATGAACGGAATTTTTCTGCACTGAAACGTGGCTTACTTCAACGTTTACAACGTTTGTTAGAGTGAAACTGTCATGCAACACTGAAACCTCTACCATTAACACTACATTCTGAGTAGCAGCTGAAATGCAATGTATAGTTACTGTCACACATACAAACATATATTTTTTGTTAGAACTGTCAGCAGTGTGTTCCTATTCCCATGTATGAAATGTTACTGCATTATGTAAATTGTCCTCCAAAATGGACATAATACAGTTAAATGACAAAGAACCATTAAAAATGTATCATATGCCAATGGCGCATGCTGGGAAATCACTAAAACTTTGGACTGACAAGTGCACAGTAGTATATTTTGACTTTGTGGCACTGTTGAAAACTTACATTCTCCTCTTTACAGAATATTCCGTTTTGCTTCCTGTTAAATTGGCCACATGGGCAGATATTATGCAATGCATTAAATTGTGCAAACATGTATCCTATATATGGTGCTTGCATAATAATGTCAGAAAACTGATTTTCAGTAGGGATTACCTAGCATGGTAGCATGCATTGTTGCATTATAATCAGTATAACCAGACAGGTTATGGTAAGCTGATCAAGAAGCCTTCCACTAAAACAGTGTGAGGAACAGTAGGGCATTCAGGTTTCTGCATTTATCTCTTCTAGTCTTAAAGAGAATGCATTTTAGTATGGTGGGTGGAGCCATGCTTTATGGTAAGAAAACCTACCCAGCCTACCCAGCACTGAATAGCTGATATATGTCGGGTCACTGGTGATTTATACAGTTCATTAGACTCACAGCTCATTTGGTCCTGAACCAAAGGATGAGGTCAGGTGCTATAGAACTTAGACTTGAAGTGCACTGCAGCTTGTGACCTTTCCATGGTGGCACAGCAGCTCTGAACACCAAACATCTCATTTTAATGTTTAAGCTGTTTTTAAGGGGAAATGGAAGGTACTTTAATATTTATTTTCTTCCAGTTTGGCAGTTCTGCCCTCACTCTAAAAGCCCAAACTACTTATATGGAAAATAAATAAATAGATAACCTTCAAAACCACTAAAAATTTCTCCAGATATTCAATCGAGTGGTAATTTTTAACATTCAAATGCAAAATTTCAGCAATGATAGTTTAGAGGCCTGTTAAGGTGACTTTTTCTGTTTAGGGATTACGATTAGTTTTTATTAGCCAGGTTAAAGCGGACCTTCAGTCATTTTTTTCAACTTTCCATCTATTAAATCTTCTGCCCTTCTTGTTTTAACTTTGGATAGTAAAACATTTTTTTTCTGCTAGTAAAAACCTTATACAGCCCACTTCCTGTTTCTTGTCTGGTAAAAAGCCTAGGCTTATGACATCATGCACAGCTCTCTCACTCCCTCTCGTGAGAGTTTGCCAGGAAGGGAGGGGGATGAGTCCTAAGAGGGCCAATGAAAGCTGCAGAGCTGGAAGTGTGTGTCTGTGTAAATCCAAGAAGTGAACAGGCAGCATCTGCCCACAGTTAAAATGGTTGCAGCCAGACTTAGTTGAGGGAGATTTCTACAGCATCTTTGGCAAGTACAGAATCACAGTATATTTAAAATAATATGCAAAGTGGTTGGAGGGAAGCTTCAGAATGGCATGTTTTTGTTACAAATTATGTGAGCAGACTGCAGTTCCTTTTTAAAGTGATTGTAAACGATCATCTTGCAAAACAAATTCATTCAGTTTAAAATAGAACTTAAAGGCAAAATATTTGTGAATATTATAGATATAAAACAAAAATATATATATATTATTTTCCCCTTTTTTTTATAAATGGTCACATTCCCTCTGTTCTCAGCTGCATAAAAGCTGGGGGAGGAGAAGCACCAGTACACTGAACTTCCCAGTGAAAGGCTGTGCAAGGGTAGGGGATGTCAGGACTAGGGATGAGCCGAACACCCCCCTGTTCGGTTCGCACTAGAACATGCGAACAGGAAAAAAATTCGTTCGAACACGCGAACACCGTTAAAGTCTATGGGACACGAACATGAATAATCAAAAGTGCTAATTTTAAAGGCTAATATGCAAGTTATTGTCAATAAAAGTGTTTGGGGACCTGGGTCCTGCCCCAGGGGACATGAATCAATGCAAAAAAAAGTTTTAAAAACGGCCGTTTTTTCAGGAGCAGTGATTTTAATAATGCTTAAAGTCAAACAATAAAAGTGTAATATCCCTTTAAATTTCGTACCTGGGGGGTGTCTATAGTATGCCTGTAAAGGGGCGCATGTTTCCCGTGTTTAGAACAGTCTGACAGCAAAATGACATTTTGAAGGAAAAAACACATTTAAAACTACCGCGGCTATTGCATTGCCGACAATACACATAGAAGTTCATTGATAAAAACGGCATGGGAATTCCCCACAGGGCAACCCCGAACCAAAATTTAAAAAAAAAAATGATGTGGGAGTCCCCCTAAATTCCATACAAGGCCCTTCAGGTCTGGTATGGATATTAAGGGGAACCCCAGCCAAAATTTAAAAAAAAAATTGACGTGGGGTTCCCCCTAAATTCCATACCAGACCCTTCAGGTCTGGTATAGATTTTAAGGGGAACCCCGCGCCAAAAAAAAAAAAAAAAACGGCGTGGGGTCCCCCTAAAAACCCATACCAGACCCTTATCCGAGCACGCAACCTGGCAGGCCGCAGGAAAAGAGGGGGGGACGAGAGTGCGCCCCCCCCCTCCTGAACCGTACCAGGCCACATGCCCTCAACATTGGGAGGGTGCTTTGGGGTAGCCCCCCAAAACACCTTGTCCCCATGTTGATGAAGACAAGGGCCTCATCCCCACAACCCTGGCCGGTGGTTGTGGGGGTCTGCGGGCGGGGGGCTTATCGGAATCTGGAAGCCCCCTTTAACAAGGGGACCCCCAGATCCCGGCCCCCCCCCTGTGTGAAATGGTAAGGGGGTACTTACCCCTACCATTTCACTAAAAAACTGTCAAAAATGTTAAAAATGACAAGAGACAGTTTTTGACAATTCCTTTATTTAAATGCTTCTTCTTTCTTCCTTCATCTTCTTCTTCTTCTGGTTCTTCTGGCTCTTCTGGTTCTTCCTCCGGCGTTCTCGTCCAGCATCTTCTCCGCGGCGTCTTCTATCTTCTTCTCCTCGGGCCGCTCCGCACCCATGGCATGGGGGGGAGGCTCCCGCTCTTCTCTTCATCTTCTTCTCTTCTTCATCTTCTTCTTCATCTTCTTCTTCTTCTTCTCTTCTTCCTTCTTCTGTTCTTCATGTCTTCTCCGGGCCGCTCCGCAGCCATGCTGTGGCATGGAGGGAGGCTCCCGCTGTGTGACGGCGTCTCTTCGTCTGACGGTTCTTAAATAACGGGGGGCGGGGCCATCCGGTGACCCCGCCCCCCTCTGACGCACGGTGACTTGAGGGACTTCCCTGTGACGTCACGGGGAATGCCACAGGGAAGTCCCTCAAGTCACCGTGCGTCAGAGGGGGGCGGGGTCACCGGATGGCCCCGCCCCCCGTTATTTAAGAACCGTCAGACGAAGAGACGCCGTCACACAGCGGGAGCCTCCCTCCATGCCAGCATGGCTGCGGAGCGGCCCGGAGAAGACATGAAGAACAGAAGAAGGAAGAAGAGAAGAAGAAGAAGAAGATGAAGAAGAAGATGAAGAAGAGAAGAAGATGAAGAGAAGAGCGGGAGCCTCCCCCCCCCATGCCATGGGTGCGGAGCGGCCCGAGGAGAAGAAGATAGAAGACGCCGCGGAGAAGATGCTGGACGAGAACGCCGGAGGAAGAACCAGAAGAGCCAGAAGAACCAGAAGAAGAAGAAGATGAAGGAAGAAAGAAGAAGCATTTAAATAAAGGAATTGTCAAAAACTGTCTCTTGTCATTTTTAACATTTTTGACAGTTTTTTAGTGAAATGGTAGGGGTAAGTACCCCCTTACCATTTCACACAGGGGGGGGGGCCGGGATCTGGGGGTCCCCTTGTTAAAGGGGGCTTCCAGATTCCGATAAGCCCCCCGCCCTCAGACCCCCACAACCACCGGCCAGGGTTGTGGGGATGAGGCCCTTGTCTTCATCAACATGGGGACAAGGTGTTTTGGGGGGCTACCCCAAAGCACCCTCCCAATGTTGAGGGCATGTGGCCTGGTACGGTTCAGGAGGGGGGGGGGGCCGCACTCTCGTCCCCCCCTCTTTTCCTGCGGCCTGCCAGGTTGCGTGCTCGGATAAGGGTCTGGTATGGATATTTGGGGGGACCCCACGCCGTTTTTTTTTTTTTTTGGCGCGGGGTTCCCCTTAAAATCCATACCAGACCTGAAGGGTCTGGTATGGAATTTAGGGGGAACCCCACGTCAATTTTTTTTTTTAATTTTGGCTGGGGTTCCCCTTAATATCCATACCAGACCTGAAGGGCCTTGTATGGAATTTAGGGGGACCCCCACATCATTTTTTTTTTTTTTATTTTGGTTCGGGGTTGCCCTGTGGGGAATTCCCATGCCGTTTTTATCAATGAACTTCTATGTGTATTGTCGGCAATGCAATAGCCGCGGGTAGTTTTAAATGAGTTTTTTCCTTCCAAATGTCATTTTGCTGTCAGACTGTTCTAAACACAGGAAACATGCGCCCCTTTACAGGCATACTATAGACACCCCCCAGGTACGAAATTTAAAGGGATATTACACTTTTATTGTTTGACTTTAAGCATTAATAAAATCACTGTTCCTGAAAAAACGTCCGTTTTTAAAACTTTTTTTTGCATTGATCCATGTCCCCTGGGGCAGGACCCGGGTCCCCAAACACTTTTTATGACAATAACTTGCATATAAGCCTTTAAAATTAGCACTTTTGATTTCTCCCATAGACTTTTAAAGGGTGTTCCGCGGCTTTCGAATTTGCCGCGAACACCCCAAATTGTTCGCTGTTCGGCGAACTTGCAAACAGCCAATGTTCGAGTAGAACATGAGTTCGACTCGAACTCGAAGCTCATCCCTGGTCAGGACAAGTCTAATCGTTGGAGGAGAGCAGGCTGAGTTCCCAGCACAGCTAAAGAACTGACCACGGTGTGTTCTCCTGCAGAAAAGCAAGAAGGACTGGCAGGAACACCAGGGATTTCACACAAAGGAAGCAATACAAAGAGAACAGGATACTTTTTCATACAAGTACATGGTACACCAAGGTGGGTGGAAGTTTTTTGGTGCAGGAAGGGTAGATTTGGGTTTTAAATTGTGCTTTTAATCTGCCTGGAGGTCAGCTTTTTTCAGATACTATAAAAAATAAATAAATAAAAGAGCAGTTCTGCATTTCTAAATGGTGGCACCTTAAATAATAGTTATATTTATTTTGCATCAGTAATATAGCTAAATTTATGAGCTTTGCTGCACTCACATAAAAACGTTTCTTTTTGTAGTATTTTCTTGTATACTAGCCAATTAAATTAAAACTTTTGTTGCACATTTTCACTCTCATTCCTTATGATACAATATATCAGAGCACTACATAACAAGTTTTTATAATACATTTTTTTTTACTATGGTTTCTCTGTCTTATTGTGTAATCATGATCTCATTAGTTCATGCAGTTAGAATCAGTCTATGGCTTAGTAAGTGCTAAACAATACATTTTTTACAAAGAGAAAGGTTTTAATGGGATTTTGAAGACCTACTCGCTGATACTTGTTTAATGCAATGTCTTCCTCTGGGGAGGAAAAAAAAAAGACCAAAAATCTCAAGACAGACAGTAAGACAGAAATATTTCTCGAACACCTATTGTTTATCACTGCCAGCTAATGGGTGGTAATGAGAAAGTATAATGAAAGTGAGATGAAGATCTACTTGATAAAGCGCATTCACTTTAATTAGTATGGCAGTTTTGGAGGTTTTTCTCAGGCAGAGATTTTTGTCACATCTAGATTGAAGCTTCCTGCTTCTAGGGAATATTCACAAGTAAGATTAATGTTATCAGCAGGGAAAGTCAGTATTTGTTATGTGAAGAGTAAAAATCAGCCACAGCACAGTCAATTTTGAATAGGTCTTTGGCACATCTGGGGTTAATTGGATCTTTTTGGAAACAAATGATGATCATTCAAGCTGGGAATTAGAAGATAAAACAAAAAAGTATCAATGAATCAAACATTAATAATATAAGGTAATAATAAATATAAGCAAGGTTGATATTATGATAAATTATATGCCCTTATAGGTCGGTTGTCTTAATGCCAATCAACCACAGATCTATATGGCTTCCTGGGCGCAACATTCGGGGGGGGCACAAAGTTATTAATGCTGTGTGCTGTGATGTGGCCCCCCTACACCTCTGATGAGGCATATCCCTGCATTACTCCGCAGCACCCTATTCTCCCTTTTCCCTACCCCAGGATTCCTCCGGTCCAGCCTGTCCCCTCTGCTGTGGCCTGTAGTGTGAGAACAGAGGATGGGGAGGGGTAGAGCATGGTGCTGATGGTCATGGAAGAGGTACAGTGGTTGTTGGTGGACCTCAAGTCTGCGGGGGATACTGAGGAGCGGTTGGGTGGCGAGACCCCAAAAGAGTACTGTCTGTACAGTGCTGATGATGGAGGCCATGGAGAGGTGAGGTGATACACAAATGTATATTCTACTGGTGAACGAAGGGGGGAATTTGTGTGAGCAGTGCAGGGCTATACTGAGGGGTGCAGCTGTACAGGACTTTCCAGCCACAGTAGAAGGAATCAGGTAGGTCAGTGTAGTGGTCAGGTAGGTCAGTGTAGGTGCCAGGTAGGTCAGGGTAGGAATCAGGTAGGTCAGTGTAGGAGTCAGGTAGGTCAGTTTAGTGGTCAGATAGGTCAGTGTAGTGGTCATGTAGGCCAGTGTAGTGGTCAGGTAGGCCGGTGTAGTGGTCAGGTAGGTTAGTGTAGTGGTAAGTGTAGGAATTAGGTAGGTCAGTGTAGTGGTCAGTGTAGGAATCAGGTAGGTCAGTACTAGTGGAAGGGACTCAGGGAGTGCTAAAAGTCTACGGGTGAGGGGGTGCAAATTACTTAGCTTGACAACCCACGCTACACCACTGGGTAAGAACCAGGCTGTGTATGGACTCAATAAAGGAAGCAAACTCTTTTTTATCTATGAAAAAAATCAACACGTTTGTCAGTTCTTGTGCTCCAATTTTACCTATCAGCTGGGGAAAACGTGACTCTAAGTATTCATGATGCAGTGAAATTATTTTGGATGAGCAGATGTCTTAAAGCTTATGTATGATGTTACACTATTGTGAGCAGCTATATATTAGAACTTAAGCTGCCAGCATCCAACACACTCCCTTTTAAGATGTGTAATATATTTTTCTAATACAATTGGTATTATAGCTTGTTGTGTCTAGTGAGGTATTTGTCTAAATTTTTGATAGCTTTATATTTTTAAAAAAGTGGGTTAAAATAATTGCACAAGGGTCGGTTTGTCACTTTTTACCCCTTCAGGTTAGCCTGTATGGACATGCTGGGTCTGGGTATGCATTAGAAAATTATAGGCATAGAAAAACTGCATTATCCTTATGATCAATTAATTCATGATCTAAATTTACATTTTCACATGATTTTTCTGGGAGAAAGTGACTGTATAATTCCAGAAGAGAATGGCCAAAGTTTGAGTTTTTCATAAAACATTATACTGTCTTTTCTAGAATGAAAGAGTGAGAAATATCTAAGAGAAAAGCTGAATGTAAGCTAACCACATACTGTACCTGTTCACCACATACTATAGACTGTCTCTATAAGACTAATGCCCTGTACACACGGTCGGACATTGATCGAACATTCTGACAACAAAATCCTAGGATTTTTTCCGATGGATGTTGGCTCAAACTTGTCTTGCATACACACGGTCACACAAAGTTGTTGGAAAATCCGATCGTTCTGAACGCGGTGACGTAAAACACGTACGTTGGGACTATAAACAGGGCAGTAGCCAATAGATTTCATCTCTTAATTTATTCTGAGCATGCGTGGCACTTTGTGTGTCGGATTTGTGTACACACGATCGTAATTTCCGACAACGGATTTTGTTGTCGGAAAATTTTATAGCAAGCTCTCAAACTTTGTGTGTCGGAAATTCCTATGGAAAACGTGTGATGGAGCCTACACACGGTCGGAATTTCCGACAACAAGGTCCTATCACACATTTTCCATCGGAAAATCCTATTGTGTGTACAGGGCATTAGTTATCTACATAGACTGTAGGGCATGGGTGCTCAACCTGTGGCCCTCCAGCTGTTGCAGAATTACAAGTCCCATCATGCCTCTGCCTTTGTGAGTCATGCTTGTAACTATCAGCCTTGCAATGCATCATAGGACTTGTAGTTCCGCAACAGCTGGAGGGCTACAGGTTGAGCACCCATGCTGTAGGGTTTTTGTAACATCTCCTTGCACCCATCCTGACATCTGCTTGCCCCCATACTTTTTTGTATCATTGTACTTAGGCCTCATGCACACTTGAGCTTGATTTTTTTCCCCTGCCTCTAAGTGCCCCTCCATGTTAACCGATGTGTCCATACACACATAGGCGTTTACAGGAGTTTAGAGGCAGGAGCAAACCTAAACGTGGATAAATGCATCTAAATCATCTTCAGTGTGTTTTTATTTCAGTGGCCAGAATAAATTCATATTCTGGCCAATTAAATTAATAAATGCTAAAGCACATGACGCGCCTAAACACGTTTACAAAAATGCAGCTTAGGCATGTTTTTGAATTTGCTTGTCCCCTGCCTGGAGGAAAGCATTTACAAGAGCCCCAGTGTTCATGGGGCTTTACTGTATATGACAGGGCCCCACCTCGTGGAAATCTCTGCAGAAGTTTGTCATCCAGACTGACTCTCTATATGTACAAATGCAAGTGCAGAGCGCATATTGTTTGCGTGATCTATGGAGTGGTAACTATATGGATTGGGGACAGGTGAGTATAGGAATGGGAGTGAAGCTGAGGAAGGAGGGTTACCATATAATCAGGTATTGCTACACTTTAAATGGTAGTAAAAGGCATAAAATACATTTTTATTGTCATGCTGTCAACTTTTGCATGGTCTTAGTGTGTTTATAGCATCCTCATAGAGACTATTTCTATCTAGCCAAAACAAAGGATGAGCCTAAAGTACAGTCTAAACTTCGGTTGTTAGGGCATTCATCCTAACACCAGTCTTTTTACCTGTATAGCAGGAGCCAAACGTAATTTATAGTAGCGGTAGAAATATTGCTACTATACATGACAGCTCCCATGCTGTCAATAGTTGCTAAGGAAGCAGTGGATGTTGACACGCACTGCATCCTTAGCATCCAGTGATGTCACCTGGCCCCATTCATTTATTGACTGGCAATCCTTAGCCATGTAAACATAGAAGTGGTGATAGCCTGACAATATTGTCTGCCTCAAACCAAATCCAGGTACCCAAACCAAGCTGTGGTAACTCATCTATTTGCCTGTAGCAAAATTTTCTGCATGTATTTAACAAAATAGCTTAATGAATTTCTCAAGGATACTATATTTTCAGGAGTTATACACAAGCTGTGTGTCAGTGACACTAGCAGTGCATAAGGAGTTGATAAGTGCTTGAAGAAAATGTTTCCCTTTGATTTTATTTATTTCAGAATTACACGCTTAAGTGATTTTTACACAATGGAAGTTAATATTCCTCCAAAGCCCTCAAACCCCTAAATGGTTGTCAAGGTCTTTGTTATTATGAGTGGGTTACTAGCTATACAACCATATGCAGGATGCTTTTTTTTGCTTTTTCAAATAGTTTACACTAAATAACCTCCAATATGTTGCGCGTTGAGGCTTTTTAGAAAAAAATGACGTATTAATGTCTCTAAAAGCTAATTCTTTTAAAAAATAACCTTCAGTATTTCTAGCACTTTACATTTTTAACTGTTCTATTGTTCATACATTTGGAGATTTGAGTGATTTATCTATTACATTTTAAAAAGTTATTGTTGCTTAATATTTTCCAAATATCTGAATACTTTCATTAAACTTTGACCTGGACAGTATTTTATATATATTCCAGTCCAGCTTTCAAGCACAATTTTCAGGATTGGTTGACCCCACGTCTGAGCCATCAGGGACTGTACCCAGACCCAGCCTGGAAGAAGATTACAGGCTAACCTGTAAAGTTGCTTTGGACTAGATCCTGTGAGGGTGCTCACTTTGGCATGACATGCATTGTGTTATGTTAGCCACAAGATGCTATACAAGTCCAAAGCCATGGTTAAACTGCAGGTTAAGCTCTGTCCCTCAAGAACCCTTTATGGGGGGGTATGTCCCCCCTCCCCCCCCCAAGAGGCCAAAGCTATAATATTGGCATCTTTATTTAATTCTGGGCGGCACAGTGGTGTAGTGGGTAGCACTCTTGCCTAGCAGTAAGAAGGGTCACTGGTTCGAATCCCAACCATGACACTACCTGCCTGGAGTTTGCATGTTCTTCCTGTGCCTGCGTGGGTTTCCTCCGGTTTCCACCCACACTCCAAAGACATGCTGGTAGGTTAATTGGATCCTGTCCAAATTGTCCCTAGTATGTGTGAATGTGAGTTAGGGACCTTAGATTGTAAGCTCCTTGAGGGTAGGGACTGATGTGAATGTACAATGTATATGTAAAGCGCTGTTTAAATTGATGGCGCTATATAAGTACCTGAAAGAAATAAATAAATAAATACATTCTGCTGTCTTACTGAAGAGTTATGAGGTAGAAAGCTTCCAAGTGTGCTGGCTCCGATCCACAAGGTATGAGGTCAAGTCTGATCCAATATATAAAATGATTTGTTCTTAGGCTTAGATATCCTTTAGGTATATCTTAAGCAAAAACCTGTTGTTCGTTTTGGATAGAGTAAAGGGGGATTCAAACCACTGTCAGTTTTTTTTTTCCACATCTGTATCCCATCAGTGCGAACACAATTTACTTTCTGTCCTATAGACTCAACAACAGTGAAAAAAAAATCTTTCCTGTTCTGTTGCTCTTTCCTTTTCCTGTTCTTGTAACACATCAAAATTTTGGATTTTTCTTTACTTTCATTTCCAGTGACATTGATGATCTGGACTATCAAAGAGAGTGAATCTCCCTAACCAGGACACATACAGCAATAAAAACCCAACAGGTTATGTCCCCTCATTGCTCTTTCCAAATTCTAATCAAACAATAAAAATAAAGTTTTGCTTTTAGCTTTTATGTCTATTGGGTCATTCAGATTTTAACTCCTTCACACCAACGTAACACAAATATGCAACCCGACTATAATGGGCTTTTTTCCTTGGGGCAGCATATTTGTGTATCTCCCAGCACAGAGACTGGGGTCTCACTATGAGCCCCAAGCTCCTTACTAACAATCGGGAACTTGAGATTCTGGGTCAACTGATCTCTGTGATAGCCAGTCAGAGTCTATCACAGTAATCAGTCACGGTGAAGCCTGGCCCATGTTTTCTTTCTCTGTGATCGGAGGAGAGAGATGCATCATATCTCTTTCTCCTTGCAGAGAAAAAAAGTGTGTGGAAAAAAAAATAATAATAAAAAAAAATACAAAAATACAAAAAAAAACTAGATCAAAGTTTTATCTAGGTCAGTGGGGTTAGTTAAGGGTTAGTGCTTGGGTCAAGGTCAGGGTCAAGTTCAAAGATCAGGGTCAGTATTTTTTTTGGACAGATTTTTTTTTTCAAATTAGTATCAGTGTCAGTTAGTATCAGTGTGTTTTAGGTAGGATATAAAAAAAAAGCAACTATTGTTTTTGGGCTGTACTTTTTTTTTTTTTTTTTTTTTACTATTTTGGGCCAGTTTTCCTTTAATAATAAAAAAAAAATCAGGATATATCCATTACTGTTTACCACCAAATGAAAGCCCAATTTGTCCTGAAAAAAAACAAGGTATAATCCGCGTGGATGCACAAAGACACATGTCAAAGTTGCAAAACTGTGCTTAGGCATTTAAATTTGTTTTACCCTTACGCGCAAAGGGGTTAATTCACTTTATCCAAGGCTAAAAAAAGTTTGTGTTTTTAATTTATGCTTTAAAAAAGGGGGTGAAAGAGAGGGCGAGGTGAGAGAGAGAGAGGTGGGAAAGAGAGGGGTGAGGGAGAGGGGGTGAGGCAGAGGGGAGTGAGAGAGAGAAGGGGTAGTGAGAGAGAGGGGTGGTGGGAGAGGGGGTGGTGAGAGAGAGAAAGAGAGATGAGGGGTGAGAGAAAGGAGAGTGACAGAGAGAGGGGGTACGAGAGAGAGAGAGGGGATGCAGGAGAGGGAGGAGAGAGAGAGAGGGAGGAGAAAGAGAGAGGGAGGAGAGAGAGAGAGAGAAAGAGAGGGTGAGCATGTCCATGTGGGACCCTAAGGTAGCTGAGCCGCTCCATGATGAGGCCACTATTGGCTCAGGGCCCTCAGGGCAGTACCTAATTGGTCAGTCAGCCCTGGGCCAGAGAGTCCCAGTGGAGGTAGGCGGAGCTGGCAGCGCCGACATCAGTGATTGATCTCAAGGAAATTAGACGGCCGGGAGGCCCCTGTGAGTGCGAGGCCTTAGGTGACCACCTAATTTGCCTAATTAAATAGCAGCCTTTGCATAGAAACATTTGTTTTACATTTTCGGTATATATAATATATACAGGTCAGTTCACTAGTGGTTATTAGTAAAAAAAATTGTGTATTCATCAAAGTAAAATATTAAATTTGTGGAAATAGCGCGAAAGTATTGCAAATTCAGTAAGTGTGTGAGGTGGGGCAAATACCTAAAAAGAAATAGATAATCCATTATTAATCCAGGTCAATTCACTAAAATAAATACTCTGCTCCCTAGGCATTTAAAAGAAAACAATGTGTTTGGTTTACTAAAGTTGGAGAGTGCAAAATCTGGTGCAGCTCTGCATAGAAACCAATTAGCTTCCCCATTTTTTTGTCAAAGCTTAATTGAACAAGCTTAAGTTAGGAGCTGATTGGCTACCATGCACAGCTGCACCAGATTTTGCACTCTTCTGTTTTGGCAAATCAACCCCACTGTATAAGGGTGGAAATGTTATGTCATTAACCCCAGAATATAAATAATTGGTAATATTGCACTAGAGGGGGATCATGATAGTTAATGAAGGCACACTCAGGGTGCACCCACGCAGTTTTAATGGCAACTGGGAATGGTTTACCCCATTGGTCCAGTTAATGTGTTTAGTATGAGTGTTTCAAACCATTGGTAACAGTTAAGTGTAAGTAGTTAGAAGGGGTGGTCCGGTTTGTGAAACTATAAAAACATTCTTAAGCCTCATACACATGATCAGACTTTGTACAAACTTTCCCGTGGATTTTTGTACAAAGGGCGTTGGCCATAAACTAATTAAGCATACACACGGCAGGACTTTTTCAGCCAACTTTCACCAAATCACATGGTTTTTCAGCTCTTTACTGCCACCCTTTGGTCAACTTCTGTATTGTTGTCCGATCTTTTGCACTGGTTCTGAGCATGCGTATTTGTACTTTGGACTAAAGTCCTATGAACTTGTGTACACATGATAGGATTTTGCACCATAGGACTTTTGTTGCCAGAAAGTTTGTCTGTTTGCACAGCCAACATTTGTCCAATGAAAACCGAAAAAGTTTGTCCAATGGAGCGTACACACGGTCGGATGTTGCCTTAAAACAGCTAATTTGCATGTTTGTTGTCAAAAAGTCCTATCGTGTGTACGGGCCTTTAGAGTGTACTCACAATGGGAACAGTTGTACTGAATCATGCCCGAGTTTGATTGCTTCCACTCATCTGCTGGTCTGCACCCAAACTGGGCTATAAGCAAATTTTCCCCCAGGCTAACTTATATCTTCACCTCTTCCAAACAGACAACAATAATCCCAGATTCTGTGCTTAGAGATCTATGAAGAGTTCAGTGTGATTGTACACTAGGGATGTACCGATACCAGTTTTTTAAGACCGAGTACCGATACTTTTTCTCAAGTACTCGCCAATACCAATTACCGATACCTATTTTTGCGTGATAGTTTTTTTTTCATGTGATAGTTTCTTTAGGGCTTGTTCACACTGTACATGCATGAAAACTGATGGGAAAACAGCACAGATTTCACTGGCAGAGACATTAGTTTCACATATGCATTTCAGTGAGCTTTTAGAGCCTGTTCAAATATGTGCAGGCCGGCCACTGTGCGATTTCAGTCCAGTTCAGGTGCAATTTCAAATATCATACACTACAATTTGCATTGAAATCGCACCTGAACCGCTGAACAAAATCGCACTGGACCGGGCTTTGAAATAGCACCGTGAACTAACCCGCACATATAGGAACCAAGTCTTAAGGTTTTCGTATCGGAACATTTGCACAAGTACTTGTGCAAATGCTTAGTATCAGCACCAATACCGATATCGGTATTGGTGCATCACTATTGCAAACCAAGCCTAAGCACAGAATTCTCTATATATCTCTGAGCACAGAAGCTGGGATCACTGTGATCTGGTTTGCAGAGGTGATGATGTAAGAGTTCCTGGGGAACACTTGCTTATAGCCCAGTGTGAGTGCAGACAAGCTGGGGAATGGGGACAGTCAATATTGGGCATGATTGAGTTCAACCATGCCCATTGTGACGGCACTCTAAGAATCTTTTCATAGTTTCACAATATTTCTGTATGCCTACATTTGCAGAACCATCTCCCACTGGTACAGTGAAACAAAAAATTATGTTAAAACAACATAAAAAAGAACTAAATTTACATTCTATATAATATTAATATGTTTAACTTTTTCGTTAAATAAGGAATGTTTTTTAGTGAATTGGTGACTATTGAATAAGGATGAGCTGAACACCCCCTGGTTCAGTTCGCACCAGAACTTGCGAACAGGAAAAACAATTCGGATGAACACACAAACACCGTTAAAGTCTATGGGACACGGACATGAAAAATCAAAAGTGCTAATTTTAAAGGCTTATATGCAAGTTATTACATAAAAAGTGTTTGGGGACCCGGGTCCTGCCCCAGGGGACATGTATCAATGCAAAAAAAGTTTTAAAAACTGATGTTTTTTCGAGAGCAGTGATTTTAATAATGCTCAAAGTGAAACAATAAAAATGAAATATTCCTTTAAATATTGTGCCTGGGGGTCTCCTTAGTATGCCTATAAAGTGGTGCATTTTTCCTGTGTTTAGAACAGTACCACAGCAAAATGACATTTCTAAAGGAAAAAAAGTCATTTAAAACTGATCGCGGCTGTAATGAATTGTCGGGTCTCGGCAATATAGGTAAAACTCATTGAAAAAACTGGCATGGGTTCCCCCCACCCCCCCACCCTAGTCCATTACCAGGCCCTTTGGGTCTGGTATGAATATTAAGGGGAACCCTGAAACAAAATTTAAAATTTTAATTGCATGGGTGTCCCCCCAAAATCCATACCAGGTCCTTCAGGTCTGGTATAGATTTTAAGGGGAACCCTGTGCCAAAATTTTTAAAAAATGGCGTAAGGGTCCCCCCAAAATCCATACCAGACCCTTATCTGAGCACGCAACCTGGCAGGCCGCAGGAAAAAAGGGGGGACGAGAGAGCGCCCCCCTCCTGAACTGTACCAGGCCACATGCCCTCAACATGTGGAGGGTGCTTTGGGAACCCCAAAGCACCTTGTTCCCATGTTGATGGGGACAAGGGCCTCATCTCCACAACCCTTGCCCGGTGGTTGTGGGGGTCTGCAGGCGAGGGGCTTATCGGAATCTGAAAGCCCCCTTTAATAAGGGGACCCCCAGATCCTGCCTCCCCATGTGAATTGGTAACGGGTACATTATACCCCTACCAATTCACAAAAAAAGTGTTAAAAATAGTAAAAGACAGGAGACACTTTGGGACAAGTCCTTTATTAAAAAATTTTAAAATAAAAATGTTTTGTGATGTAAATCTCACGCTGCCCGATGAACCGAAAAAAAAAAACGTAGCAGCTCCACCTCCATGCACCCTAAAGCACCCTCCCCATGTTGAGGGCATGTGGCCTGGTATGGTTCAGGGGGGGCTTTCTCTCACCTCCCCTCTTTTGCTGCAGCCTGCCAGGTTGCATGCTCGGATAAGGGTCTGGTATGGATTTTGGGGGGACCCTACACCTTTTTTTTGTTAAATTTGGTGCAGGGTTCCCCTTAATATACATACCAGACATGATGGGTCTGGTATGGATTTTAGAGGGACCCCTACACCATTGTTTTTGTTAAATGTGGTGCAGGGTTCCCCTTAATATACATACCAGACCTGAAGGGCCTGGTAATGGACTGGGGGGAACCCATGCTGTTTTTTTTCAATTCGTTGTATCTATATTGAAGGGATCCGACAATTCATTACAGCTGCAATCAATTTTAAATGACTTTTTTGCATTGATACATGTCCCCTGGAATACTTTTTATGGCAATGATTTGCATATAAGCCTTTAAAATGAGCACTTTTGTTTTTTTATGTTAGTGTCCCGTAGACTTTAACGGTGTTCCGCGGCTTTTCGAATTTGCCGCGAACACCACATAATGTTCGCTGTTCGGGGAACAGGCGAACACCCAATGTTCGAGTTGAACTTATGGCATCTAGCTCATCCCTACTTTTCAATAAACACCATATGAGTCATTTTAAGGCACAAATTAATGTATTATTTATCCCTACGTGAATTGACCCCATAGACTATTATGGTTGTTAAATTTGATTTAATCATTGCATAATGATGTACCATTTTATACTGGATGATGTGCAGGCTGATAATGGCCCATTGTGACGGCACTCTAATGCCTCGTACACATGTTCGGATTTTCCAACGGAAAATGTTCAATGGGAGCTTTTTGTCGGAAATTCCGACCGTGTGTAGGCTCCATCGGACATTTTCCATCGGAATTTCCGCCGCACAAAATTTGAGATCTGGTTCTCAGATTTTCCGTCAAATTCCGATCGTGTGTACACAACTCCGATGCACAAAGTGCCACGCATGCTCAGAATAAATTACGAGACGGAAGCGCACGGTCTGGTAAAACTAGCGTTCGTAATGGAGGTAGCACAGTTGTTACGCTGCAATTTTTAAAATAGTTTAATGCAGCGCATTCTCTTCTTTTTTATAATGCTAGAATAATGAAGTTGTTTTGCAGCTCATATTTACACAGAGTTCTGACAAACTGATTGCTTTATTATTTCTCGTGATCTCCTGAATAATATTATTTATTTTTTTCATCAGATCTCTATAATAATGTTTCAAATTTTCGTCAAGATCTACATTTTTTGTTGTTTTTTATAGTGCTCTCCATAATATTATTTCTCGTTTTGTGTGTCAAGTTACCATAACACCATTATTATCTTGTATTTTTTAACCTCAAGGAGGTTGGTTTGTGTTGGTGTCCCTTGTAAATTTGACATTCTATTTAGGAAATGTACCTGCCTACTCACAAACAAACTGTCCTTTTTGAAGTAAAACACATAGGCAAGTATTTGTGAAAAATAAATAGCCATTTATTCTGGGTCATAACAAAATAAATAGGAAGGCAACGCTGGAGAAACTGCTGAAGTTTGCGAAGCCTTTGTACCCAGGGCACACATCAATTATTTTACAGTTAAAATTGGTGGCCTGAGGAGTCCATATAATAGTGAGCACAATCCGATCCAGGACTACAAGAGATCAGGAACAGCAGCAGATGACATATCTGTCCCCAGGCTGTGGTCATACAACAGCCTGCGTCTTTTGTCAGACCAGACTGAACCCAGGCCATCACTCTCTTGTCTTACTTACACGCTTCCTTCCAGGCTGTGGCTCTGTTGTTGGAGTTGTGGCAGGAGGTGGAGGAGGAGGAGGAAGACCATGGTTCAACTCACAAACGTGGCTTTGGCTTGTGTGTTTGCCCCTCAACCCCTTATTTAGGGCTTGTAACATACCTTCCTCATATAAGAGCCATTGGCCCTCCTCCATTTCCAGAATTTTTCAGGCTGCCATGTAAGCATAGTCCTCTTGAAGACTGGGAGGGGGTTGTGAGGGCCGCAGTAGCCTTCATAAATAGGCCAAGTGCTGCCTCCTCTAGGTTACTCCTCTTCCTGGCACTTTTTTGTGGAAGGCCGATGGGAGGAACCTAGGATCCGGGCAGGCTACTGGGCCCGGCAACCTCCTGGCTGCCACTTTCCACTGCCTGGCTGAGGCTTTCCTGTGTATGAAAAAGGGACATGGTTTTAGTTTTTGGTTCATCAATCACACACAATTTTCAGCTCATGACTGTTGCAAATTGAATGTTAATAAATAGAAACGACTATAATTCTGACCCCAGCATTTTTCATTCTTGTCCCAATCATTTGTGGCCACTACTGTCTATTGATATGTAAAACACTTTGTGAAATCATAAATTAGTGATCAAAACTAACATCTATTTAACATCATTAATTTGACAAACAGAAATATTTTTAAGAATGCTATACCTGACTCAAGCTGGGCTTCTCCACATGTTGCTGCCTGAAAGGCCCAGGTTGTTCGTCGGAAGCCTCAGCTGGGGGGAAAGTAAGCCTTGAAGGAAGGCTGGAGAGTGCTGGCCTGGGTTCCCTCTGGTCTGACAGAAAATGCAGTCTGTCATAGTACCACAGCCTGGGTACATAAATGTCATCTGCTGCTCCTGATCTCTGGGAATCCTGGACCTTCTTGCGCTCCCTATTATAAGTGTTCCTCGTGCCACCAATTTTGGATGTTAAATACTTGATGTCTGTCGTGGAAATCACCAGCTTTACAAATTCAAGCAGTTTCTCCAGCACTGCGTGCCTCTTTGTTTGATTATTAAAAAACGGCTGGTTCAGCAGCCACAGACAGGGCAGCTCCCTGAACATATCAAGGAATAGTCCTAGAAACCCCCTATCATTGAAGGGATCGTTTTCTCTGCAAGACACAAAATCAAGACAAACCCTAATGTCAGGTAAAACTCTCCTAATCTTGACTCAATATAGGCCTCAATCAATAAGCAGCATGGACAACTGATGCACCAAGTTAAAATTGTACCTTCGTTATAACGATCGTCGCTTCCGTTACTCCGTCCTCCACTCACAGATCGTGCGTATGATTCACGCGTGTTACGCTTTTTATACACTGCGCATGTGTGAAACTCCGCTCGCCCCAGACGTTCTTTCTAGTATACTCCCCGGCCCTTCTCTTTGGGTGCAGTTGGAGAGCACATGGCAGGGAAAGAACAAGTACATGAAGACAGCAGCAACGACGAAAGGCCGGAGCCACGAACATCCCAATCCCGGAGGAGATTTAAGGCCTCAAATATGTCCTTTATAGAGATGGTGGAGATGGTGGACATCTTAAAGAGGGCCAACTAGGACGGAAAGCATGCACATTTTTGGGATTTTGGGGTACGGCGATCCAAAGATCAATTGAGGAAATGCTGGTCAGACCTGAAATTGAGGGAGCAGGATCAGTACAGAAAGATCAGGAAACTGCTTCTAAAAAGTAAGTACTTGTCATGTGTTCCTATTATTATTATTACTTGCATGCTGCTCCATGTGCTTTTCTTTATACTGTTGTTACATTTCATGTTCATGGGCACAGTAATCGGTCATAGGAAACATCGTTTGTTCGCCCACTTATAAGATGTTTTTGGCAGATACAGGTTAACTACATTTGTTCATTTGTATTAAAAGAAGTTTGTTGTCTAGATGGGTTTGTAACTAGAATGTAATTGAAAATTGATTCAGTGTAAGGAGAGGACACTCAACAGCTGTTTACACATCTGGACGCAGGAGCACTAGTGTGGGACACCATAACAAACTTTTTAGGGTGTCCCACACAGGTGCTCCAATGGATACTAGGGGTGTCTTCATGTGTGTTTAACAAAAAAGGGAAGTATTCCAGCTTTAGAAAGGAAATTAACAAATTATTCAGCTTGGAACTCTGCCAAAGCAGACAATTGTACAACACTTCCAAGCAATGTTTCATATACCTATTTCTGCCCTCAAATATCTGTGTGCTAAGTATACCTTTATAATTCACATAGGGGAGAAAAGACTCGGGACGTCAGAGCTCACCAGGGACCTCCAACATCCTAAAGAAGGGGAAATCCCAAAACCACAAGCAGAGGATGGGGAGGGAGACGTTTATGAAGTGGGCAAAATTGTCACAACAGATGAGTGTCTGAGACCACAGATTCAGGTAATAGATAGATGCCTGCATATTTATAATACATGGTGTGTTTTTTTATTTTAGGTGATGTGGATGTTGTGGAAGAAGAATCTCATTTCACAAGTGAAAGTGCCCAGATCCTCATCGGGGAGATAATGGGGTGCAATCGTGATTTAGAAAATATAAATTAAAACATCAATGATGTTCAACAAAAAATGAACATCATTGATGTTTTAGGCTTAATATAAAACATACAAAAATTGTATCGTTTTATTGTGTATTTTTGCTTCTAAAAACAAGTTTTAAAGTATTTTAAAAAGCTAAATTTAGAAGATGCACACGGTGTGTCAACATGTGCTATCTGCCATCACGGGATATCAATGTAAGTGTTTTGTGGGTGCAACCCCTTCCTCGCAACTCAAGTAGGTGAGAGGAAGGGGTTGCACCCCCAAAACACATCCATTGATCCCCCACAATTTGTGTGCATCTTCAAAATTTTGCTTTTAAAGGGGTGACATCACCCCATCTGATGAAGGCAATATCAACACAGCTTGGACATACTAATGTCTGATATTGCCTTCACTTTATCAAAGTTGAACTTTGTAAGTTCCTGAGCTGTGTATGTTATGGTTTGAAACATGCCTGTTTAACCCAAAAAAGGATATTTCTAATGTGAAACCAAAAAATGTTATACACCAAAGATGTTGGTTTGTTCAAAAACCTTTTTCTAACGCACATGTGAATGTGCTTTGAGTAAAATGTTTTCTACTCAACAATGTGTGGCTTCTTCTTTCAATGCTCAATAGCAATTTTTGTAGTAAGTTGGTTGTTACAGTGACAATGGGGGTTATTTAATAAAGGCAAAACCACTATGCACCACAAATGCAGTTTCAGTGCAGTTTCAAGTGCACTTTTGCAGTGCACTTGGAGTACAAAGTGGAATTTCCTTTAGTAAATAACACCCACAGTGCTTTTTTAATTTGCCACAATCATGCTATTTTTGAGACTCCACAAAATTAATTCATAGTGCTGAAAATGAAGAATATTTTTCTCAGTAATGCATTACATACATTAACAACAAAAACAAGTTGTGTGTAGCAGACCCACAACATAATAATATTTTGCTGAAGAAAAGATTGTCACCTCGTGTATCAAATAAATTACATTTGCACTATTGAAGAAAATGGCCAAAAAGAAAAGGCCAGTGGAGAACCAGCTAGAATACCAGCTGGAAAACAGCTAAAAGAAACTCATGCAGTAAATCAAAGGAAATCTTCTTTCAGTTTAAGTTAAAAAATTTAAGATAAAATGTTTCTTAAACAGTTTCTGGCATATCAATGGCCACCCTACCCGCAAAGTACTCAACATACTTCTGTCTTACTTCGCAGGTGCTTTGGGGTGGCAGACCAGGACGGCCAGCTTCAAGCGCCGTCAGGGTTTCTTGTTGAAATCCGGCCTCAGGCACAACTGAGGCCACATAGTTCATTGAATTTCTCCTTAAATATTTGTCTAGAATGCAGCATGCAAGGATTATATGGTTACGTTTATATTCCGCCATGATGATTGGCATAAGGAATAGGCGGAACCGGCTGGCCATTATCCCAAAAGTGTTCTCCACTACTCTTCTGGCTCTGGCCAGATGGTAGTTATAAACCCTTTGGTCCAGGGTGAGGGTCCTCATGGCTTCAAAATGGTTGGCTGGTCAGAACGAACTAACAGAAAGCACTGAAAAACAGAAAGGCTGGAGCTGAAAATCAGAAAGAATGGAAATCAAATACGTAATAGGAATACGAACCCACAAGCACAAACTGAAGAGCAGTAACGAACGAAAAAGCACGAGTCTGAAATGCATGAATCGTCTGTCACCAAACTTCTACTAACACGAGATTAGCAGAAGGAGCCCAAAGGGTGGCACCCTTGGTATTGAACTTCCCTTTTCTAGTGCCGTCGTACGTGTTGTACGTCACCGAGTTCTTGACGTTTGCAATTTCCGACCAACTTTGTGTTACCGTGTGTATGCAAGACAAGTTTGAGCCAATATGTGTCAGAAAAAAAACATGGATTTGGATTTTGTTGTCAGAATGTGCGATCGTGTGTACGGGGCATAAGAATGCTTTCATAGTTTCACAATATTTCCGTGTGTCTACATTTACAGAACCATCTCCCACTGGTACAGTGAAAAAATATGGTAAAACAACATTGAAAACCCTAAATTTACATTCTATATAATATTAATGTATTTAACTTCTTTGTTAAATAAGAAATGTTTTTTAGTGAATTGACGACTTTTGAGTAAACACCATGTGAGTTATTTTAAGGCACAAATAAATGTATTATTTATCCCTTAGTAAATTGACCCCATAGACTATTATGGTTGTTAGATTTGATTTAATCATTGCATAATGATGTACCATTTTATATTGTATGATGTGCATTCTGATAATGGCCTGCAAAGTAATTACTAGTTATAGGATTACCTTGCTGCATTTACAAGTTGCTTCATGAAGAGAGAATAATTTATTGTTGCAGGTAACAACAATGTTCTTATTTGCTCGGAAGACTTGGTTAGAACATGCCCTACTCTTTGTGTGTACATTAGGCTTTTCCTTTCACTCAGGAATGTAACATGTAAATCCATACTTTTGTTTCCCTCAGATTTCCCTGTCGCCATAAAGCTCACACTGTTGAACAATAATCAACTGATTATATACACAATGACAACAGTTGCCATAAATGAACACTGCGCGTCAGCTAAATATGAAGTCTAGCCATTTTTCTTCCAGACATGCTTGCTTTTTTGTATTTAATTCTGGTATGCCAAAGCCTCACAGTGGATTGAATTACAATTTTTGAGAGCCGTACACAATGGCTGCACACATTTCTTTCCAGGGTAAACTTTTGTGCAACGCTACTCCTTTGGACAATTTCTGAATACAACATTTTCAATTTATTTTTTTTTCTTAGATGGTGTAGCAGTATAATGCTAAGAATGAGTAGGAAGTATCTATGATCTCTGACAGAAAAACAAATAATTTTCACTGGACTGTAACTCTGCAGACTTTTGCATGCTAAAGAAGTGAGACTGATAGATAGCAGTTGTGAAATAAACTGGTTATCACAGAATCTCACTCCAGCTCAGAAATCATTGGTTACCTTTAGGTGACCCATTTTCTTCCATAGACTGTAATAGTTTCTTTTTTTTCTTTTTTTTTTACAGCCTTTTCTACAAAAAATCTAAGTTTATATTTTGCTTGTGTTTGGGACATTTTGATATTTTTAACAAACATTATAACATACAGTATATCTCTGACAATAATCACCACTGATAGCAATCTAATTAGATTAACTTAAACTAAAGCCTCGTATATACAATGAAAATATTGGACGAATGATTGTCTGTTTTTTTTGTTGTATTGCTAGTGAGTACATGCGTTTAGAGAATCGTCCGAAATATACCGTTTTCAAAGCTATCGTACGAAAATCTGATCATTGGTGCACAGCCTTCGAAAGACGTTCACCACAGTTCATTCAAACTTATCCGAAGGGACAAACACAAAGAAATTTCTCGTATGATACCAGATCGTACGATTTTCATTTAATCAGTACAGTAATCATCAGAAAAAAATCAGAAGAGCAAGACCAGGCATGCTGGGTAACTAAAAAAAAATTACAATACAATACATCACTTCCGAAGTTGTATTCTGTCGTACGAGAATCTTTGTAAGTTGAGTAACGTCTTCATTTTTGATATGAGACTAGCACACAAAAAAAAAAAGATGATCATTTGTCTGATATTCTCATCATGTGTATGAGGCTCATACAGAAAATGAAGAGTTTATTCAACTTGCAAAAAATCTCATTTGACAGAATACAACTTCAGAAGTGATGTAATGTATTTTTTGTTTCTGAGCATGTATAGTCTTGCTGTTCCAATTTTTTTTTTTTTTTTGGACAAAAACTGTACTGATTAAGCGAAAATCGTATGTTCTGGTATCGTTTGAGAAACATTTTTGTGTTTGTCCCTTCGGATAATTTTGGATGAACTGTCGTGATCGGCTCTCGTAAGCTGTGTACTAACGATCTGATTATCGCACAATCGCTTTGTAAGGGTTAATTTTCATCTGATTTTTTGATCATGTGCACTAGGTTTAAGATTAACCCTTTCCTGCCAGCCCCAGTGTCCCTTTAAAAAGTTCCAAATGCCCAGGGGTGAGAAGAATCAGTGAACATGTGACTACTGTGATTGGCTGTCACAGTGGTCACATGATCAGGTCCCAATCACTGTGCTGTGGGAGCACAATGAGCACGCTCTCAGCACAGAAACATTGGCTACCCAATTACACATACATGCGACATGTGGGTATCAAAGCCCACACTTTTGCTGCTGCACATATGTGTTGCGCGAGCAACAACAGGTTAAAAGTGCAAAGTGGCGTAAATGGACATGTATACCTACAAGTAAGACCTATTCAAATCTAATCTAAGATACCAAAGTTTCACAAATCCAAACGTTAAGTTGCTATTTATATCTATGGTCATACTGAAGACTCTAGCTGCCAGTTTCATGTCCTAGTTTAGGGACCATGTATAACCAGGCTTTTGACTGGTAAAGCAATCTTTAGATCTTCAGATCTGTTTCCTTAATATCATTAGGAGATGGTCTGATTTTTAGTAGGGTTGTCATAGCTCAAAGCATTGTTAGCCAAAATTGGGCTTTATAGGGGCTAACAAAGAATGGGGGAAAAGGGAAATAAAGTGAAAGCAAATATACAATTTGCTGCCAATACTCAGAACAAATTTGTTTGTCCAATGTCATTACTGCCAAGGAATATAGACACATCATTGTGTCTTGGCATATGTTGGCTAATTTCACTTTCAACTCAGGAAGTACATTTACTATAGAGTTTACTTAAAATTTTAAGAACTCCAGTAAGCCAGCTGTCATTTTATCCTCACAGGTGCAAATCATTTCCTCTTTTGACCCCATCAATACTAATCATGCTTTGGATCAATGAAACCATTGATAAATCCTGCTAATTATACCCTAAAGTGGTTGTAAAGGTAAACTGTTTTAACCCTAATGCATAAAGGTACCCTATCTGCATAAGATACCCTCTCTGGATTAAGGTAAAAAACCTTAACATGTCAGATCCCCCTGGTCCCCCCCCCCCCAATACTTACCTGAGCCCTAACTCGATCCAGCGCTGTGCCCGTCTTCTCTCCCCTCTTCTCACGGGAAGCTCGGCAGCAGCAGGAACTATTGAATGTCAATCAAATCCTCTGAGCTCTGAGAGCAGGGGGGCTGAACCGCAATAGACGCACACAGTACGGCTTAGGATCGAACCTACATGAGTGCCCCCATAACAAGTGCCTTGCTATGGGGGCACTCAGAGAAGAGGAGCAGTCAAGAATGCTGGTGGGGAACCCCAGAATAGGAGAATTGAGGCTGTCCTGTGCAAAACAATTGCACAAAGCAGGTAAGTATGACATGTTTGCTATTTTTAGAAAAAAAAAATAAAAAGTAACCTTTAAAATCACTGCTAGTACACATTTGGGGAACTTTTTCCATTCGACATATTTTATTAATCACAATTTTGAAATGTTCTATTTTTAATTCTTTTTCAAACACAATGTTTTTTTTTCACAGCTACCTGTTTTTGTAAAGATAGTTGGTTCACTCTAAAAGTCTAGCCTAGGGTGTCCATTTTAGTTCATCCCTCACCCTTGACATTTTTATCCTGTAGTCGGTGCAATGAATAATTTAAGTGATACCAAGCAGAGGAGTAGTAATAGTGAGAAGCAGCTGAAAACATGATTAAGTAATGAAAATGTCACTTATGTTTAATAGCAGGAACATTTATGTACCTACTTGTTAGTTTACATTTCTTGTAGAAGACCCCAGGAATCCTAAAAACGAGGGGGGTGCTTTTATATGCCAACATTTGTGGCAGCTGGAGAAAGACTAACTATTACATTGATGGCCTTTTAATTGTAGGAATACTCATATGGGAGGTCGTTCTGTGTCCTGAGCTGCTAACACTTGCTCTGCTTGGGGACATCAGTAATTTTAATTATGCCGACACTATTCACTCAGATAATCAATTTATCCAGGACAGCAGTGTATTGGCAGGTGTCAGTGAGCTGGGGGACCTTTAGAAGGTGCCTGGCCTGTCTATGAGGGTCGGGGGGACCATTCAGTTACCAGTCCTCTGTTGGGATGGTCCTAACCTGGATGCTGTTATCCTATAAAACAAGCAGGCAGCATGTGCTGATAACATAGGGAAGTATTTTATGCTATGGAATTATGCAGATCATTTCCGAATCTTCATTAAGGTTATGATTAATGCAGCTACAATAATGACAAATAATCATTACTCCAGAGAATGTCTACACACAGATGTTATGCAGGCAAACTATGTCGTATTAACATATGAAATGATTTCTTTCAAGCATTATGTATTTCAGACTCTAGAGAAAGTAGAAGGATTCCACGGAAGATAGTGAGTGTGTGGTTACTGAAATGTTACTTTTACAAGCATTTACTGCTCTGCTAATTGTGTAAAACACTAATGGCCATGGTAGCTATACGCTCGAGGCTACAACAAAATGAAAGTAACAAGAGACGTTCTAAGAATTATGTCAGGAACCAGACGTGTTGCCATATTAAAGCACAGATTAGACTTTAGTAAAACGAGAGCAGGATGTGCACAAGGAGAGCCTTATATTTAAGCTTGTTTCAAGTCATTATGATCACAAAGTGGTGGCTATATTAGGCCGCTCTCTGCATGCACATCCCAGAGATAATATGCATTAACTGGCGGAGTTCAAACATAAAGTAAGTTAAATTTCCCTTTTAACCTTCTCTTAATAAGCATTTAACCAAGTGAGCTAAAAATTCCCTGTTTTCAAAGACAAGGCAGAATCTGTTGTTAACTGTAACTGCGTACACTTTAAAGTATACCTGCTAAATGAAATCTATAGTATTGTCTGTATATGTTCTTTGTTCATTATGTTCAGGAGTAAAACATGACTAGCATGGTTTCATTTCTTTTTCAACAGATAATCACGATATATTGCATTTTAATAAATGATATGTACCGCCTGTAGCCACCAGGAGGCATGCTACACTTTAAGAAAAATATAAAAAGAGGCCTGGTAGCCTGCAAATACATTCAGTTTGTCAGCTCACTAGTGACAAAAGTTAGCCTTGAATTATATAAGGGTCAGCCCACTAAGATACATAAGAAATTTTAACTAAATTCACATTTGCAGTCTAACTAACTGCAGGTAATCTGTTCATGTGCGAATACATGTATGCCACTGTCAGCCTGTCATTCATTCATACAGGCTTCCCGGCTACAACTGTTCATACAGACCTCTGATTACAGCTGCAGGAATCTGCTGATTCTTGCCACAAGAATCCACTGTTTATTGGCAATCGCCCAATCGATACAAAAATCGGATGAAAAAATTTGTACGACGAGCTGTCTGACGGTTTTCGGATCGTTAGTACGGTGCTTTCGACAGACAATTTCGCTTTTTCGTCAGACAAAAGCTGGATGTGCAGACTATAAAATTTTTGTTGGATGTGAACTCAACGTCTGATTTTCGTTTCATTAGCACGGTTTTTGTACAAAAAAAAATCGTAAGAGCAAGACTACGCATGCTCAGAAATGAAAGAATACATACAAAACTATTCAACACATTATGTCACTTGACATTGTATTCTGTCGTACGAAAATTTTCGTATTGTGAGTAACCTCTTCACTTTCGACATTAGACTAGCATGCCACAAAAAACGGACGTTCGGTCATCCAAAAATCTAAGCGTGTGTACGAGGCTTAAGGCTGGCCATGCATTATACAATTTTCTTGTTCAATTTTTGCATTAGAGTTACCAAAACCATACAATATAAGGTCAATCCTAAACACTTTCAATTTGTATGCAATCAGGCAGGCCCTTGCACTACATACACTATATTGACAAAAGTATTGGGACTCCTGCCTTTACACGCACATGAACTTAATGGCATCCCAGTCTTAGTCTGTAGGGTTCAATATTCAGTTGGCCCACCCTTTGCTATAACAGCTTCAACTCTTCTGGGAAGGCTGTCCACAAGGTTTAGGAGTGTGTCTATGGGAATGTTTAACCATTCTTCCAGAAGCGCATTTGTGAGGTCAGGCACAGATGTTGGACGAGAAGGCCTTGCTCACAGTCTCCGCTCCAATTCATCCCAAAGGTGTTCTATTGGGATGAAGTCAGGCCAGTCAAGTTCCCCCACCCCAAACCCACTCATCTATGTCTTTGTGGACCTTGCTTTATGCACTGGTCCAAATCATTTGGTGGAGGGGGATTATGGTGTGGGGTTGTTTTTGGTAATATAGTGTAGTTGAAGGTATATCTAAAGCAAATTGAACAAGAAATTTGTATAATGTATGGCCAGCTTAAGGCCACTAACTCGCAGTGTAATCTAATATGATTGTGATTTAGCTGTAATGCCCCGTACACACAGTCAGACTTTGTTCGGACATTCCGACAACAAAATCCTAGGATTTTTTCCGACGGATGTTGGCTCAAACTTGTCTTGCATACACACGGTCACACAAAGTTGTTGGAAAATCCGATCGTTCTAAACGCGGTGACGTAAAACACGTACGTCGGGACTATAAACGGGGCAGTGGCCAATAGCTTTCATCTCTTTATTTATTCTGAGCATGCGTGGCACTTTGTCCGTCGGATTTGTGTACACACGATCGGAATTTCCGACAACGGATTTTGTTGTCGGAAAATTTTATCTCCTGCTCTCCAACTTTGTGTGTCGGAAAATCCGATGGAAAATGTCCGATGGAGCCCACACACGGTCGGAATTTCCGACAACACGCTCCGATCGGACATTTTCCATCGGGAAATCCGACCGTGTGTACGGGGCATAAGAGAAGAGATCCAACCTGCTGGAAATGCAAGCGGGTGCTGTATTTTGCAATCAAAAACAAGTATCTATGGGTTCATTCACACCATGGGGTTGATTTACCAAAATGGGAGAGTGCAAAATCTGGTGCAGCTGTGCATGGTAGCCAATCAGCTTCTAACTTCAGCTTCTTCAATTAAGCTTTGACAAAAAAAAAACCTGGAAGCTGATTGGTTTCTATGCAGATCTGCACCGGATCTTGCACTCTCCCGTTTTAGTCAATCAACCCCAATGTGTCACTACTAGGTCATTGCTCGGATACATAGAAACCAATTGTAATTTATGTGCCCTGTTCACACCACAAGGCTGATGTAACATGCGGTGCAGTGGGGAAACAATGCAGCACTTCACTGAATTGGATGGCATTGCATGTCACTGCACAGCAGCACAATGCACTGCACTCCTGTGCAATGACATCACTGAAGTGTCACTATGTGACATTTTAAATAAAGTTAAAAAAGTAATGCTGAAACACACATTGCACAGCTCCCTGTCAGTAAAACATTGTGTTTTCCTGTGCAGCCTTGTTTGAACCTAGCCTTAAAATTGAGCTTTACCCATAACATCCTAATAAAAAATTATGTTCTTTAGCAAGAAACATGCATTCCACATTAATAATTATACTACCAAAATGAGTGTGTGCTGCTCTAAAGTTCCACTTTAAAGTGATTGTAAAGGTAATTTTTTTTTTTTAAATAAATAACAAACATATCATACTTACCTCCACTGTGCAGCTCGTTTTGTACAAAGTGGCCCCGAACCTGCTCTTCTGCGGTCCCCCAGCGGCTCTCTTCACCAACCCGCATCTGATAACCCCCTTGGAGAAGCGCTTCCCCGAGGGGGTTACCTTGCGGGCGCGCTCCCGAGTCCAGCATTCAGCGTCCATAGAGGCCAAATGCAGGACTCGGCCCCGCCCCCCAGCACTCACGTCATTGGATTTGATTGACAGCAGTGGGAGCCAATGGCTGCACTGCTATCAATCTATCCAATCAAGAGCCGAGAACCCTGGTCAGAGAGACAGCGCGTCCCCGCTGGGTCAAGTTTGAGGGTTCAGGTAAGTAAAACGGGGGGCTGAGGGGCCAGTCACTGACAGGTGTTTTTTCACTTTAATGCATAGGATGCATTAAAGTGAAAATACACACAAAGGTTTATGTGACAGACCTAGCCGGGAGAGAGACTTTTGGAGGGGACTGTATGCTAGCCTCTTGCCGATCGATCGTGGGCCCTTGCATTTGGGGGAACGGTGCTCTTTGTGAGCTGTATGCCTGGGGACCCTTGAGGTGGTATTACTGTGGATTTGGGTCCTGGTCCCCCAGGACACACAGACTCTGGGGACCCTGGATTTGCCATATTGGAATAGTGACTGATTCATACCGTTGGGACTCCTGCTGTTGAATGCTAATGTCATCAATTTCAACTACCTGTCTGTTGTCTGCTGGAATGTGTATTGTAGATGGGTCTAGGAGTCGTTGGATCCCCATTGTTGTTTGTGTTTAATTAACTCTGCTATTGTGATAATGTTGATTGGATTTTCTGAACTACAAGACGGCCAGTCTGGCCTAAAGGTTATGTCTGAGTCATCTAGGCTGTCTAAAGGGATTAGTTAATTAGCTCATGTTAATTAGGTTAATTAGGTTACAGCTGTATTGTTAGAGTAATATGAGCAGGAGGTCTGCACCTCCTCTTTTATTGTATAAATAAGACTGTATTCCTGTCAATAAAGATAGAGTCCTGGTTGAACTTACATGCAGCCTGCCTGGTGTTTGTTCTGAGCTATCACAACTGGGTTAGAACGGCACATAGCTGTAGTTCTAATCCCAGAGCATTGGATGATCGAACCATCAGACATTGCAATCTGATTCTATAGCTGCAGAGGAGTGTCGGGAGAGTGGAACCGAGCGAGCAAAGGGCTCGTTACATTGGGCTCGTTACAGTTTACAACCCCTTTAAGTTAAAGTTGACTACGCTCTAAGAGGGGATTTCCCCTTATTTGAGAAAGCTTTCCCTATACTTACTTAATGCACCATCTCTGGCATGGGAAATAAATTAAAAAAAGGGCAGAAAAAAGATCATATTGTTTTTAAACATTCCCTATTCCATCTAAAACTTCTAAAAGGTTTTTTTTTTTTATGTACTTCAAATATATTCAGTGATATGGTCTTTAACCAGTTGTGTGCACGGCTCAATTCCAAATGCCAAACCAGCTGTTGACAAGATCTGTGCTTGTAATCACACTGAAAAAAAAGACCATTAAAGGTCCAGGTCATATCTAGTCCATTCACATTTGTTCCAATTTCAAGCCCTGATGAAGTGGGCATTTTTGGTCCCCTGAAGCATGTTGGCTATGCTTTGGAATTGGCATTGGACTTTTACTGGAATACAGTCATATTTGGACCTTTTAGCAGTGGTGGGGTGCTTTCATTTACATTTTTTGTTACATTATACTACAAACCAAGGAGGCCATGGAGATCCTTTGGGGTTTAGAAGCTGCCTGCCTAGGAACCAGATTGCTTACCTCCTTTTTTTCTTAGTTTTGGATAGAGTGAAGATTGATTAGAACCCCTGTCAGTTTTTATTGCTGTCTGTGCCCGTGAGGAAGATTCCCCCCCTCAATTTGTTCTGTTTACCGTTATCAATGAAAATGAAAGTAGAAGAAAATCCCAACTTTTGAGTTAAATCTTGCCGTTAGCTGTTTATTCTCCCGGCCGGGACGGCTCCCCCCACCCCCCTGCCGGAAAAACACAATAGCTCTGCAGGAGGGATTTCACCATCAAGTCTGACTGTGTTGATGGGAGAATCTTTTTTCTTTCCTGTTACCCATGATTGCAGAAAATAAAATCCCAATGTCTATGGCTGGCTTAAAGGGGTTGTAAACCCTCAAGGTTTTTCACCTTATTGCATTCTATGCATTAAGGTGAAAAACCTTCTGTAGTGCAACAGCCCCCCAGAGCCCCCCTTTTACTTACCTGAACCTGATTGTTCCATCGACGGGGAGGAGCACAGCAGCTTCAGCCGATGTCTCGTGTCCTCATTGGAGAGATTGATAGCAGTGCAGCCATTGGCTTGTGCTGCTGTCAATCAAATGCAGTGACACGGAAGCTGGGGGCGGGTCCGAGTCATGCTGTCTGTGTCAACGGACGCAACAGCAGGACTCGGGAGCGCACCCGCATGGGTATCCCCTTGGAATGCGGGTCTCCAAAGGGGCACTCGATGCAGGGAGGAGCCAGGAGCGCTGCTGGGGGACCCCAGAAGAGGAGGATCGGGGCCACTCCGTGCAAAACCCTTGCACAGAGGAGGTAAGTATAACATGTTTGTTATTTAAAAAGCAAAAACAAACCTTTAGAACCCCTTTAAACGATCAACTTCTGACAAACAAGGATGGCCACACAATGATCAAAATTTGGCAGGCCCCTGCTGAACCGACTGAATTTCAATCCATCTACCTTTAGTTTACCATAATCATTTCCTATTAACTATGCAAAGCTTTGCACAGAATCATAATTTTAGTGTTGTTTTAAATAGGACACACTGTAGAAAAAAATGTATATTTTTAACCAAAAGTGAAAAAAAAATTAAACTAAGGACGGCCATACACGGTTCGAATCTCGGCCGGTTTAGCAGGACCGAATTGTTAATGGGCAGGCTGAATGTACCAAGCAGATCCATCGATTAACTTGGGTGCAACCAGCCTGACGGATTCTCTTGCAATTACCGCTAGCTGCTGCTATAGTTGCTAGCAATAATCACTGTCTTCTCCCAACACAACAGGAAAAGACGATTGCTGATTCCCCTGTCAGCACTATCTGTGTTGATGGGGGAATCGTGCAAATTTCTTTCCTGCAACCTGTGGTTGCAGGAAAGAAATTTGCAGTGTATATGGCCTACACTGATTAAATTGGGAAAATTACCTTTTTTAGTTCTGTTACATTTTTGTCTACGGATTGCATACAAAATCATCAAAGCTTTGTTTGTCCTAAAAAATATGTTTTACTTTGTTATTACTGAATAAACGGGCCCAGCGCAGAACTGTAAAAACTGCCCTGGTCTATAGGTGGTGTACAGGTGTGAGAGCTGCAGTGGTTAATGTATTCAGAATTAAAACAAACAATTTCTTTGTTCTTCCATAACAATAAACAATATGGGCTCCCACTTGTCTTTGTTGGGAGATCGCTGTAGTATAGAAATCAAAGATTCAGTTTTTAACTAAAACCACTGAAAAATTGCACCAGTATCCCTGATATACTTTTAAAACAGAGAGTGAATAGTGTTTATAAATTTATTCTGTAAATTCTTTGTCCATATCTGCAGCAACTGAAACATGACTGGCCTTTAAATCTGGAATTTACACTAGAGTGAAAATGAAAATAATTTTAGCCTAACCATGTTCTAGCTAAATTGCCAATTACATGTGTGGCTAATATTGCTTTTTTAACCTTTAAAAGTTGCATAAGGCAAGTTTCTATATTTTCACTTTTTGGCAGTGTTTAGATTCCATTTGCAAAATGATGCAGAAATACCACTGGATATCTTTATATATTTTTTCTCTACCCTAATATGAAAAAGCAGCAGTGAATGAAAGCGGTTAAAATGTAGGAAAATATGTCAGTTTTATGTTGAAAGCAAACTTTTTCTAAAAAAAAAACTGAGCATAAACATAAAGTTTAAACTGAGCATAAAGTGGGAAAAATGCATAAGCAAAGGTTACCTTCAGTGAACACAGAAGGTTTGAAGAGATCAATAGATCCAGAGCTATGAGCTGCTGAATTTGTATGCACGCCTGAAATTTTCTTCTAAAAGTTGAGTTTGACTCGACTCTTTTCTGCTTTCTAAGCAACCCAATTGGTCTTTAAATGTGATGTTTAGTCATACTGACTAAGGCTTATTGACTAAGGCTGGAGCTGGGAGGGGGTGGGACTGAGCTGGACTTTGTGCAGTAAAAATCTAAATTTGTATATGCCTTCAGCTGCATATATCTCTGATTTCTACTAATTATTTACTATTTATTTACACTTGCAGTGCCCTCTGAAGAGCAATCAATGGTGGATTGCTGTTCAGAGTGCATTTGACTGATTGACTCCCCACCCCTTGTTTTAACCCCAAAAACCTGCACCAACACACAAACCCCATGCAGGTGAATGGGTTGCATTCGGCAGGTAGTACTGGCAAACAAGCACAACAGAGGGGATCATTTTTGCTGTATAATGGCATGTGTTCATCCACATGTCGGGTCAACCGCATCCACCGCCCCCCCCCCCCCGTCCGGTCGGTCAGAAGGTTCCCAGGCCAGCTCTTACCCCATCTATGGTGCGGGCAACAGGCGGTAGTTTCCCCTTGCTTCTCCTCGGCATCACAGCGTTTCCTCCCTCCTCCTTCCTCCTCCTCCTAGGCCAATTGGAACGCTTCTCCTTCCTCTCTCATGACCCGCTTCCTGATTGGCCGGGAGGAGAATCAGTGTGACAATAGCGAATATTCATTTGCTATTGTCACACAACTGGGTGGGCCTACCAGAGCCAACCCTTTTTTTGAAGCCTATTTGAGCCCACCCTTTTTTGAAGCCTATTTGAGCCTCCGGCTCTAATCATGTGCTTCAAAAAAAAAAAGCCCTGATTGGAATCCATGCGCCCAGCGCCCCGCATGTGTTTATGGGGCCGGACGCATGGATGCGCCCCATATGGACGGGCTGCCACTGATTATCTCTGTCAGAAACCATGAATCAGACTGAGACAGAAGTACAGTTAAATCTCACTTGTTTAATAATAATAAAAAAAAGGTAAACAGAGTAAACATAGTCAAAACATAGCCAGAGTTCAGGAACTGGAACGGATAGTCAGAAAAGCTAAAACGTCTGGGAGCCAGAGATGAGCGTAGTAGAACAGCAAGCAGGATCTGGAGCCAGAAGGAATGTCAGCCAAGCAAGTCTTTAACAGGAACACAGGAGAGCGTCTCTGGAATTGTGACCAAAGCGAAGGCAGAGATCATCTGGGCTGGACGGCTTAAGTATGCAGGACTGACAAACAGGATATCATCAACAGGTGAGTCACTGTGGAGAGATAGGAGCTGGCAATTAGCCAACAGCTGAGCGGCCAGCTCAGAGAAGGAAGGGCTGAGCCCAGCCCTGACAATACTCCCTCCTCAATGACCCCTCCTCCTCAGAGGACCACCAGGCTTGAGGGGAAACGTCTATGGAAATTACAGAGGAGGACAGGGGCATGTACGTCTGAGGATGAGATTCAGGAGTGTTCCTCCGGACCGTACCCTTTCCAATGCACCAGGTACTGTATGCGGGCACGGAAAACCTACGGGAGTCAACAATGGACTGTACTGCATACTCCTCATGGTTCTCAACCTGTATAGGGTGAGGACGAGGCACCGAGTTGGTAAAGCGGGTGCAGACCAAATGTTTTAATAAGGAGACATGAAATACATTTGAGAATTGCATATTAGAAGGAAGGTCTAATGCGTAAGCCACTGGGTTAATCCTGCAAAGAATACAGAAAGGCCCAATAAACCGAGGTGCGAACTTCAGAGAGGGAACACGAAGTTGGAGGTTGCGAGATGACAGCCAGACCCTGTACCCAACCTGCCACAGGCAGGCGTCTGCGGTCAGCATGAAGTCTGTACCTATCATTAGCATGTTGCAAAGCCTCTTGGACTTGTGCCCAAGTGGAATGAAGACCACAGAGATGCTCCTCTAATGCAGGAATACTCTGCGGAACAAATGAGTCAGGCAACATGGAAGGTTGGAAACCATAGTTTGCAATAAACGGGGACAATCGGGAAGCCGAATTCAAGGCACTATTGTGAGCAAACTCCGCCCATGGTAAGAGGTCTGACCAGTTGTTATGATGGTCAGAAATATAGCAACGTATGAATTGCTCCAAGGACTGATTGGCTCGTTCTGCAGCCCCATTAGACTGGTGATACGCAGAGCAGAAAGCAAGCTGCATTTCCAACTGTGCACAAAAAGCTCGCCAGAACCGGGACACAAGTTGACTACCCCTGTCCGAGACAATCACCTTGGGTAGCCCATGTAAGCGAAAGATCTCCTGAGCAAAAATGGAAGCCAGTTCCTTAGAAGTGGGCAATTTCTTAAGTGGAATACAATGAGACATTTTTGAGAACCGGTCAACCACCATAAGGATAACTGTATTGCCCTGGGAGTTGGGTAACTCCACAATGAAATCCATAGACAGTTGGGTCCAGGGCCTCTCTCCATTGGGTATGGGTTGTAGGAAGCTGTGTGTCATGGAGTCTTACTCTGAGCACACACGGAACAGGCAGCTACGAATACAGTTACATCAGCACGTAGACTAGGTCACCAGAATTGTTGGGAAATGGCCCAAAAGAGTTGATTCTTCCCAGGATGGCCAGCAGCCTTGGGAGAATGGTAAGTCTGGAGCACAGCAGTACGGAGACTCTCTGGGACAAAGCAGCGGTCACAAGGTTTCTCAGGAGGAGCATGAACCTGAGCAGCAAGAATTTTGTCACCCAAAGGAGAAGTGAGACTGGTGCAAACCGTAGCCAGAATACGATCAGGAGGAATCACAGGAACTGGAATCGAATCCATTTTGGAAGTGGAGGAAAATTGTTGTGACAAAGTGTCAGCCCTTACATTCTTAGTACCGGGTAAGAATGAGACAATGTAATTGAAATTAGACAAGAAAAGAGTCCACCGCGTCCTTCTGGGAGAGAGCCGTTTAGCCTCAGACAACAATGTGAGATTCTTATGGTTAATAAGAATAACTGGCTGGCACAGTGGTACCTTCGAGGAGATGTCTCCATTCTTTCAGGGCTAAAATGATCGCTAACAGCTCTCTGTCACCAATCTCGTAATTGCACTCCACAGGTGACAATTTCTTGGAAAAGTAGCCACAAGGATGCATAGCGCTCTCAGAGGTAGGACATTGAGACACAAGGGCGCCAACTCCAGTCTTAGAAGCATCAACCTCAAGGATAAAAGGTAGCGTAGGATCAGGATGTGCCAACACAGGAGCAGAAACAAAGGCAGCCTTGAGACTCTAAAAGGCCTTAATGGACTCCGGAGACCAACACTTTGGGTTACCGCCCTTTCTGGTCATATCAGTCAGGGGCTTGACCAGAGACGAGAAGTTATGAATAAACTTCCGATAATAGTTGGAAAATGCCAAGAAAACGCTGCAGAGGACTTAAACCCACGGGTCGGGGCCACTGTAGGACTGCTGAAAGTTTCTCTGGGTCCATCGAAAAACCAGCAGTGGAAATTACATAACCCAGGAATTTAACCTGTTCACGATTCGCACTTCTCTAATTTACAATAGAGATTGTTCTCTCTTTCTGAAGCACACGACACACAGTCTCTTTCTGAAGCACAGTTTCTGAAGCACACAACAGACATCTGTGTGGTGGCTCTCCAGGGACTTGGAAAATATGAGGATATCGTCAAGTTAAACCAGCACACATAACTGCAACAAATCTCGGAGGACATCATTAATAAATTCCTGGAAAACTACCCGGGCTTTACAAAGGCCAAAAGGCATTACGAGGTACTCATAATGGCCTGTTCTGGTATTAAATGCAGTTTTCCATTTGTCGCCCTCCTTAATCCTCACAAGATTGTATGCCCCTCTCAAATCATGCTTCGTGAAAACCGTTGCTCCCTTGAGGCGATCAAACTCCGTAATCAACGGAATCCTGAGACCCCTATAATGAGGATTTGTGGATGAAACCTCGAGAAAGTGTGTGCAACATACTCCTCCATGGCCTTCGCCTACTGTCAGAGACCATGAATCAGACTGAGACAGAAGTACAGTTAAATCTCACTTGTTTAATAATAATAAAATAAAGGTAAACAGAGTAAACATAGTCAAAACATAGCCAGAGTTCAGGAACCGGAATGGATAGTCAGACAAGCCAAAATGTCAGGGAGCCAGAGATGAGCGTAGTAGAACAGCAAGCAGGATCTGGAGCCAGAAGGAATGTCAGCCAAACAAGTCTTTAACAGGAACACAGGAGATAGAGATGTGACCAAGGTGAAGGCAGAGATCATCTGGGCTGGACGGCTTAAGTAGGCAGGACTGATGAGCAGGATATCATCAACAGGTGAGTCACCGTGGAGAGCTAGGAGCTGGCAATTAGCCGACAGCTGAGCGACCAGCTCAAAGAAGGAAGGGCTGAGCCCAGCCCTGACAACCTCCAAATATTGTATTTTTCTATTATGAGCACATTTTTACTTGCCTTAATGCATGGCAATTCATGTTTTCCTCTTTTTCTTTATATTTCCCATTTACTTTATTCACTCTCAGTCAAACAAAATGAACCAGTGTTTGCACACACCTGCCAGCCCTTTATATAATTGAGTGATTGTCGATGATGTTTAAATACTCCCCCAACACGCATGGGATCTCCATTCCCATGATTAAGTTCAGGGGGTGGAGGAAAATGTGTTTCGGGGTGTTGGCTGGCTGGAGTCCAGGCTGAGGTTGTCACTCTCATCACCATCGTAGGGCTACATGGATTTGTGGCATTAGCGATCACCTCTTTCTTCTCCTTTGAGCTATAGCTAAGACCCAGCATGGGCTTTGTCTCTTACCAGCACTCCCTGCAGGAGTCCACATACATTTCCCATATTGGCGAGCCTGAGCGGCACAAAAAGCAACACCATTGATTTATATAAAGATGGGTCATTTAATGAACAAAAATAGTGCAGGTTTTATGACTAACCAGCCTCCTCAAGAGATGTTGCAGCGGATTCATCCATGTCCTCATTTTTTGACTCCCTGTCTATCCCTGTTTTGTCTGAGGAAGCAAGGGAGGGGCTGGAGGCTGACGTCACACTTGAGGAGATCCAAGTTGCCATGGGACACCTTAAGGGAGGGAAGGCCCCGGGTGCAGATGGGTTACCATCTGAATTTTACTCCAATTTTTCTGAACTATTGGCCCCTAAGCTGACTTCACTGTTCTCTAAATTTGCAACTCTGCCAGCCCTACCTGACTCAATGATGAGGCGGTCATTGTACTGGTTCCTAAACCAGGAAAGGACCCTCTTGATTGCGCATCGTACCGGCCCATCTCGTTGCTTAATGTCGACGCCAAGATCTTTGCTAAGGTCTTGGCCACCCGACTATCTCATGTAATAGAAGATCTAGTGGGTATAGACCAGACAGGATTTATGCCAGGTAAGGGCACAGATATAAATATTAGGCGCCTATTCCTAAACTTAGCAACATCGCATGACAACACGGGGTCCAGGGTTATTGCCTCTTTAGATGCCGAGAAGGCTTTCGACTCCGTCGAATGGAAATTTTTATGGGAGACTTTACGTAGATTCGGATTTGGTCCCAAATTTATTCACGGAATACGATTGCTGTACCGCTCCCCCCGAGCACGGGTTCGCACTAACAATTGGGTCTCAGACTCCTTTGACCTGTTTCGCGGTACGAGGCAGGGATGCCCGCTCTCCCCCAGCCCGTTCGCCCTGGCGCTGGAGCCCCTGGCAATTGCCATTAGGAGTGCACCGGACGTTCAGGGCCTGCGGGTGGGTATGATGGAAGAGCGCCTCTCCCTATATGCCAATGACGCGTTATTGTACCTAAATGATGCTGGACCCTCTCTTCAAGCTGCCTTGCGTATTTTTGACAGTTTTGGTGGACTCTCGGGAGTTAAAATAAATTGGACCAAATCAGTCCTATTTTTTATAGATGATGGAGCTAACTCTGGACCCCTCTCCTCCCCGTTACAAAGGGTTAGGGAATTTAAATATCTTGGTGTTGTGATCACTAGAAATCCCTCTGATTTTATTATAAAAAATCTGACCCCTGTCCTGAACACCCTACGTTCGAAATGTGCTGCCTGGGAGAGTCTTCCTCTGAATTTTCTGGGTCGCTTTAGTCGCCTTAAAATGATAATATTGCCCAAATTTAACTATTTGTTTAGGAATTGTCCGGTTTGGGTCCCCGTCTCGTTCTTTAAGGACATTGACCGTATAGTGGGATCCTTTATTTGGTCGGGGGGGAACCCTAGGTTGGCACGCACTACGTTGTGTTTACCTGCAGATTTGGGCGGACTTGCTCTCCCAAATTTCCAGATATATTTTTGGGCAGCCATGTTGGTGACGGTGCACTGGTGGTTCCAGGGTTCTAGATCCAATGTGGCAACCTGTCTCGAGGCGAATATCCTGGGTTCACTGACGGACCTTCGGAATTTTCCCTATAGAGGACCCAGGGCATATTGTGGGGTCCCTGGGCCTACTAGGGCAACTTGGAGGGTATGGGAGGCGGCTAGGCACAGATATTTGAGACCTGGCCAATTATCTCCGGCTCATCCCTTATGGGGAAACCCACGACTTAAACACTTTCGTATGATACCGGACCCACAGGTGTGGGCCAGATATGGTGTAACCATGTTGGAACACGTAATGTCTGGGGGACAACTGCTCTCCTTGCATGAGCTTACGGCTAAATTTGGGTTGCCCCGTTGGATGGGGTTCCGATACATACAGCTGAGACATGCGGCCAGGGCTCAATTCCCGCAAACTCCCCTGTTACAGACGGATCCCATTGAAGATCTCCTATCTCCTGGAGACTTGACTAAACCCCTATCCTCTCTTTATAATGCGTTACTGGGAAGGGATTCCCCCAAGACAAATGAACTATGGGAAAGATGGCGGGCTGATATTCCGTCATTGGATAAAGAGGGATGGGAGGACTGTTTAGAGCATGGCCCGAAATTAGTGATAGCATCCAAGGACAAACTGATTCAAGTCAAATTTATACACAGGGTCTACTATACCCCGCAGAGACTCCATCGCATATTCCCTGAGAGAGACCCCATGTGTCCAAAATGCAAAATTCATATAGGCACATTTATACATATGTTCTGGGAGTGCCCAGTCATTGCACTATTTTGGACTAAGATAGTAGGTGAAATCAACTCCAGACTGCAGACCTCTATTCCGCTCTTACCGACTATGGCGTTGCTGGGGATACATGATGATGAGCAGAGGCCATATCATCTTAAATTGCTAGTTTCCTTCCTTCTTTTCTATGCCAAAAAAGAAATACTCATGAAATGGATAGATTCTTCCCCTCCATCCTTTTCAGCCTGGGAGGCACAGATTGAGGCAGTAATCCCAATGTATAAAATGACATATATAAACCGTGGCTGTCCGTGGAAGTTTGAAAAAGTTTGGGCTCCGTGGATGGCCTCGTAGAGAACACTTAGTTCATTACGATCATCTGCCCCAAGAGGGAGGGTTTTGGAGGGTGGCGGGTGGACGGAACTTGTTGAGAATGGTACTATTATCCCTATGTATTGCTTGCGGGCTTTGCATATTGTCTTCCTTATCCTAAAATATGTAATCTACATATGTTGTGTATTGTACTCTGTTGAATGGTATTCTGTAACTCTAATTTATCTTGTACAACAATAAAGCACCACTGTTTTTGTTAAAAAAAAAAAAAGTATCTATTATAAAGCATACATCACATGAGATCACTCATTAATTCAAATGGGTTTGGCCACAAAGCACTTGGTAGGGCATGCATAAAGGCAATAGATGACTCCAAGAGTCTGATGTTGAGGCAAACAAAATTAATCACATTGTAACATTTCAGCATGCCACTGATCTCTTCTGCCTGAACCCTGGTAAGTCTATTGGATGTGTGATCTATACTCACAGATTTTTTTTAGTAGAAGAGATACGGTACATTAGATGTATTCAGAGAACATTACAAAACATTTCTATAAGCCACAGTAAACATGACATGTACAGGTGTAAAAAGATGAGCACAGCTATAAACTACATGTAACATTTCATGCCATTTGCCTAGAAACTCTTTTTATCTATACTACTTGCCATTAAAGCCATACTCTTAAGCCTCGTACACAGGATCGGATGACAGGCTGTTGGCGGAAAATTCCACCATTTGTACGCTCCATCAGACAATTGTTGGCCAACTTTCCGCAGACAAATGTTGGATGGCAGGCTTATAAAATTTTCCACAGACAAATGTCTGTTGTCGGATTTTCCGAATGTGTGTACACAAATCCGTTGGACAAAAGTCCAAAGTACAAACACGCATGCTCAGAAGCAAGGGGAGCCAGAAGTGGTCGGTCTTGTAAACTAGCGTTTGTAATGGAGAATTAACATTTGTGACACAGCAAATTATGAAATCTAGAAATGCAGCGCACATTCTCTCCTTATTTAATGTGATAATAATGAAGCTGCTTTACTGGTGATACTGATGAAGTTCTGCAAAACGTATTTTCAAAGGCTTTTTTTTCTAGTGATATCAAGAATAATATTATTTTTTTTTTGTTTTTTTTTTGGGCAAGTTACCGCAACACCATTATCCCGTAGTTTTTAAGATCAAAGATACAATTTTACATTGTATTTTTTTTAAATGTAACTGCCTACTCCCAAACTGTCATTTGAAGTAAAACACATAGCCAAGTATTATTCTACACAATTTTTTTATTGTGCATTAAAAAAAGAAAACAAATAAAATTAGACATGCTATCTGCCAATAGAACCAAAAAGTGCATTCTACGTATTCCAAAAATATAGGAAATATACCAAATCAAATCATTATTCAACCAAAAAATAAAATAAAAGCCTCATGCATGTGTCCTGCTTCTTAATATAGGGGGTCAACAATGTCAAGAGTTGGTGAAAGTAGGGGTTCGTCATCCGGAGATAATTCCGAAAATCATCTGGAGTATTCTCCTGGAGCTCCCGCAGCAAAGGCATATGACATATGGCAGTTGTGTGCATGAAAATGCCTTGTTGATGTCCTAGGTCAGAAGAGAATAGGCAAACTGATTCGAGATGAAAGGCAACAGTAACTCAAATAACCACTTGTTACGACCAAGGTATGCAGAATATCATCTCTGAATGCACAACACATCGAACCTTGAAGAAGCTACAGCAGCAGAAGACTACCCCGGCTGGCACTTCTGACAGCTAAGGACAGGAAACCGAGGCTACAATTTGTACAGGCTCATCAAAATTGGACAATAGAAGATTGGAAAAACATTGCCTGGCCTGATGAGTCTCAATTTCAGCTGTGACATTCAGATGGTAGGGTCAGAATTTGGCGTAAATAACATGAAAGCATGGATCCATCCTGCGCTATATCAACGGTTCAGGCTGGTGGTGTAATGGTGTGGGGGATATTTTGTTGGCATGCATCGTTTAAATGCCACAGCCTACCTGAGTATTGTTGCTGACCATGTCCATCCCTTTATAACTACAGTGTACATCTTCTGATGGCTACTTAGGATAATGCACCATGTCACAAAGCTCAAATCATCTCAAACTGGTTTCTTGAACATGACAATGCGTTCACTGTACTCCAATGGAGAACCTTTGGGATGTGGTGGAACAGGAGATTTGTATCATGGATGCGCAGTCGACAAATCTGCAGCAACTGTGTGATGCTATCATGTCAATATGGACCAAAATCTCTGGGGAATATTTCCAACACTTCGTGAAAGCTACAGTATGCCACAAAGAATTAAGGCAGTTCTGAAGGAAAAAGTGATTCAACGCGGTACTAGCAAGGTGTACCTAATAAAATGGCCGGTGAGTGTACAAAAAAGGGCTTATAAATGTAGTACCCATTAAAGTGGTTCTCCAGTCCCCCCCCCATTAAAAGTCAGCAGCTACAAATACTGTAACTGCTGACTTTTACTGTAAGGGATCCAGCTCTGTCCTCACCTGAGCTGGTTCTTCAGTCGGCTTCAGGCCCAGGAGCCGGCATCTTAACTCTTAAGGGAAACCATCAGTGAGGCCTTGCAGTGAGCCGCGCTGCACTTTCTGAATGGCTCAGCGGTGTTGTGGGACCTTTGATGTGTCCCAGAAAACTGCGGGGGAAGGAGGGGGGACCGAACTTCTGCTCAGATCGTGAGGCAATCTGACCAGAAGTGAGAGTGGTTACCTGTCAAACCAGGTACCCCCCCCCCCCCCCAAAAAGCACCAAATGTTAAACAGAAGAAGTGAGGATACAAATAAGCGTAACTTCATTTGGGTGAAATTCTGCTTTAAGATGCTGAAATCGTAACTAAACTCAGGAACAAAAAAGTAGAGGTTTTATTTTATTTTCAAAATCATTCCCTTTTGTAGGGTTCCTATATGCTTACTCACCGTATTGTATCTAGGGAGGAGCAGCATTGTCACCCTAGAACAGTACTGAAGAACATCTCCCCATCTTCTAATGTTCACAGAGGTGAACTGGGCTGATAGGAATCCTTGAGACTGCAATTATTGTACAAATGTGTGGCAATTATCTAACAGATATAACCAGGGCTCTTTTTCAGTGGGAACACAGGGGAATGTAGTCCCAGCACCTCCAGCACTGAATGTGTGTAATGGCAAGGGGTGGTGGGGTGTGCTGGAAGGTCTATTGTTTCTGGCTGCTAGGGGATTTATTGTTGCTGTGGGGGAATCTATTGTTGCAGGGGAGTCTATTGTTGCTTGGGAAGTCTTTTGTTCATGATGAATGATCAGTTGTTACTGGGGGTGGGTAAATTGTTACTAGGAAAGATCTACTGTTGAGGGAGGAGGTCTATTGTTGCTGGCTGCTGGAAAGTCTATTGATACTGGCTGCTGTGAGATCTGTTGTTGCTGGTGGGGTCTATCATTCCTAGGGTGGATCTATGGTTACGTATGGGTGTATTTTGTTGCTGGGAGGATCTACTGTTGCTGTTGGGTCTATTGTTGGGAGGGGGTCTGTTGTTGCTGGCTGCAGGGGATCTATTTTAATGCTTTTCTTGTTATCATTAACAAACTCCATACGAATTCTATAGCACCACAAAATGATACTTGGTTCTGTATTCTCCAAAAGAAACAGTACTGGGAGGTGGATGGTGGGTGGAACCGATGGATGGTGCTCAGAGGTGGGTAGAGGCGGAGACAAGGGGTGACTCAGAAGCGGGGAGTGTCTGCACCTATTCTCTGTGATAAAAGCCCTCTATATAAAAAAAATAACAGACGTTGCAAAAAAAAGATTTATTGTTAGGGTTTACATACATTTTAAACTAATTTTTATATACTAAAGCTTATAAAATAAGTCATGGGAGATGGAAGCTGGAAGGTTTTATTGAATTGAAAATTGGAATTGCAATTCTTAAAAAGCACAATCACACAATCTATATAAACCTGGTTGACAAATCCAGCAGTACATCATTCAGCGTCCATTCATATTGTCTCCTTGGAGCTCAATCCATTTCACAGCAGCAATACATTAGAATTAATTACAATGGAACAGATCAAGCCTATTTAGTATGCTTCTCCATTGTTCCAATGGTTTTTAAATGAAAGAAAATAAATTAATTGGTGATGTTGTACTAATTACCATAATTCCCAAGTTTATTGCTTTATAAATATTAGCCACTCAAGTCATTTTAGAAGCTGAGCATTTAATCTGTCATAATAAATATCCTCGCTATGTGTAAGGGATTTCAGTAGATCAGGTTATTCACCCCAAATTCTTTAGTCGACAAAGCAAATGGAGAGATTTGTTTTGACAGTACTTTAAGTATCTTTTGTGCCTTTTCTATCTCACTTGTTTTCAGTTGCTGCCGCTTCCTTGTCAATTTGTGTTTAAACGATTCAGACAATTATCTTTTTTTTCCTCTTTTTTTGTTCTGTTTGCTTTGTGTTTTCTGAAACACGGGTCAGCGGCTGTTATGGCTACAATTAAGACTGTAGAAGTATGTTGTTTTTTTTATGCTTTATTCAAATGCACTTCATCGCTGAGCACTATGGGAGCATGGAATGCTCTGGTATATGACTGTTTATTGCTAGAATCTCCTTGAGATCATACCTTTTTTATAATAATTACCATCACACATTGGAATTCCGCATTTGAGAAGTATGCTCTATACGTGAATCCTGTATTTGTGCAAGACTCTGCGGTACTGCAGTGCAATATAAAGCAAATAAGCTTTCCAGATGGTTTTAAATGTACTTTATTAGGTTATCTGTGGTTTGCTAGTAAGAGTTACATTTCAAATACATTTCAAAGAAAGCCAGGTTTATGTTGTTAAAGTGGAATTTTAGTCAGAAATTCAAGTCCTAGTAGATGACTTCAGGATGGCCACTTGCAGGTATAGCTATGTAAAGCATTAAAAATAAGTGCCTAAAACCCAGTAATGCATTGTCCCACCCTGCTCTGCACATGCTCAGTTGCTCTCTATTCTCAGCACTATGCCTAAAATCAGAGTCACTAGAGGCCAATCTGCTGACAACTTTAGGATTTACTGTTGCTGAAGGTGGAAGAAAGCAACAGAAATGACACACATTGTGTAGAAGGAGCATAGATTAGGGAGGTAGAAATGAAAAGCAGGAGAGGTGACAGGACAAACTCTGCTGCCAGGGAGACACAAAAGAGTTAAACTTACAAGGATAGTATCTTATCTTATCCCCCTGATACTCTCTCCTTTCTTCTTCATCAGTGGAAGACCTATGAACTTCAGCACAGCAAAGCTTCTGTCAGCCTTCCTCTCTAGTTAAGCCAAGACATACAATCAAGGCTGGAAATATACATATTTTAATTTAAAACGTGACATGTAGTTTTTGAGACCAAGGAGAGGGGGAGCATTTCCAATTAGTAAGTGATTGCTCTGGACTTCAACAAAGAGGGCACCTCCAGATAGAAGAAGATCATTACAGCACTAATTTTGGTAGCAATAATTATTGATGTGGAATGTATGTTCTTCTGTTAAAAAAACTTTAATTGTTATCACATTGTTATGGGTAAAGTTCTGCTTGAAAGAACTGTATTCTGTAGGCATCTAACTCATTTTAAGCATCAGAATTGAAGGATGATGGATGTTGACCTAGACACATACTAAGCTGGCTATACACATTTAAGTGGTAGTTATATTCGATATCAGGAAACATTTAAGCTTATAAGTTATCCTTCAAACAACCATCTCTACCCATGTGCACAATTCTATCCTGCCTGCATCATATTCACATTTTATCTCTACACTCCCAATGAAAGCAGCAAGGTACTAGCTTAAATGTCAAAACTGCCAGTTCCACCTTGATTAGGGAAGGCACCAGTATAAGGCATTCCAGATATTGTAGTATCACTTTGTTATTTGTCTTTTAGTTTGAATTACTGAAGAATGGTATCTGCTTGAGAGGAGGCTTTATATGTTGTACCAAGGCAGTGCTATTTCCACTGTACACAGATACCTCACAATAGTATTCCAGGCAGTACCCCACACTGAAGATGTTCCCCTAGATTGTACCTACTCACTGGGAACCTTCTCTGTACTATTTACTTTCCCTAATCAGAATGTGGTGTTCCTGACCTATCACTCGCCGCAGGCACGCCCAAATTATGCAGGTCACCCTATTTTTAAGGTTCCTCATCAAGATGGCTGCAGGAGATCTCGGGAGATTTCAGTGTCCAATCAGACAACTGTCTTCCTGAGAAAACTGATGGAGACTGTAAGAGGGCAATTCCGTTCACAAACTCCTGCTGTAACAACAGCATAGATTGGAGGGACACCTGCACCTGCCTGCATGCTTGCTCGTAAGGTTTTAATGTTGCTTTTGGTTCTGCCTTATAGCTATCTGCTGTAGATGATGCAGTGTGCTTGCCATGCAAATGGTAAAATGGGCATCTGGGAATCAATAGCTTCGATAGTTTCCAAGCCACTAACCTTGATCAAGCATTCAAATCAGAAGTTCTGACTTTATGCTTGCTTTTTTGAGTCAGTGGTTGAAAAAGGAACAGTAGGACAACTAGCCTTTTTTGGAAGGGGATTAACAATGACATCCTGTGTATTCCTCTCATTATTGGTGGTTTACTTTAATTGGGCAGAATGGCACATTCATGACAGCACATATTTTATTTTTGTTTACACATTTAATTAATAATTGGGAGCTATGCTGATCCAGATGTCCTCTCATATGCCTATTACTTAGTTACAAAAAAAATGTAAAAAAAAATTGTGATGAGCTTTCAGCTATTACTATATTGCGCAGTTTATTCAGATGAAAGAAAAAATGAACAGCTAGATACTGTAATTATCTGCAAGTCTGTGTTGATCATGTCTGAAACACAGAAGGCAAAAACATGCTGCAGGATCCAAAGTAATCCAAAGAAAAGTAAGAAGCGGAAACCAGAGATTCTTGGGTAAAAACATCAGCCAAGCTAAGGGTCAGAGCTGGGAGAACCAATGGAGACAGTCAAGATCACAGTACACACAACACCCTGCATGCAGTACATGCAAGAATAGTATTAGTCATCTAGGTGTGGTCTTCAGCCTATAGCAAACCCTTTCAGATGAACTCTTATACTAATGGCAAAGTTGCACTTTGCAAGGGATTTTGCCTCAGATCTTAGAGAATGCAGAGAAGTTTTATTTTGCAAACTATATTCAATCATGTGAAGGAAATATTTGTAAAAAAAAAAAAAAAAGCCTTTTTGCTTGCACACAATCAGGTGATGGCATCAGAAGTCAGCAGAACTTCACCTCATTCAATAAGCTCTGGGGAAGATCCCCTTGCAAAGTGCAACTTCCCTTGCAAAATGAACAACCTACAGTATTTGCCCCTTTGTGTTCAGTGCTACTCAGTTGGGGTACTGGGGGACTGTATGAACAGCAAATACTAAGAACAGTTTCCCCCCATCCTTATAAACAAAGCAGCATGAGGAATCCTAACCCATTGGGAAATTTTAATCTAACGGGGGACCCACTGCTGTCAGAATAGACAAAAGTTTTCCAGCTTGTCCATTGGACAGAAGTCAATCTAACAATCAACTTCTGTTAAACAGGAGCCAAACACTGATTGAAATTCGGCTGGTCCCTGATGAACTGGATTCATTTCAGTCCATCTATGGCCAGCTTAAATGGTTGTGAAGGCACGAGCTTCCAGACACTTTCCAATATACAGTATGTCTAGTTATGCATGCATCATGTTAACTGTTGCTTTTTTTTATTTAAAAAACAAACAAACAAACAAACAAACATATTTATATTTATCTTCCTTTGTCACATGACAGCACAATGCTATTAGACAGCACTATGCACTTCCTGATAGTGGGGAGTTGGTTTCTTTTCTAAAGTAGTTATGTACCTAAAACATCACAAGAGATGGGGAAGTGTGTGCTGATAGCTGCGTTCCAGACAGCTATGCCTTCTGCCTTTTGCACTCCAGGTTCCCACAGGCTACAGCTACAAGAGAAGACTGTGATTGGCTAAAGCATCAATCTACATGGCAGGGATGGGGGGGGCATGGTAACTGAACAAACTATGGAATCTATAGGCACACCATGAAACACAATGGCAAAAAAAAAAAAAAAAACAGACAACGCTAACTAAAAACAAGGCAGTAAATGAAATCAAGGGGATGCTTTATGAAAACTGGAGGGTGCAAAATCTGGAGCAGCTGTGCATGGTAGCCAATCAGCTTCTAACTTCAGCTTGGTCAATTAAGCTTTAACAAAATAAAACATGGAAGTTGATTGGTTTCTTTGCAGAGCTGCACCAGATTCTGCACTTTCCAGTTTTAGTAAATCAAGTTACAGACTGGAATCTAAAACAAGCAGAAAACACATATATTACCAACGATAGAGACATTTGTTCACTTAAACCTTGCAGTAAATTTGGCAAAGCTTTAGCTTCACAAGGACACACCCATATAAAATCTAGACACTATTTTAGCTATATCCTATTGGTTCAAGGGTATCTTCTTTACTCCAAACAAACTGAAGACAACATAACGCACAACAACACTGCAGATAAAACATTAGTATTGTAATTTTCCACATGTTTTTAGTGATTATATATGATGACTTTGAGATCTATTTATAAAAAAAAAAAAAAATTGTTAAAAATCCCCTTAATGTGTCTAATATGTTTATTCTTATCATCATCTCCATTTAGCGGCCATAATAGTTTATTTTCCTGTTTAAGATTTATCAGGGAAAAAAATGCATAATCACCACTAGATGGGGCCGATGATCATAGGAAATACACATATTTTATACATTACAGGAATTATTTGTGATGGCAACAGCAATTTTTTTATGAATAGAACCCTTACTATGTATATGTCCTAATAAACCACAAGTCTTAAAGCCTAACTTTAATCTGTTTGTATTTTGCCTTTCCTGTTTCGCACCTCATTAACCCTCAGGCGCCAACAGTATGCAAATATGCGGCCTCTCGGCGAGTGGGCCTTGGCGACGAGTGGGTGCATTTTTATGCACCAATTAGCAGACAGAGCTGATCGCCATGACAGCCAATCACAGCAGTCACATGATCATAAACCCTGCCTCCTGGCATCTGAAGCCTCTTAAAGGGCCAGAAGGCGCCAGCACAAAGGGGTTTACATGCTAATGGATTTTGATGTCATCACTGGATATCTGTGCTCCTCTGTGTAATGCAGTCGGGTTGTAGCTAAATGGAGGGACCAGTAGGGTGCTGCACATAGCTTGCTGAATACATGCCCTGCCTCAGTACTCCTATCAAGAGTCCTCAGCCCTGGTGCAAGTAGTGGACTGGATCTTAGGAAGAGTTATGCAAATATCAAAATGCCGTAGCCTCCCTGACGGTATTCTCGAGTGTGGCTCGAGGTTAAATTTCAGCACCATTAGCGGTAACCCTGAGCCACACTCGGGATTACATCTCAGGATCCTGGTGCAGGTTACTTACTTTGTCCCCAGGATCCTGCGATGTCCCCTCACGCTGTCTGCAGGCTAAGTCCTCTGCCCGAAGCCTCTCTGTGTCAGGCTCAATTCCCTGCGAGCATCGCGACGCACGGGGGCGGAGCCTGGCAGAGCCTGGCGGCAAATTCAAAAAATGTAAAAATCATAACACATACAGTACTGTAATCTTACAGATTACAGTACTGTATGAAATGATTTCACATCCCTTTTGTCCCCAGTGCTTTGGCCCAACCAAAAAGTGTCCCTTTACGTCAAAAGTGGCTTTAGACCAGCTAGAAAACAGCGATAATAAATTAGAACACTTGCAGAATTGAGCGATAGTGAATTGTGGGGAAATTTATTTTATTATTATTATTTTTTATAATTATTTATATTTATTTATTATATTATAATTTATGATTTTGTGTTTCAAACTTCATCATACCCAGCATATCTACTAGACTCTTGGTGTACAGATCTAAGTGTGTTATTGCTAAGAATTACAGACCTACAATATAAAACGCCAAATTTCTATGCAAAATAAATGTACCGCTTTGAGACGCAAAAAATCGGAAATAGTCATACCGTCAGGGAGGTTAATTGATTTATGTTCCTCGGGGCGTGTGGGCATTCCTAGACAGACTGCATTTAGACATAAACAATATAAAGCAAATTATTTATTATTTTAAACCATGTCAAATTTAAGCAGGTCAGAGGGACGAATTGAGAATTATTCCATGAGAGGGCAACATAAGTCCCGCTGTGGCCCTTAGTATTCAAACTGTAAAAGTATTGGGGTTTCAGTGAAGCATTTGTAGCACTTTTCTGGTGGTATTGCTATATTAGAAAGTCCTGCACCAAATTGAAGAAAGTTCTTTGTATTTTCAATGCGTGTGACAAATACAGATGGTCCTTATATGTGACACGTTTACATTCTGGTACTACAGCTGTGACAAATTCATAAGGAAATACCACTTCATAGGTGATAAGAAATAGGTGATAAGAAAACTGAACGTGAATGAGACCTCTTCCATGTTGGAATAAATCGTGTTGCACATGTAAGTATTGTATCGTAGGCATAATTCTGTTAGTTATGCAACAGATTCATATACACCAGTCAGAAACCATGAATCAGACCGAGCCAGAAGTGCATTTAAAGCACACTTGTTTAATAATAATAAAAGTTAAAAAAAAAGTCAAAACATAGCCAAAGTTTGGTAACCGGAACGGATAGTCAGACAAGCCAGGATGTCAGGAAGCCAGGAATCAGCGTACTTCAGGACAGGCCAGAATATCAGGAAACCAGAGATTCAACGTAGTGGAACAGCAAGCAGGATCTGGAACCAAAAGGGACGTCAGCCAAGCAAGTCTTTAACAGACACGCAGGAGAGTCTCTGTGATGTTGACCAGGCGAAGGCAGAGAATATCTTGGTTGGACGGCTAAAGTAAGCAGGACTGATGAGCAGGATATAATCAACAGGTCAGTCACTGTGGAGAGATAGGAGCTGGCAATTAACTGACAGCTGAGCAGCCAGCTCAGAGAAGGAAGGGCTAGCCCAGCCCTGACAACACCTTACTGAATCTACATGAATATACACAAATCTTCCATGAATCTGTTCAAGCATGTTTGTTGCATGGGGAGACAGATTTCTATTGTGTGCCTTCAACATTCTTTATGAATTTGGGAATTGTATATACCCATATACTATAGTAAATAATTTTGTGTTGAAGATTGCTACAACTTAGTTTAATTTATTTTACCTTTTTTGAAGCAGAAAAGATCATTTTCTGAAACTTCTCAATAGCAAAATTATGAAAGGAAGTCTAGTATTTTGTAATTTTTAACTATTGTGGTGAGTGGACTTTATGTCCCAAAAACACAGAACATGCATTTTAGGGATGTAACCTAAATGTGTGACATTTGCATGATGTCCCTACATTCAGAAAACTAAAATGGGATATTATTCTTTCAGTAACAAATGGCCCCTGCCCCCACCTATAACTGGCCTTCACAGCAAGGAGCACATGGAAGGGTTAACGCATAAAAGACAAAAACAGAACATTCCATAGCTCAACTCACCAACCAGTCTGCTGACCAACCAGATTAACCCATCCAACAGTCTGCGTTAAAAACAGGGGTTTAGTTAGCACGCATTTGCAAACACATGCATAAGCTGCAAGGGGAATTTATGAGCATCTCCACAATGGGAGCACATGCATTCAATGGATATGAGGGGCAGGTGGGCCCGGAGGCAGCCCAAACCCCCTTAAAGGAACAGGAGCACACTGGACACCCAGCAATAGCATAGTGGTTAATCTGGTTGGCCAGCAGACTGGTTGATGAGTTGAGCTATGGAATGTTCTACTTTTGTCTTTTATGCATTTGCCCTTCCATGTGCTCCTTGCTGTGAAGGCCAGTTTTTTGGTGGGGAGCAGGGGCCATTTGTTTGTTACTGGTGTAAATATGGTTCGGGGACACACTGGACACCTTTGCTGCCACTGTGCTATTGCTGGGTGTCCAGTGTGCTCCTGTTCCTTTAAGGGGATTTGGGCTGCCTCCAGGCCCACCTGCCCCTTGTATATCCATTGAATGCATGTGCTCCCATTGTGGATGGTGCTCATAAATTCAGTAATGTTTAGGACTGCAAGCATACACAGGGTGCCATGAAGAGGCCTTGCAGCTTACGCATGTGTTTGCAAATGCGTGCTAACTAAACCCTTGTTTTTAACGCAGACTGTTGGACAGGTTAATCTAGTTGGTCAACAGACTGGTTGGTGAATTGAGCTATGGAATGTTCTGTTTTTGTCTTATATTATTCTTTCATACAATATTTGATAGCCAGCTATACTTAAAACATGATACAAGAAGCAATCGGAAACAACATTTTAAATACCCTGAAGGTTTCTGCATACTCTATGGTGTCATGGTAAAGTTGGAATATAACTCTTGCTGAATAATAAGTACTGTGACCCATAAATACATCTCATTTCTTCTAAAACCTGAAGAGCCATGGAAATTATACACTAAATAATAAAAGAAAGCTAAATTCCCAAATGGACAAGGAAATAATGGGAAGAAAAGAAGAATAATGTCTATAAAGCAAATAACATAAGACACACATTGGACTCCAGAGACAACGGTGCATAAGAGAAGAAAATAAGGTTATATGGAAAGAAGATAAATGTATTATATTATAACCATAATGTACTCCCCAATTGGCTATAATAAAAGATGTAAAAGCATTGAGTATTTCCAGTGGCATGTATATTGTATAGATCCCTGAACAATGAGCCTGGGTGGTGGTTATTTTCTGTTTAGCAGCATTTTGTCATGGATTGCATTTTTTATTGCTGCTTAGAGAGGAATCCTCCTTCTGCAGTTGGAGATGAATTTGTAAAGGCTCCCAGAAACTATTAGAATTCAATATGTCATCTATTTTAGCTGCCTTCATGCCAGGTCATTGTCTTTATCTAAGATCTATGCATGGTGAGGTGTGCCAGCAAAGGCAAACAGCTTTCTTATGGTATGGAACTTTACATCCAGAGAATACCGGCACGTATATTAGCAGCTTAAATAGTAAAGTCAATGAAACAAATCTATGGCAATTGTAAGGATTTGTAAAAAAAAAATGGAAGAAAATAATGGCGAGACTTTAAATTGAAATAAATAATACTGAGGAGACAGAATAGACTTATCCTCGTTTTAATCCAAATGAAGCTTCGTATGCAGGCCCATGCCCAGCAGCGGCTGGAAGTCCATTAGGATAGCTCAAACCTTTGGAAGAACCCTTTCTTCTGAGCATGCCAATACGATGTTCAGGTCATATCAGTCAAACTCTCTATAGAGATGAACAAGCAGAGCTGGCTTATATAGTAAAAGCAAATTGGATACAGTTATCCAGATTCCAGTTAATCTGTTGTTCATATTGTTGCTTTTTTGCCAAAATCATTTGTAGAATGAAACAACTGTAGTCTATTTAGATATTGAGAAAGTCAAGATATTTAACATGAGGGTTAGCTTATATGCAGGGGCAAACACAGATTTTTGGCAAAGGGACTATGCCATACAAACTGTTGATTTAAGAAGATAGTTTGCACATTCAGAATGCAACTTATGAACATTAGAGGTAATTTTCAAATCACTTGTACACTAAGAATAAAGATTATTGTGATCTTTTTTTAAGGTAGTGCACAAGGCAATCATGCTGCTATATGGTAATCAACAGCAATCAAATTTCTTTATTTAAATAACCATCTGCACATTAGTTAAAGATGTCATTCTGATCGGTTACTGTGGGTTACTGGACTTGGCACATTCGTACAAAAACCCTAATAAACACATCTTTTAATGTCTGTACTTTGTAAAAGCAATCATTTCTACAATTTTCTTTTGAAGTCATCCTAAAGATTTTTTTTTTTAAATACCAAACATTTAATGCCCCGTACACAGGATCGGACATTCCAACAACAAAATCCATGGATTTTTTCCGACGGATGTTGGCTGAAACTTGTCTTGCATACACACGGTCACACAAATCTTGTCGGAAATTCCAAACGTCAAGAACGCAGTGATGTACAACACGTACGACGAGCCAAGAAAAATGAAGCTCAATAGCCAGTGCAGCTCTTCTGCTTGATTCTGAGCATGCGTGGAACTTTGTGCATCGGGATCGTGTGCACATGATCGGAATTTACGACAACGGATTTTGTTGTCGGAAAATTTGAGATCCAGATCTCAAATTTTGTGTGACGGAAATTCCAATGGAAAATGTCCGATGGAGCCTACACACGGTCAGAATTTCCGACAACATCTCCCATCGAACATTTTCCGTTGGAAAATCCGACCGTGTGTATGGGGCATTATACTTACCTGGCTACAATGGTTTTGCACAGAGCAGCCCCAATCCCCCTCTTCTCAGGTCCCCCACCAATGCTCCTTGCTCCCCCTCTTCTCTGAGTGTCCCCATAGCAAGCCGATTGCTATGGGGGCACTCGTGCGGGCTTGCTCCCAAGCCCTGCTCTGTGTGTCCATAAAACACAAAGAGTGGGTCTCGGCCTCATCCCTGCTCCCTCCTCACTGACTGTGATTGACAGCAGCAGGAGCCATTGAGGAGGCAGAAACCCGGGAGAGCAGCCGCTGGATCACGTTCAGGCTCAAGTAAGTATTATGGGGGGCATAGGGGGAGTTGTATACTTAAGGTTTTTTACTTTCATGCATAGATTGCATGAAGGTTAAAAAAACTTCAACCTTTAGAACCACTTTAACCCTACATTCACACCTATGTGCTTTTTTGTGCATTGCATTTTCCGTTTTCTAGAAGCACACTACAGTCCATTTAACATGGTTTTCTATGGTACATATTCACATCTATGCGTTTTTCAGCCAGTGCATTTTTGGAAAGGGCTGGGGACTTTCTTCCTGCAGCAGAATGTGTTTTATGTGTAATTGACTTCAATGTAGTCACACCAGAATGTGTTGCGTTTTTGATGCGTTTTGTGTTTTTTTGTTTCCCCTTTAAAAACACTGTATATAGCTAGTTGCTAAGGAGTGGGCCGGGAAACCTTAACAACCAGTCATCAGAATGTGATTGGAAAACCTGGTAATCCTGCTGATGGCTGATGACTCATCGGTTGTTAAAGATGCGGCGGTCGGCTTCCCGGCCTGCTCCTTAGCAACCAGCTATATATAGTGTTTTAAAGGGACATAAAGAAAGAACACAAAACGCAAAATGCATGAAAAATGCATGCACAAATGCATCAAAAACGAGGGATTAAAAACGCAGAATGCAGTTCAAAACGTGCCTGAAAAAAACATCAACCGCAGTAAATACCGAAGGCTATACACATTCTTGTCTGTGCCAGGCAGTATAACTACACTGTACTTACCACAATTTGGCCAGATATGGGGCTGTTTGCTTTATATATTAGAACTTTGTAAGCTCCAGTCCATCAGTTTGAGATAAAAAAATTGGGGTTCTGCAAGGATTAAAAAGGCAATTATACAGTATGTCCAGGCATTTTCTTTTAATTTTGGATAGAGTAAGCAACAGTTAAATACAGTTTTTTAATTTTTTTTTGTTTTTTTGCTGTCTGTATCTTGTTGGGGAGATTTGTAAAATTATAGATTTTTCATTACATTCTGTCTCAGTGATGATGGTCATCAAGACAAAGCGAGGGTGAATCTCCCAATGGAACACAAACAAGTCCTAAAAAAAATGATGACTATAGAAGATGTACATTAATATGTTAATATAAAGAATCAATTTATGTAGCTTCAATATCATTTTCATGATACTTATTTGTTCTTCAGTATTTTACAGTTTAATTCAGATGTATCAATGTCCCAGGAGAAATATTTGAGCCTTCATTCACACTTCGCAATTTGGCATCGTGCAATTCTGCCTGCAATTACAAATCACATGGCAATCGGTGCTAAATGTGCAACACGCGTTTGGATGCTATTCATGCAAAATAACACTCCACACACTAATGGTGTGATTTTGCCAGGGTCTCACTACAATTGCTGCAAAACGCGACTTTAAAAGTCACGTGAAGATTGTCGTCCAAAGAGCAGCAGGAGGTTCTTTAGGAGGACAAATATGCAAAGGGCAGTCCATTGAAGTAAATAAGCTGCCCCATGAAAATGACCCACAAAATAATTGAGAGCTAAGTGTGAATGGGGCCTGAATTTATGCACACCTTTTCTGATGCTGGAAGCCGCAATATCATATAAACTACAAGAGGTAATCATGAATTTAAGTTTTAATATAGTAGTCCATAAAAGTCACTAATGGTACATTTACATCAGTCAGTGCTGGTGTGCAGTGCGGTCTGGTGGGAATCACCGCTCTTTACCACACTGGTGCTTTTTTTTTTTAAAGAGATTTATTGAAATGTCACAGTTCAATTGATCCTCTCACTGCGCTGAAAAATTAATGCTTGCGCTACTTTTTTTCAGTGCACCATGCCCGCAGACCACCACAATGCAGTGGTGTGATCAGGCACACAGGAGACAAGATATTTTGCCTTGTCATGCGGTGGAACCGCACAGGAATTACTGCCCAGCCCAGTCCCCCCACATCTGGTGTAAATGGAGCCTTAAACTTAAAAAGAATGAGAAATATTTTTAATAGCTAGACAAGATATTTTATTATCTGCAAACTGGATGCATTATAACTACAAATTTTAAAAACACAGAACATTTAATTAATGGAATGAAAAACATGTTATAGTGCATTGTTTTAAATATACATCTCCTATTAATAGTTTGAAAATGAGAAATCATTATTTACGTACGTAATTTAATATTTAAACTAAGGAAACTAGGTACCGGCTACTGTGAATTAAAGACATAATTTAGACAGGGTTTAATTATGGAATGTTATCTGCTCTCTGGACACAGCTTGAGCAAATACTATGAAACTAAAATCTGGAAGAACTATGACATTAGCTTAATCAACAGGTAAAAAGCCAATTAACCTACAAAATAGGTAAGCCATCTTTGCTGTATAGTGGCTTAGCATGTTTTTTTTATCTGCATAAATGACCTTTTTTGCTTAGTATTATTATCTAGTGGTGTAAAGGAAAAGAGGTAAGAGGAAAAGAGTAGAACATTCACTTTTCACTACCTTATTTTCCTTACCATGCTTAAAGTGTATCTTTAAAAATGTAATATATTGCAGATTCCTAGTCCTTAACCTCCCTGGTGGTAATCCTGAGTGTGGCTCGGTGTGAATTTTCATTACTAAAAGCGCTAACCCCGAGCCACACTCAGGATTGCATCGTGGTATCCTGACAAAGTTACTTACCTTGTCCCCGGGATCCTGCGCTGTCCTCCCACTGTGTCCGTGGGCTGTGTCCTCCGCCCGATATACTGTGTTCCGGGCTCCGTTTTCTGCGAGTGTTCGCGACGCACGGGGGCGGAGTCCAGCGGCAAATTTAAGAAGTGAAAAAAAACATAACACATACAGTACACTTTAATCTGTAAGATTACATTACTGTATCAAATCATTTCACCTCCCTTTTGTCCCTAGTGCTTTGTCCTGTGCCATGCTTGCACTTATATATTATATAAATACCGTTCTTTCCGCCTGGAAACTTGAGATTGTCCATGGCAAACAAAAAGTGTCCCTTTATGTCAAAAGTGGTTTTGACCAGCTAGAAAACAGCGATAGTGAATTAGAACACTTGCAGAATTGAGCGGTAGTGATTTGTGGGGAAATTCGTCATCAAAAACTGAAAGTGACAACAGCGACAATTCTGCAACTGAGTAAATTTCAGTGTTTTTGATTTGATTACATTATTGCCAATAAAAGAGAGTTGAAAATTCTAAATGGACTCCTAAAGTTACCCTGTTGGCACAGCATCACTAATAAAGCATACCTGTAAAAGAAGAGGCACTATTATTACCTTTCTGGCAGCTTGTTTGTTATTCTGCCATCTCTTTGCTTCTCCTTGCCGCTGCAAGTACTTGACCAGCCAGATGGGTTGAATACCTGTCTCCCATGTAGTGAGATATGAGCAGGAGAAGTCACATTATGCAGAGGGGAAGCAGGTAGTTCATACTTAAATGCAAAAATTCTGCGCTCAGATTATGTTGTCTATAACTAAGCAGCTAGCACAAAATTTTTGATTCAAAACCTTACATAAATTGTACATCCAAAAAGTGCAGCACTAAATAATAACAAAATCTCAAGTGAAATAAATAATAAATAGTAACCGACTTACACCTGGAATAAGAGCAAATATCAATGATAACAGTGTAAATAGTGCTTCACATAAACTAATAAGGGTGGCTCTAAGGGCTTGTTCACACTTGACTAAATTTCTAAAGCCTGGTACATACTATGAGGTTTTTTTTTCGTTCAACCCGCTGTCAGTTCCGGTCTGAGCCGCTGTGCTAACTATGCAAAGTTAGTCCAGCGATCTTCCCCGCTGAGCCGTTGTGTTCTCACAGGGGGACGGGCCTCTTGTCAGAACACTCTGATCGGCGCTCTCCATCATTGTCTGAGATCGCTGATCAGGAGTCGGTCGGCTGCTGGTTTTCCAGCATGCTCATTCGACAGAAGCCAGCTTCTGTAGGACCATGTGTATAGCATTAATGCACTTTAGTTTGGGCTTTAGATTCACATTAATGAGCTTTAGTATAGGCAATAATGTGTTTTATTATGGGTATTAGAATGGTGTTTTACAAGTGTTAATGATGCTTTAAAAATGCTCCCCAAACACCCTATGCGTGGGTTTGACACAATTGATGCGTGTTAAGGCACGCTAAAACCGCTTCACAAAGGCTTTAATTTTGAAGTGAAGCAACGCAACGCTATCGCTTAATGTTTTGATAATGTGAACAGTACTGTATGCTGTCCATAGTATCATTTGCATAGGTGTTTGAGGAGCGTTAAAAACGCCCCTCAAAACGCTTACTTTCAATGCCAGTGTAAACTTAAATCCCATCCAGGTGAGCAAGCAATACAGTATTTAACCAAACATACACAAAATTGTGTCCAAGTTTGTGTCCAATGGGGTGGATTATAACAATATTTTCTGAATCCCTCCAAAGCCTAGTGCAGTTCTGACCCATCAACTGATAGTGGGCTATAGCCTGCTATACGCTGAGTCATAGGACTCCAGTAGTAAATTTACACCTTTGACCCACAAGACAAGTATGACCATCCAAGTCGTAACCATTATTTTATTAAGTCTAAATGTTACAATGGATTTACATTTTACTTATGTGAGCTTTTTATTCCCAGATAGAATCTAAAAAATCCTATTAAAATAATATCTGAGAAGTACAGAAATAATTATTGTCGTTCCAACTATTAGCAACATGCAAACCAAAACCGACTAATTGCCTAATAGTGAATAAAACCCTTAAAACCTTCTGTGGAAGAATAAAAAGCTAAATATAATTAATGTAAAGCTGTTCATTGAAGAAAATCAGCCTCTGTTACCGCTGACTGTGACAAGTGCTGGCATTATCAAATTACTATACAAGGTTATTAGAGCCAGTAGTAATATACCCTGCCAATCAGTGTGTCAGTGTGTCTGATAGATTTACTCATAATATTTGTCAGGACATGGCCATTTTACAGTGCCTGCTGCTGTGGGATATGACCAATGATTTATCATTGTATATTATAAAACAAGATTACAGTACAATAACATATACATACTATACAAGGGAACTACTTAGACCAGAGGTACTCAACCTTTTTCTGGTGAGAATCTGCTTGTGATATTCTGGCTACCTCCTAAATTTGCTGTAGGTACTCATTTTGGGTCACACACTGTGGTCAGAGATCACAGAGATAAAAGCAGCAGTGGTACTAAACTGTCAGGCCTTTGAAATTTTTCATTATAATGCAAATTACATGTTTAGAAAAGAATTTGATTACTTGGATGTTTTTCTTAAGCCTAGTACACATCATTAGTATACAACCCGCTGGGTTGAACGAAAAGAATAAAAAACTGGCAGCTCTGGTTGTAGCCGCCGTACTAACAATCAGATGTTATTACAGCCATTTCCCCTGCTGTTCTATTGTATTCTGACAGGGGGGCGCCCCCCCCCCCACGCCAGAATACTCTCAGCCATTTTCTGAGAGCGCTAATCGGGAGCCAGTCGGCTGCTGGTTATCCAGCATGCTCGTCTGACAGAACCAGGCCCAATGGCCAGCTTCTGTTGGACTAGATGCTATACACACGGGCCAAATGTCAGACGTTTTATATTAAACTGGCCAATGTCACCTGACATTCGGCCCATGTGTACTAGGCTTAAGGACTCATTTATACTCGCATTTGACACGCTTTTGTAAAGCACTCGGAATGCAAATCAAAGCACCTGTCACTAAATAAAATGGTGAGCTTACAGTCCTGTTCACACTGTTGCTTTTGTTTGCTTTTCTTCTCTTCAAAAATGATACCCCATGTCGCTTTCTTGGTGCTTCAAAGCATCTCCAAAGCCTCCATAGAAGTCTATTGCAATGCTCGTTAGTAGAAGGCACACGTGGTGTGCAATGTGGGAACGCTGTAGCGAAAGGTTAGTGGGGACTAGAGAGAGAGGACTGAGTGGCGGAGGGTCACCAGAGCTGGGAGACTGAGCGGAATAGGAGCAATATAGCCAGAGGTGAGTGGGGACTAGAGAGAGATGGGGAGGTCAGCAAACCAGAGGATCAATAAATACAAGTGTGCACTCCTATGAAATCACAATTAAAGAGGAGTTCCCACTAAAAAAAAATAAAAGTCAGCAGCTACAAATAGTGCAGCTGCTGACTTTTAAGAATCAGACACTTACCTGTTCCAGGGTCCAGCGATGCGGGGGATCGGAAGCCCCGCTCGTCTCCCCCTCCATTCGGCGGTGCCGGCATTGCAACTGTGGGCGCTCGGCTGTGGCTTCTCAACCAGGCACCCACTGCGCATGCGCGAGCGGTGCCGCGTGCCTTGATTGACCGCGCAATCATATGGGACCTGTCACGTGTCCCATATGATTGACAAGAGGGAGGGGGCAGAGCTGAGCCCTTCCCGCACCGAGGGGAGGGAAGTGATGTCACCAGCCCGGGCACCGAAGGAGACAGACTACGAGGGACCCCCTAGCAACAGGCATTTATTTTTTTTAGGCACATTTATGCATTTTGTTTTTTTTGGGTGGAACACCACTTTAAGTATCTATAATATATTTATATATTGTGATATATAATATTGGTTGCTGCTACTACTAAGTGTTCCACACACACCTCCTTCCAATCTATATATTCCAAAAATAGTGCAGCGCTACCTTCCACAAATAAAGAACAAGCCAATATACAAACAAAAACATACAATATAATAATATATAAAAAAATGCAAAAAAAAAAACAACTCCACTTCTATTCAAGTAAGTAATCTTCCACTCATGCAAAGATCACCACTTGCCATCACCAAAACTTCCATACATTCACCTTCTATATCAGACCTATAGTTTATAATAGGTCAAACAGCATGCCTTCCCCTGTAAGACAAGTGACCATCACTCTTAAAGAGGAAGGTACACTATTTAATTTATTATAACCTATAGTCTGATATAGAAGATGAGCATATGGTGGTTATAGTGGTGGCACGTTGAAGCTTTTTCACTTGAATAGAAGTAGAGCTGTGGAGCACAAACACATTTGAGACATATATTATATAGTATATTGCCTTATTCTTTATTTGTGGGATATTTGTAAGGTAGCGCTACACTATTTTTGGTTTATATAAATCAGAGGATCAATAGAGGTGGGGGTTACTACTGAGTGATAGATCAGCAGAGCTGAGGTGTTAATCCACTGTGTGTCTGTACTGCCCCAGATCAGGTCCCATTCACACCTGAGAGTTTTGTAGCTTGAAGCTCTAGGATGCTCAGCACACAAAATCCCATTCATTTCAATGACCCCAGTTCACAATGTCACCTGTAGCAAAACGCCTGTTGCTCATAAAAGTATACAAGCTTCTTTTAGGCAGATTGAGTAAGGGATCAGCAGAGCTGAGGTGTTACTACTGAGTGGGGGATCAACAGAACTGGGGGTTTATACTAAGCAGGGGGATCAGCAGAGCTGTAGATACTACTGAGTGGGGCATTAGCAGAGCTGGGGGTACTAATGAGCTTGCGATCCACCTAGCAGGGGTATTACTGAGCTGGGGGTACTACTAAGGGGCAATCAGCAGAGTTGGTGGTACTTCTGAGCTGGGGATCTGCTGAGCAGGGGTACTAATGAGCTGGGGTCTGCTAAAATTAGGTACTGATAAGCTGGGGATTTTCTGAGCAGGGGTATTACGGAGCTGGGACTACTACTAAGCAGGGGATCAGCAGAGCTAGGGATAATACTGAATGGGGCATCAGTAATGCTGACAGTATTACTGAGCAGGGGATCTGCTGGGTTAGGGTCCTAATGAACTGGGCTTCTGCTGAGCAGGGGTATTGCTGAGCTGGTACCGTAGTACTATTGAGCCAATGTTCTACTGAGCCCCTTTAAACCGCATAGAAAATAAACACACACAGGACATTTGCCAAGCTCCGTTAAATCTTCAAAAAAGCATCTGAGAAACATCAAAAACACATCAAAAATGCATGCTGAAGTGGTAGGTGCTTTAATGTGTGTTAAAATCAAAGCAAGTGTAAATGAGCCCCTATAAAGTCCTTTCTAAATTTGAAATATGAGTTTGTGGGCTTATCCACTGTGTGTCTGTACTGCCCCAGATCAGGTCCCATTCACACCTGAGAGTTTTGTAGCTTGAAGCTCTAGGATGCTTAGCACACAAAATCCCATTCATTTCAATGGCCCTAGTTCACAATGTCACTTGTAGCAAAACGCCTGTTGCTCATAAAAGTACCCAAGCTTCTTTTAGGCAGATTGGAGTGTTTTTGGCCCAATAGACTTCAAGGAACGCCTGAGAAATGCACAACATGAAAATTTTACGGGCATTTTTGTTGTGTATTGTCTGGCCAAACAACAGTTCTCCACCTCTAAGTTCTTCCCCGTAGTACTTTCTGTTGGATAAAATAAAAACACCTGAAACTTGAATACATGTAAAACGCCTGTAATACACTTCTAATATGCTTGTGTATGCCTTTAAAACTCTCAAATAAAAACTCTTGAAAAGTGTTCTGCATGGATGTGAATGCAGTCTTAATGCCGCGTACACATGGTTGGACTTTTCGACAGGACTTGTCCAACAGACGCCGACGGACCAAATCCGGCGGACAATCTGATCATGTGTGGACTTCACCGGACCTTCAGCGGACTTTTCCAGTCGCAAATCTGACGGACTTTAGATTTGGATCATGCTTCAAATCTTTACGTCGTAACTACGCCGGACCCAGAAATCTGCTCGTCTGTATGCTAGTCCGACGGACAAAAACCCACGCTAGGGCAGCTATTGGCTACTGGCTATCAACTTCCTCATTTTAGTCCGGTCGTACGTCATCACGTACGAATCCGTCGGACTTTTGTGTGATCGTGTGTAGTTAAGTCCATTCGTCATAAGGTCCGCCGTAATTCCGCCAAAAGTCTGTCGAAAGTCTGTCGGATGGCTGTCGGACTTTTGAAGGCGAAAAGTCCGACCGTGTGTATGCGGCATAAGCCTCGTACACACGATTGTATTTTCCAAAGGGAAATGTGTAAGGACAAGCTGTTGGCGGAAAATCCGATCATTTGTACGCTCCATCAGACAATTGTTGTCGGATTTTCCGCGGACAAATGTTGGATGGCAGGTTTTAAAATTTTCCACGGACAAATGTCTGTTGTTGGATTTTCCAAGTGTGTGTACACAGACACTCTAGTGATATCAAGAATAATCATATTATGCTTTTTTTTTTTTTTTTTTGGGCAAGTTACCACAATACCATTATCCTGTAGTTTTTAAGATAAAAGACACAATTTTTTTTATTGTGCATTAAAAAAGAAAACAAATAAAATTAGACACGCTATCTGCCAATAGAACTTAAACAAAAAGTGCATTCTATGCATCCAAAAATATAGAAAATATAACAAATCAAACCATTATTCAACCAAAAAATAAAATAAAAGCCTCATGCATCTGTCCTGCGTCTTAATATGGGGGTCAACAATGCCAAGAGTTTGTGAAAGCAGGGGTCCGTCATCCGGAGATAATTCCAAAAAAACATCTGGATTATTCTCCTGGAGCTCCCGCAGCAAAGGCATATGATATAATTGGTCACGATTAATAAAGCAACCAGATTTTGGTCCAAGAAATCCTCCTTCTCCTGTTCCTGGACTGGACTTGGGTCAAAGCAATAACTCCAAGGCCAATAATAAATAACACGTTATCTCCTCTGATTCCGCAACTTGTCTGGTTGACGAACGGCCGTTTAGAAACTAACTGAAAAACACAAAATGAAAAGTGTGAAATGAAAAGTGCAAAATGAAAAGCACAAATCAACACTCACCAAACTTCTGCTAACAAGAAATTAGCAGAAGGAGCCCAAAGAACTGAAAAACCATGTAGTACGTCACTACATTCGTGTTTGTTGGCCGACAATTCCTTGCCATTTGTATGCAAGACAAAATCCAGGCAGACGCCTTCGAACAAAAGTCAGAGGTTTTGTCTCTGGAAAATGCAATCGTGTGTACGACTTTAGACTTTGCAGCAGTAAAGTTTTCACTGAGGCCTTGGAGGTATATTATGAGACATAGCAGCCATTTGTTGCATAGACAAATTAATTACTGCTATAGTTATCAGTAAGCTTGGAATGTTAGGAATTCAGTATTATCAGATTTGGTTTACAGCACAGTAAGTAAGTTTGCAGAATGTATTTTTGCTAAGATTACTGAGGGTAGGGTTCCTTGGTAATGGTCTCGAGGTTTGCACCGCCAGTCCTTTGTGATGATAGGGTGAACCAAATTCAGATTAAGCTGTCATTAGTGCAGACTCTTAGGTACTACATAAATACTTTGACATTCTTTAATAAATATGCTTGTGTTGCTCTGAAAATCAAAATAAATAGCACTGGCGAACATATGGTATTTTCTATACAAAGTAGCAGCCGTCCTTGTATTAACACCTTGCAAATGTCAGTATTTTCACATGAAAATCACCTCCTCCAGTCTGCCATTAATGTGCTGTACAGATAAAATATTTGTACAGTAACACTTAGCAGTTGTTGACCTCCCCAAACTATTCATAGTCTACACCAACACCAACAGCACCTATCCATTCCTCTCCACCAAAAAACAGTAAACAGTTTGGGTCATCTACTCAGTGAGAAGCTGAATACAACTTACCATCTGCCAGTCATATAATGTACACCCATAACACTAGTAAGGTGCTTATTACATATACCTTCATGCAAAGAGATAGACAGCCCAATTTATCTAAAGTGTTACTAAACCCACAGCAGTAAAATCAGTCTGTATATGCAGTAAAGCAGGGATAAGCAATTAGCGGACCTCCAGCTGTTGCAGAACTACAATTCCCATGAGGCATAGCAAGACTCTGACAGCCACAAGCATGACACTCAGAGGCAGAGACATGATGGGACTTGTAGTTTTGCAACAGCTGGAGGTCCGCTAATTGCATATCCCTGCAGTAAAGCCTGCTTGTTATACTCACTGTGGAACCTAAGGGGTTAATCCCCTGCATTGTGTAAAAAGGCTGTTTGATCCTGTCTTCTCTAATCCTCCCCTTCTTTTACTTTCCCTAATCCTTCTGCTGATAGCACAGTACCCTAGGAGGCACTCTGCACATGCTCCGTTTGGAGTGTATTTGCTAGAGACGTTTAATTTTTTTTCTTGGGAGGGTGCATGTGATCAGCACAGGGTCCAATCAGTACTGTCCAGACAGAAAGTCAGGTGTCCTGCAGCCTCATAGGCAGTCAGAGGCGAATGAAAACTCCTCCTACAAGCTTTAACCAGTGCTCGGCCGGACACTGATAGAAATCCCAACACTGCTATATACTGCTGATTAGCAGTTTATATTTACTAAAATAATTGCATTTCCATGTCCTGTGTACTGTGGGAGACCAGATATAGTGAATGCTGGGTCCTGGGTTTAGTAACACTTTCAATTCGCTTGTTGTGTTGTGGAGAAGAAAAATGTAAATACAGTAGATAATTCAGTATCAGAATGATAGAAACGATTAAAAAAAAAAAAAAAAATGTGTCTGTCGGTGTCTGCCTATTTAACCACTTACGGACCGCCTGCCATCATTTTACGTTGCTACTTTGAAGAGAAATACCATTGTTATGGTAACAGCTAACTACCATAACCCCAGTATCCTCTTCTTCAGCGGGCAGTCTGCTTTAAGATAAAAGTGGTCTCTGCAGCAGATTCGCCACAAGATCACTTTTATCGGCGGCGGGAGAGGCCCCCCTCCACACAAAGTATTGCAACAATTGACATTTTATTTTCCAGGGTGTTAAAAAAAAAATACAAAATGTTTGGGGGTTCTAATGCCGCCTACACACGATCATTTTTCTCATCGGAGAAAGATATGACGGCTTTTCCAACGGGATTCTGCTCAAGTTTGCCTTGCATACAAATGGTCACGCAAAAGTTCGCAGAAATTACGACTGTTAAGAACGCAGTGACGTACACCACTACGGCGAGCCGAGAAAATGAAGTTCAATGCTTCCGAGCATGCGTCAATTGTTTCCGAGCATGCATAGGGATTTTGCACATCGGAATTGCCACAGATGATCGCATTTTCGGATAGGAACTTTTCCCGACCGAAAAATTAAGAGCATGCTCTCAATCTTTTGCTGGCTGGAATTCGGCCAGCAAAAGACCGATGGAGCATACACACGGTCACATTTTCCGATGCGAAACTCTCATCGGTCTTTTGCGGGCCGAAATTCCGATCGTGTGTACACAGCATAAGTAATTTTCTAGCAAAAAAAAATATTTTTAACTTATAAACACCAAATCTCTGAAAGAGGCTCAGTCTTTAAGTGGTTAAAATGTATCTCTAAGCAAAACTTTTATTTTTAGTTTTGGATAGAGAGCGGAATGGTTAGCTCCTCTGTAAAGTATATATTGCTGTCTGTGTCCCCATTGGGGATATCTGTACTGGTGACCAAAATGTTAGTTAGGCTGGTTGTACAAAAATCACTCAATAGATTGAATTGTGTACAACCACCTAGCCCATATATGGATTGAAATTCATCCGATCCTGCTGAACTGGCCTAATTTCAATATATGTATGACTGGCTTAAAGTGGTTGTAAAGGCACAAGAATTTTTACCTTCATGCATTCATGAAGGTAAAAAACCTGTATGCAGCAGCCCCCCAGCACCCCTAATACTTACCTAAGCCCCTCTTGATCCAGTGATGTCCAAGAGAGCCTTGCCTCTCTGGGGACTCGCACTCCTGATTAGCTTTTGGCAGCTATAGGAGCCATTGGCTCCCACTGCTGTCAATCACAGCCAGTGAGCCAATCATAAGATGGAGGGGGTGAGGTCAAGCCACGGCTCCGTGTCTGAATGGACACACAGAGCATCCACTCGGCTCGAGTGCCCCCATAGCAAGCTGCTTGCTATGGAGGCACTGGGCAGGAGGGATGGGCCAGGAGCGCTGGCGAGGGACCCAGAGAAGAGGAGGATCTGGGCTGCTCTGTGCAAAACCACTACACAGAGCAGGTAAGTATACCATGTTTGCTATTTTTTTTTTAATAAAAAACAAGACTTTAGTATCACTTTAAGCAAACTAAGCAGTGTTGTTATTGATATGCAAATTTTGACATTTATCAAAAGTCAACAGCTAAGCCCTCATCTTACTAACAGCAAGTTAGCTTCCACCGATTAAAAAAAATAAAAAATAACAGACATTCATAAAACGGGTGCATTACATTCTATTGATGTATAAACTACTCACAATGCTGAGAAATCTCACACATCACCAAAAGCAGAAACATCCTCAAATAATCCTAAAAATAGATGAAGTTTCATAGCTCATACGGGTAGCAGGGGATAAGCATAGGTTTGACCTGCATTAAACTTTATAAACCTATCCTAAATACAAAATTCCTGTATTTTGAGAGAATGAAATAAGGTGCACAAACTAGCTGCCAACATTGCAGACACAGACCTCTGACATGCGAACAAGTCCGTAACCAGATCCCTCTTTATTTAACTTGCCAGATTTTGTAAAACTCAATCTGGTCACATTGGAACTTCTTTTCAGAAAATAGCGTAGTATTGGTTGGAAGCAGACTTTGAGGATCTGATAGCTTGGGAACAACACAGAGAGAATTAAGAAAATAGTGGGAATAACTTTATACAAGTGCGCGGTACAAAGATGTCAATGTGCTTTTGTGTTTGGTTTTCTTTGATAAATTATAAACTAGTGAGAAAAGGGATTAAAACCTGAGCACTATGATGAACCATATGCCAGGCGTTTTACTTCTGTCCTGTGCAGCTGCAACAAGTACAATAGCAGAAAGACAACCACAGACCCTCTATCTTATATAATACTACAGATGATCCCATCATTCTCTTTGGCCTTATAAATTAAACAAGTGGACATGCGGCCGTTTAGATTTTTTTTTTTTATGCATGTAAACATTAGTAATTCTAGTGGTGTTTACCTCATTCATAATTGTTATAAGCACTTTAATCATCATTGCGTTAGATTTAAATTTAAGCAGTCAATTAGTTTTACATTTTTATTGATTAAGCAGTTGCTTTTTACATTGTACTCGTTTAAGCATCCATTAAATTGGCTGACTGAGAGGCTAGAATTAAAGGATTTAGGCCTGAGCTGAGTTATGGATGCACACGGGGCTTTTATTGTTCAATTGTCTTGATGATGAGCCAAAGATGTCAAAAGCACAGGTGATACTACAGTAGTTGATGCCACCTAGTTTATAGATGATTTTAGACAGGTGCTCACAAGATCTTGAAGTTTGCTGAGAAATGTATTTCTGAAGCTCTCAGAGAGCTACAAATAGCCCTGCTCTTAAAAAGTCTCCAGTTGCTGTGAAACTCATGGCTTTTTTTTTAAACTACATTGACTACATTTATTTTAGCATATTTTGTGTCATAGAATATCAAGGGTAATATTTAGGTAAACGTGAACATTTTTTCATTTAAATAGACGCAGGATGCTCAGGGTATCCATTGAGTAGCATTTATCTCTGTCCTGTCCCTCATCTTGTGCACCTGGCCAGGGCTGCCTTAATGAGTGGGCACACCTGGGCACTGCCCAGGGTCCCCAGCTGCATGGGGAGCCCCTGCACTTTCCCCAAAGCAGCTGGTCCTTGAGGCTACCCTGCCCCAAAATTGGGGGCTCCATGGTGGCACTGAGAGTGATAGATACACAGGGGAGGCAGGCTGGCAGCAGTACGCTGTGCTGTGCTGAATGATACCTATTATTTCACAGGCAGTAGGGAGGGGCAGGGCCGGAGCGCCAGTGATGCTCTGACCCCACCCCATGCAGCTTGAATGCTTGGGACACAGAGGCTGTGGGGTAGGAGCTGGAGTGGGAGCTGCTGAGTTGGCAGCACTGAGAGCCCACCTGCGGAAGTAGCATTGTGGATGGTGTCATGGTGAGCCCAGCTGTCTAGCACTGTTTGCACCGAAGAGCTTGGAATGCCCAGAGGGATGCTCCCTCCTCCACCCCTCCTTCTGTTTGCTTGATTGGTATGGGTGAGTCCAGTGCTGGAGGTGGGCACATAGCCAAAAGTTTACATGCACTGTATCTACACTAGAAAAGGGGGTACTACATGGATGGAATAATGGTGCTGGGGGATATCAAGGGTGTATGGGGGAAAACAATGCTGAGGGGGGATCTGGGGTATTTGGGGTGTATAGGGGGTAGCTTGGGTGGCTATAGTGCTAGAGGTATCAGGGATGTAGAGAGGCCACAGTGTAGAGGGTATCAGGGATGTAGTGGGGTCACAATATAAGGGGTATCTTATGGTATATGGTAACAGTGTTATCTGGGATGTAGAGGGGTCAGAGTGCTGGGTGGATATCTGGGGTGGAGAGGGATCAGAGTGCTGGTTGGTTATCTGGCGTGTAGAGAGCAGAGTGCTAGTTGGATATCTGGCGTGTAGAGGGGTTAGAGTGCTGGGGGGATATCTGTGGTGTAGAGGGATCAGAGTGCTGGGGGGGGATATCTGTGGTGTAGCGGGATCAGAGTTCGGGGGGATATCTGGAATGTAGAGGGATCAGAGTGCTGGGGGGATATCTGGGATGTAGGGAGGTCAGAGTGCTGGGGGGATATCTGGGATGTAGAGGGGTCAGAGTGCTGGGGGGATATCTGGAATGTAGAGGGGTCAGAGTGTTCGGGGGATATATGGGATGCAGAGGGGTCAGAGTGCTGGGGGGATATCTGGGGTGTAGAGGGGTCAGAGTGCTGGGGGGATATCTGGGGTGTAGAGGGGTCAGAGTGCTGGGGGGATAACTGGGGTGTAGAGGGGTCAGAGTGCTGGGGAGATATCTGGGGTGTAGAGGGGTCAGAGTGCTGGGGGGATAACTGGGGTGTAGAGGGGTCAGAGTGCTGGGGGGATAACTGGGGTGTAGAGGGGTCAGAGTGCTGGGGGGATATCTGGGGTGTGGAGGGGTCAGAGTCCTGGGGGGATATCTGGGGTGTAGAGGGGTCAGAGTGCTGGGGGGATATCTAGGGTGTAGAGGGGCCATAGTGCTGGGGAGGCATCAATCTAGCAGATATATTATATGCACAGGGCAGCTTTGTTACTTTATGTATGTAGTATTTTCCCACTGTTTCTTTGCTATATAGAATGATTGTTCATGTAATTAATGCGGAGCTCCACCCAAAAGGGGAAGCTCCGCTTGTCTACCTCCTACCTCAAGTGTCTGTTTACCTGCGTTGTCTACATTGCAGGGGCCCCAGAGCATTACTTTGCCCAGGGGCCCATGCTTCTAGTAAGACGGCCCTGCACCTAGCCTCTCCTTCTAGCAAATTTCATATACAGTACTTACCAAAATGCTTATCTTGTGAATGACCCTGTGACAATGTGGGCCAGTAGATTTTCTGATCCTAGAGCATGGATGAGTGAGTTTGTGGTGGAGGAACTTATGAATGGATAATATAGAGCAGAGACTGCGAGCCAGGCCTTCTCACCCAACATTAGTGCCTGACCTCACAAATGCGCTTCCAGAAGAATGGTCAAACATTCCCATAGACACACTCCTAAGCCTTGTGGACAGCCTTCCCAGAAAAGTTGAAGCTGTTATAGCTGCAAAGGGAGGGCCAACTCAATATTGAACCCTACGGACTAAGACTGGGATGCCATTAAAGTTTATGTGCTGGTAAAGGCTAGGGGGTCCCAATACTTTTGCCAATATAGTGTATCTATATATTTGGTTATATGTTTATACGGCACTGTGTAGTGCTTTTTAATATGGTGCTATATCAATGCCTGCATTATTCTAAAAAACAGAGAGTAGATGGGTGGTGCTTGGTAGGCAAGACAGTTTTGGGCAGTGCTTTGGAGGCAAGACAGGAGAGTACTGGCGCCTCTAATAATAACTCCTGATACCTGGTGATCTAATAATGATAATTGGTGGGGGGACATTTGAAAAGTATCAGGAGAGATGGAGGAACCACAGATTAAAAAAATGGTGGAATGGAAGCATGTAAAACTTTGCAATGTAGGTCACCATGTGCAGCTTTCTCTCCAGCATAAAAAACAGTGGGCATCAAAGTAATTACAAAGCTTACAAATTACAAATCACATTTTCAAATTTCACTCCAAATGTTCTGAGACTAGCAGTCAGAAGCAGCAGTGCCTAAAATTCACACTGCAGATATACAGTTATGGGGCACAAGGGCATAGGTGCCACACTTTAGGAAGTGCACTGCTATTTTTCAAAAATAATTCAAAATAAAAGGTAACTTTTTAAGTGTTGTGCTTAGACACACCATATAAGCTAGCAGATCTTCATTTTTTGAGGGTACATCCACTTTAAGGACACCTTCATCTACAATCAAAGAAAAAGAAAAATTGCCCAAATATTTTTTTAAGATTTATTTTCTTTTAACATACTTAGATACTTCTAGAACAGTGTTAGAAAATACTGGATGTGTTTCATTTATCTAGCCTCTGTAAAACGAAGTAAGCCCGTCAGTTTTAGTTAAGAACCAATGTGCTTAAATTCACCAAATATATTGGGAGAAATATAATAGAAATAAACTTAATTTCGACATAAACATTGGCCATAGTTTTTATGCGATTTCAGCTGGTTTCTTTAGGACACATAAAAAGCTATATGTAAAATGCATAGCAAAATAGAACACATTGTTCTCCATGGCACCATTTACATTTCTGCACTGATATTAAAGGATATATTAAAGGATATTGTGTTGACTTCTAGCAATATGTCATGTTGCATTTATTATAGGCGGACACACATTTTGCCTTTCAATGAACATAAAAAATGACATACAGACATCAGTATACAATCATAACACAAACTGGCGAAAAATGCAAAGGCTAAAGAGACCTAACACTTTCAAAAACCTTATTGTTCTATTTACAAGTTGTCATTATAGTGTGTACGCTTTTAAAATTTCAAACATTTATTGATGGGGCAGGCAGAGTAAATCCCACTGTTACCATAGAACTAGTTATATTTATGTCCATGAAAGTTCAAAGGAAGCATTGCACTGTATATCCATCAAAACCAAGCCTCACTTCTATTGGTCCAGCGCTATCACAAACACATCTGACATGTATATAGTGAGCGAATCATGGTATGACGAGCTGGCTGGTCGCTCGAGTCTCCTGGTGGCATGGGAGAGCTGCGGAAGGTGGCGGGAGAGGAGGACGTCCCCTCCCGCTGCTTTTAATAGCAATCAAGTGGCTAGCAAGCCTCTCTGATTGCTATTACAAGAGAGCTGACCGCCAGCTTCAAAAAATGATACCAGGGTAATGCCTGCAGCTGCAGGCATCATCCTGGGGAAAAGGCGCCGCCCCTCAAAAAATGCCGCAGACACATGCCTTGTTTGCCTCATGGTAAATACCCCCCTGCAGGTAATATAGTGATATGTTTATAACCTTCTCTGTCAGCTATTTCAAAAGAAAATAATTGATCCCCTATAACATGCAGTCTAAGCAAACTAAGCAGTCCTGTTACCGATATGCAAATATTGACATTTATCAAAAGTCAACAGCTAAGACCTCATCTCCATCTCTAACCATTAACTGTGACTGCTGATATTTGCAGAGATAAGTGACACTTGGATAACACAGGTAAAATAGAGATGTTGTTGATGTGTGGGCTGTGATTGGCAACCAAGTATCACTTTCACTATGCTATGCAAGTGGTAAGATCCTGGCAGCCATTTGAGAATAACTGAGTCTCTGGGGACAGACTTGAGCAGCGTTCACTGATTATGCATCTGTGATTTGTTCCTTTATAGTTGGCAGCAGTTTCTGTACATATTGGAAAGGAATAAGGGCCACCTTGAATTGGAATTTGTCATGATAGAAATAAGAATGCTATCTTTGCTTGTTTTTGAAAATGTATGATCCAGGGGTATCATACTTATTTTTGTTTAACTATCCAGTAGGTCACAGATATGAAAAAAAATTCTGCACACAGTGCTTTGCATAAGTATTACCCCCGTAGCACTACCTGTGCAGGAGCCGCTTGGTAATTTGTGTTCTTTGTTCTGCACCTCGGCTCCAAGCACAAGTTGCTTAATTCAGTAAACTCATGGACTTCTTAACAAAAACTGAATGTATAAGCTTTCCAAATATCTTTTGCCAACAGATCAAACTAAAATGTTGTTTTTATTGTACATTTCATCAATTGCACATATCGCTATAGCCTGTGTAGCGTTACCCCCACAGGTGGTACATGGTAATTTGGGTTCTCTGTTCTGCACCTCAACTCCAAGAACATCCTCAGCCCCTCTGTCACATCTGGTTGAACGAAAGTTACTGCAAGTACTTATAAGAACATGAGTATAGATACCTTTAACTTGGCTGTGAATTAGGCCCAGGAAATAGACACAGACTGTTTAGTGGTAAATTACCTAAATTAACTAAATGTATTGCTATGGGTTAGACTAAATGGTGGTTTGAGCATAAATGAAAGCACAGAAGGCTTTGTATGTTATTGTTAGTGTTTTGAATTTTATTTGTTCGGCAATAGGAAGCCAGTGGAGGGATTGGCAGAGAGAGGTGGTGGACACTGAGTGGTTGGTAAGTTGCATGAGTCTGGCAGCAGAATTCATGATAGACTGAAGAGGGGATAGCCTATAGAGGTAGGCCAATAAGGAGGGAGTCAAGTCAAGGCGAGAGGTAACAGGGGAGTGAATCAGTTGTTTAGTGGTTTCAACGGTTAAAAAGGGACCTATTTTGGAGATGTTATGGAGATGAAGTCTGCAAGATTGGGACAGCGATTGAATTTGCGGCTGAAAGGACAGGTCAGAGTCCAGGATTACACCTAACACCTTGGCATGAGGGGAGGGACTGATGGTTGCATTATTGATCATGATGGAGAAGTCAAAGGAGGGGCACGGGCCAAAGGAAATCATTTTGAGCTCAGTTTTAGAAAGACTGAGTTTGAGGAAGTGATGTGACATCCATGCTGATATGTCATTTAGTAAGTTAGTGATGTGAGAGGAAACTGAAAGAGTGAGGTGAGGAGCAGAGAGTTAGATTTGTGTGTCATCAGCATACAGATGGTGCTGGAAGCCAAGGGAGTTTATCAAGTGACCAAGGGAGGAAGTGGAGAGGAAGAGGCAGCTCTATAGGTAACACTGAAGAAGCGCTGTGATAGGTAAGAGAAGAACCAGGAGAGAGCAGAGTTCTTGAAGGCCAAGAGAGTGGAGTTTTTTTTGAGGAGGGGATGGTCAACAGTATTAAAGCATCAGATAGTAGATACCCACAGCAGCTCACCAGTCCCAGTGATATTGCAGCTCACAAGGTGACAATGGAAATAACATTCATTTCAAGGGTGCCCATTTACATCAACACAATGCAACTGCGATGCAACTTTAAGGAAGGTACCTGTGCTACTTTGGTGCGATACAGCACGATTTTGTGCCCCATAGTCTTCAATATGGATGCACCAAAAAAGTATGTCCATGCATTTTTTGGTGCATTTTTACCCTCTATTTGTGCTGGTTGTTAAGGAGTTGCCACCCACCAGCTTCCTATCAACCAGTGACTCATCCCTGCTCTGACAGCAAGGATGAGTCATTGGTTGTTAAAGTGATTGTAAAGCTTCAATTTATTTTTTTTTATACTTACCTGATCTGTGCAATGGTTTTGCACAGAGAGACCCCAAACCTCCTCCCATTTGGTCCCCTGCTGGCGCTCTCCATTTCTCCTCTTCTTGGAAGCAGCTTCCTATGGGGGCCCACCTGCAGGCCCTATTCCTCTCTGGAGGTGGGTGCTGGTTGTGGCGGCTCATCAAGTACTGAGGCAACAGCTGCAAATGACACACAAGGCTGCAGGGTCACTTGTTCCAAAAGTTCAGGAATGGGCAAATCCAACAGGGAGGGGCTGGTGTTTGTCCAGCAGGTTGTCTGACACTGAAGGCTCAAATAGTGCTGCTACTGCTTGAACTGAAGGATTCTGACCACCGGCAGGTGGTGAAGCATAATCCCTGGCAGGCAGCTCTCCTGAGGCAGGTGTTGCGGTCAGTGGCTTGACCCAAGATTCCTTTGGGTAGGCCAACCTGAAGGGGTCTTTACTGCAAACCAGATCCCAGTAAAGGTGATGGGGGTGAGTGTGATCCTGAAGTGGGCTGTTGTGAGTCCTCCAAGGCTGTAGCAAGACTGGATGCAGCAGGAACTATATAGGGGCATGGGCAACCCTACTGTGCTGAGGTCACACAGTTTCTCTAACCCTTCCAATCTCTGGAAAAGGAGGGCTGCACAAGTTTGGCATCTTGCCCATGGAGCAAAGACAGCAGACCATCTCCGGCAATCTGGGCACACTATTGTACTTGGAGTCCATCCCGATCATTGACATGGCAGTGCATCAATTCAGCTATGGGCCGGTATGCAGGGCCTATATCAAACACAGAGGGAGGCTGTTTCCAGTGCAGAATTTTCTGTGCTATAGAGGTGGCAGGAGATTGGCATAACAGTTTGGCACGCTGCCATGTTTTCCCTAAGGGAATTCATATTGCAAATGTGGTCCTGGTTGCTATGGGAGACCGACCACAGGGGAGGGAGCCAGAACATCGCCCCCCTCACTACTGGAGGACCCTCACCATGCCAGGTACCATGCTCATTGACCGGCTGAAATGAACCTTGTACTAGTCCTTGGTTACCCATAGCACCTGCATTACTCCTGCTTGACTTACCGAGTAGACCTTTTGCAGTGGCCTTTCTTCATACTCCACATGTGCTTTACTGACCCTAGTTCCTTCATATGCTCAGAACCACCAAGCACTCATGTAAAGAACTTTAGAACAGGCTTAGAACAGTTGATATAACTTTTACTGAAATACTTTGGCAATGCTTTCCAACATGAACAATTGCAATAGAGCTTCCCCTTACTATTTCGATTAGGCTGCCCAGGCATACCTCCCCAAGGTGGTAGGCAATTTTTTTGTGTTCTCAAGGAATCTGTAGATCTTCAGACTCCTGATTCCTCCAGCACACTGCAAGGCGCAGCAGTCCCCCTCCTCAGCAATCACGACGTCCTCTCTCTTGGGTGGGCCGAAGCTCCAGAACCACACTTCCCCCCCTTATGTAAGTCACAGGTGGGTAGGCTGGGTCCAAAATGCCAAGAAACGGTAACATTCAACATTAACCCCTTCCCCATCTTGGGCCAGCCAACTGTCTAGCTAAACATCCTGTAGGCAACCCGTCTACAAGTCAATAAAACATCCTTGCTGCAGCTCATAGGATGTAAATAACAATTTTTGGTCTGTTTAAAATTGTGGTGAAACTGTTTTGAGATCATAAATGGAAATGGTGTCCATCATTTTACAGAGCCAACATATTGAGAAGTATAACATCCACTACAAATGATGGATTGAGATATTGACTATTAATAGAGGAAGACAGTTGCCATAGATTGAACGGACTCACTTCCAAGAAACCTGTTGATGTGTTTGATTCTTTGTTAATCGTAGGCTTTATAAAAAAATGTTTGTGACTCATTAATGTAATCCATTTACAATGGTAAATCGAAATGCAGCCACCGAGAATATCAAGGCACTAAAGTAATTAACAGGCAGCTTAAAACTGCAAGTGTTCAAAGTGCATTTTGCCTTCCATCTCTGATGGAAAATGGTTGTTAATGACAAATGGAGATGCTTGAATTGTGCACATTTGTCTGAAGCTGATACAGTGACCTGCTGTAATTAGAAGGAGGGGGCATGGTGTCATACATCTTCCTCTTCTTATAAGTTTTATTTAAGCAGATAAAAGCCGAGACTGATCGTTCCAGTCTCTGAATCAGAACATACATTGGCAGGGCTCTGTTTTATTGTGACAGATGAGAGGATTTAGTGAGTTGGTTACTTGGCACAATGCTTTCCTGATCAGTCACAAGTACATAAAATCAATAATGGGTGATACCTAACATGGCTGCTCCTCTGTTTTCTCTTTCAATGCCTAATTACATGATATTAGTGTCAGATAGAACTGGAAGGGCACATTCGGCACAGTTTTCTAAAACAGGCTAAAGTAGCAAAAGATTATGTGCCTTTTTCTATGTCAAGACATACTTCATTGCTTTCTTGGAGCAATGAAGACTGATTTTATTATATGGGTATTTTAAAATGTGATGCAGATGTGTATATTAAATCATAGAGGACTTTAATTGCAGATTTTTATGCGTGACATATTTGTTAATGATCTGGACTCATTGTTAGGTGGACCAGAACCAAGAATGGGACAGTACTATTTAGGGTTGTGTCAAGTGTTTCAACCTTCTGCTGCTGGAAATGTTACATAATATGACATTAGTGGTACCATCTTTGTGAGCAGTGACGTAGCTAAAATGAACAGTGAAAAATGTCAGGAAAAAGAGATACAATAAGTAGATCTGCTATCCAGTAATATAGTAATATTGGGGTTGATTTACTAAAGGCAAATAGACTGTGCACGTTGCATGTGACATTGCACATTGCAGGGGCATTTGCTCCAGAGCTTAGTAAATGAGGGGGAGCTCTGCTGACTTCCATCATCCAATCATGTGCAAGCAAAAATGCTGTTTTTTTCATTTTCCCTGTATGTGATTGGGTATTATTTGCAAAGCGCTTCACCTCATTTACTAAACTCTGGAACAAATTTCCTTGCGGAGTGCAACTGCACTTGTAAAGGGCACAGTCTGATTGCCTTTAGTAAATTAACTCCTTTGTAGGTGGCTTTTGGTTTTCTGTTGCAAGCAGACTTTGGCAAAAGGGACAAACCATGTATTTGTTCATCCTGAACTATATCCATTACAAGAGGAATCAAGAAAGAGCCTGGGTAGAGTGATCCAATAGAGAAGAGCAAAGGTCCAGGACCTTTGCTCTTCTCTATTGGACCACTCTACCCAGGCTACTTATTGCTCAGAATTACAGAGACATCAGACAGTTCACAGTTCTGTATATATTAGGTTGCGCCTAAATTATAAGAACACAGGGAGTTAAGGCAAATACAACCATACCACAATTCCAATACCACAATTCCAAATATGTGGTCTCCATAACATTTGTTATAAAAGCGGTCCTGCAAGTTGCATTTAGCATGACTCATATTTATGGCTCATTCACACTTGTTGAATTACCCGGAATTTTGCAATGCATGTACTTATTTCAAATTAAACACCTTCTTACATATGTACTACATTGTGTCATATAGTAAAAAATCCAGCATGGAACATATACACACTCAGTAAAAGTCTCCTGTGAGTTGCAAAATGGAATTTGGTCCTCCTGTCTCTGTGTGCATAGACAAAAGGAACTTTTAAATCGCTATATTGGTGAACTTTAATATAGGAAACAGTTAAATAAAAGTATTTTTTTTGTAGTTCTTGACAGCAAAATGATTTTTTAAGCATTCTAAAAGAGACTTGGCTAGTTTCACACGCCTGTCAGATTACAACATGACACTGGTTAGAATTGACAAGACAAGGAGAAGTGATAAACGTCAAATGTAGTGGATAATAGGAACTCTGAAATACTGCATAGGAAGGAGTGCTGTCAATCAGGCCGCTGGCCTATGGCTTACTCTCCATATTGATAGAGATGTTGATATCCTTTCTAAGGTAATCAAAAGTCCTCTACGGACATGTCCACGTACAGAATGGAGAATGTGACTGTGAATTAGTTACAGAGGCTGTGATCGCAGAGGTTGAAAATCCTGTCTCCAGGCTATTGTACACAGGGAGATTCAGGGGTATTGAGATGAATGCGTGTCTCATGTTGCTTTGCCATGTTGAACAATACAGGCATGTGCACATATTTCCATTAAAAAGCACCATATGACAAAACACACGGGCACAGATTGATTAATTTGCCAGCCGTGCGTATTGCTGCACCCCCCCACACATTAGCATGCAGTTTGCTTTGACAAAACAGATAACGTCTAGTAGCATTATGTTGTTGATGAAAAGAATACCAATGAATATGATGAATATCTGTTGAATCAACAGATTTCTCAGTTTATTTTCCCTTTGTATATTTTATATGTAAAACTGTGGTGCAATTGGTTTAACAGATTATCCTGTGTATTAAAGCAGTAGAAGTGTAGGTGCAATGTTTGTAGTGACTGTATGTGTGTGTGTGTGTGTGTGTAATATATATATATATATATATATATATATATATATATATATATATATATATGTATATATATATATATATATATAGTGTGTGTGTGTGTAATATATATATATATATATACGTAGTATTTATTTATTACTGTGCAAAGGTTTTAGACAGACGTGGAAAAATGCTGCTGATGTTGAAATCAGAGCTCTGTGGGGGCCAGACTACCTCTTACAGGACTTGTTCTTCTCTGCTCTGAAGATCGTTCTTAATGAAATTGGCTGTATGTTTGGGGTTAATGTCCGGCTGCAGAATAAATTTGGAGACAATCACTCACCTCTTTGATGGTATGGCATGATGAATAAGTATCTGTCTGTATTTCTTAGCGTGGAATTCTGTTCTTAGACAGTTGTCCCCAGAACACGTGTCCTAATTCGGAGATTTGCCCTCACCTCTTGTTCTAGAAACAATTTTAAAGTGCTAAATTCCCTTAAAATGAAAAAAGAGGGTGGATCTCCCCAAGAAGGACACAAGAATAAACAACTGACAGAGGGTTTAACTTTTCCTCACTCTATTCCAAAAGGCTTTGCCTGTAAATACACTTCAAGAATACACTGGTGATATTACTTTTGGGGTATATTTTAGTGTGCTAATTACAAGGCTAAGTCCATCAAAAACTGGTGTTCCCATTTTGGCTAGATGGACAGCAACAGCTGTTGGTTATCTTAGACAAACATATTCTTGCTATTGGCCATTGTAAATGACACTTAAAGAAGAAGTACAGCCAAAGCTATTTTGGCTGTGCTTCTACTATGGATCACAGGAGTGGAATTTGTTCTGCACTCCTGTGACCCTTATTCAGCCATCACTCAGCCAGTCCGGACTCGGGAAAGATCCAGAGTCACCAGTTCTCTGGAGGCTGTGGACCGAGAACTGAGAGACCTGTGATCTTTGATCACTTATTTCTTGGTCTTAGAGGCTGCAGAGGACAGCTACAGCTGGGATCGATGCTGCAGTCATCTAGATGAGTATGATTGTTTATTTTTTATTTTATTTTTTTAAAAACATAATTCTCTTTAATAAAATAAAACCAAAGGAATTCTAGTGTCTTCCAATGAGTTATCTGAAATTTTCACAAATACAGCAGGAGAAAGATATCTGTGCAATAGTCTCCAAAACGATATGATAAGTCAGTTGCTGAATCATTATATACATTCTATGCATGAAGGTAAAAAAAACTTTCAGTATGCAGCCCCCACCCGCAGCCTCCCCTAATACTTACCTGAGCTCAATTGGGATCCAGTGATGTGCACGAGAACTGCTGCTCTCCTGGGTCTCTGCCATGCTGGCATGGGAACCCAGAAAAGGAGGATCGGAGTTGTTCTGAGCAAATCCCGTTCGCGTCTGGTCTACAGACAAATGACAGTAGGGCGAGACTGCTCTAGTTCCAGGTGGACACCACATGGAGTCCTCTCTGGGACGCTCCTTGCGTGGGCCCCACAGGCTGTACTGCGGCACACTCTGTAACCCGATGTGTCCACCAGACACAGCCGATGACAGATCACTATACCACGCAGCTGCTGGTACTATGTGATAGCTGTGACCAATAGCACATCACATGACAATAGTGCACAATGGATGGCTTTACATTTATGCCATTCATTGTGTACTATTCTGTTGCTCACTGTGATTGGTCACAGTGATTAGAAGGTACAGACAGGGCCAATCACAGCAAATCTGTACCATGTGATTAGCGTGGCCAATTTTCAGCTAATCACAATAATATACATGAATGAATCAATTTCATAAAAAAGAAATATCACTGTTATAAGCGATCATAATCTCTAAAAACAAAAAACCCTGATCAATTCCCCAGAGTAGTACAGTAACTATGGAAACACTGTATTGCTCTCGTCATAGTTTGTCAATTTATTTTTTAAAAAGTAATAAAAAGAAAAAATATTTTAAATGATTAAAAAATGTTTTTGCTTGGTTTTTTTTTTTTTGTTTTTTTTTGTTATTTTATGACTCTGTACTGCGCTGGTGACAGTATGTAAAAAAAAAATGATGATGATGAAAAAAACATTTTTTTTAGTTTCCTCATTCTCCAAAAAATTGTGACAAAATCTTCAAAAAACTTGCCATGCCTCTTACTAAATACCTTGGTCTGCCTACTTCCAAAAAGAGGTCATTTGGGGGTCAAATGTACTGTCCTGGAATTTTCAGGTTTCAAGAAATGAGACAGGGTCAGGATTAATTAATTATTATATGTACTGTATATACTATAGCAGGGGTATTGAATTAAAATTTATTCATGCCCCCCCCCATTCACATTAAAGCCCCCCCAGCTCTGTCCCCCCAATTTACTTAAAGCTCCTGCATCTCAACCCCCCCCACTCACGTTACCACCCCCCCAGCTCTGTCCCCCCCAATTTACTTTGCAATCCCTGCAGCTCTGTTCCCCCCATTCACATTACAGCCCCTGCAGCTCTGTCTCTTCACTCTCCTACCTTACTCAGAGAGTGAGAGTAAACACAGCTCTGGATGGAGGGCAGGATCAGCAGCTGCCGGTGTTAGCTTTTCAATTCAAATATCAGGTTATTGGTTGTTGGGACCGCCCTGCATCCTATCAACCAATCACCGGCTGGTTAACTTAAAGTTAACTCGGGTAGCTCCTGCACCTGCCCTCCATCCTAAGCAGCTGTGTCTCCCGGGGATCTAGCCTGCCTCTCCACTCTGATGTGATACTCTCAACAGTGACGGCGGCTGAGGCAAAAAAACGGTTCCTAAATGGCAGAACCGTGGCGGGCCAGATGGAACAGTGACCAGACTTGGACTGCGGACGCCATTTAGGGATGCATGTACTATAGTTTGTGGATATTTAAGAGATAATGGAAAGGGGGATTTTCATGGTGCCACAGGTATAGGCAAGAAATGTAATTATAAAATGATTTTATTAATATCCAAATATAAAAAGGAGTAACCAATGTTGACTCTCAAGAAAAAAGACATGCATAGAAAATTATCACAAATAGGGATGAGCCGAACACCCCCCTGTTCGGTTCGCACCAGAACATGCGAACAGGAAAAAAGTTCGTTCGAACATGCGAACACCGTTAAAGTCTATGGGACACGAACATGAATAATCAAAAGTGCTAATTTTCAAGGCTTATATGCAAGTTATTGTCATAAAAAGTGTTTGGGGACCTGGGTCCTGCCCCAGGGGACATGGATCAATGCAAAAAAAAGTTTTAAAAACGGCCGTTTTTTCAGGAGCAGTGATTTTAATAATGCTTAAAGTCAAACAATAAAAGTGTAATATCCCTTTAAATTTCGTACCTGGGGGGTGTCTATAGTGTGCCTGTAAAGGGGCGCATGTTTCCTGTGTTTAGAACAGTCTGACAGCAAAATGACATTTTGAAGGAAAAAACCCATTTAAAACTACCCGCGGCTATTGCATTGCCGACAATACACATAGAAGTTCATTGATAAAAACGGCATGGGAATTCCCCAAAGGGGAACCCCGAACCAAAATTAAAAAAAAAAAATGACGTGGGGGTCCCCCTAAATTCCATACCAGGCCCTTCAGGTCTGGTATGGATATTAAGGGGAACCCCGGCCAAAATTTAAAAAAAAAATGACGTGGGGTTCCCCCTAAATTCCATACCAGACCCTTCAGGTCTGGTATGGATTTTAAGGGGAACCCCGCGCCAAAAAAAAAAAAAAAAACGGCGTGGGGGTCCCCCCAAAAATCCATACCAGACCCTTATCCGAGCACGCAACCTGGCAGGCCGCAGGAAAAGAGGGGGGGACAAGAGTGCGGCCCCCCCTCCCTCCTGAACCGTACCAGGCCACATGCCCTCAACATTGGGAGGGTGCTTTGGGGTAGCCCCCCAAAACACCATGTCCCCATGTTGATGAGGACAAGGGCCTCATCCCCACAACCCTGGCCGGTGGTTGTGGGGGTCTGCGGGCGGGGGGCTTATCGGAATCTGGAAGCCCCCTTTAACAAGGTGACCCCCAGATCCCGCCCCCCCCCCTGTGTGAAATGGTAAGGGGGTACATAAGTACCCCTACCATTTCACGAAAAAAGTGTCAAAAATGTTAAAAATGACAAGAGACAGTTTTTGACAATTCCTTTATTTAAATGCTTCTTCTTTCTTCTATCTTCCTTCATCTTCTGGTTCTTCTGGCTCTTCTGGTTCTTCTGGTTCTTCCTCCGGCGTTCTCATCCAGCATCTCCTCCGCGGCGTCTTCTGTCTTCTTCTCCTCGGGCCGCTCCGCACCCATGGCATGGGGGGGAGGCTCCCGCTCTTCTCTTCTTCTCTTCTTCTTTTCTTCTTTTCTTCTTTTCTTCGCTTCTTCTCTTCTTCTTCATTTTCTTCTCCGGGCCGCTCCGCAATCCATGCTGGCATGGAGGGAGGCTCCCGCTGTGTGACGGCGCTCCTCGTCTGACAGTTCTTAAATAACGGGGGGGCGGGGCCACCCGGTGACCCCGCCCCCCTCTGACGCACGGTGACTTGACGGGACTTCCCTGTGACGTCACGGGGAATGCCACAGGGAAGTCCCGTCAAGTCACCGTGCGTCAGAGGGGGGCGGGGTCACCGGGTGGCCCCGCCCCCCGTTATTTAAGAACTGTCAGACGAGGAGCGCCGTCACACAGCGGGAGCCTCCCTCCATGCCAGCATGGATTGCGGAGCGGCCCGGAGAAGAAAATGAAGAAGAAGAGAAGAAGAGAAGAAAAGAAGAAAAGAAGAAAAGAAGAAGAGAAGAAGAGAAGAGCGGGAGCCTCCCCCCCATGCCATGGGTGCGGAGCGGCCCGAGGAGAAGAAGACAGAAGACGCCGCGGAGGAGATGCTGGACGAGAACGCCGGAGGAAGAACCAGAAGAACCAGAAGAGCCAGAAGAACCAGAAGATGAAGGAAGATAGAAGAAAGAAGAAGCATTTAAATAAAGGAATTGTCAAAAACTGTCTCTTGTCATTTTTAACATTTTTGACACTTTTTTCGTGAAATGGTAGGGGTACTTATGTACCCCCTTACCATTTCACACAGGGGGGGGGCCGGGATCTGGGGGTCACCTTGTTAAAGGGGGCTTCCAGATTCCGATAAGCCCCCCGCCCGCAGACCCCCACAACCACCGGCCAGGGTTGTGGGGATGAGGCCCTTGTCCTCATCAACATGGGGACAAGGTGTTTTGGGGGGCTACCCCAAAGCACCCTCCCAATGTTGAGGGCATGTGGCCTGGTACGGTTCAGGAGGGAGGGGGGGCCGCACTCTTGTCCCCCCCTCTTTTCCTGCGGCCTGCCAGGTTGCGTGCTCGGATAAGGGTCTGGTATGGATTTTTGGGGGGACCCCACGCCGTTTTTTTTTTTTTTGGCGCGGGGTTCCCCTTAAAATCCATACCAGACCTGAAGGGTCTGGTATGGAATTTAGGGGGAACCCCACGTCATTTTTTTTTTTAAATTTTGGCCGGGGTTCCCCTTAATATCCATACCAGACCTGAAGGGCCTGGTATGGAATTTAGGGGGACCCCCACGTCATTTTTTTTTTTTAATTTTGGTTCGGGGTTCCCCTTTGGGGAATTCCCATGCCGTTTTTTATCAATGAACTTCTATGTGTATTGTCGGCAATGCAATAGCCGCGGGTAGTTTTAAATGAGTTTTTTCCTTCAAAATGTCATTTTGCTGTCAGACTGTTCTAAACACAGGAAACATGCGCCCCTTTACAGGCACACTATAGACACCCCCCAGGTACGAAATTTAAAGGGATATTACACTTTTATTGATTGACTTTAAGTATTATTAAAATCACTGCTCCTGAAAAAACTGACGTTTTTAAAACTTTTTTTTGCATTGATCCATGTCCCCTGGGGCAGGACCCAGGTCCCCAAACACTTTTTATGACAATAACTTGCATATTAGCCTTTAAAATTAGCACTTTTGATTTCTCCCATAGACTTTTAAAGGGTGTTCCGCGGCATTCGAATTTGCCGCGAACACCCCAAATTGTTCGCTGTTCGGTGAACTTGCGAACAGCCAATGTTCGAGTCGAACATGAGTTCGACTCGAACTCGAAGCTCATCCCTAATCACAAATAATAGAAACAATAATTTGCATCTAAAGCTATATGTAGCTATATAAATGCCTGTTGGATAACTTTCCTACAGACAGTGGTGATGAAATAAAAGACACCAAAAGAAAGCTCTATTTGTGTGAAAAAAATGATAAAAATGTAAGTTGGGTACAGTGTTGCATAACCATGCAATTGTCGCTGAAAGCTGAAAATTGACCTGGGTAGGAAGGGGGTGAAAGTGGGCAGTTTTTAAGTGGTTAAAAAAAAATACCCTTAACCGCTAGCCGACCAGCCGATGTAGTTATACTGTAGGTATACGTTGGCTCTTTAAGACTCCATTGCAGGCCCGCAGCGTGTCCCCAGAGCTGATGTGCATGCCTGGCGGGCACGATATCCTCTGGGGAACCCTCAATCACTCGTGACAGAACAAGAATGGGGATGTGTGTGTGTGTGTGTAAACACACAAATCCCGGGTTCTGTCAGGGGAGAGGAGACAAATCGTGTGTTCCTACTAAGTAGGAACACACGATCTGTTTCCTCCGCTAGTCACTCCCATCCCCCCACAGTTAGAACACACAGTGAGGGAACACATTTAACCCCTTGATCGCCCCCTAGTGTTAACCCCTTCCCTGCCAGTGACATTTATACAGTAATCAGTGGCTATTTTTAGCTCTGATCGCTGTATAAATGTCAATGGTCCCAAAAAAGTGTCAAAAGTGTCCAACCTGTCCACTGCAATGTCACAGTCCTGATAAAAATTGCAGATCGTCGCCATTACTAGTAAAAAAAAAATAATAATAATAAAAATGACATAAATCTATCCCCTATTTTATAGACACTATAACTTTTGCGCAAATCAATCAATATACGCTTATTGTGATTTTTTTTTTTTTTTTTTACCAACAATATGTAGAAGAATACATATCGGCCTAAACAGATGAATACATTTTTTTTTTTGGATATTTATTATAGCAAAAAGTACCAAATATTGTGTTTTTTTTTTTTTTTTAAATTGTCACTCTTTTTTTGTTTATAGCGCAAAAAATAAAAACCGCAGAGATGATCAAACACCACCAAAAGAAAGCTCTATTGAAAAAAAGAAACAATTTTGTTTGGGTACAGCTTCACACGACCACGCAATTGTCAGTTAAAGCGACGCAGTGCCGTATCGCAAAAAATTGACCTGGTCAGGAGGGGGGCAAATCCTCCCGGGGCAGAAGTGGTTAATATCCCTTTAAATATTTAGTCTGGCTGGATTGACATTTTCTTTTCTTTCTCTCTCGCTTACTTTCCTCTTACAAGACCCGTACATTTTTTTTTTTTAGCACAAATGCACTAAAAAAGGTGTTTTCTTTAGGGTTTTTTTTTCCTTTTTGAATTATCGCAACGTTGTTATTACCTGAAGGGTGTTTTCTTGTTCTAACAAGTGTTACTCTCATCCTGACAAATCCTTTAATGTATCTCTTTTTCTCTTCTCTCCTATATGTGTCAAAAGTGGAGACCTGTCATCTAAATTCCTTTTCATGTGTTGCATTGACCGTACTTTGGTTGTTTTGGTTTCTCTTGACACCTGAAAGTAATTTTTCTATTCTTTAAGTGGTTGATATTAGGAAGAATACAATTCACAGCCTGCAAAGTACTTGACGTAGTTGGCGTGACAATAGAATCTACGTGACCATAACATATGACTCTCACTTGAAATGCCATGTTCTACTGTCTGTTTTAAAGCTTTTGGAAAATAGTAACCTTTGCTTTTGTTATCTCTTTTCTCTCTTTCTCCTTTTTTTTTTTTTTTTTCTGCGGTTCCTCCATTTAGGACAGAATTTTACTTTGCGACAGCTAGGCATCTGTGAACCGGCGTCCCGTCGTGGACTGGCATTTTGTGCAGACATGGGGCTTCCACACCGAGGTTACTCTATTAACGCAAGTTCAGATGCCGAGACTGAAAATGAAGGGGTGATGTCCCCCGAGCATGCAATGAGGCTCTGGGGCAGGGGGGTAAAGTCCGGACGCAGTTCCTGTCTCTCCAGCCGCTCCAATTCTGCGCTGACGTTGACTGACACCGAGCACGAGAACAAGTCTGACAGCGAAACCGGTAAGTACATTTCATCTCTTCTTTTCAAAGCAAATTACATATCTAAATTTGTACACTTTTGCTAAATAGAAGAAAGACATTTATGGGTTGTATAGGCTATAATCAACAGTTTTATTATATGGCTACAGTCATAATTGAGCGTAGAATAATCACGTAATTTTAAGGGCTTTTTTTGTGCTTATTTTGTGTTCTTTGCCCCAACATTTCATAAGTTTAGCATGCTTTTAAAGGCACGCCCATTGAAGTTAACCACTTGACCTCCGGAAGGTTTACCCCCCTTCCTGACCAGGCCATTTTTTGCGACACGGCACTGGGTTACTTTTTTTTTTTTTTTTTTTTTAATTATTTTTTTTTATTTAAGAAAGAAGGAAATAACAAAATTACAAAATTACAGGCAAGTAAAAAATGGTACAATAAATGGTGTATATCACAGAACAAGGATATACATGGTATATGGGATGTATGAGATACAAAGATGAGTGTACATAATATGTCGTATACCCTCCGGCAAGAAAAGGGCCATTTCCTGCTTAACATAGGTAAACAAGTCTCTATATCCAACATCATTACCCAAGGTGTTCAGGTTTTTCGCTATTCTTCAATGATAGGATCGTCCTCCTTGCTATGGGACAGCCTGGACATTGATGTCCCGGCTATCTCATGACCATGTAACGATGCTGTACCATTAAAAATCATAAACCTAGCCATAAATAGATAACGGAGAAAACAAATAGGGAAAGTAGAAGAAGAAAGAGTGATGAAGGTGGAGGGAGGTAGGGGAAAAAAGGGGGGGGGGGCAGGGGGGTGTGGGGTTACCCCAGGTCCGGACTCCTGTGTACAATATTCATCATCTAAAACATTTTACTTATGCTTTGACATAATTTCCGCAAAGGCTGTTGTGTATTTAAAGGCAAACCAGCAGGACCATATTTTTTTTACATAATCAGATTTGTTCCTGAAGGGAAGGTAAGGTCTTCCATATAATATGTGCGATCAACTTCCATTAGCCATTGGTGTAGCGTGGGTATATTTTTTTGTTTCTATAATCTGGGAATCAATGCTTTGGCAGCATTAAGAAGGTGAGGAGTTATGGATTTCTTATATGCTCCTACTGGCTTGCCTGTACAGTGTAACAGTACCACAAACGGGTCATTGGGGACCTCATCCCCTTGAATCACTTTAATCCAGTAAAGGATAGACAACCAAAACGGCCGGGCACTGGGTTACTTTAACTGACAATTGCTCGGTCGGTCCTACGACACTGTACTCAAATAAAAAATTATGTTCTTTTTTTCCCCACAAATAGAGCTTTCTTTTGGTGGCATTTGATCACCTCTGCGATTTTTATTTTTTGCGCTATAAACAAAAACAGAGCAACAATTTTGAAAATTAAAAGAATATTTTTTTACATTCTGCTATAAAACATATCCAATTAAAAAAATGTAAAAAAAAAAAATCGAATTTCTTCATCAATTTAGGCCAATATGTATTCTGTTACATATTTTTGGTAAAAAAAATCCCAATAAGCGTATACTGATTGAATGGCGCAAATGTTATAGCGTCTACGAACTATGGGATATTTTCATTATTTATTTATTTTTTTACTAGGAATGGCAGCGATCAGTGACTTGTAACAGGACTGTGATATTGCGGCAGACAAATCAGACACCTAACTGACACTTCTGACACCTTTTGGGGACCAGTAACACAAATATTAATGCTAAAAAATATGCACTGTCACTGTACTAATGACACTGGCTGGGAAGGGGTTAACATCAGGGGCGATTAAAGGGTTAACTGTGTGCCTAGGTTGTGCTTACTCACTGTGGGGGAAGTGCTTTGACTAGGAGAAGACAAAGATCCCTGTTCTTGCTTAGTAGAAACACAGGATCTGTGCCTTCCCTTCTGACAGAACGACAATCTGCCTTGTTTACATAGGCAGATTGTCATTCTCCTGTGTTCTGTGTAATCGGCAAGTGTCGGCAGACATCGAGTCCGTGGTACCTGCCGCTGGGCTCCCGTTGTGTACAATCATCAGTGGGAGCAGGTCGCCAGCAGCACGGGCGTGCGCCCCAGACCTGGAAGTGTCAGATCATGTACTAGGTACGTGATCTGGCGCAGAGCGGCTGCGCTGCCACAGTATCTGCGGTGGGTGGTCGTTAAGTGGTTAATGGGACCAAAATTGCATAAATCGGCCTGAAGAGAACCTACTGTACTTTTTCAAGTGACTAAACAGGTATCATTCAAAAAATGCTAGCTTCGAGCTCTGAGGTACAAAATGCTCAGGTGTGAACAGCCCTAGTTGTTTATGATTACCTTAACCACACAAGTGCTTTTTTTTACCTCTATTTTATATTATATTAACTTTTCAAAATAATAAATGCAGTAATATAGAGGTTGAATATAAATGAAGTGCAGTATAACACTTTTGGCTCTATAATAGTATAATTTGCATAAAGATGTACACATCCGACCAACAAGGGGGGCAACTAAGGCTACATGAGGGACAAAATAATTTCAGTCTCAAAAGAGGGACTCTGCTAATACATTTAACGCTACCCTCCTCCCAGACTGACAATGCTGCTGTCTGCTGTGCCTCCTGTGCTCAGCCCTTAAGAGTTGCATCTCACTAATACAGGAGGTGTGTTGCTGGCCAGATCACCAGGTGAAAACATAGGGGAAAAAAGCCAAAGAAAAGAAAACGGATACAGTCACCACATCTGATGATTGATAAGCTGCAATATAATACAGTTTTGGTTTTGGGTTTAATACCACTTAATGGCTTTCTTATTATTATTATTGCGATATGACATCAATTTTACATTGCTGGTTTTGATACAACTATTTTAAATGATTCCTATAGAGTTCACAGGGCTTCTTGATTACCTGAAATTTGAATACACAATTGTATGAATAACAATACATAATATAGTCACATTTCATAGACAAGTGCATTAGAAGAAATAAAAAATTACTGAACAGTTGGATTATGTCACAGAGCCAGAGCGTGTAAAGCTGTGGGCACATTGACCTGTCTATCCTCTTTTTGTGGGCAAAGCAATACATATTAAAGCAGCACAGGAGTGCCAATTTTTCTATATAACCCAGAGAATGCAGCTCAGGAGCAGAAAACCTTTCAATGCATTGATGGAGTGCAATAACTTTCAGTGCAGTATAACCGGCGTCTCTAAACTTTGTAAACAAAGGGCCAGTTTATTGTCTTTCAGACTTTGGGGGGGCCGGACTGTTGGGGCAGAAGTGGAAATTTTCCTGGCATCAGCGACAGAAAACATTACCACATTTGGTATAAGGTGGAAGAATAGGACCCCATCGTTGGTATCATTGGGAGAAATGGTGCCCAGTTGTTGATGTCAGTGGGAGAAATGGTGCCCCATTGTTGATGTCAGTTGGCAGAATAATGTCTCGTATCAGTAATATGTACTGTATTACGACAAAGTTGGTGGGACTTTACATGTACCTTGTGGGGTCTAATGAATGCCAAAACTAGTGAATTATGAAAGTAAACAAATCTTTATTTTACACATACATATAGTTTCATAAAAAAAAAAAAAAAAAAAAAGGAAAAGACGAAACTTTAAAAAAAATATATATATACAGTTACAGTTTGGTTATCCAGGGTATGATTAACCATGGCAGGAGAATCTGAAGAAAGGGCCTCAGATTTTAACACAAATTATGTAAAAACTGTAATGATATACAAATCAGTTATTAGCACAAAAATTCATATTGATATAAAAAAATAATTGAGTATTCTAACAATATTGTTAAATAATAACACAATTGTTCTTTGTCTGTTTATAGTAGTGTGAGGGGGAGGAAGATGGCAAGCATCTGAAAACACGTGCATATGCAGCCTGTGCTGTAAGTTTTGCACAAATTTTAATCAAAGGAAACATAACAGGCAAAAAATATATAAAGATTCAAAGGTTCACCTGTAAGAAAAATGGCACCAGCCTGATGGTTCTAATTGGTAAATTATTACTATAAACAGACATAAAACAAGTGTGTAATTATTTGACAATATTGTTAGAATACTCAATGAATTTTTTAATAGTAATATGAATTTTTGTGCTAATAACGGATTTGTATATCATTACAGTTTTTACATAATTTGTGTTAAAATCCGAGGCTCTGATGAAGTGGGTCAGCCCACGAAACGCGTAGGAAATTTCTTCGGATTCTCTCTTTTTGTTTACTTTTATAATTCACTAGTTTTGGCATTCATTAGACCCGCAAGGTACGTGTAAAGTCCCACCTCCCAACTTTGTCGTAATACAGTACATGCTTCTTTCAGGATGGAACCTTGGTAGGGTCATAATTATCCCACACTCATCCCCAATATCTCCTTATCTCGTATCAGTAATAGTGTCCCAAGGGCCAGGTAAAGGTGAGCAAAGAGCAGTGTCCAGCCCCCCGACCACAGTTTGGAGACCACTGCAGTATAAGATTGCAACACTATTCAATGCAGTGTAGGAGTGCAGTACCTCTCAGTGCAGTGCAGGAGTGCCATACTTATGTACAGATGAAAGAAAAATACTTATCCATACATTGCCAAAGACCAATACTTTTCTGTGCAGTGCAGGAAAGCAAAATGCAGTGTATGCGGACAATACACTAGCATGCAGAATGGGAGAATAAATCTTTTCCATGCAGTGCAGGAGAGCAATACTCTTCTGTGCAGTGCGCTAGAGAAATACTTGAATGAGGGACTTGCAGTTGTATTGAGGCTCTCAATGACCTCTAACCTGGTAAAATCAACTACACACCTTCCCCATACACAAATGACCAGATGACAATACTTTATTTGGAGTGGAAAGGCCATATCAGCCCTTTTATTTTCATAAAACAGCTTAACCACTTAAGGACCAAGCCTCTTTCTGAGATTTGTTGTTTACAAGTTAAAAACAGTTTTTTTTGCTAGAAAATTACTTAGAACCCCCAAACATTATACATTTTTTTTAACAGCCTAGAGAATATAATGTCAGTCATTGCAATACTTTCTGTCACACCATATTTGGAAAAAATACACTTTTTTAAATTAAAAAATAAGACAACAGTAAAGTTAGCCCAATTTTTTTATATTGTGAAAGATAATGTTACGCCTAGTAAATTGATACCCAACATGTCATGATTCAAAATTGTGCCCGCTCGTGGAATGGCGACAAATATTTACCCTTAAAAATCTCCATAGGCGACGTTTAAAAAATTCTACAGGTTGCATGTTTTGAGTTACAGAGGAGGTCTAGGGCTAGAATTATTGCTCTGGTCTACTGATCGCAGCAATACCTCACACTGGGTTTTTTATTTTTTGCGCTATAAACAAAAAAAGACTGACGATTTTGAAAAAAAAAACAATATTTTTTACTCTGCTATAAAGCATGTCCAATAAAAAAATGTAATCCAAATCAAATTTCTTCAAAAATTTAGGGCCAATATGTATTCTGCTACATATTTTTCGTGAAAAAATTCCCAATAAGCGTATATTGATTGGTTTGAGAAAAAGTTATAGCGTCTACAAACTATGGTATATGCAGTATACCAGAATTTTTTGTTATTTTATTTGTTTTATACTAGTAATGGAGGCGATCAGCGGGACTGGGATATTGCAGCAGACAGTCGGACACTAACTGACAATTTTGACACTTTGCGTGAACCAGTGACACTAATACAGTGATCAATGCTAAACAAAATGCACTGTCACTATACTAATGACACTGGCTGGGAAGGGGTTAACATCTAGGGCGATCAAAGGGTTGACTGTGTGCTAACCTGTGTTTTTGTGTAAGCTGTGTGCTGATTTTTCTAAGGGATGTAATGGATTGTATTCCCTTTGCAGGGACACAAAATCCATCACTTTCCAGCTGTCAGAACAAAGATCTGCCTTGTATACAGTATCTGCTATAGGGCAGTCCTTAATGGTTAAACACTTACATATTCCCAGGTACAACCTACTAATGCCAGGTACATACGGGTACAGTCGGTTCGGCAGGAACCGGATGACTTTTGGCATGTATGTACAGCTCCCTGTCCAAAAGAAGATGGTCTTATGACCAGCTTCTTACAAATTGACACACTGGAAAAACAGCATCTGATCAATGCTGGCAGCCATTGGTAACCAGTGTGTTGTGGTACATATAGCATAGCAGGGAAGACTGCTATACTAACATAGCCTGTGTTAGTACAGCAAACTGTCCGGTGTTTTTATTCAGCCTGCTGGGTTGAAAGAAAAAAAACGTATAGCGTGTACCAGGCTTTAGACCCCAATGTTACCAATGTACTGTTAGGAAGGTACACCCATACCTTAAATGGGTCCAACCCATATTCCTCCAAAATTTTAAACCAGCACCCCCTTCAAAGACCCCCTGACAACTGCTATGACAAATGAAACTACAAAGCCAGCACTCTGAAGAGTGCAGGAGAACAATACTTTTCTATGCAGTGCAGGAGAACAATTATTTTACTATGCAGTACAGGAGAATAATACTTTTCTATGCAGTGCAGGAGAACAATACTTTTCTATGCAGGAGAACAATACTTTCCCTATGCAATGCAGGAGAACAATACTTTCCCTATGCAATGCAGGAGAACAATACTTTTCTATGCAGGAGAACAATACTTTCCCTATGCAATGCAGGAGAACAATACTTTTCTATGCAGGAGAACAATACTTTCCCTACGCAGTGCAGAACAATCCTTTCTTTTGTAGCACAGGAGTACAATACTTTTTTTGTACAATTTGTTTCTATGTAGTGTAGCAGAACAATATTTTTCTATGTATTTCTGAAGAGCAACACTTTTCTGTGCAGCGATGAGATATCATTTCCATATGTCCGTATCATGCTGAAACGAAGGCAAAGAGAAATGTTAGAAAATAAGGTTGCAGTTTTCTCTGATGCTTTTGTGTTCCTAGTCAGCCTGACAGCAGTTTTCACCGTAAAGCTGTTCTTACATAAAGGACAGTTAGTTACATTTTTATTTTTATAAAAACATGACAGAGGTGAGATGGGTCCTAAAGATCTCCATGTGCCCTGGAAAGGTAAAAGTCAATGATCCCTGTGAATAGTTAGTATACAGAACATTTTGCATTACTGCTTTACCAACAAATCCTTTATATAGCTCATAAAGACACATTACCTTTTTAGATGTGCAGATTATAATTGTTCTGTATTTAATCTCTTTGTGTTTGTTGTTACATAGAGGAGACTGTATCCATCCAAATTAGGTAGAAGTTTATGACATCAACCAATGGTTATACTAATTCAATCAAGTACAGAATAATAAAACAACACTTTCAAACAATAGTAGGTATTTGCATACTGAGGTTTGGGAGCTTCCATCTGCTCTAAAGGGCTATTTTCATAAAAAGGGGGTCATGTGCTGGGAACTTTGTTAATAGGCATGCTTTGTAATGACAGGTTAGCTTTAAAATTATAACATTAAACGTATTGATCACTTACATGCTCTGTCTGGATCCATCAATTATAGCAAAGATTTCTATTCAACATAAATGAGTATAATTTCTGACACCTTAAAAAAACAGCAGACTTCTGAAGAGAAAATGTAGAGCCTTATTTACACTTCATGCATGTGGATGCCGTTGTGCATGCAGCATGAATATGCCCCATATTTCCTGTACCAGGGATATCCTGGAGAGCTCCATGCAGCTACCTATAGACATAAATTGGTGAAGGCAGCTATGCACCAATATTAGCGTAAAGCAAGGGCGTTGCTAGGTCTACAAAAGATCTGGGGCTAGAGCCCATAGGAGCATAGTAAAGAAAGTCATACGCTTGGGCGGGCATACACATGTATATACAGTAATATACATGTGTCTGTATATATCCCCAGAGAGCCCCCCACTTACATCAGGGTCCCCAGAGAGCCCCCCTTACATCAGGGTCCCCGGAGAGCCTCCTCCTTACATCAGAGTCCCCAGAGAGCCTCCTCCTTGCATCAGGGTCCCCAGAGAGCCCCCACTTTCATCAGGGTTCCCAGAGAGCCTCCCTGACATTAGGGTCCCCAGAGATCCTCCCCCTTAAATCAGGGTCCCCAGAGAGCCTCCCCTTAAAATCAAGGTTCCCAGAGAGCCTCTCCCTTGCATCAGGGTCCCCAGAGAGCCCAACCCACTTACATCAGGGTCCCCAGAGAGCCTCCCCTCCCCTTGGGGACCCCTGCAGAGACTCGGGGCTATGGGCCCCAGATTCGGGGGTATAGCCCCAAAAGCCACCCCCTAGCGACGCCACTGGTGTAAAATATGCACAGACAATGGGGTTAATTTACTAAAACTGCAGAGTGCAAAATGTGGTGCAGCTCTGCATAAAAACCAATGAGCTTCCAGTTTTGTTTTGTTTTTTTGGTCAAAGCCTAATTGAATCAGTGAAGTTGATTGGCTACCATGCACAGCTGTACCAGATTTTGCACTCTTCAATTTTAGAAAATAAACCCCATATTGTCCAAGACACACACTACCTGCGTTTGGGACATTACATCTGTGGGCTTGCACTACTTTATGTTAATAGTGGTGCATAACTGCATACAGCTGCCTTCACCCGTATATGTCTATGGGCGGCTGTAGACATCTATGGTACCAAAATTACGCATCATGTTTATGCTGTACAGGCAAGTGCATCCATCTTCAGGTAGCTTCACAATGGGGGTTATTTATGAAAGGCACTACAAGTGCAAACTACAAGTGCAAAGTGCACTTGAAATTGCACTGAAAGTGCACTTGGAAGTGCAGTCGCTGTAAATCTAAGGGGTAGATCTGAAATGAGGGGAAGCTCTGCTGATTTTATCATCCAATCATGTGCAAGCTAAAATGCTGTTTTATATTTTCCTTGCATGTCCCCCTCGGATCTTGTAGTGCAAAGTGGATTTGCCTTTCGTAAATAACCCCCTATGTCTATTTTTTGTTAGCAGGCTGCCTGCACAGGTGTATCTTTGGGAATATTTTCTAGATGAATGTCTATTTCTTATGTTCAATATTGCTCAGCGTGTTCTGTGCACAATGTTATTTCCGTCCTGTAAAATGAAATGTTGTTCCTTTGCAGGATAAACAATTGCCATTAGTGTATAAAATACTATATGTCTTTTATCAAAAGACCGATAATATAGTGGACAGTCTTCCATTTTTTTTTTTCCTAAAAGGTACATGCTATTCTTTTTTTGTTAAACCTTTTCCCAGACATACAATTTGTAAAGCAAGAAAGTGAAGTTTCCCGACCATTTCAAGTTGTTAGTGACTGCATGTGCTCAGACTGTTTCATTACCAAGTAAAGGATTACAGCAACTGAACGGGGGCTCTGCATTTCTTCATAGCTGGCTGCTTGCACGCCTGGCAGCAAATGAGTTACACTGCCCTCTATGTGGTCAAATAAATTATCACAATAGTTAGTCATAAAATTGTTTTCATTTATTTCTCGGGGCTTATCGGAGGCTAGTAATAAAGCCCCCTGGTAATTCCATTATATGTTGCGCTAGTTGCGTGACTGCAGCCACATTTCAGACTAAGCACAGACAGACTCTTTTGACCTGCACATATCCCACCTTTCCATAAAATAAAATGATCGGATTATACCTGTGATCACATGTAATTACAGCCTTGTCAGTGCTGCTTGTTAAACGTGCTACTTGATTTTGAAGACCATTAAAAACAGCTGATTTTCATCACCAACTCTGTCATTTCTCTGCACTGGTAGCTTTGTATTAAAAAATATATTTTTGTATTTTTAAATTGCAATTCCCTGCTCCTCTGAAGCAAAAGGACCGATGACTGTTCAGCCCTTGCTTCTTTATGCCCTACATCATCAGCTTAGTGAAAGGGCTCATAAACACAGTGGTCGGTTGCTGCAATGTGATGGTTTATATGCTGCCGAGATCAGATACCTTATCTATATCTGTCCCAGTAAACCCATAAAAAGGTAAACTATATTGTCAAAAGTATTGGGACGCCTGCCTTTACATGCACATGAACAAGCAAGGTCCATAAAGACATGGATGAGAGCGTTTGGGGTGGAAGAACTTGACTGGCCTGCACAGAGTCCTGACCTCCACCCCATAGAACACCTTTGGGATGAATTAGAGCAGAGACTGCGAGCCAGGCCCTCTCGTTCACATCAGTGCCTGGCTTCACAAATGCACTTCTGGAAGAATGGTCAAACATTCCCATAGACACAATCCTAAACCTTGTGGACAGCCTTCCCAAAAGAGTTAAAGCTGTTATAGCTGCAAAGGGTGGCCCAACTCAATATTGAAGCCTATAGACTAAGACTGGGATGCCATTAAAGTTCATGTGCATGTAAAAGCAGGAGTCACAATACTTTTGACAATATAGTGTACTTTGGAACTGTACACCTTTGTTAAAGAGGAATTAAAGGAGTTGTAAAGTCAGAAGGTTTTTTTATCTTAATGCCTTCTGTGTGTAGCAGCCCCTCTCAGCCCACCTAATACTTATCTGAGCCCCATCTATGTCCAGCAATGTCCACGAGTGTGTCTTGGCCATCTGAGACGCTCCCTCCTGATTGGCTGAGACACAGCAGCAGTGTCATTGGCTCCCACTGCTGTCAATCAAAGTCAGTCAGCCAATCAGGAAAGAAAGGTGGTGGGGACACCGGGAGCTGTGGCTCGGCTCAGGTGTCCCCATAGAAAGCTGCTTGCTGTGGGGGCACTCAACTGGAGGGAGTGGCCAGAAGCACAGAAGAGGCACCCAAGAAGAGGAGGATCTGGGCTGCTCTGTGTAAATCCACTGCACAGGGCAGGTAAGTATAACATGTTTGTTATATATATATATATAAAAGGCCTTTACAATCACTTTAAATATTAAAAATATGTTGGGGAAAAAAACGTTATTTGTAAAAAAAAAAAGGACACTCCTGCATTCATCATTCAAAATTATTTTACAGCCTCTTTTGGGCTCAAATTATTTTACGCATGCACCAAAATCAGCACATTCTCCTTATCTCTAACAATATGTACAAGGTATGGAAATAACACCAAAATAGCCCATGTGTTCCCCGTAGTCTGTGCCAAGCCTCCTAATCACCACCATGCATGCTACAAGAATAATACACTGTTCAAATAATTTGTGTGTATTAAATGGTGCAGATGCATGGTTAAAGCCACTATTGATCAACAAGACAACTGTCACTGAACAATGGTAGAGTATTTCAGTATGAGACTCTCCTTGGATGTGAAGGATCAGGAAAGGAAAGAGGAAAGAGGGTAAAAAGTTGCCTTAGAACATCTACCTCCGCTGAATATATTTAGTTTGTCCAATTTTTTATACATGCCTATATTTTGCAACAATTTCTCCTCACCTATAGGAATTATAACCTAAGGTATGAGAGTATACCTTATACCTAGCTATATACTGTAATACACATATACTAATAGTCAGACAGACAGTACAGGAATGCAGGAGACTAGCAGATGACCTGAATTAAGCCTGGAAAATCGATGGTAGTCCTTTAGTGAGCACCACACAGAAAATGACTGCATTCCTATTAAAAGATTAGTGTGTCTTTCCCATCGCTTGTAAAGCACTCAATGTAAGGAGTCCTTCTGCATTGAGTTCACTAAGATTAGTATCCCCTGGTTCATTTGCCACAGCTTGGTCACAGATGTTTAAACAGTTGTCCAATAGGAAACTACCTCATCATTCCAATGACCCTTGGGAACTCAGAGGCTTAGTGACTATTTTAGTTTTCTTTCAGGAAAGTCAATGCTAGTAAGTGAATTGGCAAGTACTTCAGCATCCAGGAGGTCTGTAGATCTTATAATACCACCGTTCAAAGGATGCCCAGGTGTAGAGGCTACATAAAAAATTCCTGGTAGGCAGGATTCCTGCTTTAAGATCATCTTTTGTTAAGAATCATTCAGTCCTCTTACTCTGGCTGGCATATTAATGGAATTCCAAGCAATGAAAGGGTTTATTTCAAAGTACCTCATCAATTATAGCAAGTTCATAGTCTCTACTGATTTAGAAAAATGGTTTCCAAACTAATCCAGGAGCAGTTCAATGAAGAGCTGGTCTGTACTTCAATAGAGGAAGTGAGAGAGTGGTGACTCCACCAAGAAGGATTTAGTCTGCTGTGAGAATCAGGGGGCTTTTTTGTGTGTTGTTTCAAAGTTCTCTTTTGTGGAAAACAGGGTGGGCTGGAGGGGATATTGCGCATGTCACCTGTTATCCTCTGCGGAGGTTTAAAGTGAGTAGCGATAAAGTTTATCCCCAGGGCTTGTTGATAATCAAAGATGTCTTTCTATGCTTCTCTTGAAGGCATCTCAAAGAAGTTACAAAATCCTAAGATGGATGAGCGAGCGTGCAGAATAGTTTATTACCATGGCTTAAGTCACTGAAGAACAAATTTGATCACGCTTTAAACTTTTTGGCTGATGAGTGCAATTGAAATCACAAGTAAAGAGAGGAGTGTGGCCTTTGATGTACATTGGGGAAATGAATTACACTGCAATTAAAATCCACAGAAGTACTTCTAAAGACTTAGCTTGTCATAGGGAAGTGTTTTTATTTATAGCAAAATTCAGGGGCCAAGAATACTTCTGGACATTAGAGTGTGGTCAAATGTTAAGAGACAATCTCACCACTGAAAGGTTTTTGTCTTCTTGGATGTCACGTGCACCCACTTACTTGCATCCTACAAGCGCGTATGTAGAGCGACCTGCAGTGACAGCACGTCGTTCTCTGGCTGCTAGTCTGGCATTAGGGTCAGCTCACTAAGACAAGTTGTTTTAACTGCTATATTTTTTCTTTTTTTGTAACTTCCTTGTTAAAATACTCAGATTGCATATATATATATATATATATATATATATATATATATATATATATATATATATAATTATTATATATTATTATTATTATTATACAGGATTATATAGCGCTTTACAATGTTAGGGCAGACAGTACAATTACAATACAATTCAATACAGGAGAAATCAAAGGTCCCTGCTTGTTAGATCTTACAATCTAATATCCTGTATATATATACTATATAACATATAGCATTTGTGTTTATTTTTACCTATTTTTTTTTTACCTATGAGAGGATTTTCAAGGCCCCTATTTCTCATGAATCTGTATTCTTCTTATAAAACATTTTATCTCCGCCATTAAATGCTGTTTTCTTTTCTTCTCAACAGGCGCCTCAGACAATCTTTTATAATTCAGAATAATTGTATTTAAAGGCACAAAAATAATAATTCTCGTGAAACTGTTAACCTACCTTGTTTCTATTAAACTCAGCTGATCTGTATAGCTAAAAATGGAAACACTTCAGCTCTGTATTCATTAGTATATTATTAACCCCAAAAACAAACATTTATTATATTACTGCTTATCAATTTATAAATGTGGCAGCTATATTTGCGGCTTCACAGCCTGTTTCCTTCTGCGCATGCGTTGCGTGTTCTGAATGGTCCCTGCTGTCTTCTGTGACCTGTGTGTCTCCCAGAAAGCAGCGGGGGGGAGGAAGGAGAAGGGCTGGACATTGCGTAGTGGGAGCAGATACCTGGATTTGACAGGTTTCCGCTCCCCCCTCTACCCTGAAAGGTGCCAAATGTGGCACCGGAGGGGAGGAGGAATCCGATCCGCGGAAGTTCCATTCCTGGGTGGAACTCTGCTTTAAGTCTGTTATTTTTCAACTTCTTTTAACCACTTGACCTCTGGAAGGTTTTACTCCCTTTGTATACAGAGCATTTTTTGCTATTCAGCACCAAGCTACTTTAACCCCTTCCCGGCGGAGGCACTCATTCGGGTCATGTGACCGCTGTGATAGGTTGTCACAATGATCACATGTTCGGAAAGCTGCTGATCGCTAATATGCATCGGGAGATTATCTGTACCCGCCGGCTACTGTGCTGGGAGCGCGCTCTCTGCACGGTAAGTGGTTTAGACAGGGCCACTTGGCATTAAGGTCCACACACCGAGAAGCCGCATATATGTGCTTAAAGAGTTTACCTGACAATTGCTCGGTCATACAACACTGTACCCAAAATACATGTAGCGCTTTTTTTTTCACACAAATAGAGATTTCTTTTGGTGGTATTTGATCACCACTGGCTTTTTTATTTTTTTATTATGTAAACAAAATAAGTCAGAAAAGGTTTAAAATGTTCTACTTTCTAAACAAAGTTAGGCCAAAATGTATTCTGCTACATGTCTTTGGTAAAACAAAAAAAAAATCCCAATAAGTGTATATTAATTGGTTTTTGTGAAAGTTATAGCCTCTACTAACTATGGTATACTGTATATACTGTAAATGTATGCAGCTATGACGCTATACTAGTAATGGCGATGAACAGCCACTTATAGTGGGACTGTGGCAGTGTGGTGGGAAATCTAGTGCAGATCCTCACTGGGAGATACACTAAATGACTAACTGACACTGACATCAATAGTGACACTAATACAGTGATCAGATATAAAACCACACACTGTAGTAATGACACTGGCTGGGAATGGGTTAACATCAAGGGGCAAACAAGGGGTTAACTGGGTGACTAACAAGTTTTATGTATGTTTTGCAGGAAGAAGAAATAGTCAGATCGCTGATCTGCGTACAGAATCCTGTATGCTTGTCAACACAGGACTCTCTGCTGTGATTGGCTACAGCTGATCAGCAGGTCTCAGCCATAAATCATTGGCTGGGACCTGCTGATAAAATCCTTCTGTAGCCAGTGCGGATTAATTACTTATATGTGATCCAGCCTGTCCCTACCACCTGTCCCTCAGTAAATGTACTGTGGGTGGGAACTGGTTAACAGACCAAGTTATTTAGCAAAAGTGACAATTAGAGGATTGATAGAAACCATTTACCACTGACAGGAGTGATTACAATGATCAGCTTTATTCATTTATGTAAAAATGTATCCCAAAAAGAAAAAAAAACTCTTGCTGTAACTGTTTAAAAAGTTTTATTTAAATTCCAGCTTTAATTTGTAAGTCAAGCCCATTTAAATTTACTAGTCTAACACTGTCCTCCCACCAGATTGACAATGCTGCTGTCCAAAGGTGTCTCCATTGCTCCTCTATCCGGAGAGAAGACACTGTGTGTGACATAACGTTTGTTAATGCCCAGATCACCAAGTTAAAATATAGGAGAATAAACTATTGCAGCTACCGCATTTAAGATTGGAAAGCTGTAAAATATTACTGTATATTTTGGTTTTGGATTTAATGACAAGTAGATGAGTAACTCAGAAATGTTACATTGTAGGCAATGGCAGATTCCACATCTCTTTAGTAGAGGTTTGCTTTAAAAGGTTTAAATTAAATATGAATTCAGACGCACACTCCCATGAGATCACTAAAAGTGAGATTGAAATGAGAACTTGCTCCTACTAAGTCATTACTAGTAACCTTAGGCCTTGCTTGCACAGGTGCCTGGGAGCAGTAAAAATAGCTAGATGACTGATCACTATACCGACCTACTGCCAGTTTTTATGTGATCACAGCAGATCACATGACAATTGTAAACAATGGATGGCTTCATTTCATGCCATCCATTATATACAATTGTGTTGCTAGCTGCGATTGGTTACAGTGATCACATGGTATAGACAGGGTCGATCATAGCCCATCTGTGCCATGTAATTAGCTTTGGTCAATCACACCTAATCACAACAAAACACACTGAACGAGTCAGTGTCATTCAGTAAAAATGGTTGCTTATGCCAATGAAATCATAATGTGCAAAAAAAATATGTATATGATCACTTCCCCAGAGTAGTATTGTTCTGGTCACAGTGTTTAAAAAAAAAATGTTACTTTTTTTTATTATTTAGATTATTTATTTGCAAAACTTTATAACAGAAATGAAGAAAAATGCATTTTTTTTCAAGATTGTGGGGTTTTTTTTTGTTTATATAGCAAAAAATAAAACTTCAGTGAAGATTAAATACCACCAAAAGAAAGCTTTATTTGTTTAAAAAAAAATGATAAAAATGTTTTAAGGGTACAGTGTTGCATGGCCATGCAATTGTTATCCAAAGTGCAACAGCGCTGAAAGCTGAAAATTACCCTGGTCAGGAAAGGGGTAAAAGTGCCCAGTATTGAAGTGGTTAATAGAAAATTCTCTTTGACTGGAAAGAAAAAAAAAAAAGACGGCAGAAAAAGACTGAGTAGTCCATCGAGTCTTCCCATTTTTTTTTTTTTTTTCATTAACCTTGTTGTCTGACTATAGATCTATGTTTATCCCAAGCATGTTTGAAGCCATTTACTATTGACTGTCTCACTACCTCTGTTTGTAGTTTATTCCAATCATCCAATCATCAACTACCCTATCAGTAAAATAATACTTTCTAAAATTAGTTTTAAACTTTCCTCTTAAGACCAATCTCCCTTTGCCCCTTGGACACCTTACACACAGGGCCATCCAGCTGCAGTGCATCCTACTAGGCATTTTGGTGCATCCAGGAGGGACAGGTGCAGAATCCAGCCCCACCAGAGGTAGCTTGTCAAAAGGCTATGACAGGCTGTGGTCTGCTTTCCAGATTGTTATCCTTGAAAGCATTGGGCTGTAAATGACGCTACCACCCAGAACAGTGTTCAGCCTCGTCCAGCCGCAGCCACTTTGACCAGTTGTCGGTGGTGCGGCTGAAAGCTGTACATGTCCCTCTGGGGTGCGCTACAACACCGGGAGTGACACACTGCAGCTGGATGGCCCCGTGTGCAAGGGACCTTACTGTCAACTGTTTGTATGTGTGTTTACCTGCAAATGTCTATATTAATTTTAAAAATTTTAATTATTGTCATTTATTACATTGATTAAAAAAAAACAAAAAACATTAATATCACCTTTGTTTTTACCCAGTTTTATCATTGCGTTTTCTTATCTTGACCATAAGATCCTAAGACTGACACATTGAGTTATCTTTGACTCAGAAACATACCAAATCTTGACATGAAAGGGGTTGTAAACCCTCGTTTTTTTTTTTTTTTTAATAACAAACATGTCATACTTACCTCCACTGTGCAGTTCATTTTGCACAGAGTGGCTCCGATCTACCTCTTCTGGGGACCCCTGGCGGCGCTGATAGCTCCTCCCCACATCGGTGTCCACGTTGGAGAAGTGCTTTCCTTGGCGGACACCTATGCGGGCGCGCTCCCGAGTCCTGATTCTGCGTGTATTCACATGGAAAGCAGAACTTGGCCCCGCCCCCCGTAGGATGCATTAAGGTGAAAAATCACGAGGGTTTACAACCCCTTTAATGTTCTGGTAAAAGATGTAACAGATGATCATAGTAAAATTGCAAAGAGCAAAATAAAATAGGCCTGTCAAAATACAAAAATAAGTATTTTTTTAATTAAAAAGGTACCCTATAATGTCTATCAGTCTACTGATAGTGGTCCCCTATGTAGCATAGAGAGCAGGACTCCAAATTACTGAATTATATAATAACTTTACAGAATCCTCTATATCCAAAAATCAGGTTTACAGTGAAAATCCCAATACCATTAGCAAAATGGTATTGATGGATGCAGGGATCTCAAAAGTTGCAGACTCTGAAGAATGATATCACCCTTTCGCCTTTCAGCTTGGTATAGTAAATGAACAGAATTAAAAACACTTTGGCAATATATCTCCTTTTTTCAGCCTCTGACTTCTGCTTTAATGGAAGCCCTTTTCATTTATTGCACACAAGATGGACAGAATTAACTATATTCTTCATTGTGTCTACCTGATTTTTTTAATTTTTGTTTTTGTAAAAAAAAAAAAAAAAAAATCTGCATATAACATCAATAGTCAGGTTGTGGGTTTTCAAATAATATTGACTCTACAGTTGAACTCCATCTGTAAAGCTATACCGGATCTCCGCATACCAATTTATTAATAATTAAAGCAAGCCATAAACTGCAACATAGCTTTGTTCTGTGTGATATTGTTTGATGGTGTCTGCAGCACTTTAGAATCGTTTTCAAATGATGTAATTGAATTAACTCGTTAGTAGCTTTCAGGGTTCAACCTAAATTGGTAAGGATAATATACAGTATATATATTGAATATTTTAATGTATTCCTCTGCATAGAACTAAGAGTAAAAAGTACCTTGTTATATCCTTTAAAATATGCTACATCAAAGCCGCATAGGCTAAATGTGATGCTGTAGGCCAGCTGGGGTGTTTTAGGTACTTTTCATGTAACAAATGCTGAGATCTATTTTTTTTAGTTGTATCTTCTATACACACAATGAGGGTCAATGGAGTAACTTAAGATACAGCAGACTGTGCTATTACTGTGGGGTCCAGCAGCACAGATGGCCTTATAGAGTTGGGTTGAATATATGATATGATCTATCTATACATGCAACAGAAGTATGAGAAGTATTTAAAAACCACTTGCCGGCGGATCTGTTTACGATAATGGTGGTCTCTGCAGTGGATTCAGCGCAAGATCACCGTTATCGTCGGCCGGAGAGGGGCCACCACCCTCTCGCCGCTCTCCCGCACTCTCTGCCGCTTACTGAAGCCGTCGGCATACCCGTGGCTGGGTATGGAGATGAGTGAGGGGAAGATGGCCCCCACCCATCTCCATACCATAGCAGGGCGGAAGCGACGTCATAACGTCACTTCAGCCCATACGACTTAAAGGGCCATTTTTTTGTTGTCATTTTTTTAAATGACTTTTTTTTTTATTGAAGTCTAAATATGAGATCTGAGGACTTTTTGACCCCAGATCTCATATTTAAGAGGACCTGTCATACTTTTTTCTATTACAAGGGATGTTTACATTTCTTGTAATAGGAATAAAAGTGACCCAAATTTAAAAAAAAAAAAAAACAGTGAAAAAATAAATAAAATCAAGTAAAATAAATAAGAAAAAAAAATGTTTAAAGCGCCCTATCCCGACAACCTCGCGCAGAAGTGAACGCATACGTGGGTAGCGCCCGCATTTGAAAACAGTGGTCAAACCACACATGTGAGGTATTGCCGCAATTGTTATGCCGCGTACACGCGAGCGGATTTCTCGTCGGACTGAACTCCGAAGGACTTTTCGACAGAGTTCCGATATAGTTCCAACGAAATGGACTTGCCTACACGCGATCCCACCGAAGTCCGATCATTTCGAACGTGATGACGTATGACCAGACTAAAAAAGGAAGTTCAGTAGCCAGTAGCCAATAGCTGCCCTTTCATTGTTTTCGGTCCGTCAGACTAGCATACAGACGAACGTTTTTTTCGATAGGTATCGAGTTCGTCGGAAAGATTTGAAACATGTTCTATTTCTAAGGTCCGTCAGATTTTTCAACAGAAAAGGTCCAATGAAGCCCACACACGATCGGAAATTCGTTCCATCGGACCTTTTCTGCCGAAAAGTCCGGTCGTGTGTATGTGGCATTAGAGCGAGAGCAATAATTCTAGCCCTAGACCTCCTCTGTAACTCAAAACATGCAACCTGTAGAATTTTTTTAAACGTCGCCTATGGAGATTTTTAAGGGTAAAAGTTTGTAGCCATTCCATGAGCGGGCGCAATTTTGAAGCATGACATGTTGGGAATCAATTTACTCGGCGTAACATTATCTTTCACAATATAAAAAAAAATTAGGCTAACTTTACCGTTGTCTTATTTTTTAATTAAAAAAAGTGATTTTTTTTTTTTAAAAAGTGCGCTTGTAAGACCGCTGTTCAAATACGGTGTGACAAAAAGTATTGTAATGACCGCCATTTTATTCTCTAGGGTGTTAGAAAAAATGTATAATGTTTGGGGGTTTTAAGTAATTTTCTAGCAAAAAAAACATGTTTTTAACTTGTAAACACAGAGTCTGAAAAAGAGGCCTGGTCTTTGGTTAAGGAAGGGAAAAGGTTTAGATAACATGTACCTCAAAACTTGATGCCATGGGAATGTATAGTGTATTCCAATGTGGAGGTCTCAATTATAAGGGGATTGCCTTTATGTAGAACAGAGGTGTCCAACCTTTTGACCTTCCTGGGCCACATTAGAAGAAGAGGAATTGTCTTGGGCCGCATTTGGCAGGGCCCCTGCAGCCCATCCATTTGAATGGGCTGCTGCGCCTGCGTTTCATGCAGGAAAAGGGTCACTGCACCATTTTTGAATCGCAGAGGCCAAGAAATCGCATAGTGCTTTTCCACCATGCAATTTCTGCCAGTTCCCACAGCTGAAAAGAATGACAAGCAGCCCTGCGTATCTGTAAAAACCAGCATTTTTTGGTTGTGGGTGGTAGCGGATGAGGTAACAGCTGCATATCCTGCACCCACAACCACCTGCAATACTTGCAGTGTGAACCTAGCCTAAATTGATGGACAGTTTGTAAAATCCATGATTTTTAAATCTGTCTGTAAATATCTGTTACGGATATTCATGGATTTTACAAATTGTCCTTGAATTTAATGGCGGTTGGCAACCCTGGTATTTGTTTTGTGGGGAGGTAAAGGGGAGGTTGTGGGCGAGGATCATACCCTCCCCATACAGCCAAGTGGCACTTACTTTCCTAGCTCTATGTCAGGGGTCTCAAACTGGTGGCCCTCCAGCTGTTGCAAAACTACAAGTCCCATCATGCCTCTGCCTGTGGGAGTCATACTTGTAACTGTCAGCCTTGCAATGCCTCATGGGACTTGTAGTATCGTAACAGCTGGAGGGCCGCCAGTTTGAGACCCCTGCAGTCTATGTAGAATCCCTGCTTTAGCTGTTGCCAGTGCTTTTACAAAAATGGCTTCTCAAGCATCCCTTTAGCGGTGCTCATTCCTGCCTTCTCTGTGCTGCCATGGCTTTCATGCGAATATACCTAGCATTCCCTGCATCCCTCCATACTTGCTCACCGCTGTGGCTTTTCATCCTACACGGGTTCTTCCAAACATGTCCCTGGCGACATGCTGAACTCTCCTAGTCCGCAGGTTGGACACCCGTGATGTAGAAGTTTTGAGGTTTAGAGTACAGTCAAATGATCTATATTCGGGAAAGGATCATTGAAAGTAAAAACAAAAATGAAAGCAAAAGTAGCCATTTTTGGGGTAAAGCAACATTTTTAGTTCCTCACATTGATGCCTGGGTTCATAGACACACCACTAATTTATATAGGGAGGGTGTCCACTGCCCATGTCTGCCCATGAAAACTTATCTTGACTCAAAAATTCTACAATGCAGGTTCAAACACTTTCTAGTATTCATAAGTGTAGGCACCAAGAAAGAAGCCCCATGCTAATTATCATCACATGCCTGAAAAAAGGGACTTTCATGGCCCCAAAACATTGCACTTTTATCACTTTGGAATAAAGCCTGTGTGGTGTGCTGGAAAATATATACACTGAATACTTATCTTAGGTCAAAAAGTATTTCATGCAGCCTCAAACTATTTCTAGTATTCATAAGTGTAGGCGCCAAGAAAAAAACCTCACTTTGACTAGGTGTTGTGACCTCTGCTGTTAGTATATGACACCCCCCTTCCCCAAAGAACCTACAATATTAACATTTTTGTGATCAAGCAATACCAGTGTAGGAGCGGAAAATGTAGTTGCAGTGTAGTATTTCCTACATTATTATAATATAGAGGTTAGCCTTTAAAAGATCAACACAGTGCTGGCATGGACATTTGATGTCATGTCAATGGTGGGGCATTACAAGGCAAAAAAACTTTGAGTAGAAATTCAGCCCATCTGGTTCAGTTAATGTAATATGTTATCCTCACTGCTAGTGATAATTATTGTTTGATGACTACTATCTTCTAGCTGTGAGTGTTCATATCAAATAAAAACAGCTTTGGAGAGCCGCTGAGATGTAATTTTTCCATAGAAAATAACTATTGTGTTCCATTAAGAATCTGGTACAATTTTGTGTTCTTTAGACATGCTGGGCAACGGACAGTAAGCAGTATAAAAACACAGGACAAGCACATGGTTAAAACATTGGACAAAGCTGCATGCATTATGAGAAGGGAATCCCTTACGTAAACAGTCTACAGCGTAAGCGACAGACAAGCAGAAACAATAGAAGTAAACATGCTAAGTGCATTTTCCATATCAGAGTTAAGTGCATTTCGTGCAGCGCTGAGAGCGATCAGAGTAGGTGTAAGTGCATTTAGTGTGGCAGAGAGGGTAATGTAATAGTTGGTCTCAGTGGGGAGGTTACGGAAAAGTTTGCAAAGATAGGCCTTGAGTCGTGATTTTAAAATGAGAAGGATGATGTCTAGAATGGATAACATAAAGGAAGTGCTGTAGGCAAGAAAATGGATGCAGTATCTATAAAAGAGGAAGAGAACAGAAGTAATATGATGGTGAATATAATTCAAGTGCAACTAGGATGTTGGCATAACACCAACTCAGACACCTTAATTGTTGCATAAAGGACAGCTCCATGCTAAGCGATAAAGCAAGGAGAGGAACTGCAGGAGTTTAAATTACTGTCATCTCCATACGCTCGAGTCTGCCACTTAACTGAGGCAACAGAATAAGGGAAGCAGCACCAAGCTTCAGCATTTACAATTTGTGATAATTTTTTTCCTATTTTGTTTCCCTCTTCTGGCCTCTATTCAGCAAGAAAAGTGTAGGAGGAAGGGTGTGTAGGAGATATTGAAAGGTGTCAGACGAATCGCTATGATTCAAGAAACATCATAACAATCTCACCTTCCCCTTGTTGGCTGGTACAGTTAAAGCTGAACTCCAGGAAAATATAAAAAAACAAATGAATGCAGCTTTGAATTCATTATTTGATCCTTTAAGCTCCATGCACACTGGCTTAAAAATCGCTGCTACTACAGTTTTGTGTTCTGCCTGTAGAAGCAGCTCAATGTTATCCTATGTGTCCATGGACATTAGGACGATTACAGGCATATTTTAAGCTCAATGTTTAGAGGCAGGAAAAAAAAACCTTCTGGTTTGCATTTCTGATTGGAGTTTTTTGGTAGAAAAAAAACGCAAAACTTTCCTAAACTCCCCTAAACTCTGTACATAAAATGATTTATATATGAGCGTTTTTTAATTGAAAGCAGTTTAAGTGCCTAAAATTGACTTGGTGTCCATATCTTGCAGTCCCTGTACAGCCAAGCTCAAAATGAGGGAGGAGGAAGCAGCACAAGCATCTGTTCAAAAGATCATCAACTTTGGAAAGTTGTTCTTTGGGGGTGGAAATAGTGCTGAGCTAACTCGATTGGTCACTGCTTGTAGATATGAGGAAATGTGGGCAGGTGGGAAAGATGTTCTTCCCAAGGTTAGTGCATGGCTTGAGAAGAGAGTGGTGGGCCCTGTTGGGGCCTGGGCTGCTGCCTCAGGGTATGGCCAAAGGGTCAATTCCACGTATAATCAAGAAGAATGAATAAAAGCATGCTGCCTCTGAAGTTACAGTCGGCATTCGGATACAATTCTGTCCGATCTATGTGCCACAAGCAGACTCGATCAGGATTTTTTCCAATAACATTCAGCAGCAGCACTGAAAAAGGGGGAATTCTTGTTCCCCCGAAACGTGTTGGTTTTATATTATCGTTGCTACTCTAAATAACAAATGTTTTCAAACCTACATCCACTGGACACCAGGTGCTCCTTTACATTCACTCTTCTCAACTTTGAAAAGAGATGCTTCAAATGAGACATTAAAAGTATGTTGCAAAATCTGATTTGCGCACCACATCCTGCCCTCTAATCCCTGTTTTGTAGAGTAGACCAAAGGTGCGCTTCAAAAAGAGCTCTCATCAAAATGTTAAAACTTTTATCTAACCTCCCAGGTGACCAAGTGCATATAGCATGCATTCTGATCTGTGGCCCTATTGCGGATTGAAAGCGTTTTTTTCTGTTAATGCTTGCTACAGCTCCCACCCTGTCTGTAGCCCAATTTATGGGCCTTCCTGTGGGGTAAGATACAGCCAGACAGAGCCCCTACTTCCTCTCCAAGCTGACTGCCATTATACTGTTATGAGTGAACAATCAGCTCTGTAGGGCTGTGTGATAGAGCTGCTGACTGCTAGTAAACACCAACAACTCTATCACACAGCGCCACAGTTCTGTCTGTTTATTCATAATAGTAAGAGATCAATTAGTGAAGTGGGGCTGTGTGATTTTTCTGCCAGGGCTGTGTTTGTTTACAAGCAGCCACAAATAGATCAAAGGCCCTCACAGCCCCACTGATCTGTTCTGCATGGTAGTGCAGAGACCAGCGCTGTCATTCACAATTCTGTGGTGGGCAGAAAGCAGTACACAAACCACGTTGCAACATGCACTTGGTCCCCTGGTGGATTAAATAAAAGCTTAAACGCTTTGATTGGATTTTTTCAAATCATATGTAAGTAGCACCCTCTAGTGTGTGCTAGAAGTAGTTGTTAGTGTACGAAAAGTTTAGCCAGGCCTGGGCTGTGACTCTGGGTCAGGGTTTAGTGACTCATCTGGCAGCTCTCTCTGACATCTGCCCCTGGTCTGGAAGTTTGCAGAAACTTCCAGAGCTGGAAGGTTGGAGTAAGGAGGGGCTGCCATTCATATTTATGTCTTGGCAAATACCCCGCAATGGGCCGGCAGGGGGCAGACCCTACCTCATAAGTAGACATGGGCCATGCCATCAGGGGAGTCCAGTGGAAGATGGAGATGGAGTGCTGAGGGGGCTGTCAGTGGCCCTTGAGGGTGCCCCCCATAGTCTGGGCAGATGACCTTAGGCCTGGGGCTCGGGTGCTGGAAGATTCCCCCTAAAACACATGGAGGAAATCCTTCCTGGAGGTATGGGAGCAGGACAGCAGGAGCAGGTCAGCACATCTGGGAGATCTCCTGAGAGTCAGGCGGGTGGATTGGTGAGTGTCAGTCTGGAGGACTGTGGGGTGAAGTTAGCCTGGAGGGCTAGAGAAAGGGGAAGCTGCAGCCAGGTGGGTTGTCAGTGCCTGAAGAGTTGGTGCTTGGATCAGTAGCCACAGTAGTAATTAAACTGGACACTGAAATGATACTACACACCTAAGGAGCCTTGGGTTCCTGCCTGTTATGGGTTTTCACCTGATTAGGTGACTGTTCTGCGAGCAAGTGTGTGCTGGAGGAAAAAGAGGAGCTGTGTATATAGGCTGTATATAGGAAGATTATCCCTGAAGTATTCTTGAAGTCAAATGGGCATCCCATAACCTCCCATCCCTATCCAAGTTATAGCCTTAAATAAACAAAAAACAAAGTCACGGACTGTTGTTTGACTCAAGTGTGCCTGTCAAGATTTGGTGTGCCTGGCTGTTCCAGGATTGGGAGATTCCAGTTACTTGCGGCTCCTTAGGGGGTGCGCTGCACATATTTTTCCTTAGACTCTACATATTACAATAAAAACATTTATAAAATAGTTTACACTAAGCTGATCATATTCACAAATCTATCCTTAAAGAAAAAAATAAAAACAGCAAAAGTGTTCCTAGCCTCAGATATTCTCTTTCACTATAATTCTCTCTGCAACTGTGGAAATGAGGAGTAGCAAGATCCCATAATGAGCTTGTGTTCAAATAATCTTATGTTTATAAAGTAAAAGTTTTCCGTAATCAAAAAATTCACCAAACATGCTGTCCTAACATGATGCCTGGTAAGTGAAATAAAGTTTCATTCTCCATTGAAGTCACAATGTATTTACCATGGCTACAGCTGCTGCAATTTAATTTGCTCAGCTTGAGTTGGAAGCCATAATATGGTCAGTTTCCTACTTCTGTTTACAGTGCTGCGATTAAGCATCTAGTGCAGGTTTGTCTGACATATGCTGGCAATTTGGAATGCATCTGCTGCCGGAAAGGTACTGCCTGATAATATATACATTGCTCTGTTTATTTACAGACAGTGTGCCGCTCTGAATAAAGACATGCTAGCCCAGTAAGGATGGAAATGAACTCTTTACTAAACAAAATGTCAGCCAATTCCACAATGTGCAAGCAGAAGCAAAGAAAAATGTTCTTCTGTATCTCTTGGTTTAGGGAGCTGTTACAGATTTTATTTTTTTCTTGGCTACGGTTTTTTCAATATCCAGCCTAAAATATGCTGCCTAATCCTCTGTGACATTAGAGCGTTACTACACACAGTTACTGACTTGCTTTATTGTTCAGGACAAAACATCTTCTGAGTCTTGAAATGTTTAAAAAATGTAGGCCAAGGAAAGACATTTGTAGCTGCTGTTGTTCAGAACATGTGTTGTGAAGGCTCAATATATATTTTCACACTCGGAACAAAAACCTAACAAAGAAAATGTATTTCATTTCCTATTTATTCTTCATTCTTTTCCATTAAAGAGGAACTCCAGGAAAGGCTTTTCAAAACCTAGCTGCCCCTTTAACCAAGCTCCCCTGCAATTTCAGAGAAACAGTATGTACTAACACTTAGGGGCACAAATGCCATCAAAATGAAATGTTATGGGCTATTTTCTCTCCCAGTTTGATGTTCTTCATTGATAAGAATAGCATGAATCAGGATAATACTGCAATATTACCACTAGATGGAGCGGATGATCATGGGAAATAAATACTTATTTACTATAATCTTCACCTCCATCTAGTGGCCTTTCTGCTGAGAAGCAGGACTATTGAAACAGGCATCATCCCTGTGAGGATGTTTTCTTTCTCTGTGGACATGTCATAAACGGATAGCAGTAACTGGACATCCCTTGACTCCCTACATATATAGATATCCCATTCAGTCACTAGATGGCACTGTGCATATAGGAAGCCTAGGATTTGCAGCACCAATAACAAACTTCCACATACTAAAGAAGGTGGGCTTCTGGAACTTACATAACTGCATTTTGGTTTACAAGGATAGCTTGTGTGCTTACTGACGATTTGAACAGATTTCAGCAAATACTTACAATATGGACATGCATATGTATATTACATATTGTCTAAGTCTGGATTTAAAGGATTAGTTTACCTATAAGTCTGTTTTCAAAATGCCTGAACCAATTGCACCTACCAGAAATGGTATGCATTGTGTCCCAAGTCAGAATCTTGAAAAACGACCTACTCATGTGTTCTGCTATGCTGCTCTTCTATAGAAAACTCATAGAACGCTTGCTGAGATGATATATCCATGTGATCAGACACTGTAGTTTAGTGCCCAGTATATAAATACACACCCCCAATTCCTTCAAGAAGTAGTGTGTGAACGCGCTCGTCTCGCCACATTCTATGCAAAGGAATACAGAGAGAGCAGAGCGTGCACGTGAATCTCTCAGCTACACAGCGAGAAGTATTTAATCTAGGACACTGATAATTCAGCTTATTAGACATTTTTTGCCCTCTGTTTGCAGATGCCCCAAGGGGCCTTCAGGTAATGGAAAGTAATGTCCAAGAATTTCATGTGACAGCACCATGCTTCATACTTGGGAGATGCCCCTAGGATTCACTATCCAGTTTGCCATAAAGGTAAACTGACTCTTTAATCGTTAAAGAGCCACTCAAACAACACAGATAATTACAAAGTTGAAACACCTATATGAAATTGTTTAATGTCCTAAACTTAAATGAAATAAAAATCCTCTTAATATCCTTATTGTGCTTTGTGCTAGAATAGCATAAGAATATTGGCTACATTTTTCAAGCATTCGCTATTACAGGCTCCCCTCCAGCCTGCTGACTGGGCCACTAGCAAATGTCACTTTATTGGTAGTGACCAATCTAAGTTACCTTCTTTCTGTTAAACCATCTACATCTAGTGTTTCAACTTACAGAACAGACAATCCCACTACAAGCATGATTTCAGCTTTTATTGCTGTTGTATGGCAATTCACTATTAGGACTATGGATGAGCTCATGTGAGTTTGGATCCTAGTATGAACCCACCTGAGCTATCCTAACAGGAAGTTATCACCTGTACTGCGCCAATCACAAGCAGCTATGGCATGCCCTGCCCTGCTGTCTCACGTATACATGCCCCTTATATATGTGCTGCTGGGGGACAGGGGATGCCTGCGCCGCTTATGATTGGCCCAGTACAGGTGACTACTTCCTGTTGGGATAGCTTACCCAGATAGCAAGGATAACTTGCCACAAATTTGTGGCAGTGTTGAATTGTAAGTCTTGTTAACTTGCTGCACATTTTCACCGCCAACTTGCAGAGCACTTGAAGCACAAGTTCTAGTTGACACTTTTCCAATTTGTAGCACATTTGAGTGGCAAGTCTGTAGCAAGAGCAAATTGCAATGGTAAGTCCACAGCAAGAGCTCTGCAAATCACAGTGACCCCTGTTGCACAACATAACTGAACCAGAACTTGCAGCAGACCTGCAGAAAGTTTGCAAATAAAGTTGATCTGGAGTCATGCAATGAGAACTTGCTGCAATTGTGCAAGAAACTTGTGAAGCCTGACAAGTCTAGCAATAGCTTAGCAAGTCATTTTCAAACCTACAGCTCAATTGCTTGCTATCTGGGTAGGTGGGTTCAGACTAGGATCTGAACTCACCTGAGCTCATCCCTAATTAGGACACAGTTCAGGTAAATAAAATACCTTAAAGCGGAGTTCCACCTAAAAAAAAAAAAAAAAGTCAGCAGCTACAAATCCTGCAGCTGCTGTCTTTAAAATAAGGACACTTACCTGTCCAGGGCACCCGAGATGTCCTCACCCGAGTCCGACCTGTCCCTTAGCCCTGGGTGGATGCGCCGTCATTGCTAGTAAGTGAATCAGAAAGTGAAGCCTTGCAGCTTCACAGCCTGGTTCCCTACTGCTCATGTGGGAGTCGCTCTGCGCGTTCTGAGTGGTCCCTGCTGTCTTCTGGGACCTGTGTGTCTCCCAGAAGACAGTGGGGGGGCAGAGGAAGTGGCTTACTATGGGGGTACTTGGCGAGGGAAGGAGCCAGGAGCACGTGGGGGACCCCAGAAGAGGAAGATCGGGGATGCTCTGTAAAAAAACATTGCACAGAGCAGGTAAATATAACATGTTTGTTATCTCTATTTTTAAAAAATGGAGCATCTACTATCACTTTTATACAAATGGAAATCAAAACGGGATTTTTTTACATACTTGCCTGGGGTTCCTAGTGAAAAATAAATATTTATTCTCTTTAACCACCTCAATACAGGGCACTTACACCCCCTTCCTGCCCAGGCCCTTTTTCAGCTTTCAGTGCTGTCACACTTTGAATGACAATTGCGCGGTCATGCTACACTGTAACCATGTGAAATTGTTATCATTTTCTTCACACAAATAGAGCTTTCTTTCGGTGGTATTTAATCACTCCTGGTTTTTTATTTTTTCCTAAAAAAAAGACCAAAAATTTTGAAAAAAAAAAAAGTTTTTCTCAGTTTCTGTCAGTAAATTTTGTAAATAAGTAATTTTTCTCCTTCACTGATGGGCGCTGATGAGGCTGCACTGATGGGCACTGATGAGGTGGCACTTATGGGCACTGATGAGGTGGCACTTATGGGCACTGATTAGGTGCCACTGATGAGGAGGCACGAATATGCCACACTTATGGGCACTGATAGGTGGTACTGATATGTGGCACTGATGAGCACTGATAGGTGGCATTGATGGGTAGCACTGGTGAGCACTGGGCACAGATAGGTGGTACTGGTGGGCACAGATAGGCAGCACTGGTGGGCACAGATAGGCGGTATGGATAGGCGGCACTGATGGGCGGCACTGATGGGCACTGATGGGCATTAATGGGTGGCATTGATGGGCAGCAGTGATGAGCATTGATGGGCAGCAGTGATGGGCATTGATGGGCAGCACTGATAGCCAGGACTGACTGGAACCACTAATGGCCACTGATTGCTGGCACTTTTGGGCACTGATTGCTGGCACTTGTGGGCACAGATTGGTGGCAATTGTGGACACTGGTTGGCACTGATTGCTGGCAGTGGTGGGCAATCATTGGTGGCACTGGTGGGCACTTAATTGTAATCAGGGCACTGATGATCAGTGCCCTGATTACATACCTAGCTGTCCCCTGTGAGGAGAGGCTGCTGATCGTCTCTCCTCTCCTCACACTCTATCAGTGTGAGGTGAGGAGCGCCAATTACCGGCATATCCGTGTTTACATGTGACCAGCTGTGACTGGACACAGAGCCACGGCCGCCGGGGGCGTGGGGCACGCAGAAGCGGTCGTTCTGGAAGGCCGTCATATCAAAGAACAAGAGCTGCACGCCCAGGCAAGTGGTTAAAGGTATGTAGACAGTTTCATTTATTACAAGTATTTATATGGTGACCACAATTTACACAGCGCTTTTCATATTGTACTTTCACATCAGTCTCTTCCCTCAAGGAGCTTATAGTCCAAGGTCCCTATCTCACATGCATTAGAGCCAATTAACATACTAGCATGTCTGGAATGTGGGAGGAAATCCACAGAAGCACAACAGAACATGCAAGCTCTATGAACTTCATGTACCAACAAGGATTTGAAGTAGGGACCTCAGTGGTGCAAGACAGAAGTGCTAACCACTAAGCCAGTGTGCTGCCAAGTTATACAAAAGGTTTTTATTTTCTAGAAAACCTTGGTGTGCATAATTGAAAAATGGTGAGGAATTTCAGTAAGCTGCAGGGTTTGTAGAGTAATTCAACTTTATTTTATCATGCAGCTAGCATGCCTGCCTGGATGTGTCAACAGGTACCAGGGTGCAGTACAATACATGGTCCTTTGTGCTGTGCTGAGTCATACAGCCTGTGTACACTGAAAACATCACTAACCATATAGCTTCATGAAATGTTAGTACAGTGGCAGACCAAAAAGATATTTAAACACTCATAGAGATTATTTTAAGCCACCTTTCTTCTGCACCACTACCTGTCAGTGTAATCCATCCACTCAGATATTAATGGGCTAGTAAATAGGCATGGGCTAGTAAATAGGCATGGCCATGGTGGCTTTCATGCTGCTATATCAGTGTTATGAAAAATGTCAATTCACCTCTGTAATGTTAAATCATTATACAGTACTATGTCTTTCTTTTTAGAAATTGGTGCAGGCACACTAAAAAAGATAACTTTTTTTTTTTTTTTTTTTACATAAAACTTCCTATGTACACTAGGGTATTTGCATAAACGTACAAACACACAGACATTGTATGCAAAAGTACATCTGGTATTCCTAGCTGCATCCCTGTTCTCTCCCTAACATTCAACACTTTCCCTGCCAGAGCAATTGAACAGCAGTTTAAATGAACCATACTAAAGCATCTGGCCTTGTTTGATGCTGCAGCCCATATTCACCTACTGCTTGTGTCTATTTAGCCATTCTCAGCCATGCTGAAAAAATGGAAATGCAGGAAGAAAGATAGACTATAAAAAGTGCTTGTACTATACCACTCTTTAAGGGGTACTTTTTGCTATAATAAATATCCCCCAAAAATATATTAAAAAAAACTATTTTTTCTTCAGTTTAGGCCAATGTGTATTCTTCTACATATTTTTGGTAAAAAAAAAAATCACAATAAGTATATATTAATTGGTTTGCGCAAAAGTTATAGCGTCTACAAAATAGGGGATAGTTTTATGGCATTTTTATTAATTTTTTTTTTTTACTAGTAATGGTGGCGAGCTGCAATTTTTATTGGGACTGCAACATTATGGCAGACACATCGTACAATTTTGACACATTTTTGGGACCATTGGCATTAATACAGCGATCAATGCTATAAAAATGCATTGATTACTGTAAAAATGTCACTGGCAGTGAAGGGGTTAACACTAGGGGGCAATCAAGGGGTTAATGTGTTCCCTAGTGTGTGTTCTAACTGAAGGGGGATGTGGGCTGTGCAGGGGAGATGACAGATCGCTGTTCATACTCTGTATGACAGACGATCTGTTTGTTCTCCCCTCAGAGAACCAGAAACTGTGTGTTTACACACACAGATCCCGGTTCTCCATGTGTCAGCGGCGATCGCATCAGCTCGGTTGCGAGCGGGGGGCACGTGCCCCCTAGTGGCCACAGGGCAAAGCAACGTTACATAACGCCGTTTCACCCAGCCGCACCATTCTGCCGCAGTACAACTGCGGTGGCTGGATGGCAAGTGGTTAAACAGTATAGGGACTTTTTTTTATGTTTTACACAGTTATACCTGCAAAAGGAGCCAGTCTGAAGTGATATAGCAGGGCTTAATTTGGAGTTGTGAGTGATCCTGTTCCCTTTTGTCTTCCCCATTTATTCTGTTACAAACTTATTGCATACCATATAAATACAAAATAAGAACAGGATCCTCTCATAAAGGATGTTGCATATTTAGGACATGGGATACCCCAAAGATTTCACCATAAGTCCCAACATTTTTGGGTGGCTTAATTGTCTGGCTTCTAACAAAAGCTGAAATATAAGAATCAAATACATTGACACATTCTGAAGTAACATTCTCAGGTCAAAATAAAATAATTATTTTGAGTTTGCTGAATAAAGTTGAGCTGAATTCCTGAACATGCATATCTGGGCACCTATAAAAGTGTCTGAAGGAAGCCAACAGCCAAGCAGACTCTCCTGCTAGTTCCATTGTATTGCAATAGTAAAAGTGAGCAGAACAGTTTCTGGGTGCATCAGGAATTGCTATTTTTTTTCTTTTTTTGAGACACTGACAGAAACTATCAGACATCCTATTTCATGGAGACTGGAAAGCAGAGACACATTATAACAAGTTTACTTGTAGATCCAATAATAGAATCAGCTCACATTATACTTATTTCATTGATTGGCAACCTTCCTGTTGGGTATATATGAATCATACTAAAGAGTGTGTTTGGCTGTGTTCCAAATCTGAAAAGTGAAAACATGTTGTACTCCTTATTCACAGCCATCATTAAGCCTTGGGGCAACCACATAAAATATTGTCATCATTCAATATGAGAGCATACAATGCACAAAAAATTGAGTAGGTAGGATTAAGATAAATATAGATAAGCTCAGCTCCATCATAAGACATTAACTATAAATGTGAAAGTTGTTTGGCTGCATGAGCCACTACAGTGAAAACCCTGTCAAATTGGGTGCAGGTTTAATGAATGCTTATTATCTAGCTTTGTCTACTCTATTACCTCATTCTGTATTATGCGACAAGTCATAAATCTGGGAAATATTATCAAAATTAGCAGGGAACTCCAATCAAGTTAAAAAAATCTCCAGTAAAGCAATACAGCATTTAAATGTGCGAACTAGATATATCTGTATTAATGGTGAGAGCTGCAGTGGTCCTTCTAAACAATCACAATAAAAAATGAACCATCATTATTCTTAAGAAAACAACACCCACCCCCCCGCCCTCCAAAAAAAAAAGACACCGTTGTTACCCTAGCTTTCTAAATACTTAAATGTGTGTTTTTTCTGTTTAGTAAGAAGTTCTGGAATCTTTCCACTTAAATCGCAGATAGTATACAAATTGTCAGCTCCCCTATTCTCTATACCGTCAAAAACGATGGGTCTGTGCTCAACTTTGCTTTTTTGTTCGTCTTTATTTAAATACATTACAATGAAGCTGTATTATGTTCATATTTTAGAAACTATATTGGTTTGGAATCAATATTTTTTAAAGTCCTTTTTCTATACCTTTATTATTTTTTAAAGACTTTACATCTCACTCCATATAAGTTTTACTAAACGTTCTGTATTTTCTAAAGCAAGCACACCCACTTTGAGGGTGTCTCTCTGTAAATGAAACCCACGGAGCTGTATACAGCAGGAAGAGAAAGTCCAACTCATGCATCCGTGTAACCAAAGCAGTTAAGTCTAGCTTAGTAAACTGGCAAAAAGGAGCACAACATTTTTGTCAATTGCCTGGAAACAGTAATCATGAACAAATAATGTATAAATATTTTTATATTTACTTTTTTTTTAAGAGTAGAATATATATATAGATATATTACAAAGACAAGAGTAGTATATAAATTCCTTTTTAATAGGAAACTTGTCATAAGAGCAATATGTAGACTTCCATCACTGAACTCTCACAATGAAAGTACTAGCTGCCTGTCTGTCATGATGAGGCAATGTCCTCAAATTCCTGGAGCAAAAAATAATATAGCCCTAAGGAATTCTGACTGTGTGTTTGTTGCTGGTGTGTGATTCAGAAGTATAGAAATCAAACATAGACAGGCAACTAGCATTACCAGATGGCAATCAGCAATAGCTGCCCCCATAATTATCTTGCAACAGTACTTTACTACTTTTTGGTTGAATATACAACTAAAAAATGTAAAAAAAAATAGCAGGTAACCAAGAAGAGTAAATGTGGAAGCTTTGGAAGTACTTGAATTAGTTTGTTTAATCGGTGCTTCCCCTGCCACCCCCTTAGCTGTCAGAAAGACAAAGTGGGCAAGCCATCTGGGAGATATCTTTCCTACAACAACGTCTGTCATAAATCCACCGTAAGTATTAAGTCTAGTGGTATGAAGTGATTACAAAGGCGACAAAAAAAATATGCATACTTTTTTGACTAAGCAGCCAAGGAACGTCCATGTATAATCAATATTCCTTTTTGATTTGTCAGTAAATCCAGCACAGTGCAAATCACTTCATATAGCAGCTTTTATTAGACGCTCTGATTCAACGTGTTACTAGCTGTAGGGTTTACCTTGTTTTCTAGCAATTGTTTTTCTCTACTTGTATAAAACACATAGTTCTAGCATTAACATTCGTCGTGGTAGGGCTCCATCAAATAGGTGTGTTGCCAGAAACCCACAAAAAGACAGGTGTTTCAGCTTGGCACCATGATCCTCGTATTCCTTCTTCGCTAAAGGCATTTGGCTGCACCAACTGCATCATAAAATAACTTCTGTCTCCAGGGAATAAGAGATTGCTCACTGAAGAAATGGAGGGGAATGGACAAATACTGTATAGAGAAAGTCTGTGACTACTAAGTGCATGTTACCTACAGAGGACGGAGGTGAAATCTGAAACATAATCAGAAGCATCACATAGCTTCAATAGACAACAAGTGTTCCTAAAATGGCAAACAACGTAAGCATAACCCTACTTGAATAAACAGCAGGTAATCTTAAAATGCTGAGCAATTTCAAGCAGAATTCATTTTTAGTTTGCTGTTTGCTATTTGCCAGGGGCATTAATATTAAGGCAAAACTTTTATGTTAGTTTTGGAGGAGTGAGGAAGGGTAGAACCTACGTCCTGCTTTCAGTGCTGTCTGTGTCCCCATTTAGTATTTCCTTTTCCTTCCTGTTCTGTCTGACACCTGGACAGGATGTGAAGAGAAATCTATATAAAGTCAACACATATAAAACAAAAAATATTCCGACAGAGATTCTAAACTTCACTCATTCCACTAGAAAATGTGCTTGCTGGATATACCCCAGTGGGGTAGTTTGGGGGGTTCCTTCACTTCCTATGCTGTCTGACACACCAAATGGGCACACATTCTATTCAAAACTAAAACATTCCTGTGCTAAAAAAAATCATATTTATTAGTGTATATGCAGCATAACTGCATTAGTACCAAAAATAGCAAGGGTTCAATTGAACTTTAATTATCAAAAAGTTATCTGTCTTATGATGTTCATCCCATATCAGGGTAGTCATACTCAATTCCTTGCGGGCTGCATCAGCATTACAATTGCCCTCAAAGGACGGGTTGTATCTGGGGTGCGCTATGTGCATAGTGCAGAGTTCGTAGATGCCATACGCACAGAGAATTCAGGGGTGCACTATATACAAAGTGTAGGGTTTAGCAGCATGCCACATACAGATTGCAGGGTTTAGGGGTGCACAACATACAGAGTGCAGTGTTCAGGGGTGTGCTGTGTACAGAGTGCAGGGTTTAGGATTGCACTATGCACAGTGTGCAACCCCAACCCCCCCCCCCCAAGCTTCCTTGCATCTTTCTCTCCTACCTGGCCTGGCTTTACTACCCATGTATTCAGCTCTTATATCTCCCTGTGTAGGCGGCTCTGCCTCATCTTGCAGGAGGATTGTTCTCTCTTGTTCAGGAGATCTGATCCTACTGTGCCCCACCATGGGTGCATGCAGGGGTCTGTTAGATCTATGAGCTGCTGAGAGCAAAGATGTCTCTTGAAAACAAGTGACAGTGGGGGGGCGGGGGGGGCAGGAGTCGAGGGTGAGAGCTGGAGGTGGTGGAATGGAGTTCTGTCACATTGTGGCTGCAAAACTGGGTGCGAGGGCCACATGACAAGGCCTAGTGGACCGCAATAGGCCTGCGGGTCTTGTGTTTGACATATGTGCCCCATATGATTTTATTATCTCACATCCTCAACAGAGACAAATCCCACATTTAATGTCAGCCAAAAGTTATCAGCAATATAATAATAATTATAATAATAATATATGTGCATTAACCATTACAAATTGACCCCATACATAGATTCTAAGCAATTCAAAAAGTTTGGTATACAATGTCACATGCACATCTAGTCTGTGAAACGTTCTCTGCTACCCTCACATGCATGTCACCAACCCTTCCTAGGTATATGACTGCATTCATACCTGTACACTTCAGTTATGCAAATGATGCATTATGAATGGCATACCAATGCACCGGCATACCATTTCAGCGCACCACAAAAATGGTACATTTTGCTCCCATTCTGTTCTATTGGCAGCTTATTCATTTGAATTGGCTACCATATTGCAAGTCACTGAACAGGTGTAAATCCAGCCTAAAGGTTGCCAGAGTACCTGTACCCATCAACATCTAACAGTGGTACCTTATAAAAATTACCAAAAAGCTGCACACAGAACCACAGAAATGTATTTTGTGATAATGCTGTTAGTCACTGACTGTAGTAGTGGTTCTAAATGTTTTTTTTTCAATGAATTTCAATTATTGAAAATATTCTAGAACCTAGAAGTAAAAGCATCAGGGAAGTTTAACCAATCATTATTTTGAGAAATAATTCTTTATGGTTTCTATAACTAGGGGGAACTGAATGAGTTTTGTCCTTTAGCTACATCCGTTTTGCTAGTCCCTTTTTTCTATTTCAAAAAGTAAGAGTGGGTGGGGGGTATCATCTTGTATTGTACCTGGATGTTCAAAGACTCCATGATCACCAAACACCTCTGCGTACACAAATTATGACATGCAGAACTTTAAGAATGTTTGCATTAAGGTAACAGGAGCAGAAATAAAGATTCAGCTGCTCTATAGTTTTTCATCAACTTTCCAACATTAAGACCCAGGACTGGGACAATGTCCTACTGTTACCCATCCCACCTCTCCTTGTCTGCAAATCAGCATCAGTATATCAGTATAAGTATCAAAAAAAAAAAAAAATATATATATATCTATAGATATAGATCTATATCTATAGATCTATATCTATCTATATCTATATCTATCTATCTATCTATCTATCTATCTATCTATCTATCTATCTATCTATCTATCTATCTATCTATCTATCTATCTATCTATCTATCTATCTATATAGATATATATATATATATATATATATATATATATATATATATAGAGCAAAACATATATATATATATAGATATATCTATAGATATAGATATATCTATATCTATATATATATAGATATATATATCTATATATCTATATATATATAGATATATATATAGATATCTATATATATATCTATATAGATATATCTATATAGATATATCTATATAGATATATCTATATATATATATATGTTTTGCTGTCCTACCAGAGACTGCAAAATCCAACATTATTTTCATGATTAAGTCAAGAAAAAAACATCCTGCTGGATCAAACATATTGTTATCTATATACCAAATTAAAGATTAGTGGGGAGGCTGAAAGGAACCGATTCTGAGCAAGGAGACCTGAAGTAAGTCATAAGCTACACCTTCAAGTATCTCTTTATGTGGAGCTAAAGAAGTTATTAATATTTGATACGTCTAGTGCTAGCTGCTTTAAAATCCAAATAATAATTGCATTTGCACGCACAAAGCAACGCATTTCTGCAGATTGCATCTGTGTTTTATATTTAAACATAATTAAGCTTATCTCAAAAAAGGCATTTTAAAGCCATCATTTGTAGAGAAAAGGAATAACGACTAACTAAATTCAGCTATTTTATTTGAGAATTCAATTAAGAATACTTTAATACTGGAATATATCAAATTGTAAAAAAATAAAATAAAAGGAAAACTACCATGAATTTTGAGTAAGAGCGCATTCTGTCTCATTATAGTAGAATTTACCCAAGAGTAATCTTTGATGTTCCTATGTTTACTTGCCTGCTGTTCCATATTGGCTTCTACAATTCCAATGTAGTTAAAGAGTCCTGCTAGTGGTAAAATGTTCTATGTTCTAATGGTGTTCATAGACACTAGAGGGCAGTTGGGCATACAGCTGAGTGAACACAGCTTTATCATATTTACTAAGCTCAATTCACATTCACTCGTCAAAGTGAATATTTTTTATAGTGAGTGAGCAGAAACCTCTATTGCCTTAAAGCGGAGTTCCACCAAAAAATGGAACTTCGCTTTAAGTGAAGGTGACCCCCTGACATGCCACATTTGGCATGTCATTTTTTTTTTGGGGGGGGGGGGGGATACTCCCTCTTTAGGGGCATCCAGCTCCCACTTCCTCCCGGGGCTCCCCAGAGCCGGAAATTAGTTCACCTCTCCCCCCTCCCTCCGTGCAATCTTCTGGGACACGTTACAGGTCCCAGAAGATTGCCCAGCAAATCACAGCATGCAGCGCAGCTCGGGCACCCACAGTCACAATGCCGGTGCCGAGGAGAGGAGGGGGAGAGGAGTGGGCCTTTCTTACGCCCGCATTGCTGGACTGTGGGACAGGCATGTGTCTGATTATTTAAAGTCAGCAACTACACTTTTTGTAGCTTCTGACTTTTATATGGGTGGAACTCTGCTTTAATAACTTATCCTCTCTTTTCCAGAACTAGCCTTTGACTCAGATCTTATCAAACTGAAAACAATAAATTCTCTATAAAGTCAACTTTAGATAAGAGATGCTCTAATGATTTTTGGACAGACACTTTTCACGTCCATGGCTGACACTTATTGGAAGAAATAATCAAATAAGTCAGAAACATAATACAAAGGCTATTAGGATAATCTGCTGTCAAGGGTGTCTATGAGTACCCCCCTCTATATACAGTATCTCACAAAAGTAAGTACACCTCTCACATTTTTGTAAATATTTTATTATATCTTTTCATGTGACAACACTGAAGAAATGACACTTTGCTACAATGTAAAGTAGTGAGTGTACAGCTTGTATAACAGTGTAAATTTGCTGTCCCCTCAAAATAACGCAACACACAGCCCTTAATGTCTAAACCGCTGGCAACAAAAGTGAGTACACCCCTAAGTGAAAATGTTCAAATTGGGCCCAATTATTCATTTTCCCTCCCCAGTGACTCGTTAGTGTTACAAGGTCTCAGGTGTGATTGACGAGCAGGTGTGTTAAATTTTGACGTTATCGCTCTCACTCTCTCATACTGGTCACTGGAAGTTCAACATGGCACCTCAAGGCAAAGAATTCTCTGAGAATCTGAAAAAAGAATTGTTGCTCTACATAAAGATGGCCTAGGCTATAAGAAGATTGCCAAGACCCTGAAACTGAGCTGCAGCACGGTGGCTGAGACCATACAGCAGTTTAACAGGATAGGTTCCACTCAGAACAGGCCTCGCAATAGTCGACCAAAGAGGTTGAGTGCACCTGCTCAGGGTCACATCCAGAGGCTGTCTTTTGGAAATAGACGTATGAGTGCGGCCAGCAAAGATTGAAGGGGTGGGGGGGTCAGCCTGTCAGTGCTCAGACCATACGCCGCACATTGCATCAAATTGGTCTGCATGGCTGTTGTCCCAGAAGGAAGCCTCTTCTAAAGATGATGCACAAGAAAGTCCACAAACAGTTTGCTGAAGACAAGCAGACTAAGGACATGGATTACTGGAACCATGTCCTGTGGTCTGATGAGACCAAGATAAACTTATTTGGTTCAGATGTTCAGTTGTCAAGCGTGTGTGGAGGCAACCAGCTGAGGAGTACAAAGACAAGTGTGTCTACAGTCAAGCATGGTGGTGGGAGTGTCATGGTCTGGGGCTGCATGAGTACTGCTGGCACTGGGAAGCTACAGTTCATTGAGGGAACCATGAATGCAAACATGTACTATGACATACTGAAGCAGAGCATGAACCCCTCCCATTTGGAGACTGGGCAGCAGGGCAGTATTCCAACATGATAACAACCCCAAACACACCTCCAAGATGACCACTGCTTTGCTAAAGAATATGAGGGTAAAGATGATGGACTGGCCAAACATGTCTCCAGACCTAAACCCTATTGAGCATCTGTGGGACATCCTCAAACGTAAGGTGGAGGAGCGCAAGGTCTTTAACATTCACCAGCTTTGTGATGCCGTCATGAAGGAGTGGAAGAGGACTTCAGTGGCAACCTGTGAAGCTCTGGTGAAATCCATGCCCAAGAGCGTTAAGGCAGTGCTGGAAAATAATGGTGGCCACACAAAATATTGACACTTTGGGCCCAATTTGGACATTTTCACTTAGGGGTGTACTCACTTTTGTTGCCAGCGGTTTAGACATTAATGGCTGTGTGTTGAGTTATTTTGAGGGGACAGCAAATTTACACTGTTATACAAGCTGTACACTCACTACTTTACATTGTAGCAAAGTGTCATTTCTTCAGTGTTGTCACATGAAAAGATATAATAAAATATTTACAAAAATGTGAGAGGTGTACTCACTTTTGTGAGATACTGTATATATGATAGTGCTTATGTGACAGCCATGTATTATAGGTGCAAAAGATTGTCTGTCTTATTTTGTTTTCCCCACATGACTTAATTATCTGACATTCTAAACAGACACAAACCTCACATTTAAAGTCACCCGGAAGTTAGCAGCCTTAAAAAAAAATAATATGTTAATTTACCATTGCACATTGATCCCATACATAGATAATATGCCATTAAAAAGTTCGGTATAGAATGACAAATGCAAAGAATAGACTACTGGATCTAAATAAGAGATTATTAACCCCCGCCCCCCACAAATTAAAGCACTGCAACCCGGGCAGATGACCCCCCTCACAAATAAAAACACTGTAACAGGGGCAGTTGCCCCCCCTCCCACAAATGAAAAGGATAAGGATATCGTTTAGTATCTCTTTAAAGGGTAACTCCACTTTCATTGGTAAAAAAATTGCACATAAAAAAATATAACATACACTTGTCATACTGTAATTGAATGTTATTAACCACTTGCCGACCATGTCACGCAGATATACTGCGGCACAATGGCTCTCCTGGGTAAAATCCTGTACAGGTACGGTCTACCCTTTTTCAGCCAGGGACCCGATGCACATGGCCAGCGGGCATGATCACCAATGGCCACGCACGATCGCATGCACGAACACCAGCACGGGGATTCGTGTGTGTAAACACACAAATCCCTGTGCTGTCAGAGGAGAGGAGCCATATCATTTGTTTCTACTAAGTAGGAAAAACAATATGGCTCCTCTCATACTCAATCCTATGCCCATACAGTTAGAACACACTGAGGGAACACAAAATTAACCCCTTGACCGCCCCCTAGTGTTAACCCCTTCCCTGCCAGTGACATTTACACAGTAATCAGTGCATTTTTATAGCACTGATCGCTGTCTAAATGCCAATGGTCCCAAAAAAAGTGTCAAAAGTCTCCGATCCGTCCGTCGCAATGTCACAGTACCACTAAAAATCGCAGATCACCGCCATTACTAGTAAATATGTAGAATAATATATATTGGCCTAAACTGATGAAGAAATTTTTTTCTTTTTTAAATTGGGGATATTTATTATAGCAAAAAGTCAAAAATATTGTTTTTTTTTTTTTTTCAAAATTGACGCTATTTTTTTGTTTATAGCGCAAAAAATAAAAACCACAGAGGTGATCAAATACCACCAAAAGAAAGCACTATTTGTGGGGAAAAAAGGACGTCAATTTTGTTTGGGTACAGCGTCGAACGACCGTGCAATTGTCAGTTAAAACGAAGCAGTGCCAAGGTGTAAAAAGTGCTCTGGGCAGGAAGGAGGTAAAATCTGTTGGTTCAGAAGCAGTTAAAATTTACCTCTCCTTTTCAATCTTAAGTTATGTAACTTTCTGTAAAATTCAATGCAATATGGCAACCTGGAGGTTCCCCCAGAAATGTAATTTCCTGCTTGTAATTTCCGGCTTACTGATTTTCCCAAAAGTCTGCAGTAAGATACAAGTCAGATTTTGGGCATCCCCTCCAATACAAATGTAGCTTTTGGTCAGATACTCCCAAAAGGGAAATTACATCTAAAGGGATACAGATCCTGCCACTTTCCTCATAACCCTGCATTGCAGGGTTATAATGAGGAAAGACACTCTCCATTCAACCTGACAGAGCTCAAGCTTTTTTGCAAGGAAGAATGGGCAAAAATGTCACTCTCTAGATGTGCAAAGCTGTTGGGACATACCCAAAAAGACTTATAGTTGTAATTTCAGCGAAAGGTGGTTCTACAAAGTATTGACTCCAGGGGGGCTGAATACAAATCACGTAAACACGTCACACTTTTCACATATTTATTTGTAAAACAATGTTAAAAAGCATTTATTTTCCTTCCACTTCACAATTATGATCCACTTTGTGTTGGTCTATCACATAAAATCCCAATAAAATACATTTAAGTTTTTGGTTGTAACATGACAAAATGTGGAAAATGTCAAGGGGTATGAATACTTTTTCAAGGCACTGTATCACTTGCATTCAAGTGTATGTATATTTTCCCACAAACTGGCTTTGGATCGTTTAAGATATTTTACACTGGTTTAAAACAGCAGCAAGTCAATGTAATAGTATATATACATGTAAAAATGTATAGATCTAATAATAAAAATGCACTAAAATGTAGCCATTAAAATGATCTAGATGAAATAGCAGAGAGAAAAAGTCCTGTAAAAGAAATAAAAGAGAGCTCGTAAGTAGGACTGCACTTTTGAAAAATTACCCTGTGTCATATACAATGGAGCAGATGAAAAATATTTTCTGTGTCTGTTCATTGTACGTGGAATCTGTAAAATCCTGGCAGGAGATGTTGGAGGTTAAGTGCCTAACAGGAAGTTCTGTAGCCATAAAAGGCTCACTAGCATCGTTTTTTAAATGTGCGAACAGGAGAGAAATTGCTGATAGGTACAGTTCTTCAAGAGCAAATAACGCAGAGGGCAGTCCATCTTCCCTCTATACCTCAAACTTCATAACCACAGCCTATCCCACGTTGTAACCCTTTCACTGATGCAGGGGGCATAGTCAATGTAGAGAATATCAAGTATATCAAATATCAAGTACTACTCAAAGAACTGTAAAGTGGCTTATTGAATAGGGATCTCTGTATAGGAGCTGGTAATTTCAAGCTATGATCCTGAAGTTGAGCATTACTTGCAATTACACTATTATAAATTTTCTTACTACCTAGGTGGTAATAATGAGTACATTCAGTAGTCAGAGACTCAGAGAGATGTTCTGTAATGCAGAAGAATTGATTAAAGTCGCACACAAGCACTGTAGATACCATGGTGGCTTCCAAATATATGTTAGGCCAAACATTCTTATGGTAATATCTGCTATCTATGGTTTATCTTAAGCCTGTCCATATATATCACAATGGTGGAAGTATAACTGTATGATCCTCCTTTAGTGTTACCAAAACCATGTGATGTGAGGGTCTACCAACCAATGAATTAATGTAGTAGTTAGTACATCTAAAGCTGGCCTAGGACAGAGCAATTTTCTTTTCTGCAACCACGGGTCAGTGTTGATGAGGGAATCCCTCCTTGTGTTCTCCTGGCGGGGGGGGGGAGGTGATGGAAGCCATACCCTCCAGGAGAACACAGTGAATATTGCTAGTGGCTGTCATAATCACATGTAAAATCGGACAGGCTGGTTGTACCCAAGATGATCAATCGACATTCAGCCTGCCCATACATGGTTCAATTCACGGCCCCGTTCCTGGAGAACTGGACAAGACAAGATTCAAACTGCTGGCCAGTTTAAAACTGGTCAACTTTAACCGGTTCCCAACCTGCTCACGCAGATATACTGTGGCAGAATGGCTCCCCTGGGCGAAATCCCGTGTGGGTACGTCCATTGCTTTAGCGGCCATCAGAGGGTGTGCACGCACGCCCGCTGCGCGGCGGGGGACCCAATGCGCGTGGCGGGCATGATCACCACTGGCCACCGGGATTTGTGTGTTCAAGCACAAATCCCTGTGCTGTCAGAGAAGAGGAGCCATATCGTTTGTTCCTACTAAGTAGGAAAAACGATATGTCTCCTCTCCTAGTCAATTATATCCCCCCCCACAGTTAGAACACACTGAGGGAACACACAATTAACCCCTTGACTGCCCTCTAGTGTTAACCCCTTTCCTGCCAGTGACATTTACACAGTTATCAGTGCATTTTTATAGTACTTATCGCTGTATAGATGCCAATGGTCCCAAAAAAGTGTCAAAAGTCTCCGATCTGTCCGTCGTAATGTCGCAGTACCGCTAAACATCACAGATCACTGCCATTACTAGTAAAAAAAAAGGCCATAAAAATGACATAAATCTTTCCCATAGTTTGTTAGTTTGTAGAGACAATAGCTTTTGTGCAAACCATTCAATATACGCTTATTGCGATTTTTTTTTTTTTTTTTTACCAAAAATATGTAGAAGAATATATATTGGCCTAAACTGATCAAGAAATTTGTTTTTTAAAAAAATTGGGGGGATATTTATTATAGCAAAAAGTAAAAAATATTGTTTTTTTTTCAAAATTGTCGCTTTTTTTGTTTATAGCGCAAAAAATAAAAAACGCAGAGGTGATCAAATAGCACCAAAAATTTGGGTACAGCGTCGAACGAATGCGCAATTGTCAGTTAAAGCGATGCAGTGCGAAATTGTAAAAAGTGCTCTGGTCAGGAAGGGGGTAAAATCTTCCGGGGCTGAAGTGGTTAAACTGAAAAATGTGACACCTGATCTAATGAATCTTAATTATATAAGCAAAACAAATGTTATAATCCTAAAATACAGAAAAAAGGGAGTGCTCAAAGATGTGTCTCACAAAGTCCATTGGGCTCCCCCCTCCCATTTTTTTTTTTGTATTATCTCATCTATGTATGGGACTGAGTCACATTATGCCCACACGCATCAGCCTTCCATTTTGATAAATGCTATAATCCTTATATAACATATAACAATCCTAGAAATTCTGCATTTCAAAAATAATGTTGCTGCTGCATCTTGCTCCTATGTGCCACTGGCCAAGTTGTTAAATTCCATATGACATTCTATGACATTATTGTCATTGATCTGTTCTGTTTTATATTTTTGTTATAACATAACAGTCATATACTACTGCACCCTGTCTTAATAATATATTAAGCAGTATCCCAATGAAGAGGTCCACAGGCCCTAGGGAAGTATTAAAAGCTGGTGCACCGTTATACAGTATTTCATACTTAGATCTGATATTAACCTGTTTGGAATTTCAGGTGCTAATTCTTAATAATAAATTGGTAAAATGTCACTTTTTCAACACTTATTTCAGGTTAATGCATCAGGTTACATGATAGAAAAAGGCAGCTAAGGAAAAGAATCAGGCTAATGTGGTAGTCATGGACCCATTAAGATATAGGGGGTTATTTACGAAAGGCAAATCCACTTTGCACTACAAGTGCAAACTACAAGTGCAAAGTGGAAGTGCAGTCGCTGTAAATCTGAGGGGTAGATCTGAAATGAAGGGATGCTCTGCTGATTTTTTTTATCTAATCATGTGCAAGCTAAAATACTGTTTTTATTTTCCATGCATGTCCCCCTCGGATCTACAGCAACTGCACTTCCAAGTGCACTTTCAGTGCAATTTGAAGTGCACTTTGCGCTGGTAGTGCAAAGTGGATTTGCCTTTAGTAAATAGCCCCCATGGCTTCAAACTATTTTTTGAACAGATAACTGTATTAGTCAGAAATAATTGTTCATTAGCTGGCTGTGCTAAAACTATAAAAGCTGAGGTCTAATTGGGCTTGATGGGGATTAAATAGAGGCAGCACTCAATCCCCCAGCCCACCAATAGGATGCTTGTAGCAAAGGGCTCTTCAACCTGTGCCAATGGGGAAGTCCAAAAAGCTCAGTAAGATTGGAAACAACAGCCCTGTGCTCTGTCCAATGGCGGCCTTTGTTTTACACCTCCTATATGTCATTACTTATAACTCCAAAGTGTACCAAGGGTCCAAGTCAGTCTTGCTCAACCTTCTTATTCCAGAGGAACATTTGATTATTTTTAGGTATCATGGTACCCCTAAGTCAGTGGCAGGAATTACATTTACATTTAGTGGTCAGTGGAAAGAATCCCACCTTTACAGAAGTGGTCAGCATGCCACCCTACAGAGAACTTAAGATCTGCAAAGGGGTGTTGGACCCAGAATTAGGCAGGCACCACCAGATGGTAGGTCAATCAGCCACAGCTGGTTAGAAACCTTTGGCTGAACCTTAGGATTTTATGGAACCCTGGTTAAGAATGGCTGGTCTAGGTAATCAGGATTTATATAACTAATCAAAATAATATTATGGACTATTACGGGTTACTGGCATTGATTTACTAAAATTATAGAGTGCAAAATCTGGTGCAGCTCTGCATGGAAACCAGTCAGCTTCCAGTTTTTTTTTTTATGTCAAAGCTTAATTGAACAAGCTGAAATTAGAATCTGATTGGCTACCATGCACACCTGCACCAGATTTTTCACTGTCCGGTTTTAGTAAATCAACCCCTTTGTGCCTTATTATCAACCATATTTCTTGTTGCACCATGTTAAAGACAAATATAAAACATACTTGTGTTAATCTTGGCCACTGAACATTGCAGGACCGTTTCTTCTTCTTCGGCTGATTAAACAGTCTGACACGGTTAACAGAAACGTGTGTTTTCCCAGTGAAACTGAAACTAAAATTGGCATAAACGGAAATGAAAATGCTAGTCTTGTGTTACAGAGCCACAGACCCACGATTGTTACCTTGGGCTTTGAAATGTCAATGAAAGTTCAGGGATCAGAGTGGCTTTCACAGGTTAAAGGGGAGTCTCAGGTGATGCAGAAAATAATATCCATCAATTAGAAGTCAGCAGGCAACTGTTACTTGTTATATGAAAACATTAGCTAGACTGGCATGTAGAAAGAACCTCCTGTGATGAATTTAGATGTTCTTTAAGTGAATGAAGAACACCCATGCCAAAGATGCTATTTCAAGTGCTGGAATACATATCCTGGTTTGAGAGGTAAGTAAAAATAAAAACAATGGACCATTTTGTTACTCTGCAATGGCATTGACAATGATTTACTAAAGGAGGAGAGATTGTCACTTAGTGTAGTGAATAAGGTAAAGTAATAGTACTATGAGTACCCAGTCATGTGCAAGAGATAGTCCATGATTATGTGATAAAAAGGAACATTGCTTAACCTTATCTAGGAAGCTAACATTCAATTCACAAAGTAAAATGGGGTTAATGTATTAAAGGAAAATAAGCTGTTCACTTTGTGAGGGAAGTTGCACTTTGCAAGAGAATTTGCCCGAGAGCTTAGTAAATGAGGTGAAGTTCCACTTGCAAAGAATATCCAGTCATGTGCACTGAAAATTAAAGAAAAAAACTGCATTTTTTGCTTGCACATGATTGGATGATGGAAGCAGGGTTGCCAACCGCCAATAAATTTACTGACAGTTCGTAAAAATTAGTGATGAGTTTACAACTGTCAGTAAATATCGGGGGCTGATAATTTCATGCTGTGTTGACTTTTTAAGTGTAATCATGCAAATGACCTTGTCATGGGTATTGCCAGTGTTCCCATATCATGTTTATAATGTACAAATATTCACTGTGTTCGTTTTCAATAGGAGCTCTGTAATTTTTCAGGTTGCCAGCAAAAAATGTGCTCCTTCAGTAAATTCCCCATGTTTTGTCAGTAAAAAATGCTGCGGAAGGTTGGCAACCCTGGATGGAAGTCGGCAGAAATTCACCTCATTTACTATATTCCGTGGCAAATTACCTTGAAAAGTGCAACTTCCCTAGCAAAGCGAACAGCCTTTAGTAAATTATCCTCAATATCTCTACTTTAGTACTTCAACCCCACTGCCCAATGTCCAGAATGGAATGTAAATGCAGTAATGGAAAATAGCTGATTTAGTCAAAAAGTACACTAGAGGAATAATTCATAGGTTGATATAAAGACATAGAAGTATCCAGAACCATAGATAGCAGATTCTGATTGCATGAGTGATCACACTCCAAGCAGTAATATAGTGTAGGATGGCAATAGAAAAGCAGCCTAGTCTCCAGAAAACAGTATATAAATATTATATATAAATAGCTGTTATTGCCTGATCTGGCCAAGTCAACTGGATTGGGTCCAATCATGTCTATAGGTATAATAAATCAGGGATAGTCTAGACCTACAATAAATCAGGGACAGACCTGCAATACCCTTTCTCTTAGTACATGATGCTCAGGTTTGATAAATGTACATTGCACTTTATATCTGAATGATGATCCCTAGGAGAAAGCACTTGAGTCAGCATTTCCTGACCATCAGACTTGATCATATTCAGAACTCACTTACACAAATGTCTCTCTGCACAGCAATTTGGCGCTTCCAGAATCAACACAGCGGATGTATAGTTGAGTGACACAAGCAATGCAGAGAGCTCAGCTGTACCGCGCATAATAATGCATTTCATGTAGCATGGCACATATTAAAGGCTTTCAAGAATTGTTTAGATATACATTAAATGTGATCAGTTTAGTGTAATTAATATATTCAATTAAAAGTAATGTGTAAAAAAAAAACTGCTGATTGTTTGAACATATGTATATGCATGCAGGCAGCCATAATTGTTTATCACATGCTATACTGTGTGTACAGGCTCTAGTTACTGCACAGTGAGTGTGCTTCACTAACCCTAGTACTGCAAGGATATTCCCTGGTTCAGAATGAATGACAGAATAGGCTGTTGATCTGTTTAAAGTGACTATAAACTCTGGTTTAAAAGAAAATGATATTCTAGTATGTATTGTCAACTCCAAAGTACCCTCTATTGCTTCTATTTTTTTTTTGCCACTGTGACCCATCTTCCTGGTAGAGGGTGGCTAACTTTGTTCTCCATGATCCTACTGTAATGAAGGGACATAGTCACCCTATCTTGCTCGCACCTGAAATGGACCATGGAGTATGGGCTTTGTAGTGTGCATAGAGCAGTGCACATGACTGTAACTAATGTGCACTGCTCATTCCAAACAAATGGAAATTAAGGGGAAAAGGCAAGATTTGGGAGCTCACAAAGGACATTACAAGGAGGCAGAAAAACACAGTAAGGAACAATTTCATGTAAATACTATTACAGTGCCAATAAAATGTATGTTCACCATTACTAAATGGACATATTTTTGCAGGAAGAAAATGTTCATGTATTTATTCTGCAGAGCATTGCACCAGCAATCAGTGGATCTCCGGTGCAATGTCAGGCTCCTGTACACTCTTCCTACATCTCTGTGCCAGTACCCCAGTACGGGCTGTCAGTTTCAAAGCTGTAGGAAGTGGGAATAGACTACAAGCATGCTAATTAGCACACTCACCGTCCATTGAAACTAGTCTGTCTGCTGCTGTGACAGAAGGGACTTGTAGTTTATTCATTCACAGATCCTGGGAATGAATAATGCAGAGTCCCATTCAGCCTTGCCGATTTTAAGTAACAGTGGTTTCAGGGGAAAGGAACCCCATCCGATGTCACAGGAAAGGGGGGCTAAGGAAGGGAAAGCTGCTTGAACATGTTACATAACTACTAAAAAATGCTATGCATCAGTGCCACTAGGCTAAACATAACTTTTATTATTTTTGCTTTACCCTTATGTTTTAGCCTAGTGGCACTGATGCATGGGAGTGCGCACCCCCCTTTCTTTAGTTATTTGATTTTGACACATATAGGCGGAGAGGTATACATTTATTGTATGTACTGGTATATACTGGTGTAATATGTAACATGTTCAAAAGATGGACCTATCTTTGAAGTAGTAGATGTGTATGGATTATTGGAGAATAAAAATATTGTTTAATGTCACTCTAAGACCTGACCTGAAACAAGCATGGAACACATCATTTTAGAGTGAAATCAGAACTCTTGATTTGCATGCTTGTTGCAGGTTAATATCTAGGAGTACTGAGATTATCTGAACAGCTGACAACCAGATAAACAGCATTTTCAGAAAAAGAGGCAGCTCATATAGGCTATAGAATAGTATAGTCTATAGTTCTGTACAGGTTTCCTTTAAAATGTATTTATACAGTATGTGTTGCGCCACGCTAATCACAAAAACAGTGACATAATATAAATACATACAACAATTCAGTAAAATAAACAAACAAAAAGTGACGAGTCCAAATAAATAAAAAAAAAAAGTGCAAATATTCTTCTTAAATATTCCAAAGTGCTTAAAAAAAACGAGACGTGCTCCCCACACCACTGTGCCAAGACATGCTCCCCACACCAATGTGCCAAGATGTGCTCCCCACACCACTGGGATCAAGCCACTTACCAGATATGTATGACCAAAGATTATAATGGTCATACAAGCATGTTGCACTTCTAACCAGCAAGCTAAATCAGCAGAGGAATGCCACCCAACTCCACATCAATACAGACATGATCTCATATCATAATCAAAGTTGCATAAAAAAAGAAAGCAAGCTCCATAGTGTAAAACCGCTTTAGTGAAAATTTATTAAAAACCAAAATACAAACTTGCATGTAAACTCTTGTAAGATAGTGTTTAAGAGACGCAAGTGCTCCTGTATGTGAACCACCGTTCGGTCTAATCACTGATTGTATTCGCTATAACGTCAAGTCCCAAGGCTCTGCCCGACCGGTTTCGCTGGAGATAGCATCATCAAGGGAAATGATCCCGAATAATAATATTGATACCAGGAATAATAATAATTCTAATAATAATAGTAATTATGTTATAAATAAGAAATGGATACAAAAATTATAATAAATCTCTGGTTTTATTTACTAAAGATTTTTTTTTTTTTTTGCATTATCTAGTAAACCAATTTTAAATGTCCAGTCATATTCAGGTGAAGCTTTTACTCTGCACGTGGTTGGGTGTTTAATGTGAGCTAAGTGAAAAAAAAAATTTTAGTAAATCATTTTTGTCCACTAAATGTTATTATTGCTATTTTATACTATTATGAAAAAAGCTTATCAGCACTGCAAACAGTCCCTGTAGATTGTTATGTCCTGAAGTATTGAAGGTCTTAGTAAATGAGGTTTTATGCCTACACATTTTTCATAAAAAAATTGTTACCGAGTCTAGTTCTGGGCAAAACACTCTGACTGATAAGAAAAAAAAATTGGTATTTCATTGTTAGCACAATTTGGAGTACATCGAATACTTTGAGAAAAGGAATTATAATGTCAGAGAGCGTTTCAATGGTTAAGCTTGTTGTTTTGATTAAAAAAGCACGATTTGTCCAACACAGTTCGGTCTTTCTAGCGTTGGCTTTTTTTTTTTTCTTCTGTTAAAATGAAAAGATTTAGATTGCGTCTGTGTAAGAGGAAGCTTTGAAAATATCATTTGTTCCCCCTGCCCTCAGGCTGAGCGCCAGGTTTTTATTCTACAAAGTTCCCCCTCTGGAATGCTGCCACAGTTAGAAGACTCGTGGAGGAGGAAAATTAGGAAGCCTTCATGCTAAGTTTGATAAATGCTGTTCTGTGCTAAAGATGGAGACTCGGCATGTGTTTATAAACACAATTCTCAATTAAAAAGAGTCCGACGTTCTGTGTGATAAACTGCTGATGACTATTTTTATCAAGCCGCACATGCATACATTGCATAGTTCACGGAATATGAAAACTGTACTGTATGTGCTCCATGTGTGTGTGCATTGCATATATACAGAAAGCGAGACAATGTGGGTTGATTTACTATGAGAACAGAGAATGTTCACTTAGTGTTTTACTATAATACCCCATCATGTGTGGGAAAATAAAAGAAAAAAATATATTTTGTCTTACACATGATTGGATATTTGAAGTGAACACAGCTTTGCAAACTAGACATTCTCTACTCCTTTCATAACTCCACCACATAGAGTTTGTACATTTTAAATGCCATTGGTTTCAGTTCACTTTTGCTTTTATTTAGTATTTTTTTTACGCTTTTATAATGTTCATTTCATGTCTTTTGTTTGTGTTTTTATGTAAGTATTTTATACAGTGGCGAAAATAAATATTTGATCCCCTGCAGTTTTGTAAGTTTGCCCACTTAAAACGAAATAAAGGGTCTATAATTTTTATCATAGGTGTATTTTAAATGATAGAGACAGAATATCAACCAAAAATCCAGAAAAAAAAACACATAAAACAAATGCTATAAATAAAAATGCAGTTCAGTGAGTAAAATAAGTATTTGCTCCCCAAATAAAACATGACATAGTACTTGGTGGAGAAACCCTTGTTGGCAAGCACAAAAGTAAGACATTTATTGTAGTTGGTGACCAGGTTTGCACACATCTCAGGGGGGATTTTGGTCCACTCTTTACAGATCTCTAAATCCTTAAGGTTTCTTGTTTGTCGAAGTTTCAGTTCCCTCCATACATTTTCTAGAGGATTAAGGTCTGGAGACTGGCTAGGCCACTCCATAATGTACTTCTTCTTGAGCCATGCCTTTGTTGCCTTGGCAGTATGTTTTGGGTCATTGTCATGCTGTAAGACCCATCCACAACCCATCTTCAGTGTTCTGGCTGAGGGCCCCTTAAAGTCTTTTTACGTTATGTATGATAGAAGTATAGGGAATCTTCATGAAAATCTTGTATTGCAATATTGAAAATGCAGTCATAATTAGTTAATGTACCATATTCTGAAGCTTTAAATGTTTCTTATAGGCTTCCAGATGAGCATTTTTAGTAACCCCTTTACCCTAGAAGCCATTGAAGGCAGCATCAGAATTGCAAAGATTCTCAGGGTCAGGTTATCAATGTTCCTGGATGACTGTGGATAGAAGTGGAAGTGTGAATTTTTAAGTATGAATTTCTTAAAGTGAACCTGTACTTTGCCTATTCAGAGCAGTGCAACAGTCAATCCCCACACCAGCTTATACTCGACTTTCCTTTGTTCATTCGCTTTCCACAGTCATCCAGAAACTTTCCACATGACCTGACTCTGAGAATCTTTGCAATAGGACACCGCTTTCAATGGTTTCCATGCTGAAGGGGGTTATTAAAAATTCTCATCTAAATGCCTACAAGTATTAACCCTGAGTTGATCCAATCTAATGCTTACACATGATTCTGTAGTCTCCCTTACCCCATATTATGGCAACGGTGCATGAACAGCCAAGTACCATCGCTGTCACATGGGAGGAAGAGAAGTGAGTCACATGTTTCCCTATACCATGAAGGACTGAATCATTTTCTTTATGACCAAAAGTGAATGGAGCAGTGGGGCAAAGGCAAAATGAGGATAAGCTTTTGCAGTGTATGGCATTAAAGTTACATAGTCACATAGTTAGTCTAGTTAAAAAAAGACACAAGTCCATCTAGTTCAACCAATAAATAAAGTGAACTCCATAAAGTTGAAACTCCATTAAAACCCACACTCACCCTTTTGTACCAATATCTTGTAAACTAGAAAGTTGATGCAATATACAGGCAGGCCACTCTACAATATACTAAAGTATCAGTGTAATTAGAATTTGCCATATAATGTCTCTGAAACATAGGAGACAAATAAAATATCTGGAGCAAACGACCCGTGTGAAACAATCCTTGCAAAATCCTTATGGCTATGTACAAGCCTTCTTTCCTGAGACAAAACATAATTACTAGGTAATCTAGGCATAAACAATGGATAAAATGATGCCAGTGTATTACTGCAGGTTATTATTGCTAATTTAGACTTTGCTGGCAGAACTACAGTTAATAAAATATCCCTGGACTTTACTTGCAGTATTTACATATGCATTCATCACAGCCGCTTTGAGAAAACAAGAGGTGGCTACAAATCATGAACATGGGATTACATTTCTAAAAGCTTGTGGGTTGTTGGGCAAAATGTCAATGTGTCCAATGTCAGGGGCAGAGAAAGCTTTTTCTGCTCAGATATCAAATAACTGGCATGGTAAATGTGATTGTAAAGTAACCGTGTCTGAAATTAGATGAATTTCACCCGATAACTCTATATGAGATGCTATCTTTAATTTTAGCTTCAAGATTTGATGGATTTAAAAATACGCATCTCAGCTGACTCCTGGGTCAAGATTTGTGCATTGATGGGCCTATAAGACATCATCTCAAATTCTTGCCAAAAATAAACCCACATAACTTTATATTTTCATTAAAGTTTTAAGTTGCGAAGGAAAAGTTATATGTTGACTGTGGTTAAATGATAAAAAAAATTATGCCAATAATGAAAAACAAAAGCTCAGCTGTAGAGGGATAGCATGGAACAACAGATGCCTTGAAGGATTGTTGACAGTAGAAAGTCAAAAGAAGGCTTTGTTCCAAATGCCATGGGAGCCAAGTCTATGAAGAAAGAATTGGTGGTCCACATATTCAAAGACAACAGATGTGTTAATTCAATTAAAAAAGAATGGATGTCCTTGAAAATGATTGAAGGTCATTTGTTTTATTATTCTCAATTAGCCAGAATTTTAGAAATTTTACAATAAAGTAGAGTCACAAAATTTAGTCTACAGGGGTTTCATTAAGCAGAAAACAAATTTGACTCAAATATTGTGCTTACTTTTACAGACTGAATCATTTTGGGTACTACTGGCAATTAAATAGATGGATTTGTGCTTAATGGGTGCATTTTGGATAGATATGCTGTGTACTATGTAAAAGGAATTATCAGGATTTTAATCAGAGGTTTCTTTGAGGGAAAGCGTTACCCTAGCTATCGAAGCAAAGGAAAATTATTCCCTTGTGAGCTTTACAGTTATTTTGTATGGTAGGGTCTCAATAATGTGGAAATTGCAAATGCAAGTATGTAATAAACAGAGTATAATTGAATTTTAATTTTTTTGTCTCCTAGGGACTAATTTTGTTGCAAGGTCTACTCTGTCTTATAGCTAAGTGTCGCAAGTTAATCATTATTGTTACTGTAATGTCCTCAAACAGTCTTTTAACATTCTCTCTACATTGGAAGCAGTAATTAGAATTGTTCTAGTATCTGATAGCTTCATAGCATTGGCAACTTTTCTTCATTAGGAAGTTGGAAGTCAACAACCATTTTGAACGGACTCCTCTTTTCTATTTAAGGGGTGTGATAATGCAAAATGGATAGATGAATACTTCATGCCTTTAGAGAAAACAACTGATTTGTTGTCTTAACATACTTGGAAATAACACATCTTATTTATAGTTCATGTTGTTCACTTACCATGGTAGTAGCTGAATCAATCTCCACACATCTATATTGATACATAGACTGCTGAGAGTCGGATGCCTTTAACAAACCTGTGGTGAAACATGGAGGTCACTATCATTCTTCTAAAAATTCTAGTTGCTTGGCTGTCACCCTTTTCCATTGGATTTTATAGACTGACCTTGAACAAGTATGCAGATTAGTGTTCTGACTCCCCTCTCACTTTTCCTTCCAGCATGTTTGTTGTGGGTCAGTGACTCAAGTAGCATTGAAATTACAGACATCTAGACGTATGGCAATTTTAGAAGCTACTTCTGCATACATGTTTCTTTCACCACCGGATTCCATTAAGGATCTAGGACGGAACAGATTTTAAAATAGTTATCATCACTAACTAATATATTTTAAAGAACAGAAATAAATGACTTGATATGCAAATGCTCATTCTCCCAGGATGACCATGATTCTACTGATCATGGTTCAAAGACAGAAGGACTTTGAAAGATTTGCTCAATACATTCAACAGTTGTTATGTTTTACAGTTTATCTATTACTCTGAGTTCTGTGGCCTGTATAAAAACACTTGATCTGCAGTCTTAAGCTTTTACGTGGTCCCTAAACTCCTTGTTGACCTTTAACATCTTGATAAACTTCTATAGTGCGTGCCTTGTCTGCCATATTGACATACCTAACAACATTTGATCAAAGTGGCATGTGCACAACCACTTATTGCCACAAAAAGTTAATCTAAAAGCACATGTTTAAACAAGCTAAGTGGGACTCATCAGTATTAATGGTTTATATTGATTCTAGGATGCTGGATGAATATCTTTTTGTACTTTCATGCATACATGGCAAAATTGAAAAAATCTGTATAGATTTGGCAGCACCATAACCTATTTACCATATTCAGACTCAGGGCCCTTTTTAAAACAAACATTTAACACAGCACAACACAAACACAGCTCCACTTGGAGTTATTTGGGGGTGCACGATCCAAGTATGTTTCAAACCTTTGTACAACCACAAGCAAATATCAATCCGCACCTCTGTAACATTGTTAGAAAATCCATCTTTATTTAAAAAAATCCTTGAATCCAAGAATATTTTTCAATAAAAACACACAAGCTTGAATATGAAAGTGGGTATTGCGTAAACAACTCAAAAATATCTTCAAATGCTTGTAATGAATTATCCATAAGAGGCACAGCAAATCCGTTCCTATATATACAGTACAAATTTCAGCCAACAAGATGAATTTTACTGTTCCAAAAACAAACATATACATACTGTGTTTAGCTGAATAAAGTGCCCTAGGTCTTCAAGAATCAAAGCCATTGCAGCAAACAGTCATCCATGCATAAACCATTCACAAGGCACAACAAATGAGTTCCCATGTTTGCAGGATTCAACAAATGTAATAGATAAAACTGCTCCAAAACACAACAGGCATGTTGCATCTGTACTTGGCTGAATTAAATGCAGTAGGTATTCTGGAATCAAAGTTGCTGCTGCCGACAACAGTCCATTGTGCATAATCCCCCAGCCAAAACAAAATTTTTCGACATTGATAAAGACCCAGCTGCTTTGAAACATGCCGTCATTTGACAAAGACCCAGTCGGGTTAAAAACTGTTGTTATTTGGCTAGGGGAATAATGTATATTTGACTGTTGTTGGCAGTAGCTTTGATTCCAGGATGCCTATTCACCTACCTGTAGATAGAGTTAGCAGATTCCATCATCACTTCAATAATATCAGTTCAGGGGTGCTATAAACATATAGGAACAATATTAACCTTGTTTATAGGATTATAGCAAAATTAGGAATAATTCCTTTTCCATTTCACTGAAATAGGTCTCACCCATTGGTATAAAAGGAGACCACTAAAACGTATGGTTAAGTAAGTTTAATAGAGCTTAAGTAAACAATGCGGCTCACAGAAAGTGAGAACTTACTACAGTAAATAAGAATGGAGTTTCAATTATCTCTAAATTGGCCAGATATAGCTGCTCTATTAAAGTATAGTAAATGATATACAAATAAGGAAAGGTAACAGAAACAAAATGATTCACTTTAATATTGACCATGAATCCTGACCTTCATTTACACATCTGAGCATGGCCTAAGGTTGTCTCAGTAAAACCCAGTTCATGTTGCTTTGTTCATGCTTATTTCATGCAACAAGCACTGAGATGATCAAGCATTGAAATAAGCCATTCAGTGTGCCATCTCTCTTCAGATTTATATAGGTTTTCACCAAAATGGCATATACATTCCTTTGTGGGCTTATAGTACTTTGTGGGACTGGAAAATTTTATTACTAGGTTTCTCTCTTATTAAAATGCTGCTATTGTAGCTTTCTTTCCCTAAACAATTTTCAGCATGGCTTTGTCAAATGAATTCCCAGGTTCTTTTTTCTTATCTTAAACGTATACTCCCTTCTCTATGAAGGAAAAAATATTTTCATTGCACACTCATCCATATTATGACAGCACTGAAAAAGCATATATTTAAGACGTGTAATGAAGTAAAAACGTCTTTCTCTAAACTTCACTTCCAAACAACAGCGCTCTTTTATTAGTATCCAGGGATAGGCTTTCAAATCATTGCCCATGTTAGCAAATCCTTAGATCTTCTGGTTATTAGACAAAACTCAGAACAGACTTAAAATTGATTCTCTTAGGTGATATAACTTTGCTTCTAGAAAATCCAAGCCAGCCATATGATTATTAAAAAGTAATGGTAACCCGCCATGTGGAACAGCCTCTTGCTTTTTATATTTCCAGTACAATTGAGTCTGCTTTTCTCGAGTTCATTCCAATGTATCGTCCATGGGATTTATCTTATAATATAGTCATTTGCTGTTGGTTTTGTTGCTTGAGACACAGACATATATAAATATATGCACATATATATATATATATATATATATATATATATATATATATATATATATAGTTAGTACTGCACTAGTAAAATGAATAAGTAAATAAGTGAAAAGAAAAATTGAATAAATTCCTGGTCACATGGCCAGACCAATCAAAGACTGCATCTCCTGAGAGAACTGAATGACACACTGCAGGCTCCGCATACCAACCTACATTTTATGAAGGGGCCAAAAAAGGCAGCCAGGGGTATGGAGTATCACTGCAAAGTATAGCGGAAAGGGGATAGCAATATCTGCCTTGACTTGGATGTGAAGATCTGTGTTACTTGCACCTGTACATATTCACCCGTTTTGACAGTCATAAGCAGCTGTCTATATGCAGTCAAATATTTGCCCTGTGCAGACCTGCTTTGTCATACACTATGCTCTGTAGTATCCTTCACCCGTGAACACAGGTCCACAGTAAATTGCTGAAAACTGTTAAGTTGGTGTAGGAGTGCCAATGGATCTCCATACCTGTGTAAGGGCAGCTTAAGTAGGTACTAGGTGCACATGGGAGGGTTAAAGACAGTTGGGGAAATGGAGAGTAAGTAGTAGTAAGTAGTAGCAGGAGGTTACGATGAGCCTATCATTCCTTGTTGCCAAGCTACTAATGAGACTTCAGCCACCATGTTGGTAAACTATATAAAATTAATGAATTATATAGTAATATAGTTCTGCCCCAAATTCTCGTGTGCATGAGAACCAATTCCATTTATCTCTAGCCTTTTTTTTTTTTTTTACTAAATAGTAGCCACTGGTTTAGAGTCATAAAAGCTACAGCAAAAGTAAGCAAAAGCAACAGTGTTAGCAACAAATCAGGTTTTAGTTTTCCAGTAAATTATTATTTAAGGAATCTAAATAAGAATCAGATCTGCTGAGCTGACCAGTTATTTGAATCCCTTTCAATCCATGGATGGCTACAAACATATTTTATTTGATTTGTTATTTTTTATATTGCAGGTTTTTTTCAGACAGCTTTTCATTCCTAGTTTTTTTTTCTTAATTTGAGTATATTATGTTACAGTTATAGTTTCTGTATGTTTTCACTGTGTACAATGCTTCAAAACATGTTTGCACCTGTATAAATCAACTGATAATAACACAATGATGAGCAACTCTCCATATCATCTAAGTTCACAGTGGTAGCTGGCTGCCCTAACGTTTGTCTCTAATGGGCAGAGTTTTAATTTAACCGTATTCCCCTATATCTACAAGTTACCCCCCTTGTTGGCCTCTGGGATAGCTACCTGTGAGATGTGCAAGGTTTTTCAGCAGGATCTATTTGTTTGCTGGAGGAGATCGTTTTGGCCAAATCCCAAATATACATTTATACAGTAGGCTTGCCAGATGCTGAAAATTGACTAAGCTGCAATTTTCTAATGGCCTTGATTATTAGACAACTTCTGATAAATGCAGCCGTGAAACTCTTAAACTCCTCTTGCCTGATAGTGCTCTTGTCCGCTGTGTACACACCTTGAATCGTCCTACACAGACATTACAGCAGAGCAGAGTACAGCAGAGTGGGTTTTTCGTATGCATATGCAACCATACATGTTTGAATACTGATAAGAGGACGTCATAGGTAGCTTATGTATTTTTCATTGTACAGGAACAATTTCCTTTCAATAGAAGTGAAGATATTGTAAAATAATTTGGAATGCAGATACAATGCACAAAGGTGCAATACATTTTCCTAAGCCTTCACATTCTCATATGTTCTTCTTTTGAGATATATGTAGAGGGAGAAAAATTGAGGAAGGAAAGCCCGGGCTATATTTTTTCTGCCAATTCCAGTTTTTTATTTTATTGCACATACCCTGTATTTATGAACATACTTTATCTCTTTTTCAAGGCACATAAGAGTTGTTTGTAGAGAGTGGTAAAACCTCAAATAACTTAGGAACACACAGAATAAATCTCAGATAAGTGACATAAATACTCTAGTTTTACAACACTTGGATATCTTTTTTTCTTTATTCTTTTGCCAGGGGTTTAAATTGTACTGATTATGGGCAGAGAGGCAGCTTTTTCAGTTCTTGCACCAGTATTTGTAAATATGTAGTGCACCAATTTAATATTAGCAACCAGAGCATCAGATTTAATTCCTAGGGAATTCATTTAAAGCCTAACTCCATGTTTTAGTGAACCTTAACTAGTTTGTTTTGATCAAGCTGGTTCAAATAAACTATTTCCTTCTCTAACACAGGCAGCCGCTGTCAGTGATGTATTCCAGAAGCAAGATAGGAACTACCTGTCCCGCTGCCAGAACATCATGGAGTCGGGCTTAGCACTGTTCAGCTTTTCACAGGAAGCTTTGTATTTTATAAATGTATACAAAGCTTCCTCTGAGTGGATGAGCAGGGCCCAGCCCGATTAGATTTTTTTCCGGTAGTGAGACAAAGTCCTCACCCCGCTTACCGGAACACAACACTGTATACTGTTTGTAGCTCAGGCTACATACAGTTCACATCCCAGATAGCAAGAATAGCTTGGCACAAATGTGTGGCAGTGTTGAATTGTAAGTCTTGTTAACTTGCTGCACATTTTCACTGGCAAGTTGAACACTTCCAGAGCATTTGAAGCAAGCAAGCAAGTTCTAGTTGACACTTTTCCAATTTGTAGTAAACTTGCATGGCAAGTCTGTAGCAAGAGCAAAGTTGCAGTGGCGAGTCTACTGCAAGAGCTCTGCCAGTCACAGTGACCCCTGTGGTGGGATGACTATTGAACAACATAACTCAACCAGAAATTGCATGCAGAAAGTTTGCAAAGAAAGTTGATCTGGAGCCATGCAATGCAGACTTGCTGCAATTGTGCAACAAACTTGTGAAGCGTGGTAATAGCTTAGCATGTCATTTTCAAACTTGCAGCTCAATTGCTTGCTATCTGGGTTAGCACTAACAGCATTGGTTAGTGAAGGAAATAGAAACATAGAAAAGTGATGGTTTAATCATTTGGTTGCCTACTACAACTGCTTAAAATGTAACTACAGTCAAACAACTAGATACAAAAATAATACAGTATATACAGGGGCTGTTTTACCAAATTATTTGTATTTCTGTCTATGCAGTTCTTACAGGCCTGTCTGGCAGAGCACAAAACCTGATTTTTCTCTGCGCTGCAGTTCAGTAAAACTTGCAGGTCTTGTCCCTCCCTCAGCCTGTGATTGGACAACAAAAAGAGAAGCAGACCACTGGTGAACTCATTTCGATGCAATTCTACAATCTCCTCCAATCTGCATGCTCCTTGCATTGCAGCATGTCTGATTGGCTCCTTGAGCTCCTTCTCCCTCTCCCAGTTTAAGCGCTGCTGTACAAGGACTATAAAAGAGCAGATAGCAAGTTCGATTCAAGTACTTATACCGCTTGCATTAAAAAAATAGTGATAATATATTTACTAATGTAGTCCTGCAATCATTTTTGCCTTTTATATGCGCTTGAAGTTGAGTTTTTATTTTACATAAGGATGACTTGTAGAATGGGTTTTTGATCCAGTTTTCTTTGCTCCCAATTTTGTAAATGATGTTAATTCCACTAACTAACTAGATATTGAATATTGTAAGATGTATCATCTTGGAAACATCATCATCATTCATGACTTTTCCGTAAAAGCTGTCTATGCCTTATGTGGACAAGTATTGTATTTAAATAGGTGATGCTAATTAAATTGTGTATCGCAAATTACTGATTTCTCCTTAAAGAAATAGGTTTTCTTTCCTTTCCCTCTACTCTTTTGTTACCTTTGTTTGGAGGACTGAAGGTATGCATACACAAGGGCTTCTGATTGGTTCACTGCACAATTGTTTATAAAACATGCATAGACACTGGAAATTTTGTGGGACATGCTGTCCATAGAGGCAGTGGTCTATTTTGGCTTTGTGCTGACCAAGGCAAGACTAAAATTGGGCACCTCCTCCCATCTAAATTTGTCCCACCCCTTCATGTTTAAGATCCATCCCTTCATCTGTAAACTCCCTGACTCTTCACAGCTCTCACTTCTTTACAAATTCCTCTATTCGCAAATCCCCCCCCCCCCACACTCTTCACCAGAGCTCTTCCCTCTTCACAACCCCCGTCACTCTTCAAAATTTCCTAAATCCCTCCTCACAGCTCGCTCCGCTTTACAACCCCCCCATTCTTTACAGCTCTCACCTCTTCAAAACTCCCATGTGCCCCCCCACTCCTCACAGCTCTCACCTCTTCACAACCCCCACACTCTTCATGGTGTCAATGGCTCACTCACTTCTCCCCCTAGGACCTGGTAGTCGGCACATTCTCCTGCCCCGATCGCTGACAGCAGGAGCTGAGGTCCAGGCACAGCCTCTGAGAAGAGTGGAGAGAGGTCAGAGCCCGCACTCTTCTCTCCTCTCCCCGGAGCGGCTCTGGCAGAGTTGGAATCGCTCCAACTCACTGCTCATTGGTGGGCATTTAAAGAGGCGACGGTGTGGGTTTGGAGCCATGTGTTCCAGGAGAGAGCGCCGACAGCCCACACACAGCAGTCCCTCTGCCTCATGGCAGATACGTCCCTGCATAGAGGAACATGTGCAGTATAAACATTATCTCAACTATGTCATCAGTGAACATTAGGGATCACCCATTGGTTTAAGACCAGCTCTTTGAAAGCAGGAACTACTGCCTTGCAATTTTTCAGTAAGCTTACACAGTTCCAATTGTTGGTTGTGTCCCTGTTGGATATTTCACTTCCTATCCTGATGACAATGTTGTCATTAGCCCAGGAATAAGGCCTCATTCACAAAGCATTTTAGTGTCACCTGTGGAAAGAATCCAGTGGATTCCCAGAGCTACATTCACAAGTGAATGTGGATAATTGCAACCGCTCAACTCGTACAAAGCAATGACAGGCTGACAGCAGGCACAGTTGTTTGCCGGTGTTCAGGTGTATTTGCATATGGAGGGAACTGATGATCACCCCTGGATGCATGCTGTTTTTATATCCAAGGGTGATCATCTATCCTTACTACAGGTTATTGCTCCATGTGCGTTTACTTCCAAACATTGGTGGACAGTTGTGGCTGCTGTCAGCCTGTCATTGCTTTGTAAAGATTGAGAGACAGCAACTACCAGCATCCACCTATCAATCCAGCTGCAGACATTCACTGTAATCTTGCTGCAGCTGGCACAAAAATACTGTTGTAATGGGGCCTATGGAGAAATCTTTGCAATGAGGCCATAGAGAACAGTAAAAAACAAGATTGGTTGTGTCTCTATCTCATTCTATCTACAGCAAATAAAAAGTTTTGGTTGGAGATACATTTTATGTAAATGTGATCTAAGATTACTTTGTTAAACTTCAAACTCCAGTAAATGAGGCCCAGTTAATTCAGAAAACACACTTTTCTTTCAATAAGTGGTATGGTAGCTCTCAGAGTCAGTCTTCGTACAGAAAGAATATATGAAGGCCCTCGGGCCCCCTGATAGCTGTAGGCAGTTGGTAATGCAGTTTATATCTCATCCAGAATTTGGCTTAGTTGCAATTCAGAAATGCCAGTTTAACATATTATTCCTCAACTCCCCCAATTCTTGTGTGTAATGAAACCAGCTCTCCAGTTGTGAACACAAAGATGTTGACTTATTATAGGTAAATAAGCTTTTTTTTTTTCAAAAGAGATTTTTTACATTGCAATAGAAATGTACCTTGTCTTATTGATTGTGATAAAAAAAATTACTTTGCAAAGAATACTCAATCACTTGCATGGAAGCTAAGAACAAAATAGTATTTTTCCTGGCACATGATTCATTGATAGAAGTCTGCAGAGCTTCACCTTACTCACTAAACTAAGGGACATTTCCCTTGCAAAGTGAAAATTACCTTGCAAAGTGAACCTTTAGTAAATCAACCCTAAGATGTATAAATCCCTCCACACCTACAGTATACAAGCAATACATTAGTTCACTTGGAAATTAGAATGAATATTGCTGATTTAAGCAAGCTACATATTTAAATTCAAAGCAGAATCATAATTCATACTATACCATATTGACCAATGTTGCTTTCATGCGTGTCTTAGCATGAAAAAAAACCTTGATAGGACAGGAGAAGCTTTCTACGCTAATAATATAATCATTACCACACTAAAGTCTCCTGTAAATGGCGTATTGTGTAATAAATTATAAAAATCATTAACTGTGACAAAGGAAACATAATTGTGCTTTATTACCTAGCCTACAATACTGTACCAGCAGTTCATTCAGTGCTTACCTAGCCAAGTGAGTTACTTTAATGCGCCTTGCAAAAAGCATTTACCAGGTACAAGCAAATCCATTGGTAATGCTATGATTCACTCTTGGATTGTCACATTTTGCAGTGCATTTGTTCTGTCTGAATGTGCATGTTCCTGGTGGCAAAAGCCCCTGGTAATAGGGATCATTAAACCTAGTTGCCAGCATGTGAAGGCCATCTATTTTTGTTAACGACAGATGGTGTTAGTGTGTTCAATCCCATATTTTTCTTCTTTTTTTGGGGGGAGGGGGGAAGGTTCCATCAATCAGATCTCTCTACTGAAATTCTTTGCCTCATCGTCTCAGCCATGGAGTCTTAGGCCTCGTACACACGATCGGATTTTCCGACGGAAATTGTGTGATGACAGGCTGTTGGCAGTTGGAAATTCCGACGGTTTGTACGGTCCATCAGACAATTGTTGGCCAACTTTCCATGGACAAATGTTGGATGGCAGGTTTATAAATTTTCCGCGGACAACAGTCTGTTGTCAGATTTTCCGAGCGTGTGTACACAAGTCCGTCAGACAAAAGTCCAAAGTACAAACACGCATGCTCGGAAGCAAGGACAAGCCGGAAGCAGTCGATCTTGTAAAACTATCGTTCGTAATGGAGAATTCACATTCGTGACGCGGCAAATTATGAAATCTCGAAATGCAGCCCACATTCTCTTCTTCTTTAATGTGATAATAATGAAGCTGCTTTGCTGGTGATACTGACGGAGTTCTGCCAAACATTTTTAAAAAGGCTTTTTTTTTCTAGTGATATCAAGAATAATATTAGCACTTAGCACAATTAAGCACTTAGACACCTTCCTGCCCAGACCAATTTTCAGCTTTCAGTGCTGTCGCAGTTTGAATGACAATTGCGCGGTCATACAACACTGTACTCAAATTAAATTTTAAATCATTTTGTTCCCACAAATAGAGCTTTCTTTTGGTGGTATTTGATCACCTCTGTGGTTTTTATTTTTTGCGAAAACAAATAAAAAAAGACAGAAAATCTTGAAAAAAATAAAAGTTTTGCCTTTGTTTCTGTTAAAATTTTTTGTAAATAATTAAGTTTTCTCTTTCACTGACAGGCACTGATAAGGCAGCACCGATGAGGTGGCACCAATGAGCGGGCATTGACGGGCACTGACGATGGGCACTGATATGCAGCACTGATGGGCACTGGAAGGCAGCACTGATGGGTGGCACTGGTATGCAGCACTGATGGGCATTGATAGGCGGCACTGATGGGCACTCATGGGTGGCACTGGGTGGCACTGGTGGGCACTGATAGGTGACACTGATGGGCACTGAAAGGCTGCAAAGATGGGTTCTTATGGGTGGCACTGATAGGCGGCACTGCTGGGCACTGATGGGCACTGATAGACGGCACTGATGGGCACTGATACGCGGCACTGATAGGCATCCCTAGTGGCACTGGCAGTGGTAGGCATTGTGAGTGGGCACTGATTGGCAGCTGCCTGGGCATTGATTGGCAGCTGCCTGGGCACTGATTAGTATTTTCCTGGGGGTCTAGGGGGCATACCTGGTGGTCCAGTGTGGATGGTTTCCCTGGTGGTCCTGGGCGGCTTCCCTGGTGGTCCTGGGCGGCTTCCCTGGTGGTCCTGGGTAGGATCCAAGGGGGGCTGTGCTGATAAACAATCAGCACAGACCCCCCCTGCCAGGAGAGCAGCTAATTGGCTCTCCTCTACTCGTGTCTGTCAGACGCGAGTGAGGAAAAGCTGATCACCGGCTCTTCCTATTTACATCGTGATCAGCCATGATTGGACACTGCTGATCTCGTAATAAAGAGTCTCCGTCAGAGGCTCTTTACCTAGATCGGTGTTGCGGGGTGTCAAACTGACACCCCGCATCAACAATCACCGCGATGCGCGCTCCCGGGGCTCAATATCCTGCGGACGTCATATGACAAAATTAGCAGAAGGCGCTAATTAGCAGAAGGAGCCCAAAAAATTAGCAAAAGGAGCAGAAGGAGCCCAAAGGGTGGCACGTGACAAATGAACTTCCTCTTTATCGTCTCGTAGTATGTCTAGTACATTACTACGTTCATGTTTGTTGGCCGACAATTCCTTGCCGTTTGTATGCAAGACAAGTTCCTGGCCAACGCCCTTCGGACAAAAGTCTGAGGTTTTGTCTGCGCAAAATCCGATCGTGTGTATGAGGCTTAACTCCTCTTTTTACAGCAACAAAGAGTTTCAGCCCACCACCTGCAGTCTTTCTAATATGGCACCAATGAAGAACTTAGTGTGACCCTCTTATAATGATCATATAGTGGTCATTGTAAGTAGGACTGGTAGCTCAGGTAAAGAAGCTGCTGTGCAATTCGAGGTGCCAACATCTAGCCAGAATTGAATTATAATGATTTAATATATAAGCATACAGGCACACATATATGATATGTATATTCAAGTGCATTGGTGTACATAGTTACATAGTTACATAGTAGGTGAGGTTGAAAAAAGACACAAGTCCATCAAGTCCAACCTATGTGTGTGATTATGTGTCAGTATTACATTGTATATCCCTGTATGTTGCGGTCATTCAGGTGCTTATCTAATAGTTTTTTGAAGCTATCAATGCTCCCCGCTGAGACCACCGCCTGTGGAAGGGAATTCCACATCCTTGCCGCTCTTACAGTAAAGAACCCTCTACGTAGTTTAAGGTTAAACCTCTTTTCTTCTAATTTTAATGAGTGGCCGCGAGTCTTGTTAAACTCTCTTCTGCTAAAAAGTTCTATCCCTATTGTGGGGTCACCAGTATGGTATTTGTATATTGAAATCATATCCCCTCTCAAGCGTCTCTTTACCGGGAGAATAAGTTCAGTGCTCACAACCTTTCCTCATAACTAAGATCCTCCAGACCCTTTATTAGCTTTGTTGTCCTTCTTTGTACTCGCTCCATTTCCAGTACATCCTTCCTGAGGACTGGTGCCCAGAACTGGACAGCATACTCCAGGTGCGGTCAGACCAGAGTCTTGTAGAGCGGGAGAATTATTGTTTTATCTCTGGAGTTGATCCTCTTTTTAATGCATGCCAATATTCTGTTTGCTTTGTTAGCAGCAGCTTGGCATTGCATGCCATTGCTAAGCCTATCATCTACTAGGACCCCCGGGTCCTTTTCCATCCTAGATTCCCCCAGAGGTTCTCCCTCCAGTATATAGATTGCATTCATATTTTTGCCACCCAAATGCATTATTTTACATTTTTCTACGCCATGTGTATGCCATGTTTTATATAGAGTATCTGATTCTTGTCCTGATCCTTGTCTTACAGCAAATGGCTGAAACCTTTGCTCATCTCTATGGTGAAAACAATTGCAAAAATCAATAGCAACCAGTCAGATTTATTGTGTCATCTCTCCAGATCAAGGAACGATAATTTCTGCTTTGCTGCCAGAAATTACTACATTTTATGAATTTTTATTCTTTGAGAAGAGTCTCACCAAATCCCAAGTGAGCTTTAGGTTCTGCTCAGCCAGCTGTTATATAGCTGCAATACCTTCTCTTTTTTTCTCCTTTTGTGAGGCAGATGCTTTTTTTTTTTGCATTTGACAGGGCACACCAAGCAGTTGTACCACCCAGTTCTGCCATTCTTATTCAGAAGAACTCAATAATGTATTAACTGTTGAGATCTCCTTAGGAATTGTTTGTGCTATGCTGTTGAGTCGAACAAGAAACCCCATCGCCCATTCTTCCAACAAAACACATCCACAGTAATTCATCCTTAACGATAACATAAAATAAAAATAGTCTTCCTTTATTTTTTTTTTTTTTTTTGAGTCCTTGGAGATCAATTTATGTCTTACCTGGTCAAAGATCACAGACTGTGTTTCTTGATGAAATACTGTCCATTCGTATTGGTACATAAGTTTTGAACTTAGCAGTCTAAAGCATGTGTTCCAGAGTGTATATTGAAGAAATATGCAACAGCATAATTTTATGTTGGAATGCATTGCTTATACGGAACTGGTTGGACTTTTATATGAAAAATAAGAGTTCAAGGGGAGACAGCACAACTTTAATGGCCCTCTGAACATTGTACAGGAAGCGAGAATCTAGGAATCTGTCTGCTTGAAAATGGGCTGAAATATGACCATCTTGCACCGTGAAAATATGTTTTCCTTCTACAGCAAATATGTTTTGCCCACTAGTCCTCCCACAAAAAGCTGCCTGAGAGATGAAGTATAACTGAGTGTGATTCTCTTGTGTTTTCTAGCTGACTTATGATTCTTATGTTGCATTTTGCATGTTTATTGATATAATGCTTGACTCTGCGTCATAGACAGAGGTGCCTGCAGACAATTTGATACAGCCTTCAGCAAATTATAAAGTTAGGGTTCATATCATTGGTAACAATTTATTTTTAATTGTATACTCTAAATCTCCCCTTCAGATTGCTGTATCATATTATCTGTCACAACTCTACATTATATTGGGAATGTGATTTTTTATTTTTTTTTTACTTTCAGTACATTGTTTTGCTAGTACTATAGTACTAATAATAATATTGAAAGATGCTGTGTGATTATTTGTAGGAATTGGCCAAAGATTTCAATGGCTGTTGGGGCCTCTGTGATAAGATTAGGGGATTACTTGAGCACAACAGGTGGGAGGAGATCTGCAAATTTTGTTAAAATCAAATGCAGCTGAGACCAACAGCAAAGGAATGATCAGTGATCTTCTCTATAGCACAATTAGACTGAGCAACTGCATGTTGGAAAATCCCTGTATGTGATAATGAGTTCATTACCCCCTACATGGCCTCTCTGTGGCAAGGTTACACTGCTTGTAAATTCTAGGCTGATGGCTATTTGCCACAATGCTTGTCTATATAGTGACATGACTTATGCATGTGAAACTGTCTGTCATCATATCTGACTATTGTGAACCACATTTATTTAGTTGGGGGTCATTTGATGGCAAACATATTCATGCTGTACCACAGATTTGCATGATTATCGTTTATGGAGGTCAATATAATTATGAATCGTGAATTCTGTACGGCTGCATATCCCAAATGAGACAATTCACCAAACTGTAATTTGAAATCCCGGAGTAAGTAGTAATTGATGAACAATCCCATGACCGATTGCATTTCTCCTGTAGCCTCCATCTGCAACAGGTTGCATGCTGATAGCATGGATTTGCTGCAATATCAAAAAATGCATTTGTCAGCAATGTCAGAGCTCGATCTATTCTGCAAACATACTAAAAAACAAACAAAAAAAACATGGACATGTACCAGATGTCATTTTACAAGAGAATTAAATTTACAGTAAAAGAGAAAAAAAATAGATACCTCCATAAAGTTGTTGAAAGCAAATCTATGTCTGGCAAAGGGCCAGTAATCAATCAAATGAATTGTTCCAATGTTGTCTTTATTTCCTTGGAGTCATCAAAAATGAAACATTTTTAAATCTTTTTATTTAACGATTATCTTACAGCCTAAACTTAAAAAGACTGCTGACAAACTTGGACATAGATCTGACACGTATGTGGGTTCTAGATTGTTTTTTGTGTCACATTAGTCCCACTTTGTCAAATGCATCCCATCTCATTAATATTCACTTAATTTCCAGTAAGAGGCTGTACCCTGGTTTCTCCTTGTGTTCCGGGTAAAAGGAGACTACCCCAGCCAAAGATCAGAAAGGACTAAACCTTTCAAAGCAACAAGAATCTAAAATGTATTCTTAGTTTTGGATTGGGTTTTGTGTTTTGCCTCTAACACCTAGAGCAGTGATGGCGAATCTTGGCCCCCCTGATGTTTTGGAACTACATTTCCCATGATGCTCATGCACTCTGCAGTGTAGTTGAGCACCATAGGAAATTAAGTTCCAAAACATCTGGGGTGCCAAGGTTCACCATCACTGACCTAGAGCAAACTAGAGTCCCTTTTCCATTTCTTATGACCCGCACTAGGGGGTTGATTTACTAAAGGCAAAGAGACTGTGCAAAAGCAGTTGCGCCAGAGCTTAGTAAATGAGCAGAAGCTCTGCTGACATCCATCATCCAATAGTGTGAAAGCAAAAAAGCTGTTTTTTGTTTTTCTTCCTTGCTTGTGATTGGGTATTCTTTGCAAAGTAAAGCATTACCTCATTTAATAAGCTCTGGAGCAACTGCCCTTGCAGGGTGGGGGAGTAGTTTCCAGATAGCAATGGGAATTTCCCTTTGATTCAGACATGGCATAGGATCAATTAAAATATAAAGAGAAAAGACATATGATCACATTTCCACCATTCTATCTAAAACGTTAAGTAGAACTACAGTCTGATTGAACAGCAAATAACATCTGCCCCCTTGACCTCTCTTCTGTGGATTGTGCCTAAATCTCATCCATCTTGACAAACACCTTCACCTTTGACCCAATCTCTATTAAGAGTTTGGGACCAGACTGTTCAAAGCTGGGTATCGCCTCAATACCAGGCCCATTTACCCCAATTATGAGCAACCCAGAATTTCCGCCAGGTCGGTCATTGGATAGGTTCCTACGATGAACATCTTAAGCTCCTTCCCCGAATAAACAAGCTTTTGCACCTTAAAGGACTTCAAGCGCTTAATACAATAATAACTACAGAGTGTAACAATCTGGGCCAATGGTTTCATTACTTTCAGCTTCAGCACTTTTATATACATCTAAAACTGTCTCACTTCATAGAGATTTAACTCAATTTGAGTCTCTCCGTAGTGTGCATACAGTGTGTTCTCCCACTATGTCTACAATATATGGTATACTCTTATTCCATGCATTTCCCTTTCAACCGTATTACATCAGAGGCTAGGAGAGAAAGCTGGGCCATATGATCACTGCAGAAGAATGGAAGAAATCTTTCTTTCTAACTTTAAATCAAGAATATCAATTTATATACAAGAGAAGACCTATAAAATACTAACTAGGTGGTACAGATGCCCCGGGAGGCTGCACTGAATATCCTCGATTTACCCTGAAAAGTGTTGGTGCTGCAGGGGAGACGTAGGCACAATGATCCCCGTATGGTGGACCTGACCCCGGATTAAAGAATTTTGGGAGTCTGTGTTGCACATTTGCTCCCTTGTTACTGGCACGCCTCATCAGAAGTCTCCAGAAATAGCTTTACTTTCTATTTATTCAGGCTCCATTTGAGAGGCTAAAAAAGGACTACATCCCTTTCTCCTCTCCACAGCGTAAATACTTATACCTAGACATTGGCGTATTCAAGCTGCTCCCACTATTAAAGAGTAGGTAGCTGAAATTTTTCACTTAAAGAGAATGGAGGAACTAATGGCAAGTATACAGGAATGCTACCCCAAGTATATGGCTGTGTGGTCATCGTGGATTCTTGCGTTCTAACATTTTGAGATCTTTTTTGTGAATAGCTTTTACCTTCGAGCTTGGCCTGGATCTAAATTGGTGGTTCGGTGGGATACTCCTTGGTCAGGAAAGAGCTCCCCAGATGTGTGTTTGTTGTTTTTCTCTTTTTTTCTCTCTCTCTTCTTCTCTCACTTCCCTGGGCAGTTACTTTGTCCATGGGAAATGCTTGATAGCACAGTATAGATGCTTTGGGAGAACAGGTAGAAATATACATTTATATTGATTTTATTTTAAGCTTGTAAGAATTTTTTGTAGGATCGTCATAATTTCTGTTCTAATATTACAATGATGTATGGAATCATGTTGTCCCTGGCTATGTGCTCTCTGAGTGTAACCCTTGCAAAATATTTAATACAAATTTAATATTCAAAACAAAGAACTATGGTCTCCCTTTAAAAAAAAAAATGTGCTGCAGCACCTACAATTTACTTTTAGTCCTCCAGAAAATTCCCACAAATACTTGTTACATGAGCATGCCAACCAATAAGGTCCACCAGATGCTGCAACAATGCTGCACTGTTCCCGGATCCAGAGCAAAACTGCTGCTCTCATGTAGGCTGCCTGCTTACATTACAGTCAGTTGAAAAAAATGTTCAGGGGATATGGCTATCAGCATTGTCACTGCTAATTCACTTACCTGTACCTGGCTAGTCTTTCCCACTGTTTTGTGAAATGACAGCCCTGCCTGTTGCTGAAAACCTTTAGCATTATATAGTAACTGGATCTGGTTCTAAAAAAATAGAAAATAATAAAAAGAGATATATGTATTTCCAGTGGCGTTTATTTTACCAAGTTTAGATTGCTTTTTGTTTAAGGTGTGTGACTGAGGAAGATATTGGTGTTTTTATATAACTAAAAAAAAAATCTATACAAAAGTTAATGGAACATTAATTCATGGTCCTAGGCTGTTTAAAATTAAAAAGTCCCAAAGACAATTAGAAATGGTTGACTAATTTGTTAAGACTTCTAATGGCAACATCAGTTAGAAAACATAATGTATTAAAATTACTTGTTATGTTAAAATTAACCAACAAAACCAATTTTATTATATTATAATTATATGGAAGAGATATGGAAATATTTGTTAACAACATCCTTTTATCTAAACTGCCTTTTTTTTTATTTAAGTTTTTGGGATACGTGCACATAATTGGTCAGTAATTAAATGTAAAAAGGTATAATGATGCACATTTTTACTATTGAAGTTCGGTGTTTTACTATGCGTATAAAAATAAAAAAAGAACAATTATTTTATTTACAGAAAAGCAGTTATCACTGTAGGTATATAAAATGACTATAAACACAAAATATCTCAGGTCCCTTCAATTTCAGAATGACTTTATCATCACAGCTGGGTAATAATCTTTATTGACTTGTAACATTCTTCAAACTTATTCAGTGGATTGTTTGAATTCTCAAACTGTCATCCAAGGTACTTTGCTAATGTGGCATTGATCTATCTACAAATCCAAAACTGAGGTAGAAAGGAGAGAAATATTGGCTCCACAATACAGTAGAGGCTAGCTAGATAAATCATTTAGGAAGGTTTTTTTATTTTTATTTTTTTTGCAAGTTTGAGGTCACAATTCATTCATCTTGTTAACTTTGCTATATCCCTTTAGTGGCTTCAATTGCAGGATTAAATATTGAATGGTGGCACATCCTTCAATATATGGGTCCTAATGCTTTGGCAGTGTCAGGGTTTTCAAGCTGAGAGGGAAACAGCGTGCGCATCCAATGCCAAAAGTAATCTCGCTGATGATCTGTTCTGTAGGATTAATCCTGCAACAGTATTATCAGGCAATTCTCAGCACATTGGCTCATCCCTGCTATGACACTTGAGAAACAAATGGATCGGTTAAGCGTTTAAGAATGTCAGAGTGAATCTGTATTGTTTTAACACAACCACAATAAAATACTCCTATCTTATAAAAGCTGGCAATGGTGTTAAAAATAGTTTTTTTTTATCCTGTGTAGCAAGCAGGTAAAATACACATAGCAACTAGATTGTAGCTCTCGTTTTTGTGTTAAAATGTAGGTGTACAGGAAAAAATAGAAAAGTGACAGTAAAAAGAAAGCAATCATACCTGGTGTTCCTGACAGTTTCTATAACCAGGGAATATTTCCTCTTTTAGGTTGACAATGCTGTAGGCAGCCTCCTCCAGCTGCTTCAACATTGTCACCCACTGCAGCCACTGGATCGAAAGGCTGCATTGCCTGCACAATAATGGGACCATATCCCCATTCTCCAACATCGTTGTCACCCCGGAGGAGGAGGCTAGAGGCATTTACCTTCAACTTAATGCAATACCTGCATCAAGTTGAATCCTGCTGCTACTCCAACATTTTTAATATCAGTCATCTGCTCTTAATATACCTCCCAGAGCTCCCTAGCCTGGTAAGTGACATCCATCTTAATAAGGGCTTTTGGGAGTTGACATCTGGTGTTGAGGATAACATCAGCAGAACTGCTAAGGTTGGTTTCCTACCACTGCCCTTGCAGAGTGGCAACAGAAAGATAGCAGTTATGTGAACCCTCTAACAGCAAAGCATTAAAGTTTTGGGTTTTTTTTGTTTGCTTTGGTATAGGTTAAGAAATAAATGCTTGCACCTGATTGAATGCCACATCAACACAGACACCTGCCCCCCCTGCTTTGTATAAATTTGCTCCTATTTATTCATTTGGAATGTTTTCCGTTACAAAGGTCATTTATTAACTGCTCCCCAGATGCAGGGGTTCTGACCCTTCCAAGCTTTATCCAAAACTAAGAAAAAATGTTTTGACTTTGTATAAACAAATGGGGTTGGCTCTGGCTACAAGTGTCGGTGGACAGATATGTTGCAGTATACAACGGATAAGTAAATTGTGCTCTGTTCAAACAGAGTATGATATTTTAGTTTGAAGCATCATCTTCATCTAAACAAGGCCAGATACAGGCTAATCTTTGTGAGTGACACATCCAATATGAGCATTCCCTGACAACTGGCAAGGATTGAACTATGTAGGCCTTCCTAGGGGGTGATTACGGTATATGCTATTCGGACCATCAGAAGCACTTGCTATCATATACATATTATATTTGAACTCGTGCACTTCAGAAGAAGCCAGAAGAACAATTTTATCACATCTTCACCACTAGTGTGTGTCAGTAGTAGGAGAGAGGTTTGTAAAGGGCTTTATTGGCATGGTAAGATGATACAGGCCAGGCAGATATCTCATCACCTGTTGTTCTGCCTGTCTCTAGTCAGACAGAAAATGTATTTATTACCTTTAAGACACCATTAAACCTTTGAACCAAATCTAAGCAAAGAACAACAGAGAAGCACAGGAGTTTGCAAGCATATACTATTAATTTTATAATCAAAATCTTTGTACTAAATACCAGGCTTCTGTAACAGAAAAGGTTGCATATGAATAGAAATCCTTGGAGGGATTTCATAATACCACTCCTTGGAGTCTTTGGAGGGATTTCATAATAGAACTCTTGCTTATTAATGTTTTGCTATTTAAGAATGTGAGTGCTGTATCTGCTCCATTTGAAAATTGCCATTCAGTATTAACAGCAATAAACACAGCAGAGAAGTATTTAGGCTTGAACAGTTAATTACATAGGAGACCAGTGAACTTTAACCTGGCAAATGAAAAACTACAAGCCCATCTGCTTTGATTTCCAAAATATCCAGCTGGGTACAATAAAAAAAAAATACCTTTTTTCTTTTTCTTTTTTAAAAGATTACTTTACTTTATATTATTTATTAAATAAAGGTGTGTTGTTGGAACCTCATTTTCTTTCATAACAAAATGTTGATTAAGTAGGCACCAAAAGACCAATAAAGGATACAAACATAACTAGCACATCATTTTTACGTCCAATAATTATCACACATACAATACTGGTAATATTGAACAAAAACAAGAGGGACTCAACAGAATAGTCAGACGCTCTTGATTGTTTCAATTTAATGATAAGCGTTCTCAGCCACAATGGAGCCTTGTTCTGCTTAATAAAATATTCATTTTAACTGGTGGTTTTAATTAGTTTTCCTTCGTTTACCTCAACATCCCATTACATAGGCTTCTCCCTGCAGTCTACTTGCTAAAGTGCAGTCCATTACTTTTTACTCCACCCGTTGTTGCTACTTTGCTGAAATTAAGCTTCATATGTAGATAAGAAGTACATATCTATAATGAAGTCTGGTGAAGTGATTTACTAGAGGGTGTAGGTTTCCCATAGAATTGTCAACATCTAGCAAGTAAAAACAACCAGTCAGATGAAAGGAAATGTCAGTGTAAGTTAATTGCCCCTTACTGGAGTGGGTGTTTAAGCAAACACAGGTTTGCCTTGTCAAGTTATGACCAAATACAAGAAAGAGTATATATGATCTGCAACTTATAGTAACCAACCAAGCATCATTTTATAATAGCAAAAGAAAGAAAAACAGTTCAAACTTGTGCCTCAGAATGTCATCGGTCAATGAACCTATGAGCTGAGCTTTGGGAGCTTTGGTCTTTTTCTACAACGACAACCATCAAAAGCATACTGGGAAACTTTCAACTGAGCCACCAAATTATGCTGCAAGTTTTTCCCTTTACAATGTACTTCGTTACATCAGAATATATTGTAAGCAAAGAGAAAACACGTCTACCTATAACAAAAAAATGTAGAGACTATAAAACTAGAGACCTAAAACGTAGAGACCTAAAATATATATCAATCAACAAACAGTTAATTTTCCACCCTAACCCCCTCCACCATGCATCAGGAATGTCTTTGCGATATGCTGTATCTAGAGGGGAGGCTTCAGCACAGTGAACCTCAGCCTAAATTTTTACTAGGGGAGGGAATCAGTAGAATGATGAATGCTGACCTCCTTTTCTGAAAAGAAATAGCCTAGCTGCCATTCTGACCCTCTGTCCCTCTGGCTTACATACTTTGAGTTGGTGGCCCAGAATAAGTATGCAGAATAAGTATGCAGCTAGGGATCGTACTTTATTATCTGACTGTCCAGATCCGCAATCCTGTTCTGAATCAGAGACCCAAATATGAGGATGAGTCAATCAATAAGTCAATATATCAGGTAAAAAAATTGCACTTTTAGAAGGAGGTTGGCAATGATAGCTCCCTTAAATTGACTAAGTCTCTTAAACTGAATGAGTCTCTAAAGACCATCCCTGATCCACTTATACTTACCCTTGCATTGCTTGCTTGCTACTCCTTCCTATGTTGCATATGTGGCTAACTGTAAACTCGGTGTCAGATGGCAAAGGAGCTTACACAAGGCTAATGATGTTACACCCTCTATCATGAGTTCAGGCCTGGAAGCACTGAATACTTTGCAGTGGCTGCTAGGGAAAAATGAACAGCAATCAAGAGCCTTGGAGATGAGTTTTAGTTGCTCAGAGACTCTGTCAAACTAATATAGTTTCCTTAAGCTTCTGGCAGAAGTTAATAAAGAATAAAAAAACACAATAATTTTGACATATCAGAATGCATTATTTAAATTTTTTTAAACAATTTTACATTTCAGATATTTGAGGCTGCTTTATAAAACCAAAGTGGCACTCATATCATTCGTCACATGGCAAAATTTAATTATTCCACTTTTGGAGTGCTCATTTTGAAACAAATATACAAACATAGTCCATTAGCTAAGTTTACATTTGATAATCTTGACACCGTATCTTATCACAGCATGTTCTGAATATTTTACATTGCACTGCAAATTTAGAACAATGTATTTATAGTACAATTAGCAGACATGATAAAAAGATAACAGCTGAGGAGATCCCTGCTCAGATGGACACACAATCTGTTAGAACAGAGACTTTATCAAATGAGCTCCTCGTAGCAATGTCCTGGATAATGTACCAAGTGTTAAGGCACAAAAGGTACAAGAAACAATTTACAGGAAGGTAGGACTTTACTTATAGGTATATCATAATTGGTACCATCCTAACTAATAACAATGTAAATGAAAATGTAAGCAGACATTTTGTATCAAATGGCTGTATGAATCGAAAATCACTCTTTACTATCTTGCAATGTGAAACTTTGAGGTGATAACTTCTCATATTGACTGAAAACCCCTGTTCTCTGACTGGTAACTTTGGATGTAAATTGTGACTTACATGCAATTTAAGGGAGTTAATAGTAGCAGATATACATACTTGTGTGAGTGCCTAGCAAAGTGATACAAACCTCCATGAGCCCTCTGCAGGAACCCCCTTTTAAGGTGTATATTAATGCAACTAAGTCTGTGGGTTGTCAAGCTGCTGTGTTCCAGCAATGGGATACATAGAGAGTAACAATCCTAGGTGGTTTGAATTTTGAAACTCACATGTAAATTAAGCTGAACCTGGTTCATGGCATTTGCCCCATATTGTTTTAGGGAATGTAAGCTGAGATGGGCTTTAGAGCCTTACTTGCACCTAAGATGAAAATCGTATCCTCAGACATGGGCTTTGGAGCAGTATTGTTTTACTAAATTAGTGCAACTAAAGCCTCGTACAAACAAACAGATTTTCCGCAGACAAAACCTCGGACTTTTGTCCGAAGGGCGTTGGCCAGGAACTTGTCTTGCACACAAATGGCAAGAAATTGTCAGCCAACAAACATGAACATAGTGACGTACTATGTGGTTTTTCAGCTCTTTACTGCCATCCTTTGGGCTCCTTCTGCTAATTTAGTGTTAGTAGAAGTTTGGTGAGTGTTGATTTGCGCTTTTCATTTTGCGCTTTTCATTTCGCACTTTTCACTTCATGCTTTTCATTGCATGCTTTTCAGTTAGTTTCTGAATGGCCATTCGTCAACCAGCCATGTTGCGGAATCGGAGGAGTGTTATTTATTATTGGCCTTGCAGTTACTGCTTTGACCCAAGTCCAGTCAAGGAGCAGAAGGAGGAGGATTTCTTGGACCAAAAATTGGTTGCTTTATTAATCGTGACCAATTAGGTCATATGCCTTTGCTGTGGGAGCTCCAAGAGAATAATCCAAATGATTTTCGGAATTATCTCAGGATGACGGACTCCTGCTTTAACCAACTCTTGGCATTGTTGACCCCCTATATTAAGAAGCAGGACAAATGCATGAGTCTTTTATTTTATTTTTTGGTTGAATAATGATTTGATATGGTATATTTTCTGTATTTTTGTATGCATAGAATGCACTTTTTGGTTAAGTTCTACTGGCAGATAGCATGTCTAATTTTCTTTGTTTTCTTTTTTTAATGCACATTACGAACGCTAGTTTACAAGACCGACCACTTCTGGCTCGTCCTTGCTTCCGAGCATGTGGGTTTGTACCTTGGACTTTTGTCCGATGGACTTGTGTACACATGCTTGGAAAATCCAACAACAGACATCTGTACGCGGAAAATTTTAAAGCCTGCCATCCAACATTTGTCTGTGAAAAATCCGACAACAATTGTCCGATGGAGCGTACAAATGGTCGGATTTTCTGCTAACAGCCTGTCATCACACAATTCCCATTGGAAAATCTGATTGTGTGTATGAGGCTTTAGTCTGTGAGTTGTCAAGCTGCAGCGTTTCAGTAATGAGAGAATGGACCAACTGTGATTGCCATTATGTTATATTCTATGTATCCCCAATAGACTGTTCATTTATTTGATAAGATTTGACAATACTAAAACACATTGGAGGAGATTTACTAAAAGTAGTGCACACTGAATCTGGCGCAGCTGTGCATAGTAACCAATCAGCTTCTAACTTCAGCTTGTTCAATTAAGCTTTAACAATAACACCTAGAAGCTGATTGGTTACCATGCACAGCTGCACCAGATTCTGTGTTCACCAGTTTTAGTAAATCTCCCTAACGATGTTATTTCTCTCATTATCTAATAACTCCAATCTAATCCCAATAACTACCTTCCACATTTAAACTCTGGTTTTCCAGTGGCAAAAAGTGATGCAAAGGAGTGAAAATTAACATAGTTAGAAAGGTCGCGCTCCAGGTGGCTTGTAGATGGCTTGTAGACCACATGTAACTGGTGCTTGGTCCAAAAAGGTGGATACCAGAATGTTCAAAAAGTGAATTTGTAATAATTGCATGAAGGGGTCCTATGAGGCTGCAAAAAAGTCACTTTTCCTTTTGTGATTACTAATGGAGATCTTTGTAAGAATTTTGGTGTGCTGTACCAGGAGCAAAGGAAATACCCAGTACGTCTGGACCTGGTGAAGAAAATGACTCACTTCCATGTAAAAACACTGGGTAAGTCACCAAGCTCCACTGCAGAGAGTACATAACCCTGTGTAAGCTATGATTTTAATAAAAATGGAAATAAACAAAAGTCTGCCTGGATCAACCTAAACTAAATACATTTAAAGTAAGTTTAACGAGTTTGTAGATAACATTCACCCATATGGTTAACTCATAGGATGCAGTTCTGATAACCCTAGAGGCATACAAGAAAAAACTAAGAGAATAAAGTTCTCTCAAGGGGGCCAAAACAGAACACTATAGTTACTATAAAACTAGCTTTATTAGTACAAAAAATACCACTGCAAACTAAATTAACAAAAACAAAAGAGAATCACGGGTAAATGGCTGACAAAGACTATTAAAAAACATTGTCAAATTATTAAACACATAGGAAGCCGCGGCTGCATATCCCCCACCTGCATAACCAGACACCACCATAACCACTTGCATACACTAGTAAGAGAGTTGGGCTAATAGGGATGTAGGAATAAACATAAAGATTCCTTATCAGAAGCTCCAAGTGTTAAAGTCCATTAGATATAGGCCATATAGGTTAGGTGCTGGTTAGTAGGTGGGCGACTTGAGTGATAGCCATATATTGGGGTCTATTTGGAATCAGAACACAGACCATCAGCATAGATAAATAATCAGGCAGTGTAGCAGGTGTAACAGGCAGCTTGACTATGGATATTCATAAGCAGCGGAGGAAAGAAGCAGAGGCAAACATAGCATTGAATTATTCAAAGTAAATGTCATTAGGGGGAGCTCTGAAGAAACCAGCGTCTATTGGCTGGTGAAACGCGTCAGTGCTCTGACGTCAGCACGTCACTGGAAGCAACGTGCTCCTTGAGTGTTATCACGGAACAAACAGCTGATGGCTTGTTGTTTTCTTTCTTCCGGATCTACGTCGAAACATACGGAGGCAACGAACACTCTATGAGGGGTTTTCCCTCTCCGGTCGAATATTCCGGTCAAATATCCCGGTCAAATACCTTTGTTTACCAATACAGAACGGGGCTCGTAGCCATTATCCATCTAGCCATCTAGGGGTAGAGTCACGCTGCAGGAGGGCGGTGGACCCCGCACAGTTGGTGAGGGTATCCACATTCCAATTAGAAGCTATTATATGAATGCCTGCTTGATTCTTTACAGCACTCCCCCTAATGACATTTGCTTTGAATAATTCAATGATATGTTTGCCTCTGCTTCTTTCCTCCGCTGCTTATGAATATCCATAGTCAAGCTGCCTGTTACACCTGCTACACTGCCTGATTATTTATCTATGCTGATGGTCTGTGTTCTGATTCCAAATAGACCCCAATATATGGCTATCTTCATGCAAACAGGACTAATACACTCAAGTTGCCTACCTACTAACCAGCACCTAACCTATATGGCCTATATCTAATGGACCACTTGGAGCTTCTGATAAGGAATCTTTATGTTTATTCCCACATCCCTATTAGCCCAACTCTCTTACTAGTGTATGCAAGTGGTTATGGTGGTGTCTGGTGTGCATGTGGGGGATATGCAGCCGCGGCTTCCTATGTTTTTAATAATTTGACAACGTTGTCTAATTTTTTAATAGTCTTTGTCAGCCATTTACCCGTGATTCTCTTTTGTTTTTGTTAATTTAGTTTGCAGTGGTATTTTTTGTACTAATAAAGCTAGTTTTGTAGTAACTATAGTGTTCTGTTTTGGCCCTCTTGAGAGAACTTTATTCTCTTAGTTTTTTCTTCTATGATTTTAACAACATGTGCTACTCAGTGTGGGGGGATGAGGGATGAGCTTTTCTCTGTATGGGCAAAGCACAGGTTCTCCTTAATGTCACTTAAAGTGACCCAAGTTATTCCACTTATTATCTTATCTAACAGTCTCTGTGCATAGATGTTGTTGTAAGTTCTCCATTGCTCACTTTCTCATGTCACAGGTTTCTAGCAATCTAAAGATAACAGCTGTGAAAACTCTGAGACTTTTGAAGGTAAAATTGGTTGTTACAATAACATCTTCCTCCCTTTTCTGGTTGGCTAAAATTATTTATTTTTTTCCATTGGCTGAAATCATTCATTAGCAAAAAAAATGCTGCTATCCGGGAATAAGGGAAAAGGAATGAGCTTACAACAGACTCTAATCACTGGAGCCAGAAGCCAAAGGAATAGAATTATTTTTTTTTCCATTGAATCACATATTGATAATTCTGTGGCACATAATTAAAAACTGTTTTGATAGTATGTTACTGTTGCGAAATATTGAATATATCTTATATATTTTATATATATAATATGTGTTGATTTTGAAATGTACTTGCATTTATAAAATGGCCCAAGCATATATAATTATATTAATTCTTGCATACATATACATATTCAGGTTCATTTTAAAATTATTTAATTTTTTTAACCTTGTATCTTTTGTAAAAAATCTTCCTCCACTAGATGAATTCTCTCTCTGGGTTCTCATATTTTGTACTTATTTCTGCTTGCATACATCACCAAGTACCATCCATTCCAGATATGTAATGTGTCCCTCTCTTAGCTGGTATCTCTGTGATTTATGGTTCATGCCTTCGGGGCTGCAGTACTGCTCATTGTCTGTCATATTCATGCTCTCTATCATCTGTGTGCTGCCTGAAAAAAATCTTCATTTATTTTCAAATACCTCTTCTAATTTTTAGACCATTACCATACAGCTAGAATACTTGCAGCAAAAATATATTCAGATTATTTTTAAATCTGCCATTTGTGGCAAAATGATGGGCATACACAGACAGATCTTTTTGCTGCTCTAAAAAATATGGGGGAACCAACATTTGTCTAATTACTAAATGAACCGTCTACATTTAGAACATTTTTGTCACATAGCAAAGTGAGATTGTATCTTAGGTGGCACCTGAGATTCTAATACTGCCTCCTGGCTCTAAATTCCATCCTGCTCCCCTGGATCCTGAAATACTTCTTCAAATAACAAAGGCATGGGAAATATAAACTGCTGAGCAAGGCTGCCAGGGGCAAAGCATAGGTGCATTTTAAGGGTGATTTTACGACAAGCACAAAGTTCAGAGATCTTTTTACCGCTCCTGCAGTAAACTACACATCACACAAGGACTTATGCTAAGATGGAATGTGCTCTTCAATAGGCATGAAGATCTCATATCTTTATACCTGTGTAAGCGTAGTGTCAAAAAGTGCAGTATAATACAGCATCACTGTTTAAAGCAGAGGTGGGCAACTGCAGCTCTCCAGCTGTTGTGGAACTACAATTCTCATCATACCTCTGTCTCTGAGAATCATGCTTGTAACTATCAGTCTTGCAATGCCTCATGGGACATGTAGTTCCATAACAGCTGGAGGACTGCAGTTGCCCATGCCTAGTTTAAAGTGACCCAGTAACAGCAGCTTCTACATATCCATTAAAAGAAAGCATTACTGAAGCTCAATATTTTGTACTAATCTTCTTTCATGCTTTAGTTTTTTTTTTGTTTTTTTGTTTTTTTTTCGGTGACCAGCTCTGCCGTTCTGAAGCCACTTCCGACAGCACTTACTAAAATGTGGGAAATAGATTGGTGTAACACATGGAACTTTATTAATTGCTCACTTCCTACTCGTAATGTTTGTGTTGAGGCCACTATGTTTACTGTGGTGACAATAAAGGTTGCAGGTGACACCAGACTGACTGGTACAATACAAAGGAGAAAAAACTTGTGGCGGTATGAGATATGTAGGAATATGTTTCTTTTCACCTCAAACAACTTTTCCCTGTTTTTGTGAGCTAAAGTGGTTGTAAAGGCAGAAGGCTTTTCATCTTAATTCATTGTATGCAATAAGATAAAAAAAACTTCTGTGTGCAGCATCCCTCCTCAGCCCCTCGAATACATACCTGAGCCCCATCTTGATCCAGCGATGTTGCACAAGAACTTTGGCTTTCTGGGACTCCCTCTCCTCATGGGATGAGACAGCAGTGGGAGCCATTGGCTCCCGCTGCTGCCAACCAAAGCCAGTAAGCCACTGAGGAGAGCTAGGGGGCGGGGCCGAGCCACCGAATGGACACAGAGCGGTGGCAAGCTGCTTGCTGTGGGGGCACTCGGCAGGAGGGAGGGGCCAGGAGTGCCAACGAGGGACAGGAGAAGAGGAGGATCTGGGCTGCTCTGTGCAAAAACCACTACACAGAGTAGGTAAGTATAACATGTTTGTTATTTTTAAACAAAAAAAACAAGACTATAATATCACTTTAATTATATTAAGTGACATTAAACCCTCAGTGTTTTAAGCACATTCAGCAGCTGATTTAATCACTTTCTGAGTTTGCAGTTCCTCTATCATTTAGTCCTTTCTTATGTTTTAGTATAAGTAGTGCCATGATCACTGCATCAGGTTTCCTTTTTGCAGAGTGTATCCGTTCTCTAGCAGCATCCTATGTAGCCACCCTTGCATTCAGTGACTAGAGTTGTGTCTCCGTATACCAGGGGTAGGCAACCTTAAAGAGGTGGAGATCTACCTGAGAAGTCAAAGATCACCAGGCACAGTGTCGCCTCCTCACACCTGATTTAAACCTCTAATTGCCGTATTACCGTGTCACAAAAGCGTGCATTGCATGGAAATCATGGTTTTAAATCAGGTGATGAGGAGCCAACATACCACCTCCTCTCCACCTGTCAACACACACTCAGATCGCTTTTCAGAGGAGCAGCAGTGCCTGCTGCACTTGTGAATGAGCCCTTAGTTGCATTTACACATAAAGTTGGGGGTAGAAAAACAGGGTATAATAAAAGTCTATGGCTAAGAGCAGCAAACCCGCAGGAATGCTTCAGGTACACTGCATTGCACCCGCGGTGTGGGTAAACCGTAGCACATCAGTGTGAAAGCAGCCCTATACTATTATGCCCAATGTATGGCTTCACACGGACCTGAAGATCACTTCTTTCCTGCCGCTGGCACCACTCTGGAGACCTCTAGCTGGGTTAAGAGGTGGAGTGCAGTTGGTATCACTCCGCATGGGACAGGAGCCAACACTACAGAGGAGTCATCGGCTTATGCGGCTCTGGCTGTCTACTGCACAAGTAGTCCCTTTGCATTGCACTCTGTTTGATACTCTGGAATGGCGGAACAGCAAGCCCAGACCGAGATCTACCAGTCACCTGTCCGCGATCTACAGGTTGCTGCCACCCGTCCTATACTGTGCTTCAATAGAAACACACAGTTCTGTAGCCTATGATGACAACCAATTTCCTGCTCCTCCTGCCCCTTCCCTTCTGCCAGCTAACAGACTGACTCAAGACTGGACTGTCCACTGTTAACTCTTTACTGTGAAAACCAGAAGTTCAGGGAAGCAGCACTGAAACAGCAGGAGCCAAGAGCACTGAATGTTTTAAACTGTATATGGCGGGGTTAAAAATGTTAACAAATAGTTTTCTGGGGAATATTTATTTTATTGTGCTCAATGTGTTAAGCCTAAAAAATACTGAGGGTTTAATGCTATTTATAGCAGCCATTGTATAATAATGGTTGTTTATAATATATTGTATTATCCACTTAAGTCCGCCCACCCACAATGTACTGCAGAAAGGCGGCCCATGCAGGCACAGCGACATACCTGTTAGATGTTGGCCTCTTCTGGGTACAGGGCATGCCAACACCTGCTGTGATTAGTGGGATTTTGTCAGCAGGTCCTGCCCAATGATTCATGGCTGAGCAGCTAGGTCCAATCACAGCTCAGAGCCCTGTACTGACAAAAAACACAGGGCTCTGGGAATAATCTCTCTCTTTATTATCTCTGGAAAGCAAGGAGAAGGAACAAACAATGTATTAGTAAAAGCAGCACACATTGTTAGGTACACAGTTAACCCTTAGATCAACTGTAAATGTTAACCCCTTACTAGCCAGTGACAGTATATAGTGTTATCACTAATCACTGTGTTAGTGTCACTGGTGATGTCAATGTCAGTTAATCAGTTTGCATACCTCCCAGCCAGTGTCAATTAGTGTCAGATTGTCCGCCGCACTATTACAGTCCCACTATAAGTCACTGATCACCACCATTGCTAGTAAAAAAAGTAACTGCCCCTCTCCCCCAGCACTGGGGTGAAATTAGCTGATTGATCAAGAGAAATTGAGGGAGAAGAGGGAGAAAAGAAACATTGGAATACTAGTCAGGACCAGTGTGCAAAAGTGTATTTGCTTTGGTAGAATAATCACCTCTAAAGTTGGGTGTCCTAAGTGTGGATGTTGCTGCATTATGTAACACTATTAGAATTGTTTTTTACATTTTAGATTGGGGCGCCTCGAGACTGTCTATAATTTTGAAGGGTGCCATCGACTTAAAAAAGGTGGAGAAACACTAGGTTATAGCATGTTATTTACTTATTAATTTATTTATTTCAATAGTTAATTAGTTAGTTATTTTGTTATTTTTTTTTTTATAGAGTGAAATATATATTTCACAAACCCTTACAGGGGGCATTGAATAACTCCTATTTGTACCTGTGCCGCAGGTGCTTACAATCTCATTTTAATAGAGACAATTACCGTATTTATCGGCGTATAACACGCACTTTTTTCCCCTTAAAATCAGGGGAAAATCGTCGGTGCGTGTTATACGCCGATCCCCGCTAATTGTGAGCTGATCGCCGACACTCGACTATGTGTATCTCGGCGGCGTTCGTTCAGTTCTGCCGGCGCCGAGTCCCTCCCAACTCCACGGCGCCATATTTAAAACATGCAGCTATGTGTATGTCGGCGGCGATCAAGCATGGGCACTGGGGGCAAGGCTGCACTGACCACTGGGGCAAAGCTGCACTGACAAGACTGCACTGGGGCAAAGCTGCACTGACAAGACTGCACTGGGGCAAAGCTGCACTGACAAGGCTGCACTGGGGCAAAGCTGCACTGACAAGACTGCACTGGGGCAAAGCTGCACTGACAAGACTGCACTGGGGCAAAGCTGCACTGACAAGACTGCACTGGGGCAAAGCTGCACTGACAAGGCTGCACTGACACTGAAAAGGCTGCAATGACACTAACAAGGCTGCAGATGAACACTGATGAGGCTGCATTGATGGGCATTTAAATGTAAGTTTTTTTTCCTTAAACTTCCCTCCTAAAAGTTTTTTTCCTTAAAATTCTCTCCTAAACTTGGGGTGCGTGTTATACGCCGGCGCGTGTTATACGCCAATAAATACGGTATTTGAGAAAAGTAAAATGAACCAACCTGGTAAACCTCAGTAAGAACATGTACTGTGTACTGTACATCTTTAAGAACATGTACTGTTTTCCTGGTGGTAAGTTAAAGGGGTTGTAAACCTTCGTGTTTTTTCACCCTAATGCATCCTATGCATTAAGGTGAAAAAACAACTGGCAGTGACCGGCCCTCCAGCCCCCCCGTTTTACTTACCTGAACCCTGGAACTTGACCCGGCGGGGACACACTGTCTTTCTACCCGGGGTACTCGGCTCTTGATTGGATAGATTGATAGCAGCACAGCCATTGGCTCCCACTGCTGTCAATCAAATCCAATGACATGGGTTCCGGGGGGCGGGCCGAGTCCTGCATTCGGCCTCTATGAACGCCAAATGCTGGACTCGGGAGCGTGCCTGCAAGGTAATCCCCTCGGGAGAGCGCTTCTCTCAGGGGGTTATCTGATGTGTGGAGGAGCCGTGAGAGCTGCCGGGGGACCACAGAAGAGCAGGTTGGGGGCCACTCTGTGCAAAACGAGCTGCACAGTGGAGGTAAGTATGACATGTTTGTTAATTTAAAAAAAAAAAAAAAAAAAAAAACGAACCCTTACAATTACTTTTAAGAACTTAAGTTCTGCAATGCAACAGTTTCAACCACAGTTACCATGGCACTGCCATGCTCAGATTGCATCACCTATGCCCTAACTATTTTTTGATAGCAATGTTTGAATAGATTATCTGCCACCTTGCATGAAATGGCCAGTACCAAATCTATTTAATTGTAGAAGCCTAGACAGAATCCTTGTGTTTCTCTGTTCCCTTCCGTTATACTGAACAGTTCAATTCACCTCTTCATTTGCTTAGACACCTTGCAGGCATTGAAGGGTTTGCTCTTGCACTTTTTACTTTATGTGAAAGCTCATAATGACTGCAGGAGTCATTCACTTAGTAGTAAAGGCCATGGAGGTTTACTGCTGGAACACTCTAGTAATAACCATTCTTTGTTTATGTTCTATTAAAGACTCCACTTGTTTCCCTCAGTCAGCCTTCTGTGCGACATTTACCCAGCATCCCTTCTTCGTCTTCTTCTTCTTCGTGAGCTCATCATCTAGAGCCATATTGCTCTAATTTACATGAAAGGCTCAAATTGGCTGAGAATTTTGTTGGACTCATATAAGTGATGTTTTATTTTCATTTTTTCGAGTTGCTATCGATTTACTTCAGAAGAAAATTATTGGCAGAATAGAATGTTGGCTGGAAGATGTGAGCCTGTTTTAAACATTTAACATGCACATCCAAAGCTTGTTACTGGAACCACAACTTCAGTTGTGATTTAAAGGTTTATTTAGCAGAATGTTTTTTAGTTGCTACAAAGGTGCAAGGTTTAGACATGTAATGCAATATGTTCTTGTTTTATATCTATTAAAATAAATATTTTTCTGTAAATGTTCTTTTCTTACCAGCTGCATGAATGTCATGCCAAAAAAATTGATACTTTTTTATTACTAATCTGCTTTGCCAGCATCCATCAATTCAGGTAGTTGAATTTTGTGCAGTTTATCCAGAATTTAAAGCGGAACTTCAGTCATTTTTTTTCAACTTTCCATCTATTAAATCTTCTGCCCTTGTTGGTTTAACTTTGGATAGTAAAACATTTTTTTTCTGCCAGTAAACCACTTCCTGTTTCTTGTCTGGTAAAAAACCTAGGCTTATGACATCATGCACAGCTCTCTTTCTCACTCTCGTGAGAGTTTGCCAGGAAGGGGGGGAATCATAAGAGGGCCAATGAGAGCTGCAGTGCTGGAGGTCTGTGTCTGTGTAAATCCAGGAAGTGAACAGGCAGCAGCTTCAGCTGCCCACAGTTAAAATGTTGGTAGTCAGACTCAGTGGAGGGAGATTTCTGCAGCATATTTGGCAAGTACAGAATCACAGTGTATATAAAATAATATGCAAAGTGGTTGAAGGGAAGCTTCAGAATGTTTTTAGTACAAATTATGTGAGCAGACTGTAGTTCCTCTTTAAAGATTTATCATTTATTGTAGCAGTTTAAAAAGAAAGATATTTGTGATATTTGTGATTGCCAACAGTAGGGTTTTACAGTCCTGCATTTGCAGTCCTATTTCCACCTAAAACATTTTGTTCTAGTCTTGGATAGTGTTAAAGTGTTTCCCTGCTTAACACCTGTTGAGATGAGATACATCCAAACTGGTAGTGCACAGTATTCATAGCTAACAATTTCAATGACTGGGGAAAATGCCTGAAATACATTTGTAAATAACATTGGTCGCTTTGTAACGCAATCAGCATTTTGGTTCAAATGGAACAACTCACAGAATAAAATCAGCAATTTATATCTATTGTAACACTTTTTTTTTTCTTTAACCACTTGCCTACTGGGCCCTTTCACCCCCTTCCTGCCCAGGCCAATTTTCAGCTTTCAGCGCTGTCTCACTTTGAGTAACAGTTGGACGGTCTTGCAACACTGTACCTAAATGATATTTTTATCATTTTTTCACACAAATAGAGCTTTCTTTTGTTGATATTTAACCACTTCAGCCCCGGAAGGATTTACCCCCTTAATGATCAGGGCATTTTTTTGCGATACAGCACTGCGCTAGTTTAACTGACAGCTGCGCGGTCGTGTGATGCTGTACCTAAGTAAAATGTATGTTCTTTTTTTCCCACAAATAGAGCTTTCTTTTGGTGGTATTTGATCACCTCTGCGGTTTTTATTTTTTGCGCTGTAAACAAAAAAAGATTTTGAAAAAAACCCAATATTTTTTACTTTCTGCTATAATACATATCCCAAAAAAATTAATTAAAAAACAAATTTCTTCATCAATTCAGGCCAATATGTATTCTTCTACATATTTTTGGTAAAAAAAATCGCAATAAGCGTATATTGATTGGTTTGGGCAAAAGTTATAGAGTCTACAAAATAGGGGATAGAATTATGAACTTTCATTTTTTTTATTGTTTTTACTGGTAATGGCGGCAATTTTTAGCAGGACTGTGACATTGTAGCAGACAAATCTGACCCTAAGTGACACTTTTTGGTGACCAGTGACAAAAATACAGTGATCAGTGGTAAAAAAAAAAAAAAAATGTGCTGATTACTGTATAAATGACATTGGCAGGGAAGGGGTTAACATCAGGGGCATACAAAGGGTTAACTGTGTTCCCACAGTGTGTTTATAACTGTGTGGGGGAAGTGTTGACAGGAACAACACAGGGATCTCTGTTCCTGATCACTAGGAACAGCAGATCTCCATGTTGTCTCCTGTCAGAATGGGGATCTGCCTTGTTTACATAGGCAGATCCCTGTTCTGCCTCCCTGTACCGTGATCCCGGGTGGCTGGGTCCCCTGGGCACACGCATCGCCTCCTTCTCCGTGCAGTGGAAGTTAAGCCACACCCCCTTTCTTCTGCTGCTGGAGGCGTGGCTTAGCTTCCGCAACACATTCTGATTGGCCAAACACATCTCCCCAGCGTGACAGCTCCGGATCACCGCCACGCCGAGCCACCCAACCGGCATCCTCCTTTGAGGCTTCAGCTCCACGCTGATACAAGGCGCTTGTGAATTCAACATCCCAGGGATTCGGCGATGGTTCTGTTCCCATGCTGGACGTGTCAAGCCCCCACCTACTGAGCACTATGTGAGTGCATTTCATATTGTTTCAACTTTGCTTATCAATAAAACCATATAATGCTGCACTAGGATTGCCCTGGTGCTTATTTTTCTTTCTCCTGCTTCCTATTTCTCACAGTCTCCGGGTTCCCATCCCGTGCCTGAAGCATCCTCGCAACTATCTGCAGCATTCAGACCAGAGACATACTCACAGGGGTTCACCCCCTAGAAATTTTTATCAAGATTTACTCTTGCATTTACTTGCATTTTTATTTCACATCTTTTATTTTCTAGATGTTCTTTTTAGCACTAACTAGACTCAAGAGTGTGTTAGTCCTTCACCACTCTTGCAACCATTGGGTTTTTTTAGCGTGGGTTTCACACTAGCCCTTGTATGTGTGTGTGATTTTTTTTCTTTATTTTATTAACTCAGAATTTTAGCTTATCCATTTGTGGCAGATTCAACAGGCTTCTCACACTGCTTCTGTAGTAGTACCGCTGCCTCTTGTCAGTAATTTTGGGCTGTGCAGCTTTACTCTCTAATGCCGCGTACACACAAGTGGACTTTCCGGCAGACTTGGCGGACCGGACTCCCTTGGACAATTCGATCATGTGTGGGCTCCAGCGGACTTTTTTTTCCCCAAAAGTCCGATGGACCTAGAAATAAAACACGTTTGAAATCTTTCCGACGGACTCGAGTCCGGTCGAAAAATCCGCTCGTCTGTATGCTAGTCCGACGGACTAAAACCAACGCTAGGGCAGCTATTGGCTACTGGCTATCAACTTCCTTATTTTAGTCCAGTCGTACGTCATCGCGTACGATCCGTCAGACTTTGGTGTGATCGTGTGTAGGCAAGTTCGTTCGTTAGGAAAGTCCGTCGGAAGTCTGCCGAAAGTACGTCGGATAGACCGTCGGACCAGTCCGGTCGAAAAGTCCGCTCGTGTGTACGCGGCATAAGAGCCACAGGGGGCGTCACCTGAGAACACGTACCCTGCCTTTTTTAGAAGCTCAGGTTCATAGGAAGAGGATATAAGAATACTAGCTGCCATAGTGAGACAGTCAATAGGGCAAGATGGCTCCCAGGACAAACATGACAGAAATTCTGAATTGTCCCACTGTGAATTTAAAAGAAAGATTATTTTATTGTACTGCACCTTACCTTTTATTTGATTTTTTTTCACCCCCCCCCCCCCCCAATTCAAAGAACAACTGGGAACAATGTAGCTATTCTCTATATATTTTACCAGTTGAATGCTCTGCGTTGCCCCTGTTTACACAATGCTTTTTGTTCATAATAAACTAAAAGAATGAGGTCACAGCATTTCTACCTACTGATTTCTTTTCCTTTGAACACAGCCAAGATAAAAGCATAAAGTGCAACATGAAATATTGGTACAAAAATCTTCCCCAAGAGTCAGGAGATTACAGAAGACTGCTGGAGTGATAGGCAGGCAGCTGCAGAGAATGAAGCAAACATTTGGGGAAGAATTACATGAGTAGCAGGTCAAAATTCACTGAGCACTGAAGCCTGTTAAATCTGCATGTCCATTAATCCGAGTGATATCATCATTAATATTTATAATGTGGCGAAATACACCACTGCATTTATAGCTCAGTTGGAAAGTGAATTTCAAAAATAAAAAGTTAAACACTTGATTAATATTTGTCATAATTTCAAAGTAAAATGCTTACTCTAATAAACAGAAGAAAATCAGGAATATGTCTAAAGATGTACAAATTTCCATCTTCATAAATAAATATTCATTCCAAAAGTGGAAACAGGTTTCACACCAGTATTCTGCTCCATGAGTGACATGACTCATCCAAATAAACTAAAGCAGATTAGAGTTTAGAGTCCAATGAACCCTACATTGAAAGCAGGAAGCAGTTCCACTATAGTACTGGACAATAGCAGTAATAGGTTACAAGGAATGGATCTTAGGCTATGGAAAATATTTGTGTAGTCTTCATCTTAGCTCCTGTACAGCTCTAGACATTATGATGATGTGATACAGACCAAGCCAAGAGCAAGCCAAAGATTAAAATGAAAAAGGCTGACTGCTTGGTGTATGTAAAGGGTCCATACTCTATTGGAAACTATTCCCTAATCTACTACTTCACTACGCCCACCATGAAAATGTAGGCAAGTAAGGCTACTGTTTGTTCAACAATATATCTTTTCAATATATTCTTCTATTTAGTCTCAATAGGATATACCTTCAATCAAGACAATGTAGTCATCACCACTCACCTATCTGCCAGATCAGCACAATGGATCTGGTGTAGACTGTGATTGTGTACCATCATCTGTTAGGTGTGTGTGTGTGTGTATAAATCCAATTCAGTGATGCAAATTCCACAGGTTTTCATTGGTTGTCCATAGAAGCAGGGAGTATCTGAAAGTCCAGGGAATAATGTAACAATTTGTCTTCTGCTGACCCTAGAAGGTGCTGTCTAAATGCACATATGGACATCATATGAGAGCTGCCTGATTCAGCTCGAATACAGTTAAATTAAGGCTGGTCTACAAGGACCAAAAGTGCACTTTGTGTGTACTGCTGTCTTTTCAACAGAATCCAGTCTAATGACCAGCTTCTGTCAAATGGTCCTGCTGGAAAACCTTCATTCAATCAGCCTTGCAGCCAATGGCTGCAGCACCGATCTGTGTATTCTGATAATGGGGGGTCACCTGCATCCACATCGCTTGTGAGAATGCGTAATCTATGAGGTTTTTTTTCATTCCATCTGCTGGTTGAACTAAAAAAATCTCCTGTATATACCCTGCTTTAGATGGTGATCTCATGAGTGAGGGCCTATGGATAGTGCTTTCAGGTTTTTGCTTGGCTAAACTTGCAATTAGAGAAGTCAGAAAATCCATCAAGTCCATCAAGTCCAACCTATGTGTGTTATTTTATGTCAGTATTACATTGCATAACCCTGTATGTTGTGGTCGTTCAGGTGCTTATCTAATAGTTTTTTTTAATTATCAATGCTCCCCGCTGAAACCACCGCCTGTGAAAGAGAATTCCACATCCTAACCGCTCTTACAGTAAAGAACCCTCTACGCAGTTTAAGGTTCACCCGCTTTTCTTTTAATTTTAGTGAATGGACGCATGTCTTATTAAATTCCCTTTCACAGAAAAGTTTTATCCCTATTGTGGTGTCACCAATATGGTATTTGTACATTGAAATCATATCTCCTCTCAAGAGTCTCCTCTCCAGAGAGAACAAGTTCAGTGCTTGTAAGTGCCTTTATTAATTTTGTTGCCCTTCTCTGGACTCTCTCCATTTCCAGCACAACCTACCTGAGGACTGGTGCCCAGAATTGGACAGCATACTCCAGGTGCGGCCGGACCAGAGTATTGTAGAGCGGGAGAATTATCATTTTATCCCTGGAGTTGATCCCCTTTTTAATGCATGTCAATATTCTGTTTGCTTTGCTTGCATCAGCTTGGCATTGCATGCCATTGCTGAGCCTGTCATCTACTAGGACCCCCAGGTCCTTTTCCATCCTAGATTCTCCCAGAGGTTCTCCCCCTAGTGAGTAGATTGCATTCATATTTTTGCCACCCAAATGCATTATTTTACATTTTTTTGCATTAAAACTTATTTGCCATATAGTTGCCCACAACATTAATTTGTTCAAATTTTCTTGCAAGGTTTCCACATCCTGCGGAGAAGTTATTGCCCTGCTTAGCTTAGTATCGTCTGCAAATACAGTGATTGAACTGTTTACCCCATCCTCAAGGTCGTTTACGAACAAATTAAATAGGATTGGTCCCAGGACAGAACCCTGGGGGACCCCCTTTTTCACCCCGGACTTTGAGTACTCCTCATTTATCACCACCCTCTGAACTCACCCCTGTAGCCACTTTTCAATCCATGTACTCACCCTATGGTCCATGCCAAGGGACCTTACTTTGTACAGTAAACGTTTATGGGGAACTGTGTCAAATGCTTCTGCAAAATCCAGATACACCACATCTACGGGCCTTCCTTTATCTAGATGGCAGCTCACCTTCTCATAGAAGGTTAAAAGATTGGTTTGGCAAGAACAATTCTTCATGAATCCATGCTGAATACTGCTAATGATGCCGTTGTCATTACTAAAATCTTGTACATAGTCCCTTATCATCCCCTCCAAGAGCTTGTATACAATTGATGTTAGGCTAACTGGTCTGTAATTCCCAGGGATGTATCTTGGCCATTTTTTAAAGCGGAGGTTTGATGAAAAAAAAATATTAAACGCCAGCAGCTACAAATACTGCAGCTGCTGACTTTTAATATATGGACACTTACCTGTCCAGGGAGCCCGCGGTGTCGGCAGCCGAAGCCGATCCGTCCTTCGGCTCTCGGCTGTTGCCGCCATCCTCAGTAAGGGAATAAGGAAGTGAAGCAGTGCGGCTTCACTTCCTGGTTCCCTACTGAGCATGTGCGAGTCGTGCTGTGCGTCCTCTCAGGTCCCTGCTGTATTCTGTGTCTCACAGAATACAGCGGGGGAAGACGGGGTAGGCGGCGGAAGTGGCGTAGGTCACCGCAATCACTGCGGTGATCTATGCCAGGAAGTGGGAGCAAATACCTGTATTAGACAGGTATCTGCTCCCTCCTCCCCCTGAAAGGTGCCAAATGTGACACCGGAGGGGGAGGAATCCAAAAAGTGGAAGTTCCATTTTTGGGTGGAACTCCACTTTAAATATTGGTGATACACTGGCTTTTCACCCAATCAGCTGGTACCATTCCAGTCAGTAGACTGTTCGTAAAAACTAGGAAAAATGTACTGGCAATTACTTGACTGAGTTCCTTAAGAACCCTCGGGTGCAAGCTATCTGATCCTGGTGACTTATTAATGTTAAAATTTTCAAGTCGGGAGGCGCAGTGGTATAGTGGGTAGCACTCTTACCTAGCAGTAAAAAGGGGTCGCTGGTTTGAATCCCAACCACAACACTACCTGCCTGGAGTTTGCATGTTCTCCCTGTGCCTGTGTGGGTTTCCTCTGGGTACTCCAGTTTCCTCCCACACTCCAAAGACATGCTGGTAGGTTAATTGGCTCCTGTCTAAATTGGCCCTAGTATATGAATGTGAGTTAGGGACCTTAGAGTGTAAGTTCCTTGAGGGTAGGGACCAATGTGAATGTACAAACTATATGTAAAACGCTGCGTAAATTGATGGCGCTATATAAGTACCTTAAATAATAAGTCTATTTCTAATTCTGTCCTCTGTTAGCCATGAGGGTGCTTCCTGTGACGTGTCATGAGGATAAACATTGCAGTTTTGGTTACTGAAGCCCCCCGTTTCCCTCGTGAAGACTGGGGAGAAGAATAAATTCAATACCTTTGCCATCTCTGCATCATTAGTAACCAGATTCCCTTTACCATTCTTTATGGGACCAATATGATCTGATCTCCCTTTCTTACTATCTATGTACTTAAATAATTTCTAGGGATTTTTTTTTACTCTCTTCCGCTATGTGCCTTTCATGTTCTATCTTAGCCGCCCTGATTGCACCCTTACATTTCTTGTTGCATTATTTGTAAAGTTGTAAAGCTGATGATGATCCCTCTGCCTTGTATTTTTTTGAAGGCCTTCTCCTTTGCTTTTAGATGCAAGTTGACTTCTCCTCTTGACGTCCCACTCTTCTTTTTCATCTCTATAGCGAACAAGTAGTTTGCTGTACTTTGCAGACTGCTTACCATAAAGGTTTGGAATGGACCAGCATGAAAATTCACTTAGGAATGGTCCTGACTGACAGTTTCTAAATAAGGAGTTAACTAAAACTAAACATATACAATATATATAACTATATCACCAAAAGTATTGGGACGCCTGCCTTTACACGCACATGAACTTTAGTGGCATCCCAATCTTAGTCAATAGGGTTCAATATTGATTTGACCCACCCTTTAAAGCTATAACGGCTTCAACTCTTCTGGGAAGGCTGTCCACAAGGTTTAGGAGAGTATCTATGGGAATGTTTGACCATTCTTCCAGAAGCGCATTTGTGAGGTCAGGCACTGATGTGGATGAGAAGGCCTGGCTCGCAGTCTCCGCTCTAATTCATTCCAAAGGGGTTCTATTGGGTTGGGGTTAGGACTCTGTGCAGGCCAGTCAGGTTCCTCCACCCCAAACTCGCTCATCCATGTCTTTATGGACCTTGTTTTGTGCACTGGTCCAAATCATTTGGTGGAGGGGGATTATGGTGGGGAGTTGTTTTTTAGGGGTTAGGCTTGGCCCCTTAGTTCCAGTGAAGGGAACTCTTAACGCATCAGCGTACCAAGACATTTTGTACAATATCATGCTCCCCACTTTGTGGAAACAGTTTGGGAATGGCCCCTTCCTGTTCCAACATGACTGCAAAGGGTTGGCCAACTCAATATTGAACCCTACAGACTAAGAAGTTCATATCCATGTAAAGGCAGGCATCCCACCACTTTTGGTAATATAGTGTATATATTTTATATATATATATATATATATATATATATATATATATATATATATATATACACACACACACACACACACGTATAGATAGATAGATAGATAGATAGATAGATAGATAGATAGATAGATAGATAGATAGATAGATAGATAGATAGATAGATAGATAGATAGATAGATAGATAGATAGATAGATAGATAGATAGATACAGTGGGGACGGAAAGTATTCAGACCCCCTTAAATTTTTCACTTTTCATTTTTTTTTCCTCATTAATGTACACACAGCACCCCATATTGACAGAAAAAACACAGAATTGTTGACATTTTTGCAGATTTATCAAAAAAGAAAAACTGAAATATCACATGGTCCTAAGTATTCAGACCCTTTGCTCAGTATTTGGTAGAAGCACCCTTTCGATCTAATACAGCCATGAGTCTTTTTGGGAAAGATGCAACAAGTTTTTCACACCTGGATTTGGGGATCCTCTGCCATCCCTCCTTGCAGATCCTCTCCAGTTCTGTCAGGTTGGATGGTAAACGTTGGTGGACAGCCATTTTTAGGTCTCTCCAGAGATGCTCAATTGGGTTTAAGTCAGGGCTCTGGCTGGGCCATTCAAGAACAGTCACAGAGTTGTTGTGAAGCCACTTCTTTGTTATTTTAGCTGTGTGAAATTTAAGGGGGTCTGAATACCTTCTGTCACCACTGTATATATAGATATATCTATCTATATATAGATAGATATAGATAGATATATCTATATATATCTATCTATATCTATCTATATATAGATATATATAGATATATATACAGAGAGAGGGAGTATATTTATATACTGTATGTATATATTTAAGATGACATTGTTAATTTCCTTTCAAGCTTCTAATAAGAATAGGGATTAATGACTGCATTATGTGACTGTGTTGGTAATAATGCTATGAAGTGATAACCGAGCGCAGCTGACAAATACAGGATAATCTCTATGAGAAAAGGTTTCACGTTGTCCTTACTGTCATGATTTTTCTGTGTGTGTGTTAAGTGGCAATAAAATAAGCATTTATGTTCTTTTTCTTATCTATATAAATGTATTCACTGACCTTGGAATCTTGAGCATTACTGTATCCTAGGAATATAGGAGAACACACAGACCCATTAGATACTATTAGAAGAAGGAAGGACAGGAGGAAGGTCCTGCCCATAGATCAGTAAAATCCAAAATGAGAAGGTCACAACTAGAAGGAACCAAATGCTAATAGAGACAGCATTAATATTTCCATATCTTCCACTTTTTAGACATAAACTCAACTGACTTAAAAGCTTTATTCAATTTCAGACGAATGTCTTTACAGATTGACAGGGGTCCTTAAACTAGGCCTGCAGAAAGACCTAAATCAGTAATGATTCTTTGACATAAGTGTGGAACACTCTGGAAACATTATTATGAAAGTACAGTAAAACCTTGGTTTGAGAGCATTTTGCAAGGCAAGCAAATTTTAAAATTAAATTTGACTTGATTTGCAAGCGATGTCTTGATATAAGAGTGTCATGTCACAACTGATTATAAAAGAGAACAGAGTGTAGAGTGAATGGTTACATTTAATGAAGGCACAACATTTAGGAACTCACATGGTTGACGATTAAATGAGGCACATCTAAGTATGCAGGCAACCGGGGTAAAGCTGTGCACATAGACCATCCTCCACACCACCATCGATGTCATCTCTGCCATGCTGCGCTCCGCGAGCCCTTCAAGCCTCGCTTTCAGATCCCTCTACTGCAGGGTAGTTTTCCCTGTCACAATTGCAGACTGACAGCGGTGAGAGTCGGCGGTGCGGAGGATGGTCTATGTGGACAGCTTTACCCTGGATACATGCATACTTAGATGTGCCTCTTTTAATCATAAACAAATGTGAGTTGTTAAATGTTGTACCTTCATTAAATGTAACCATATTGCTACACTTAGAGACATGACACTCTTTTATCAAGACATTACTTGCATATCACGTCAAATCTAAGGTCCCAAATGCACATGCATACATACACATACTAGTGACAATTTAGACAAGAATCAATTAAGCTACCAACATGTCTTCGGAGAGTGGGAGGAAATCCATGCAGGCACAGGGAGAACATACAAATTTCATGCAGGTAGTGAAGTGGTTAGGATTCAAACCAATGACTCTATTGCTGCTAGGTAGGGATGGGCTTTATGTTGAACATGAGTTGGACTCGAACATTGGCTGTTCGCCAGTTCGCCGAACAGCGAACAATTTGGGGTGTCCGCGGCAAATACGAAAGCCGCGGAACACCCTTTAAAAGTCTAAGGGAGAAATCAAAAGTGCTAATTTTAAAGGCTTATATGCATGGTATTGTCATACAAATTGTTTGGGGACCTAGATCCTGCCCCAGGGGACATATATCAATGCAAAAAGAAATTTTAAAAACGGCCGTTTTTTCGGGAGCTGTGATTTTAATAATGCTTAAAGTGAAACAATAAAAGTGTAATATTCCTTTAAATTTCATACCTATAGTATGCCTGTAAAGGGGCGCATGTTTCCTGTGTTTAGAACAGTCTGACAGCAAAATGAGATTTCAAAGGAAAAAAAGTCATTTAAAACTACTCGTGGCTATTAATGAATTGTCGGTCTGACAAAACACCTAAAAGTTCATTGATAAAAACGGCATGGGATTTCCCCACAGGGGAACCAAAATAAAAAAAAATGTGTGGGGGTCCCCCTAAATTTCATACCAGGCCCTTCAGGTCTGGTATGCATATTAAGGGGAACCCCGTGTCAAATTTTTTTAAAAAATGGCGTGGGGGTCCCCCTCAAGGGTCTGGTATGGATTTTAAGGGGAACCCCACGCCAAATTTTTTTTTTTAAATTGCGTGGGGTCCCCCCAAATATCCATACCAGACCCTTATCTGAGCACGCAATCTGGCAGGCCACAGGAAAAGAGAGGGGATGAGAAAGCACCCCCCCTCCTGAACCGTACCAGGCCACATGCCCTCAACATTGGGAGGGTGCTTTGAGGTAGCCCCCCAAAGCACTTTGTCCCCATGTTGATGGGGAGAAGGGCCTCATCCCCACAACCCTTGGCCAGTGGTTGTGGGGGTCTGCGGGTGGGGGGCTTATTGGAATCTGGAAGCCCCCTTTAACAAGGGGACCCCTGGATCCCAGCCCCCCCCGTGTGAATTGTTAATGGGGTACAAATGTACCCCTACCATTTCACAAAAAAGTGTCAAAAAGGTTAAAAAAACACTAGAGACGGTTTTTGACAAGTCCTTTATTAATTTTTTCTTCTTTCATCTGCTTGCTTCTGGTCTTCCTTCGGTGTTCTTCTTTTTCCTCCATCTTCTACTTCATCATTTCTTCTCCATCTTCTTCTTCCTCCGCTCTTCTCGTCCCGCATCTTCCTCCAGGCATCTTCTCCGCTCCGTCCGCATGATCCGCCTCAGTGGGAGTCTTCTGCCGTGTGACACTTTGATTCTTTTGACATTTCTTATATAACAGAGGGCGGGGCCACCCGGTGACCCGGTGGCCCTCCTCTGATGCACGGGGACTTCCCTGTGACTTTCCATGTGTTGTCAGAGGGGACGGGCTCTCTTGTCCCCCCCTCTTTTCCTGTGGCCTGCCAGGTTGCGTGCTTGGATAAGGGTCTGGTATGGATTTTTTTGGGGGGACCCCACGCCATTTTTTTTTTATTTTGGCATTGGGTTCCCCTTAAAACCCCCTGAAGGGTCTAGTATGAATTTTGAGGGGGACCCCCACGCCATTTTTTTTAAACTTTGGTGCGGGGTTCCCCTTAATATCCATACCAGACCTGAAGGGCCTGGTATGGAATTTAGGGGGACCCCCACGCATTTTTTTTATTATTTTGGTTTGGGGTTCCCCTGTGGGGAAATCCCATGCCGTTTTTATCAATGAACTTTTATGTGTATTGTCGGACCGACAATTCATTAATAGCCGCGAGTAGTTTTAAATGACTTTTTTTCCTTTGAAATCTAATTTTGCTGTCAGACTGTTCTAAACACAGGAAACATGCGCCCCTTTAGAGGCATACTATAGACACCCCCCAGGTATGAAATTTAAAGGAATATTACACTTTTATTGTTTCACTTTAAGCATTATTAAAATCACTGCTCCCGAAAAAACGGCCTTTTAAACCTTCTTTTTGCATTGATACATGTCCCCTGGGACAGGACCCAGGTCCCCAAACACTTTTTATGACAATAACTTGCATATAAGCCTTTAAAATTAGCACTGTTGATTATTCATGTTCGTGTTCAATAGACTTTAATGGTGTACACGTGTTCGAACAAATTTTTTGCCTGTTCGCAAGTTCTGCTGTGAACCGAACCGGAGGGGTGTTCGGCTCATCCCTACTGCTAGGCATAAGTGCTAACCACTGAGCTACTGTGCTGCAGAAATAATAAAAACTATACATAGATCTAAGTTTATTTTGTACAAAAACACATATTACTACCATTTTTACAATAGGCTTGTCACTTTTACATGTATACTTAACTTACACTTCAGCTGGAGTGTCAGTTCATGAGATGTAAGATCCTCATCTTTGCTAGGATTTTACCAGAAAGCCCTAGGCTCTATGGTGAAAGCTTGGGTAACTGGTATATTTTTTCATTTTCTCCTATGTGCTAATGTTTGGAATGTTCAAGGTCATGCTTTTTATGAGCGGTTGGGGTCGAAAAAAACAGTTATGATGCGATGGCTGCTATCACAACCTACTCCAAAAAATTCTAGTTAACTGACTTTCACCTTGACTTTCTTTCTTCAAGGAGTACCTAATCTGGAACAGTTGGGAAGTTCAACAAAGTCAAAGAACACCAAACCCTGGTCTGTGACCAAAAATACTGAAAATGGGGGGTCATCAATCTCAGTATATTCCATGCTAAAATTGAGATTTCAATAAATATGCAATAAGCAAAATAATGTCACAGGCGCCAATGACTGGTAAATGTGTACAACATAATTAGAGTCAAGTAACATGCAGAGATCAAAATATTGTAAACAAAACTAGAGAGTACATAGTAAATCAGTAACCGATCTAGAGTATAAACATAGTTTGGTTTATGAAAATGAAGATGTGCAAATCATATTTACTATGTTCCACGTTGGTAGCCAGACCCAGACATTTTTACAGTAATCACAGGGTAAAACAGATCTGAATTTGATGCTGTAATTGTCAATAAAAAAAGGGTTGGTAAAACATGTAGAGGTCGATCGTTTAACCACTTCAATATCAGGCACTTAGACACCTTCCCGCCCAGGCCAATTTTCAGCTTTCAGTGCTGTCGTAATTTGAATGACAATTGCGCGGTCATGCTACACTGTACCCAAACAATTTTTTTATCATTTTGTTCCCACAAATAGAGCTTTCTTTTGGTGGTATTTGATCACCTCTGCGTTTTTTATTTTTTGCGCAACAGATAAGAAAAGACCGAAAATTTTGAAAAAAAACAAGTTTTTCTTTGTTTCTGTAAAAAATTTTTGGAAATAAGTATGTTTTCTTCTTCAATGACAGGCACGGATATATCTGCACTGATGGGCACTGATACGGCGGCACTGATGGGCACCGATGAGGTGGCACCAATGAGGTAGCACTGATGAGGTGGCACTGACGGCCACTGATGATGGGCACTGATAGGCGGCACTGATGGGAACTGATAGGTGGCACTGATGGGCACTGATAGGTGGCACTGGTATGCGGCACTGATGGGCACTCATAGGTGGCACCGATGGGCACTCATAGGCGGCACTGATGGGCATTTGTAGGTGGCACTGATGGGTACTTATGGGTGGCACTGATAGATGGCACGGATGGGCACTGATGGGCACTGATAGGTGGGCATGGATGGGCACTGACAGGTGGCACCGATGGACACTGATGGGTGGCACTGATGACACTGATTCATGGCACTGATGCCCCTAAGGGTGGCATTGCTGGGCATCAGTGCTATATAATTGTGCCAATCAGTGCCCATTTGTGGGCACTGATTGGCACAGATTGGGAACTGACTGGGCACATTGGGCACATGTGGATGGCCATGGGGTACATACCTGATGGTCCTAGTGGCGATCCCTGGTGGTCCAGTGTGGTGATCTGAGGGGGGGCTGCGCTGATAAACAATCAGCGCAGACCTCTCCTGTCAGGGGAGCCGCCGATCGGCTCTCCTCTACTCGTGTCTGTCAGATGCGAGAGAGGAAAAGCCGATCAACAGCTCTTTCTATTGACATCGTGATCAGCCATGATTGGACACGGCTGATCATGTGGTAAAGAGCCTCTGCAGGAGGCTCTTTACCAAAATCGGTGGAGCGGTGTGTCAGACTGACACACCGCTCCACCGATCGCCGCGATGCGCGCCCCCCCCCCCCCCCGCGGGCAAGCGGCGGCATGTTATCCTGCTGGACGTCATATGATGCCCAGTCAGGATAACTGAACCACCGCCCGGCCGTCATCTGCAATGGGCCGGGCAGGAAGTGGTTAAACACCGTGGCTTACCTGAATATTGTTGCTGACCTTGTTGGCTACTTCCAGCAGGATAATGCACCATGCCACAAAGCTCAAATCATCTCAAACTGGTCTCTTGAACATGACAATGAGTTCACTGTACTCCAATGGCCTCCACAGTCACCAGATAGAGTACCTTTGGGAGATCCACATAATGGATGTGCAGCTGACAAATCTGCAGCAACTGCATGATGCTTTCATGTCAATATGGACCAAAATCTCGGAGGAATGTTTCCAACACTTTGTTGAATCTATCCCACAAAGAATTAAGGGAGTTCTAAAGGCAAAAGGGGGTAGCAAGGTGTACCTAATAAAGAGGCTGGTGAGTGCATATGCATAAGATATATGCCTAATACTATGATCATACCTGTGCATCAGCCAGTCTCTAGTGTCTGTGGTTTGGAGTATACCTCTCCTTCATCCTGCTGCTTGTAATAATTAAGTACTTTCTATATCTGTCACATTGAATATTTTTTTCATCAGACTATTTTTCATCAGACTATTTGGCAGTTTAGTTAGAGCAGCAATTTGCCAGAAAGAGTAAACAGATCTGTGGGGTGGGGAATGTGAATGCACAGCTTGTAAGAGTCTTGCAAGCCTGTTCTAAAATCCAGACACATCCCCATTCCTTTCATTTTTGCACTTATCTTGTTTATTAAAGGCGACATCAGGGTCAGTTTGGTTGCAGCCATTTCTCCAAGGTTTATAGAACAACTCCGGAAGCAGATAGTTGATCATGATGTGATTATTTGAAATTTGCATAGCACTAATTTGCCGGTGATTCATAGCTGGCCTCGGCTGCATTTCAAGATTTGTTTTATACGGTTTCTGAACCAGCACTTCATATTTTAAAGACGTGAAATGTTTTTGGCATTGTTGTATGTGATAATCATCAAGCGATTTAGTTGAAGTGTCGTGAAAACAGTAAGCACTCCAAACGTTCAGTCTTGCAGTGGCAAGGAATATTGCTTTGTACATCAATGAGTGGCATGTTTAAGCTCGGGGCTTTTCTGCACAAGCCCTTCTTAATCACACGACTGAGTGACCAAATATCTAACTATCACTCTTGAACCACCAGCAAACCACCCTTTCCTCCTCACCACAAGAATGATAGCACTTATAGAACTAATACAATTTATTCTGACACTAAGTGGGTCACAAAAGTGCAGAATATTTATTTTATTAGGGCTGTGGTGTCAGTACATGCTGCAAACAGAATCAAACACTTTCATTTTGTACATTTACACCAAAAAAATTACTTCGTTGTGTATTACATTCTGCAAAAGAAGCTTGGTATAAGATGTGGTATATAAAATTGTGGTTACCTAGCATGTTTTAGGGAACCAGGCATTACTTTATTTTACACTGACCATCCAGTATGACCACTGACGGGTAGAGTGAATATCATTGATTATCTCATTACATTGGCATCTGAAAGTGGATGGGATATATTAGACAGCAAGTGAACATTTTGTCCCTGAAATGGATTTGTTGAAAGCAGAAAAATGGACAAGCGTAAGTATTGTATTGACTTTGACAAAGGCCAGATTGTAACAGTCAGAGCAGCTCTAAAACTACTGCTGCTGGGGATGTTCCCAATCTACTGTGGTTAAGACCTACCAAAAATGGTCCAAAGAGGTAAAGCCGGCAAACCAGCAACAGAGTCATGGGCAGCCAAGGCTCATTGATGCACCTGGAGAGCGAAGGCTGGTCCATGTAGTCCAGACCAATAGAAGAGCTGTTGCACAAATTGCTGAAAAAGGTAATGCTGGTTTCGATAGAAAGGTGTCAGAACAAGGCAGTTTGTTGCTTATTGGGTCGCTTAGCCGTGTCAGCATGGGTCCACAGCCAAATCATATGAGCATCAGAACTGGACCACAGGAGCAAAGAAAGAAGGTGGCCTGGTCTGATACTTTCAAGAATGGTTTGAGAAACACAACAATGAGTTTGAGGTGTTGACTTGGCCTCCAAATCTCCATCAAATCGGGCATCTGTGGGATGTGATGGAAAAGCAAGTCCGATCCATGGAAGCTGCACCTCTCAGTTTACAGAAGTTAAAGCATCTGCTACTGATGGCTTGGTGCCAGATACCACAGGAGGTCTAGTGGAGTCCATACCACAATGGGTTACGGTGGGTGGTCATAATGTATTGGCTGTGTTAGGACCTGGGACCTCTGCTGTGTCTAGCGGTGACTCTGCTTGCTGAGTCACCTGGAATGTTGTACAGTTTCTTAGACAATTCCTTGAATGATCATGTCTTGAATCTTGTTTGCCTTGAACCTTGACCTTTTTGCTCCTCCCATGAACTTCCTGATTTAAGCCATGTCTCTGCCCTTCCTGGTCGCCAGAATATTGTGCCTTCACTAGTCAATATCTTGCTCCTGTCTCTCCTGTTGCCAACTGTATCTTCGCTATCATTGGTTACTAACATTTGGCTTGTTCCTCGGCTATGTCTTTGCTAATTCCCAACCTGCAACTATTTGTTACCGACTTTTGGCTTATTTCTCGACTACGCTTCTGCTTGATACCAAAAATTTGAAGGTTCAGGTTCCATGTGCTAAGTTGGGTCAAAAGTTTGTGGGACATTTTGAAATTTCTGCTCAAATCAACTCAGTCACTTTTCGCCTAAAACCTCCTGACAATATGAAGATTCACCCTGTTTTTCATATATCGCTGCTCAAACCGTTTCATGAAAATCTTTTTTCTGGAAGAATTCATCCTCCTCCTCCACCTGTTGAGGTACAGGGTGAAGAAGAATGTGTGGTGGGAAAAAAAATTATGCATCCCACCCCTGATGTCTGGCAAGAAGCCAAGAAACATGTCAGCTTCTCAAACTAAGGGTGCCCTATCATGCCTAATCATATTCCTGACATTTATCACTTTTTATCAAGTTTTTTCTCATTTCATGCGATTTTGTGATTTTGATTGGCAATTTTAATTCATGTATTTCTGTTATGAATTGCATATGTATGTCCATTGATTTGTTTGCACTACTGAGTCTTCAATGATTGTTACTGCTAAATATGCTTATATACCAACTCATGCGATTATGTCTGTATCTATACTACTTTATTGGCACTGTATGCATCAAAATCATGGACTACCCCTAGGGGTTATTGACTATAAATTAAATCCAATCATTTTACCTACTCACATGTATTCATTATTATACTTTCAATTGCCATGCTTCATTTAAAGTCCCACTTGCCCCTCTTTTTTCATTTTATATATTGACCCGGGATGGAAGCATGCCATTGATATTTAGTTATGCGACTGGTCACTTTCTTCTTTTTATATTTCTATTTTTGGGTGGAAGACACACGCTCCCTCGGTGACCAAGTTGCACCATCTTTAATTTTTGTTCATCCTTAGTTCAAATATCTTTCTGTATCCTTATCCTAACCCAGTTACAAATTTGCCAATACAGTTTCGGTTTCAACAGTCCATGACTATATAACATATTTTTACATGTGTTCCCTTGAGTTTATTGAGAACTATTTTGTATTTATTCCCTGGAATCCACTTATTGATACAAATCCAGCATATGGGCTGGGGTGTTTTGATATTTTGCAGTCTCTTTGTCCGGGGTTGCGATGCGCTCAGCTCCCTCCCCACCTCCAACCATTTATTTTGGGGCGGTGGGGGCTCAATCTCAACGCATCTGCGCCATGCATAAATTGGCCCCTCGAGCAGCGTCCATTGACGCCGCAAGTTGGGAGCCTGTTTTTTTTTTTTTTCCATCTGACGCCCACAGCTGTGATGAGCAGGCATCCACTGAGGTACTCTCAGCTGTGATTGCTCACTCATCTCTCAGCTGCCAATGACGTCATGCATGACGCTGGGAGGGACCCGCCCAGGGCCAGAGTATATCAGCTGGGACCGACAGACTGACGGTTCACTCCCTCACTGTGCTTCGCTACGAAGGGACCGCTCTGTTAAGCAGCCACTATTTAACACTTGGGTATTTATATTTTTTATATATTTTTCCTGTTTACGGTACACACATTCCCATCCCCTCACCTATTTAACCTAGCGCACCACACTCTCTATCTTCACACATTCCCTATGGATTTCTTTTCCTATCTTTTCTCACGTGCATTTTTATGCATTCAATTTACCTCCATTCCCCCTTATTATCTCATTTTTCACACATTTACTTTCCCAGATGCACCAAGTACACATTTCTCTCAGTCATTATTTTTCATCCATTCAACATGTTCAATTCCAGATTCACTTTCTTTGACACATCCCATTTTTCTTCAATTTTTCACAGATTTTCCCATTTACAACCCATTGACTAGTATATTGAGGGCTCAGGAATCAGTCGGCTGTGGTCTCTCCTGGCCCACCCTCCAGTCACTTTGGGAGGATGGTCGATACCCTGCCTCAACCCCGGTTGAGACAGTTATATCTCACACCCTAACAGATCCCATTGCTGGTAACTTTCCTTGATTTTTAGGATATTTTGTTAAGTAGCTTCTCTATTCAAAGTAGACAATTTGGATATTTTTTATATAATTTTCTCTATTAGCCTGAGGTTCCACATGTATCAATATTTATGATATTCCTTTGTTTTTCTCAGTTAAATTATGCATCCCACCCCTGATGACTGGCAAGAAGCCAAGAAACGCGTCGGGTTCTCAAACTAAGGATGCCCTATCAAGCCTAATCATATTCCTGACATTTATCACTTTTTATCGAGTTTTTTCTCATTTCATGCGATTTTGTGATTTTGATTGGCGATTTTAATTCATGTATTTCTGTTATGAATTGCGTATATGTATGTCCATTGATTTGTTTGCACTACTGAGTCTTCAATGATTGTTACTGCTAAATATGCTTATATATCAACTCATGCAATTACCGTATTTATCGGCGTATAACACGCAGCGGCGTATAACACGCACCTCAATTTAGGAGGGAATTTTAAGGAAAAAAAACTTTTAGGAGGGAAGTTGAAGGGAAAAAAACTTACATTTAAATGCCCATCATTGCAGCCTTCTCAGTGCAGCCTTGCCCCAGTCCAGCCTTGCCCAGTGCAGCCTTGTCAGTGCAGCCTTGTCAGTGCAGCCTTGCCAGTGCAGCCATGTCAGTGCAGCCTTGCCAGTGCAGCCTTGCCAGTGCAGCCATGTCAGTGCAGCCTTGCTAGTGCAGCCATGTCAGTGCAGCCATGTCAGTGCAGCCATGTCAGTGCAGCCTTGCTAGTGCAGCCATGTCAGTGCAGCCATGTCAGTGCAGCTTTGCTAGTGCAGCCATGTCAGTGCAGCCATGTCAGTGCAGCCTTCCCCAGTGTCCAGTCCAGCCTTGCCCCAGTCCAGCCTTGCCCCAGTCCAGCCTTGCTGAAGCCTGTGAGCTTCAAAATCGCCGACCGCGATTTGAAAATGGCGCCGCCGGCGCCGAAATACACAGAGCCGGTCCTCGGCTCTTCTCGGCGGCTCTCGTTTACTTTCGGTTCCACTCGGACGGTGAGCGGAGCTATCCGAAACTAGCCGAGTATACTCGGCTAGGTTCGGGCGGCGCTCGAGTGAAACCGAAAGCCGCCGAGAAGAGCCGAGGACCGGCACTGTGTATTTCGGCGCCGGCGGCGCCATTTTCAAATCGCGGTCAGTGATTTTTTAATTCTGACAGGTCAGGATCGCAGGGGATCGGCGTATAACACGCACCCGCGATTTTCCCCTGATTTTAAGGGGAAAAAAGTGCGTGTTATACGCCGATAAATACGGTATGTCTGTATCTATACTACTTTATTGGTACTGTATGCATCAAAATCATGGACTACCCCTAGGGGTTACTGACTATAAATTAAATCCAATCATTTTACCTACTCACATGTATTCATTATTATACTTTCAATTGACATGCTTCATTTAAAGTCCCACTTGCCCCTCTTTTTTCCTTTTATATATTGACCCGGGATGGAAGCATGCCATTGATATTTAGTTATGCGACTGGTCACTTTCTTCTTTTTATATTTCTTCTTTTTATACTGGAATGCTGTACAGTTTCTTAGACAATTCCTTGAATGATCATGTCTTGAATATTGTTTGCCTTGAACCTTGACCTCTTTGCTCCTCCCATGAACTTCCTGATTTAAGCCATGTCTCTGCCCTTCCTGGTCGCCAGAATATTGTGCCTTCACTAGTCAATATCTTCCTCCTGTCTCTCCTGTTGCCGACCGTATCTTCGCTACCATTGGTTACCAACATTTGGCTTGTTCCTTTGCTAAATCCCAACCTGCAACTATTTGTTACCGACTTTTGGGTTGTTTCTCGACTACGCTTCTGCTTGATACCAAAAATTTGAAGGTTCAGGTTCCATGTGCTAAGTTGGGTCAAAAGTTTGTGGGACTTTTTGAGATTTCTGCTCAAATCAACTCAGTCACTTTTCGCCTAAAACTTCCTGACAATATGAAGATTCACCCTGTTTTTCATATATCGCTGCTCAAACTGTTTCATGAAAATCTTTTTTCTGGAAGAATTCATCCTCCTCCTCCACCTGTTGAGGTACAGGGTGAAGAAGAATGTGTGGTGGGAAAAATTCTTGACTCCAGGAACAAATTGCAATATCTGGTTCAATGGGAAGGATATGGGCCAGAAGAAAATTCCTGGGAGCCTGAAGAGAATGTTCATGCCCCTAGATTAACAAGGGAATTCCACCAGAGGTTTCCTCAGAAACCTGGCCCTAAGACATCCAGGGGACATCCTGGGATGAGGAGAGTACTGTTAGGACCTGGGCTTGAATCTGGGACCTCTGCTGTGTCTGGCAGTGACTCTGCTTGCTGAGCCACCTAGAATGCTGGAAGATCCTTGGACAGTTCCTTAGGCAATTCCTTGAGTGATCTTGTCTTGAATCTTGTTTGCCTTGAACTCTTTGCTCCTCCCATGAACTTCCTGATTTAAGCCATGTCTCTGCACTTCCTGGTCGCCAGAATATTGTGCCTTTTCACCAGCCAATATCTTGCTCCTGTCTCTCCTGTTGCCGATCATATCTTCGCTACCATTCATTAACCAACATTTGGCTCTTTCCTAGACTATGCTTCTGCTGAATCCCAACCTGCAACTATTTGTTACCGATTTTTGGCTTGTTTCTCAACTACGCTTCTGCTTGATCACTACCCGCTATATCTGCTACTGGACCCTGGCTTATTCACCCCCTGGTGGGGCTATCCTGAGGACAGCAACCTGGTACTAACACGCAGCAAAGCCCATCTCTACCATCAGGAGCTCTGGTGAATACCGGTTAGTGCTTAGGTGAACCTGTTTCATCAGCCAGAGGGAGCTGTGTGAATATCTGCTGCTATAGCTACTGGCCTCTGAGCCTGACTCCAGACCGTGACAGGCTGATTGGTGTAAATAAAAACTGACCAAACGCAATATGGTAAAGCCATGTGTAAAAATTTTTACAAAATAAAATTTGTCAAGAATGGACCTCTTTTTTTTTACACTTTAAATGGTAAATCAACTGTGAATTGTTGAAATAATGCTAAGCACCAATAACATTTTTATAGCTTAAAGGGTAAGTTCACCTTTGTACACTTTCTTTTTAATTCCAGCTCCCCTATGCACCAATATAGCATTCATGTACTTTTTTTTGCAAAAATATCAAAGCTTTCCATTAAATCTAGGTTCGCTTACTTTTCTTGTCTAAAGCCATGTTTCCAGATGTTTCCATTAGTAATGTCTTCTTCCTGATCAGACTTTAGGTCATGACACAGGAAGGAGTTGACCAGCTGATCTCATTAGCACACACCCTGCATCATCCACCCTCTCATTCCAAGCTGCACATTTTTTAGATCAAATGCAATCAATCAGTGATCATCTTTCTCACTAAATACACAATCAGATTGCATAGTGTATGACCATCTTTATACAAGTACACAGGAGGGAGTGGACAGAAACACACAGATGTCAAGCCCCATTCACAACTCTGCATAGCGGGAGCTTGCACTCCCACATGCATTTTTTGTTTGTTTTTTTAGCAAGGGGGGAGGCGTTTTGGAGCATTTTCACTCATCCCACCCACCTGAATGGGCTGCCCTACACACAGCAATTGCCCCAAAGAAGATTCAGAACTTCTTTTTAGAGTGGAGCTTGGAGCATTTTTTTACAGCAATTTTTGGTGCAGCGCATTTCTGAAATGCACAAATGGGAATAGAGCCTTGTTGTTCTTGTGTTTTTGCATCAATTTATACTTTCAGGCCCCATTCACATCTAGCATAGTGGAAGCGCACATTTTGTGTCTCGTTTTTCCTGTGACACGCCTAGGGCAGACTATTGATTTTAATTGGCTGCACTACATGTGGTTAATGAGACATTTTGGTGTTTTGTGGGTTGGGTCTTTTTTTACAGTGCGTTTTGCAGCATTTGCCCCTCGTTTTTTCACATGGCAAAATGTGTGTTTGATTCTGTGTTTGGTGTGCCATTAACAATTAATGTCACTGAAAGCGCAACTAGTAATTTTAGGTGTATAAATATGACCATACACTATACAATCTGATTGTATATTGTGTATTTAGTGAGAAGGGTCATCACTGATTGATTGCATTTCATTTAAAAAACGCGCACCTGGGAATGAAAGGGTGGATGATGCAGAGTGTGTGCTAATGAGGTCAGCTGGTCAACTTCTTCCTGTGTCATGACCTAAAGTCTGATCAGAAAGAAGACATTACTAATGGAAACGTTTGGAACAAGAAAATTAAGTGACTGTAGATTTAATGGAAAGCTTTGATATTTTTGCAAAAAAAAAGTACATGAATGCTATATTGGTGCATAGGGGAGCTGGAATTTAGAAAAAAAAAGTGTACAACGGTGAACTTACCCTCTAAAGAAGAAGCATACTTATCTTTCCTGGGGTCAGTGTTGAATTTTTGCTCTCTTGAAGAGTGCCAGACACTACTATCTAAGGCTGCATTCACGCTGCAGTGTTTTGAATCGTGGGCAGATTTGCCACGATTCTGCCCGCAATTTAAAAGCGCCGATGTGTGAATGACAAATTGTGGGACTCACATTTGACATGCCATTCATTTGAATGACACCTAAAATCCCGGTGCGGGTCTGCTGCGATTGTCGCGCGATAAATCGGAGTTCAGGGGCTACTTTTGAGCGACACGATTCATGCGATGCAGGTTGCCGCGATTGCCGCACGATTTATTGTGCCACAATCGTGGCAGACCCATACTGCCATTTTAGGTGTCATTCAAGTGAATGGAATCTTAAATGTGAGTCATTCACACATCGGCACTTTCAAATCGTGGGCAGAAACGTTGAATGCAGCCTAACACTTCTAGGTGTTTTGGTTAGCATGATCTCTGCTGGCTACTGTGGTTTCTCTTGCTAATTCCTACTGTGTCCTATAGTGATGCAGAAGGTTATTATGAGGAACTACAGTGTCCAGCAGGAGGACATGTTATATTACACACCCAGAGATGCTGGATAGCATTTGGCATATGGAGTTCTTCAAATGAGCAAAGTTTTTTTTTTTTTTTTTAACAGGGTATGTTTTCATATTTATTCAGTCAAGGAAGTAACAGTCATTTTGTGAATGAAGATGACTATTCCGTTGTGGCTTTGTGTCGCTCAATAACTGCTTCCTTGGTTTGCAACTGTGCCTATGACACAGATTCGTTAAGATATGCCCATTTGGAAAAGACCAGTAAGCAGTTCATAGGAAAGCACAGTTGCATGCAAGCCTACACATACTTATATCAGATCAAGGCCACTGCAGCTGAGTGAACATATGAGTATTGACTAAATTGTGGAAGTTGGAAAAAAATCTGATTATCCAGCAGTGGGCATATTTCATACACATGCATGTGCAAATAGTATGGCATTATGAATACTAATGAACACTCATTTGTAATAATGCTTTAGGGCTTATAACAAAATTACAGAAAGGAAAAATATGGAATAGATTATACATGAAATATATTGCTCTCTGATCCCATTAGTGTATTTTTAAGTGTCATTGTAGAGTTGCCAGCATCCTAATAAGTACAGTCAAACACATAACATAATCTGAGGTTCAGAAAGTTATAGAAGAATTATTTTAATATTTATAGATAACTATTCTAATATAAGAATGGTTGATAGGCCAAAACATTTATTTTTGAGCTGCATATATTTATTTATTTATTTATTATTTAATTTGTTCTTATGTATGTTATTACTATCCATTATTTCATTTACTTCTATATATTGTTAATTTGCTGGAAAAACTTCCAAAAATCTTTTAAAAATCTCAAAATACAGGTAAGGAGATCTCACAACCTGTCTTAAGACCATACATGGCATAGTAACAAGCTGTATGCACCATCATGGGTAAGTTTGGTAGTCACAAATGCATGTACTTTTGCAAGCCTTTTGAAGGCTGTGCAGTATCAGAGGGCTTCAGTAACCAAAACTGCAGTGTTTATCCTCATGACACATCACAGGAAGCACCTCCATGTTTAACAGAGGACAAAATTAAAATTAGACTTGGGAAACTTAACATTAATAAATCACCGGGACCAGATGTCTTGCACCTGAGGGTACTTTGGGAACTCAGTCAAGTAATTGCCAGACCATTGTTCCTCAATTTTACTGACAGTCTACTGACTGGAATGGTACCAGCTGATTGGAGAAAAGCCAATGTAGCACCAGTATTTTAAAAGGGCCCAAAATATATCCCTGGGAATTACAGACCAGTTAGCCTAACATCAATAGTATGCAAGCTCTTGGAGGGGATGATAAGGGATTATATACATGATTTTAGTAATGAGAACGGTATCTCATTAGCAGTAATCAGCATGGATTCATGAGGAATCGTTCCTGCCAAATCAATCGATTAACCTTCTATGAGGAGGTGAGTTGCCATCTAGTTAAAGGAAGGTCCGTAGATGTGGTGTATCTGGATTTTGCAAAAGCATTTGACACAGTTCCCCATAAACGTTTACTGTACAAAATAAGGTCCATTGGCATGGACCATAGGGTGAGTACATGGATTGAAAACTGGCTAGAAGGGCGAGTTCTGAGGGTGGTGATAAATGGGGAGTACTCGGAATGGTCAGGGGTGGGTATTGGGGTCCCCCAGGTTTCTGTGCTGGGACCAATCCTATTTATTTTGTTCATAAACGAGCTGGAGGATGGGGTAAACAGTTCAATCACTGTATTTGCAGATGATACTAAGCTAAGCAGGGCAATAACTTCTCCGCAGGATGTGGAAACCTTGCAAAAAGATCTGAACAAATTAATGGAGTGGGCAACTACATGGCAAATTAGTTTTAATGTAGAAAAATGTAAAATAATGCATTTGGGTGGCAAAAATATGAATGCAATCTATACACTGGGGGGAGAAACTCTTGGGGAATCTAGGATGGAAAAGGACCTGGGGGTCCTAGAAAATGATAGGCTCAGCAATGGCAGTCAATGCCAAGCTGCTGCTAACAAAGCAAACAGAATATTGGCATGCATTAAATAGGGGATAATAAAATGATAATTCTCCCACCCTACAAGACTCTGGTCCGGCCGCACCTAGAGTATGCTGTCCAGTTTTGGGCACCAGTCCTCAGGAAGGATGTACTGGAAATGGAGCGAGTACAAAGAAGGGCAACAAAGCTAATAAAGGGTCAGGAGGATCTTAGTTATGAGGAAAGGTTGCGAGCACTGAACTTATTCTCTCTGGAGAAGAGACGCTTGAGAGGGGATATTTTATTTATTTCAGGTAGTTATATAGCACCATCAATTTACGCAGCGCTTTACATATACATTGTACATTCACATCAGTCCCTACCCTCAAGGAGCTTACAATCTAAGGTCCCTAAGTCACATACATACATACTAGGGACAATTTAGACAGGATCCAATTAACCTACCAGCATGTCTTTGGAGTGTGGGAGGAAACCGGAGTACCCGGAGGAAACCCACACAGGCACAGGGAGAACATGCAAACTCCAGGCAGGTAGTGTTGTGGTTGGGGTTTGAACCAGCGACCCTTCTTACTGCTAGGCAAAAGTGCTACCCACTACACCACTGTGCCACCAAATTCCGTACTGTTGACCCCACAATAGGGATATAACTTTTTCACGGAAGGGAGTTTAACAAGACACGTGGCCACTCATTAAAATTAGAAGAAAAGAGGTTTAACTTTAAACTACGTAGAGGGTTCTTTACTGTAAGAGCGGCAAGGATGTGGAATTCCCTTCCACAGGCGGTGGTATCAGCGAGGAGCATCAATAGTTTCAAAAAACTATTATGTAAGCACCCGAACGACCACAACATACAGGGATATATAATGTAATACTGACATATAATGACACACATAGGTTGAACTTGATGGACTTGTGTCTTTTTTCAACCTCGTCTACTATGTAACTATGTAACTTTGCAAGTAGAGTCCCTATTATTTTTATAGAAAGGTCATCTTTCATTGGGACTAGCCATGGATGGTCATTCTATAGAAATAAGTGGGTATACTACCTTTAAGAGTACAGGGATCGTTTAATCAAAACCTGTTGCTGCTGACATCTCCTGAAATTGCTACTTGTGTGGCTGTTACGATGACCCACTAGCTTGCATATGCTGAGTCACTGAACAAGAAGAAGTGTGCATGTAACAGATTCTGACACATCTCCAATATGCCTAATGTTCAAACTTGCACTTATCTTTGACTTTAAATATTTTAAAGCCACAGATTCACCGTGACAGACAGGCAACTAGCATTTTTAGAAAGATGTCGGTCCCCTTATCTCTCCAATGACAAGTCTACTTAAGGCCACTTTTACATCTGCAAATGGGCCCAACACTGATTACATGTGTGATCCCCAGTAGGGGTTCCTGGCGATTATCTGTGGCTCAATTGAAAACAATGGGAGACTGCCAGCTGGATGTCCTGGTGCAGTGACCACCTGCGTGTGAGCAGCCCTACACGAAGACAGTCTGCATCCCAGGCAAATCACACTCATGTGATCACTGCATGAGCAATTAAATGAGAGCGGCTGTGATTATCTGGGGGAACCAACTATCTCCCATTGCTTTCAATGGGGCTGCTTCCTACAGCTAATTGCCAGGAACCCATGCTGAGGTTCTCGCATGTAATTGGTGTTGGGCCTATTCGGAAGTGTAAATATGGCCTTAATATCCCCTTAGCTACAAGGACTGTTTGATGTTTCCATCTTTACTGAGAGGGTATTACTTGTCCTGGAAATTGTGTGATATGTGTATAGTAAACAGGCGAGGGTCTGCATTGCTTGTGTTTGTTTTCTCTGGTAGAATTCTATCTACATGTTCCTAAATACTACTTTAGCAATAAAGCAGCAGAACAGGCTTTATTTGTTTCCATTTATTCATTTTTACTGTTACCACAAGTCACAAGGAATTGTGGTGGGTAATTTACTAAGTCACCCCATACTTCTCTGGGAAATATTATCTCCTCTCTGGCTTCCACAGTTGTTTACTTTGTATATCAATCAAAGATAAAATGCCATCGGCATGAATGACTGAGTTGAGGGCTTGGGATATGCAAGCCAACTCTATGGAATCTCTGAACTTAGCCTCCCCATCCATCATAAGAATCTTTTAGGCTGTGATATCCATGGCAGTCATAAAACTGTCTAGATAATGAATAGACAGGGCTAACATGCAAGATAAAATATGCTATCTTCCTGCTCCCTGCTGCTGCTGCCTGGCCACTTTACCTGTTAGCAGACTACCTCTGCAGCTTCAAGTCTTATCTGCACTGTGTTTACACACCGATTACCACACACCGATTGTTTGGGTCAGGCTGGAAGAGTCCATGATTTATTTTGACCATTAACTCCACCTTCAGGCAATATTTAGGAGATGAATGTGCTACAAACATGTTGTACAATAGATTTATACAAGTATCCCCATTTTTTAGATATTTTTTTGGTTTTTGTCTGAATATAAAGATGTAGTTGTCGAATGATTTCCTTAATCTTATGTTCTTAAACCCTAACACATGTTTTTGCAGCAGGGCAGATGGGCCTTAACACCCAGGTGCTAAATATATGCATCCACGGCGCACTACTGTTCCATGGTGAAAGTGTGCTCACTGTGCTCTCCCATAGAATTGGAGCTGGTGGAAGGGGTTCCCAATAATGTGACCATTGTGACAGCCAGTCACAGTGTACACATGAACTAAAGAACTAGGAACTCCACCTTTTCCTCATGTTGTTCAGAACCCCTTAAAGTGCCGGCATGAGGCATCATGAGGTGTTCAACTGCAGACAGATTTCCAAGTAATTTTTCTTGTGATTTGTTATGACCAAGATCTGTTTTCCCTTCTTTAGTATAGCATGGTTTGATCCCCTAACGGAACACATTTAGTGCTGTAGTTAAGAAGTAGTGTATTGCGGAACTTCCTGTCTTCTCAATCACATGACTAGCTGTCACAGTGGTCACATGATCAGGAGCCCATCCTGCCTTCTCCCTATCATGACTAGAGACTGAGAGCTGTGTATGAATGGAAGCATAGAATCTCGGCCATCCATGGGCATATATGTGATGTGTGGGCATAAAAGCCCACTGTCTTTGTTACCACACATTTGTGTTACATGGGCAGCAAAGGGTTAAAGGGAAAGTATAATCTTTATAAAGTCTTAAAGTCTCATCTAAAAACAATAGTTTTTTGTAAATAATCTTGTGTGGTAATGTTTTACACAGCTTTTTTTCTGTGTATAGTTTGTAATTATATATTTAAATGGGGACAGCAATATTTGCTCATTACATACAGTACATGGACACTGTATCTGACTTTGCAGTGCAACACAGTGCTTGTGCTTTACTGCTTCTTCTCCCAATGCAAAATTTCAAGCCAGCTGACCCATTGAATAAAATATTCCCTATTTATTTGGCATAGCTCCAAACTGTCCCCGATTTGGAGCAATGTCCCTCTGTCCCTCTTTCCTCCTCATTTGTCCCTTATTTTTTGTCAGATCTATATAGTATAAAATTCACTTTTTATCTTTCAAAAGGTGTTTCCCAGTGCTAAACCTTTCATGCAAATTATAATTGCTATGTTTTTTCAATTTTAAAAGCCAATATAAAGGAATAGTCGTGGTAAAAAAAGGACTTTTGGATTTAATTAACCTTTTTTTTGTTATTTCCCCTTTAAGGGGGTGTGGCAGGGGGGCGTGTCCTATGCCTACATACGTTTGCTAGTAGGTGTCCCTCATTCCCATCTCAAAATGTTGGGAGGTACGTATTTGGTAAGCATTTAGGCAGTATATTTGTAGCTATTCTATCCTTTAGTGACCAATCTACAAATATCTACATTTTATACAACTACCAATACATGGCAAAGCAAGCGTGTAAGAAATGTGAGAGGCTTAGAAAGCAAAGATAACTAAAAATAAGTCAGGGTGCACACACACAATCATTTTTCTCTCAACCCGCTAGTTGAAAAACGGACAGATCCCAGCATCCATACAAGTGATGTGGATGCCAGGATCTCTCCCTCTGTGTCTTCGTGTTCAAACAGCGGGGACTGTTCCCCCCCAAGCCGAAAATACAGGCTGATCGAATGTTGTATTTCCAGATCATTCAACAGAAACTGGCTGTTGAACAGAGAGAAGGTTCCTGCTGCCGACTTGCAATGCATGTGTACCCGGCTTAAGTGCTCACTGAGGATACACTGCACTTTTCCTGTGACATGCAATTAAACGTAGAAAAATCTTATTAAAAGGTCAAGTCTTACAGTAATACGATTCTAAAAACTGTAAAAGAGATATTAGAGGAAAATAGATTGAAAAGCTGAATTTCCTTATAACATTCTGTCCCCTATAATGATGGTCATGATGTGTGTACATTATAACTGGAAATATAGGTTTTTCATGGTGCTGAAATGGCAGAATAGAAATGATAGACAGTGCTGTGCAAGTAAGAACAGACACCTTAGGATGCCTGCTAAAGATACTGCCATTACAGTGGGGAAAATACTTATTTGATCCCCTGCAGATTTTGTAAGTTTGCCCACTTACAAAGAAATGAAGGGTCTATATTTTTTATCATAGGTGTATTTTAAATAATAGAGACAGAATATGAACCTAAAAGTCAGAAAAAAACACATACAACAAATATTATAAATTGAGTTGCAGTTCAGTGAGTAAAATAAGTATTTGATCCCCAAGCAAAACATGACTTAATACTTGGTGGAGAAACCCTTGTTGGCAAGAGGTAAGATGTTTCTTGTAGTTGGTTACCAGGTTTGCACACATCTCAGGAGGGATTTTGGTCCAATCTTCTTTACAGATCTCTAAATCCTTAAGGTTTCTTCGCTGTCCTTTGGCAACTTGAAGTTTCAGCTCCCTCCATAAATTTTCTATAGGACTAAGGTCTGGAGACTGGCTAGGCCACTCTATGACCTTAATGTGCTTCTTCTTGAGCCACTCCTTTGTTGCCTTGGTAGTATGTTTTGGGTCATTGTCATGTTGGAAGACCCATCCACAACCCATCTTCAGTGTTCTGGCTGAGGGAAAAAGGTTCTCATCCAAGATTTTACAATACATAGCCCCATCCATTGACTCCTCAATATGGCAAAGGTGGCCTGTACGTTTAGCAGAGAAACAGCCCCAAAGCATCATGTTTAGTGCTTGAGTGTACCAAAGAGCTCAATTTTGATCTCTTCTGCCACAGCACTTCCTCCCAATCCTTCTCTGAATCATTTAGATGTTCATTAGCATGACTGTACATGTGCCTTCTTGAGGTGGGGAACTCGCCGTGTCTGGAGGAAGAAAAATGCTGACTATGACCCTGAGAACACCATCCTTACAGTCAAGCACAGAGGTGGAAACATTATACTTTGGGGCTGTTTCTCTGCTAAGGGTATAAAATGACTTTGCCGCTTTGTTGGCCAATGGATGGGGCAATGTATTGGAAAATCTTGGATCAGAACCTTCTTCCCTCAGCCAGAACATTGAAGATGGGTTGTGGATGGATCTTTCAGCGTGACAATGACCCAAAACATACTGCCAAGGCAACAAAGGAGTGGCTCAAGAAGAAGCACATTAAGGTCATGGAGTGGCCTAGCCAGTCTCCAAACCCTAATCCTATAGAAAATTTATGGAAATAGCTGAAACTTATGCCCTGTACACACGGTCGGATTTTCCGATGGAAAATGTTTGATAGGACCTTGTTGTAGGCTCCATCACACATTTTCCATCGGAATTTCCGACACACAAAGTTTGAGAGCTTGCTATAAAATTTTCCAACAACAAAATCCGTTGTCGGAAATTCCGATCGTGTGTACACAAATCCGACGCACAAAGTGCCACGCATGCTCAGAATAAATTAAGAGACAAAAGCTATTGGCTACTGCCCCGTTTATAGACACGGCGTACGTGTTTTACGTCACCGCATTCAGAACGATCGGATTTTCCGACAACTTTGCGTGACCATGTGTATGCTAGACAAGTTTGAGCCAACATCCGTCGGAAAAAAAACATAGATTTTGTTGTCGGAATTTCCGATCAATGTCCGACCGTGTGTACAGGGCATTAGAGTTGCCAAGCGACAAAATCCCTCCTGAAATGTGTGCAAACCTAGTCACTAACTACAAGATACGTCTTACCTCTATGCTTGCCAACAAGGCATTCTCCACCAAGTACTAAGTCATGTTTTGCTTGGGAATCAAATACTTATTTTACTCACTGAACTGCAACTCAATTTATAACATTTGTATCATGTGTTTTTTCTGGATTTTTGGTTGAGATTCTGTCTCTATCACTTAAAATACACCTATGATAAAAGTTAGAGACCCTTCATTCCTTTCAAAGTGGGCAAACTTACAAAATCTACAGGGTCAAATAATTATTTTCCCCACTGTATTTAGTAGTCAGTACAGGTTTGTTTTAAGGGCATTTCCACTTTTGCATCTAAATTGTGATATCTACTTATATTTGGTACATGTCTCCATTCACATAGCAAAGTTTAAAAAAATATTAAATTGCATTGCTTACCTTTTTTTAGATGCTCTTTTCTGGAATTTCTAGCTTCGAAAAATTATATTTAGTTCTCTTTGTTACGAGGGGGATTGGGAAGCTCTGTTTACCATAATCAACTTGGTTTGGAGGCAGGTATCTCATCAGTTTTACTATTATTATTATTATTATAATACAGGATTTATATAGCACCAACAGTTAGAGCAGCACTTTAAACTAGAATTGAACACTGTCTTAACAAAAATTTAAGCCCGGGTTCACACCTATGCGAATTAGATGCGGCTTACACCGCATCTAATTCGCAGGACATTTTAAAATACATTCATATGAATGCATCTGGTTCACATATGTGCGTTGCATTCGCACTGCGCATTGCACAAAAAACGTGTGCGTTTTTTGGGCATTGCGGTGCGAACTACAAGCCTATTATCTCCTATGGGAACGCATCTGATTCGCAGATGCATTGCGTTCTGAACAAGGAATTTCTACTTCTCCTCACTACACATTGGGGCAGTAGGAACAACAATCAGTTACTGGTTACTATGGGTCTGTGCACTTTCCAATTTTCTTTTTGGTGTGTGAAAAACTTGTAGCAAAGTTCTAGATTGAACATTTCTTTTATTGCTAAACTTTATGGATCTGGTCCACAATCCACACCAAATCCATATCAGAGTATAGTAGTAGCTATAATATAAGTTACAATTTACTTTTTTTCTGCCTCCGTGTGTAATGAAACTTTAAAGATAAACAAATAAGTACCAAGAGATTATCTTTACTCATAAACAAGTATCTCCCGTTGTTTCTTTTAAAATGTATTATACCTCCAAGCACTTCTGAACAAAAAATATTTTCATGAATCTGCATTATTAATCAGTAGCTTTATGTAAATATTTTAACACATTTGTGCTGCATATATACCCCACCCTTGCTTTCTGTAGACCATATTCACAGCATATGTTAGAGATCAGTAGACTTGAATTCAATGCCTGGTGCTTAATTCCAGGGCTCATCATGTTTTAATTACACTGTGGCTCGATCAAAATGAGAGAGGTCTTTTCTCCAGGCTGATGGTGGCAAGGAATTATTGCATCTGTTTAACCCCATGATGTGTAACAAGTTATAAATCAATAATCCTGTTGTCAAGGCACTCCTGTATAGCAGCTGATCTATCTGTTATTAATATAACAATGTGGTTGGATGCAAAGGCTCAGAGCGAAATTTACTTTCTGCAGAAACATCTTGTTTTCATGCCTTGAATCTAGAAATCAGTTTTTTAGAGAAATGAGTGGAACGAACATCAAGTCATTTGTTTAAATATTAAAAACATATGCAGCTATTACAATTGTTTTTGTGATACAACCTGGCAGCACACACACCTTGTGTATTGTTAATTAACTGGAGGTGATGGGGCATACCGCTGAATTTTTTGCCTCGGGCAGAAAAAACAATACAAATATATTGTAATATTGATTTGGGACTGCCAAACGCACTATATTAAACAAATGACCTCATTTTTTTTTTTGTGCTAACTATAAGTACGATGGGAATATATTTATAAATAGAGCTTAACGGCATAGAATAGAAAAGCAGAAATGCTATGATCCAGGAAGTTGGGGCTTAAGGCTTTGTGCATAATATAGACCTACTTGCTGTGGCTAGATCTGGAAACAGGTTAAAGGTCTAATTTTCAGTACAAGCAGAATACAGTTTAAAGTTTTTAAAATGTCAGTAGTATTTATTTATTTTTTTTCTCTTTCTTCGTAATACTGTCTAAAATGTAAAATGAACACTGTAGTAGAATATGTCTCAGTGATGTAGCAAAGATGGGCCTGGCGTGCCACGTTTGACCCTTTTAAAAATGTTTGTTTTTTCTTCCCCTGATTATAGAACCGTCATCTTTCTGTGTTTCTCAGGCAAAAGACACCTTGAGGATTACAAGTAAGTTATACCATGTCAGGTATTTCCATGCAGTGTAGGCATTATTATTAAGGTGGGGTCCTTTTCAGACTGCATCTGGACCTAAAAGATTGGATTAGTGAACAGAACAGAAACTACGTCAGTCCACTGAGATGTATGTGTAATACTTTGTGGCACTTGGAGGGAGAAAGGAATGGAAAAAGCCATGTGATGGTTGAAGCCTAACTCCAGCCAACATTTTTAGGAGAAGTAGGACATGAAGTGGGGTGACATAAAACAATGCATACAACAGTTTTTGTTTTTAATATATGTTTTTATATGCAATAATACATTAGGATACTGTTTATTAATATTAAGTTATGGCAATCTGCTTATGTGATTTTGTTGACAATATTAGTTATTCTGTGAAATTAGGAATATCACATGCACAAGTTGTAGATTTACCCTATGCCCTAGAGGGATTAATTAGACTTTAAACAAAAGATTGTTAAATTATGAGAAGACTGGCATAGTACCTCAGGTGTAGCACCTACAGTACTAATACGAGATAGACTACTCTCTTAAGGTTAATCTACTTGCACCTTTTATTATGGTGGGTATGCTCCATTGCATCCTTCTTACCCGCACCAGGAAAAGGGTGGTTTTATGGTACCAGTCATTTTTATATGGGTCTTATTGAGTGATATAATGTTGAGGTATTTTGATAAAAGAAAACTGAGGGATGTATCAGTTGTTAACTGCTTAATACAAACAACCACAATATACAGTGGTTATAGAAAATAATCACCCCCTTTAAAATAATCTCATTTTGTTGCTTTGCAGCCTGAAATGAAGACAGACAGTTTTTGTTGTGTCCAGCTGTATTTACTAGTGCAACTTATAACATCCAAGTGAAAGATATATCACCAACATGTCAGACAAAAATAAAAAATAAAACAAAACAGAATGTCTGAGTTGGAAAATGGATCACCCCCCTTATGTCAGTATTTTGTTGAACCACCTTTTACTTTATTGCAGCCTTTAGTCTGTTGGGATACGTCTCTACTAACTTTGCACGTCTAGCCTTTGCAATATTTGCCAGCTCTTCTTTGCAGAACTGCCCAAGTTCAGTTAAATTTGATAGTGACTGTTTGTGGACTGCAGTCTTCAAGTCATTCTATAGATTTTCAATGGGGTTTAGGTCTGGGATCTGACTAAGCCATACAAGGACATTCATCTTTTTCTCCTTCAACCACCAACCATAACACCCTTTTTATATGGCCTCTCCAAGGTGCGTTTAAGGTAGTCAGATGAGACTAAAATTGAATTATTCGGCCTCAACACCAAGCGATATGTCTGGCGGAAATCCAATACAGCTCACCATCCAAGTAACACCATTCCTACAGTAAAGCATGGAGGTGGTAATACCCTTTTATGGGGGGGTTTCTCTGCAGCAGGGACTGGAGCAATTGGATGGGGCAAAACACCGTCAAATTCTTGAGGAAAATCTGCTGCCCTCTGCCAGAAAGCTGTCAATGGCAAGACAGTTTACCTTCCAACATGACAATGACCCAAAGCACACAGCAAACATTAACACACAGTGGTTGAAGGAGAAAAGATAAATGCCTTTGCATGGCCTGGTCAGAGCCCAGACTTATGTTCTAAGTTGCACTAATAAATACAGCTGGATGAAACAAAAACTGTGTCTGTCTTCATTTCAAGCTGCAAAGCAACAAAATGTGATTATTTTAGGGGGGTGATTCTTTTCTATACCCACTGTATGTACTTGGAAATATGTCTGCATTATTCTGATACTTACTCCTAATGGGCACAGGCAACATTTCTTAATAGTCAAATCAATCAATCTCTACCAGCATCTGTTTGTAATTGTTATACATTTTTTTTGTATGGATTACCCCACTATTGGGGAAATTGTTTCGGGGTTGGGGGTTTCTCTCATTTTGTTAGGATATGTTGGTTTATTTTTGTAAACCATATAAAACATTTATTTAAAAGAATGATTGTTAAGCAGTTAGGCATTGCAGTGGCTAAAATATTTTGCCTCTAGTGGCTAATATAAACATTTTTGCCTCTAGTTGCTAATATAAAATTTTTTACATTTTATATGATACAAAAAATATAAAGAGCAAGTATGTCAAAATGAAAAAGTCACATCAAAATTACTTATTATTAAGGGAAACACTGCAATTATACCGTCAAATATGTTTCCACTGGAAATACATATTTTTTCCCTTCAACTTACGTATAAAGCATCATGAACACCAAAAGTGAACACGCTGGCATCTCATATAAATAAAGGTTAGCTAAGGTTAATAAAGGGTTAATATAGGTTAAGAAACATAAAACTAACCATTAATACTGTTCAGCATTTGTGCAGAATTGTAAATGTTCTTTGTTCTAGAAGCTGTTATATTTAACATGGCATCTGAGATAAAAGGATTACATTTGCAAAGATAACTGTGTATGTAATGATTTGCCACTTTTAAAGGATTGTTCTTGAGAATCTTGTCATTTGTTTAAAGGCAGCTGCAACACAACATTTTAATGAGCACTACAGTTAGTCTTACTATTGGCCAAATGGTTATGCAATATCCATTTATCTAAAAGCTTTGCATAATTTTTTTTCGCTAGCTAAGTCATTTTTCTCACACGCTGAAAGCTCTTTACTTCCTTTTGTTTTTCCCTCAGTTTTATTCATTTATTACTTTACTGACAAGACTGTTGTTTTCTGTGTCTTTGTCTTTTTATCTGATCCTGATCTGAACCTCGGTATTGGTCTTTGGCGCAATGACTTCTTACAATCTAGCAATATAATGTTTCAGGAAAGGGTGCCACTGACACACTTCCAAATTATGAGAGTTGTTTGATGTCTGAAGCCCGCAACAGCTGCCTCTTAGGGTGTGCCTGGTTCTACACGTTCCATTTGCATGCATTTGAATTGACACCTTGGGCCTAATGTGTTCTTATAGGTCAAGGTTAAAATTAAAAAGTCATACATGACAAGGAGTTTGGTCATAGTTTCTTTTGCGTAAATGTCTTTATGATCATTCCCTTTAATATAGTCAAACAAAAATACACAATGGGGTTGATTTACTAAAGGTAAATAGACTGTGCACTTTGCAAGTGCAGTTGCACTCATTTTCTCCAGAACTTGGTACTTGTGGTAAAGCTCTGCTGCTTTCCATCATCCAATCATATGCAAACAAAAATGCTTTTTTTTTTCTATTCTCCTTGCACTTGATTGGGTATTCTTTACAATGTGAAGCTTGACCACCACCCAAGAAAATGCAGGCGACTGCACTTGCACAGTGCACAGTTTATTCTTCTATAGTAAATCCACCCCAATGTCATTAAGAGAGTCAGAAAGAAAGATTCAGCATGATCTGCACAAGTATTCTCATTTTCTATAGCAACCAATGATATATAATTTTTCCAGTATAGAAATGGGAAGAGTAAGAAAGAACCTGCTTGCTATGAACAATGAAAACAATTTAGATTTTTTGACACTTTGATAAACAAGCCACAGTGAGAAGGAGCGACAATTTTAATGCTAAAAAATACAAATGGTGAAGCAATAAAATGTATATACTAAAATACACTGAGTAGTATATTTTTTAAACTAATGTTAGGTACCTACATTTGTCCAAACATTCCCTGTAAACCTCTGTACTGTGATTAAAATCATATGTGTACAATTTTGCACAAAAATAAATGAATCTTGCTTTGCATATAGTTTGCAGAGATTTCATGTTGCAAAGTTTCCATGTTGATTAACTTCTATTTATTACAAAGCCAGAAACCAGTTGGGAGAAGGTAGGTCCTTTTTCGGTTGTGTAGCCATCTTTAAACCCATAGACAATAAATAGCAATCACACAGCCTGCTAGAATTGGGACGCAGCACAAAATGACCATGGGATATTCTAAAACCTAGGAACAAAAATGTAATATATTTCAGCTTCCTAGTCCTTAGATGCTGTGGCTGCATTTGTTTGTTTCTGTTTTTTTTTTCTTTTTTTCACGTATTGATCCTGCCAGTAACACACTTCGGGGGAGATTTACTAAAACTGGTGCACACAGAATCTGGTGCAGCTGTACTTAGTAACCAATCAATTTCTAACTTTAGCTTGTTCAATTAACCTTTGACAATAAGGGTCGGTTTGCACCATCAATCGTGCAGGAACACACTGTGCATTCATGTGCGATTCACATGCGCTCTGGGTGCAGTGTGATTTCAGCCCATTCACTTGAATGGGTTGATATTGCACCAGACTGCACCTAAAGCAGTGCATGCACTACTTTCAAAATGCACTGCGTTTGCAACCTGCAATTGGGGTGTTGTTAAGTTAACACTGATACTTGCTGCAGTTAGCAAGTGCAGTGTGTTTTGAACTTGGTTCGGGAAACGTGCACAGAATGCAGGTTTCCTGCACCTTGCTCTGGTGTGAAAGGGCCCCCTTTCCCCCTTTTTGTTCTAGGAAGACGTTGCTCACTGTCTGTACTGTCAATGGAGTAGCAATGTTGTTACCCTAGCCTTCCTTCCTGATATGGACTACAAACATCACCCCTCTTCTCAATTTAATAGGAAAGAACTTGGTAGACTGATAACATTCTTTGAGATTAAAGTTCTGTGCACATGAAGTTACAAGGAAATGTGATTTCTGTCAAGATCAGCATTTTTTTTTGTATTTGCATGTACTTAACCTGAAAAAAAAAGAAAAGAGTGAATTTTATTCAGCCACCACAATTAAGGACTGGTGAGATGCAATGTATTACATTATTCTTCTTGGATTTAGATATACTTTAAACATGTAATGCACAAGATTGCTGGATCATATCTATCAGTAAAAATTAAACCTTCTATAAGCTTTTTCTTACCTGACATAAACATTGACAAGATCTGGGGTTCTTAACTAGGATATACAGGATCCTCTGCATTATTGAACCTGAAATTATAGTGAAGAAATCAACCTGATATGTCAGATGACATGTAAGTAAAATAACAGCAAAAAAATACCAGTTGTAGATAGCTTGTGTATTTGTAATCTTCCTTTTTTAGATATCGATCCATATGATACAGTCCTTATGATTTTCTTGAAGCTTTTGTTCCTAGCTATCCATATGTAAAGTAAACCAAAGTTACTGACATCTTTGGTATCTAATAGGACTGGTGATGATGATCATGTTGATGATGATTTGGTGGTCAGGAGACTAGGGTATGGGGGCATATTGGTCTCAGGAGACTAGGGTATGGGGACATATTGGTCTCAGGAGACTAGGGTATGGGGACATATTGGTTTTAGGAGACTAGGGTATGGGGACATATTGGTCTCAGGAGACTAGGGTATGGGGACATATTGGTCTCAGGAGACTAGGATATGGGGGGGACATATTAGTCTCAGGAGACTAGGGTATGGTAACATATTGGTCTCTGGAGACTAGGGTATGGGGACATATTGGTCTCAGGAGACTAGGATATGGGGGGGACATATTGGTCTCAGGAGACTAGGGTATGGGGACATATTGGTCAGGCCTTTGGGTATCTGTAATAGTTAAACAGTTAAGAACCCCTAGACTAGATAGGTCTTGTTGGCTGAGTGAACCATAGAGAAGTAAGTGTGATGCAGTTTTCACACCCACCCAACCAATGCCCCAATGGCTAATGAGTATTTGATATGAATATTTTCCATGCATACACAGACTGTTAAACATTACCGTCTGTTCTCAAACTGTACTTAAAATCCAGAAAGATTCTGATCATTCAGTATATCAGACATTTAATAATATGTTGAATAGAACACACTGTTTTCTATCACAATATCTTGTGATAGTATCAGAAAAGATAATGCATTTTTGTATGCCTGATAAGCACAGATAGTTGTGCAGCATGATTAATATCTGTCTTCCTCCCCAAAGACACTGTCAAGGACGCAGCGCTATATATTTGTCCAAGCTTTTGTACAAAGTGCACAACACATTTTCTTCTCTAACGTTGGAAAAGACTGTCTGTGTTCTCATCTGAACTCACCAAATGAATTGATCAATTTCCATTTTTTATGGCGTATGTAAACAAAATATTATATTCTTTTGGAAGTGCTGATTTACATTTTAACAACTTTAGAGCCCTGTAATGGAATAAGGATTTAATTCATATATTAGAGCAATCAATAAAAACTGAGAAGGACACTTAAACAGCTTCACCCATCTAAGTCTGGCATCATGTTCAGCACCTAGAAAGTCCTTGACAGGCGGTTTACGATGCCTACTTTATAGTAAATCACATTCTGTCCCTTTGTGATAATGCTATTTCTGTATACATATGTATATTTTTAATTTATCTGATGCATACTCTGGACTCTTTTCATTCATAATACATTCTATCCAATTAACAGAAAACAAAACTTTTATATCCTATGATAATGTAAGCAATTTTGCTCCTTCAACATCTGCCACCTGCTGTAAAAAACAACAATAAAAACACCTTACACATGTAGAAAAGTTACCTAAAGTAATTCATGGTGGAAGAGAACCAAGATAGGAGATGGTAAAAGGATTTGTTGCACTCTTCTGTGATGAAAATAAATAAATTAACTAAGCAAAAGGCAGCCATGTTTTCTGGCCAAAGATACCAGCCAAGGTTGCTAGCTTGTTAAAGCCCAACTCAACTTAAAAGTAATTTTATTTTAATTTTGAGTGTCTCCTCCTGCTTCTCTCACTGACACAACAGGTACATAGACAGCAGTAAAAAAAATGACCAGTTAAAACTCTTCTCACCCTATTTATAAAAAGAAAAAAAAATGCCATACATACAGTACATGAACAGCCAGCAATGCCTGAGGCCCTGGGAAAAAAACAAGAGATTCCTAGTTTTTTTTTTGGAGATTGTGACAGAAAACATAATCAATGCTAGTATGAAATAAATAATTGCTATCAAAAGAATAAAAGTTGATTGCCTGCAAAGAAATTTACATTTTGGGGTTGATTTCCTAAGACTAGAGAGTGCAAAATCTGGGTTAGCTCTGCATAGAAAACAATCAGCTTCCATGTTTTTGGTCACAGCTTATTTGAACAAGCTGAAGTTAGAAGCTGATTGGCTACCATGCACAGCTGCACAAGATTTTGCACTCTCCAGTTTTAGTAAATCAAACCCTTTATATATTTATTGTTTATTCATTCACTACAGGCTATTATATAGCTCTGACAAATTATGCAGCACTTTACAAATTATATATTCACATCAGTCCCTGCGTTCATGGAGCTTATAATCTCATTTTGGTTACATCATCCTAAATGTATAGCATACTGGAATGGTTAAACTATATGACACAAATTCCAAAAACAAAAATGTATAATCAATATGTCTGAAAGAGGCTATCTATGCTGGGAAAACCTAACCAAACCATAGAAACGACTAGAGGTAGGGTGCTACTACCCAACAAAATTAGCAAGCATGAGAAAAAATGGTCCACAACGCCTTGCTTGGTCTTTAAAATCTTCAAAATGTATTGATTCTCCATAAAAGACACAGGAACAGACAGCAGATGTAAACACGTTTCAGCCTTGTGGGCCTTGTTCACGACTAGTGTACTGCTTAAGAGCACAGCTTATATTGAATCTGGGAGAATTTGAATCAGACATTGCTACCCTATACCTTCCCTGCCGAGCCCCTCTAGGGCTGCTCTTCCTTTAGTTATGTTATAGTCAATACTAATTATAATTACAATTTGCTAATAAAATCAACATTGAAATTAGAAAAACAAATTGATGGAGGAATTAGCAAACGTGCTTAATGCCAGATGATGTAACTGTTACTAGAAACAAAGGTGTTTTTATTATTCTGACACAAAACACTGTAGATTTTAAAGTTATAATAAAATTTACCTAGAGTAAATCTTCCTTACAGATTGCTAATAACAGCTTAAGAGCATACATTATATAGGATCTGGGAAATTTTCAGTTAAAAAGCATGATCAGAATTCTTCATATGGTTATAAGTTCAGTGATCCAGGATTCAGTCCCAATTTAGAGCCGTTGCTTTTTTGCTTTACTAGTGCCAATTCAGGCAGCTTTAACATAATATGAAGTGCAGATACTAATGGGAAGACCCTATTAGAGATGTCCCAGGTACATCCTACTCAAGGTGGCCAAAATGTGGCCAGTTCAACAGGGACCAGCCGAATATCGATCCATGTATGGGCAGGCTGGTTGTACAGAAGTCCATCTACAATCAGCCTGTCTGGTTTTTCCTGATCAATCAGTGCCGCCAGCTATAGCCAGTGGCACCGATCAGTGAATTCTGGTGGCAGTGAGATCTCCCCACAGTCAGAATACAATAGGGCATTAAAGAGGATTCCCCATCCACATCGACTGTGTGGATGGGGTATTAAGGTCATTTTTTTCATACAACCCACTGGTTGAACAAAAAAACAGGACTATTGTATGGCCTGCCTAAGTAATAACCTTGGAACAGACCTAAATCACCCTGTTGGGTTTGATATGTTTATTGACATAGCAGACAGCATATTGAAGCAGCAGGATTGCCTGATAACCCCTTCTCGCTCAGCCCCGGTGTTCCCAGGTCTGGAGGGGGGCGGGAAGGATCAGACACAGTGAGCGTGCTCCCAGCAAAGAAACATCAGCCACCCAGTGATGCATATGTGCGACACGTGGGCATCAAATCTCATACTGTTGCCACTGCAAAAGGTTAATCTTACAGATGAAGGAAGAATGAGCTGACAAAGCCGGCAGGGGACTGCCAAAGAGGAGGTAAGGGACCACTGTGTGCAATATCATTACAAAGAGCAGGTGCGTATAAGATCTTTTTTATTTTAATTAAAATTTAGCCTTTAATATTGCTTTAAATTAAAATTGTAGGCGTCTGCAAGCCAGTCTAAACAAGTCCAGTTACTAGGGGATCCACAGTCCTCTTAAAGTAAACTTAAACATTTTCATTTAACTTCCCTGACTGACTGGGCCAGCAGACACTGCAGCTCACAGTGATGGGTTGATTTACTAAAACTGGAGAGTGCAAAATTTGTTGCAGCTGTGCATGGTAGCCAATCAGCTTCTAACTACAAAAAAAAAATGGAAGATGATTGGTTTCAATGCAGAGTTGCACCACATTTTGCACTCTCCAGGTTTAGTAAATCAACCCCTAACCATTATAAAACGTCATTATCTCTATGTACGGCCCCAGTAAAATGATGTTGATTAGCAGGACTTCTCGCACTGCAGCTATAAAGAAAGGGCCAAAGCAGAAGTGAAGTTTTTATTTACTCTCAAGATGCTCCTTAGAGTTATATCTTCATGCAAACTATAGTGAAAATATCCATCTTAACCTTGTTACACATTCTTTACTTTTTATTTACAACGCACAATTAAAGGGGGAAATGAGGGGCTTACTACATGTTTTGAAAACACACATACCATAAACCCACCCTCATTTTCTCATGGCTTGTTTAACAGGTGTCCAGCAGGTTCATATATCTGAGTGTGACACTGAGTGCCGGTTCACACTACCGCGACTTGGGATCCGACTTGTCAGACCTCAAGTCGCCCCAAGTCGCTTGACATCTGAAAGTCCATGTAAGTGAATGAGAGCCGTCTATATGTACGCTACTGAAGTCGCTCCGACTTCAGAAAAGGTCCCTGTACTACTTCAAGGCGACTTGTAGGCGACTTGTACCCATTGATTTCAATGGAAGTCGCCTACAAGTCGGATCGTGGTCTATAGTGAAGCGACTTCACAGGAAGAGAAGATGTTTTTTTCACGCAAACCCCTCCCTCCCCCAGAGCGGATTGTAGTTTGATTGGCCACTGGAAAGTCGCCTGTCTTGGAGGCGACTTGAAGTCGCCTTGTAAGTCGCCTCAAGTCGCGCTGAAGTCGCGCTGAAGTTGCGCTGAGGTCGCGCTGAAGTCGCCTTGCTAAGTCGCGCTGTAAGTCGTGTTGCCCCTGTGTGAACCAGCGCTGAACATGCACAGTGAATAATTAGTTTAATCCGCACATGTCTTTTTAATTACATCGACATTCTATTGCGATTACAAACAAGATATGATTTGGCTGATATTTCTATGTAATAAACTAGATATTCCAGCCGCCTGCTATTTCAGTATCAGTGCCATTTGTCAAAGCAAGAAACCTTCTGTAACACTTGACATTGAACTGTGCTGTTATGTGAACAGCTAAACTGATTTTGCTGCAGGAAAAGTCTATGTGCTGCATGGACTGTGGGTGATAATAATGGAATTAGTCAATTCTTCATAGAGAGCTGTATTTTTCTTGGATTATGTTTGTATTATATTTTCATGGCGGAATAATTAAATGAGCATTTATTGAAGGCTTTGTCTGCTTCACCACCCTCTGCACTTGAACTGTTTTCAGCTCAGCGGAAGCAAGGATATTGACAGTGAATGGGAGTCATTGCTCTTTCCAGCACGGTCAATGCGGATTTATTTTTTACCTTGAAAAATATCTACTATGGTGGGTGGATAGGGATGTGATTGAGAAGGAAAACACTGGTTATTCAATAATATACCACAAAGTGTTAAATCATGGTTTGTTAGATCATTTACACTTTCCAGAATGCCATTGAAACAAGCATTTTCCCACCCATTGTAGTTGTTATACAGTAGTGAGACTCACCAGCCTTCGCACCACAGCTAACGATAGATTAATGTGTCAGCACTTAGTGAATATGAATGGCGTATTTGTTTAACACTTTGCTAAAAAAAATGAATCAGACAGTCATTGCCAAATGCTTATTTGGGTTTTTAAAGATTTATTTAAAAATGAGAATAGCTCAATGGTAAGTGAGGATTTAGGCAGCCCATATACTACTCTATTTTAGGTTAACATTCACTTAACGACCACCCATGAGCTCCAGAAGTACTTATTACCACTCTTGGCAATAGAGCATGTAACCAAAGCAAGTGACATGCTTCACAAAGGTGCAAATAAAGTCATCTACACTGTAAAAAAAAATGTATTAAGATATGAGATGCCATTGTCCTTATCCAACACAAAGCAGCCAGATCAGAAGACTGTCTTCTCACATTTCGGGTCAGATACTGAAGGTCCTGGTCAACAGGTGAGGTAAAATGCCTGGACAGGCTTGAAATTATTCTCCATTTGCTGATGTTTCCTTCAGGATGATCAGGTACTAGAACGTTATGCAGTGTGTGCACTTCACTTTGTCCTTCCACTCTTTCTTCCTATGTTATAAATAAGTGTGTCCTACGCACATTTATTTAGAGCTTATCTGGACTAGTGAAGCAGATTGTTTTTGCATATCTGACCATTGTCAAATCTATATGGGCAACTTAAAGTGATTGGAAAACTTTATTTTTTTTTATTATTAAAAGGATAAACATGTTTATTAATAAAATGGTATTGCACAGAGCTGCCCTGAACCTTCTTATCTGGGGTCCCCCACCAACACTCTCGGCTCCTCCTCTTCTTGATGCTCCACCATAGGAAGCGGGCTCACTCCTGAGGTGGGCTGTGTGCGTCTGCCACACCACCCCGGATTTTATTGACAGCAGCTGGAACCAATGGCTCCCACTGCTCTCAATGAGTCCTGTGAAAAGAGGAAGAGCTCAGGCACCATCAGGTACAGCACTGGATTGGGATAGGATTCATACTAGGGAAGTGAGGGGGCAATATTACCAATGGGACGTTTTTTTTTTTTGAATGCATTAAGGTAAAAAAATGTCCTGGCTTTAGAACCACTTTATGGTTACAGGGACTACATCCTAAGGCCGCATAGCAAGTAAACAAAGTACCAAGAAAAACTTCATTTGCATCCTCATTGCCATTCCCTTTTTTTTAACACAAGACACTGATGTTATACATTTACTGTCAGATACCACTATCACACATCTACAAATTCTGTCATTCATTTCTAGCAAATTTAGTAGAATAAACTTAAAAGCTAAGTTCACGTTTAAGGAAAAAATAATAAATGCACATATTTTTGCAGCATTTATTATTTTTTTCTACTAAAGCCTGCAAAGCAATGCACTCATGATCAGTGTCAAGCTCCTGCACACCCGCCCTTTAGCTTTCTGCTCATACTTTTGTACAGGCTTTCAAAAATAAAGCTGGAGGAAGAGTGAAGGTACTACAAGAGCACTGATAAGCACGCTTGTGGTCCATTGAGAACTACAAGCTGTGGCAGACGAGACTTGTAGTTTCTTCATTCACAGACCACTGTGAAAAAATGACGCAGCTGTTTAGAGGGTGGAATTTTAAATGTGGCAGCTGCTGTGGGGGAGGAGAACCCCTGTCCACTGTCACAGGGGAATGGCTGAGGGGGGTGAGCTGGCAGGTACTGGAGCATGTTACATATTGCACCCTAAATATGAGTGTACAATGTAATATATTTCAAAGGTTAACTTATCCAATAAAATGTGTGCCCCACATGTCAAGCATTTTACATTGCTGCCTCTAAGACCAAGAACTGAGTGATCAACGTCTACTGATCACTCAGTTCTCATTCCTAAGTGAGCAGAAATCTGGTGACTGTCAGTCAGGACTCTCAGCTCTGCCCCTCCAGTGCTCACCAGAGCAGCAGGCTGCAAAGGGTTTGCAGCTGCTGGCTTGGGCTCTCAAGAACGTGCTGAGAGGGTGGGCCAGCTGCCGGTCAGGCATCTGGGTGGATCCAGACATCAAAGACTGGACTAACTGAGTGACGTCAGCCAATAGGGGACTTTATCCTGCTTTCGGCTGCATATGGGTCACAGGAGTTCACATCATTCTGCACTCATCTAACCCGTATTTAGCCCACAGCAGGCTAAGGTTTGAAGTGCATTACTGTGATCCACAGGAGAAGTAGGGCCACAAGAGCTTTGGCACTACTTCTCCTTTAATATCACTTACTATTGGTTAAACAATTAAGAGTGGTTTACAGAGAACAGCAACAGGAAAACATCTTACATAGCTGTTGAAACAATAACTAGACATGTAAAGCCAGCTAAACTCCAGCTTACTAAAAAGAAAAATGCTTATACATTTTTAGCAGTATATTGCTCGTTAAGAACATTTTAAAGCATCAAATGTTGTATATTTGCAGTAATTAGATATAGTGGCTATACCTAGAAAATAACATATACCCGTCACAGATCCCAACATTTTGAGCTCTAAAATCTTGTCATGTGTAAAGACCAAAAAAAAACCTATTCATCTTTTTTTTTATCATTTTCCAGCCCTCAGTCTGTATATGTAGACTGCCCCCCTTAGAATTCATTATATGAGAGATAAAGGTAATGCTGAAATTGAAGAAATGAAAAACAAACGCAAAAAGATAATAAAATAAGAGGGCATGAAGGAATACATTGTTGTTGTTTTTTCACTGTATACATTAAACCTATCTGGCAGAATTCCATTTTTTCCATATGTCTGCTGATATTTCACTCAGCATTTGTTGCCAACAAAATTATTTATTTAAAGCTTTAGGGAAACCTGCACGGACTAGGTATAGAGGCTATCATTGCTTACGTCCTCTGAAAATACTAGTTCTCTGGCTGTTATGTTGATCCAATGGTTTCAGCATTTTCTGAGTCACTGACCAAGATAAATATTATAAATTTGAGACTTCATCCTGGCTCTCATTCTCTATATGCTTATTCTGGGTTGGTAGCTCATGTTACAGAACCTAAAAACTGCAATGCACCTAGCATTTTCAAAAGGAAGTAAGCAATGCTTCCCTCCTTTTTTCTCTTAATACAGATTTACTTTAAAGTGTGAGCATTTACAGCAATCGAAATATAAAGAAAAAAAAGAATTTCTTTATTATATCAATAAACGATTCTTTTCTCAGAAATCTTGATGCTTGTCTTATACCCATGGTGCCCAACCTGAGGCCCAGGGGCCACATGTGACCCCTGCAGACAGTAATCTGTGTTTTCCTATTGCCCTGTTACAGCAGAGATCTCTAGCAGTCTTATGTAATGTGCCACCAGTCAATGACTCTCTTGAAGTATGTTCCCACTCTACAAATCCTATGTCATGTACACAGGCTTCGACAGTCTCTTGCATCATTCCTGCAGTCTTTGACCATCTCTTGTAAGGTGCCCATAGTCTCTGACCATCTCTTGTATCATGTCCATATTCTCTGACCATCTCTTGTATCCTGTTCACAGTCTCTAGCCATCTCTTGTATCATGCACATAATCTCTGCCTTTCGCTTGCATCATTCCTGAGCTCTCTGACCATCTCTTGTAAGGTGCCCACAGTCTCTGACCATCTTTGTATCATGCTCACAATCTCTAGCCTTCTCTTGTATCATGCAAAAAAAGTCTTGGTTTTTCTCCTCTATCATGTCCGCAGTCTCTGACCATCTCTTTCATCTTGCTTACTGTCTCTGTCCATCTCTTTTATCATGTTCCCAGTCTCTTTTTCATAGTGTCCATTCTCTCTGACCATCTCTTTTATCATGCCCATAGTCTTTGACTATTTCCTAATGAGTGTCTGCTATCTTTGAGACTGAATATTTACTTAATTTTATGTGCGTCTTTTTGGTGATGTCAGGGACCATACTTGAGCACCCCCACATCAAGAAAGTTGACCACCACTGTCTTAGATAGTTGCTAAGTATACCCTATGTTTCTCCAAGGATAGTAGGAGCTTTCTAATATATCTTAAAATAATACTGCACCTTAAGATGAGGATTCACCTATTTACATTGTTAAACCAGAAAAAATAGGGAAATTCTCCTTGGTTGTCAGTGTTTTATAACAGTGAGTAGCTATGTGCAATATACTAGCAATGCTTTATAATAGCCGCCTACTCCTAAAACCAAAAGTCATAATTCCCAAGTATTGATGTTTATGCATCCTTTAGCTACCACACAGAAACATTCTCAGTTTTCAATCATGTCCTTTGTACGGTGAAACAAAATATATATTCAGATGTATTTGTTTAACAATAGGAATCTGAGTTAAAAGGTCATCTGCTATAAAAATGGGTCAAATGAATATTTTACACAAGGCAAACTCTTTTTTTTTCTGTTGTGAAATCCAATATTTCTGCCAAACAACATTTGCTTGTAATGCTCTAGAATTTTATTCTCACTTTTATCTCCATAGAGAGATGGACATCACAGTATAAAAGTAACGTAATTTAATGCTATTTAACAGTCTCAGATTTTTGGCAACATATTAATGTTCAAATCAGCGGCAGAGCTAATATCATTGCATAGCAAGTGTGTATTGAAGTGAAGGCCTGACATACGTCAAGGCTCACAGTGAAAGTCATTTTGATGAATCTGCCACACTAAATCACAGCATGACTTTCACTAACACATAGCCCAGCACATATTTCTTTTAAAGGCCTGGGCCCTGCTACATGTGAAACGAGATGCGGCAGGTTCTGACATAAAGAATAAAGATCAAACCGTCTAGACTTCCTATGGTGATGACATTGATGCAGAAATCATTAACACTCTAAGCTTTTTGCAGTCGTGATAAAATATTTAGGAACCATTCTGCTATTGCCAACTGTACCACTCTTTACAGTACACCATGCCTAGCGTATTATGGCCTTCAAATATTTAATAATGTTAGTAAGGTCATGCTAATGTGCCTACTTGGGGAACCCGCATAAAGCAGTTTTGTTGTTTGATGTCACAGCCAAGCTGCAACAGGTGTGGAAATGCTATCCACAGCAATTACCTTTCACTTCTCAGTGTGTGTCTGAACACTGTTCTTGTAATGTCAGCCCCACTGGAAGAGTTACAGTAATCCCTTGTAAGGCTATCCGCAGAGTACGATTACAGTTTAGTCACAGTACTGCACCGAGCCCCACCGCAGCGCCATAGTCTAGAGATAACCCCAGTAGGTGGGGCATTTATTAGGACACAGTTGATTTTTATAAGTGCCAACACTTTGTGTGTTATCCTTAGGGAAAACAATTTTCTACAGCAAAATCCTTGGCGTCCAACTAGCTGCGCTTGAAATGTTCTCAAGGTTACTGGAGATGTTCGTACAGATCTATTTAACAGACAATAAATCTCTCTAAACCTCACTTAAACTGTGCTTATTGACAAGCTCATAGTCATTTCTATATAAAGCAATAGTCTTCATGAGAGTCATTTTACACCCCGCCCTTCCTAAAAATCACCCACCATTAACATATCATAAAAAAGTAGCCACGCTTCTCGGTGACTTTGACAGAAGATGATGTGAGACAATCTGAAAGCAGTTTTATTATTACTCAGACAGTTTTACTAAAGAACAGGCTTAAATGTGATAAAAGTGTTTAAAGGTTTTAATATAATATTATTCAACTTTTTTAAATGTTTGTGCTAAACAAGGACCCATTAAAAAAATAATATATAGTTTCAGAAAAGTACACTGCCTATTATGAACTTGCTTATATCATACTGACCTAGAAGCAAACCACAACCCCACCACCCTGCCCTACAAAGAAGAGCCTACTGATGCAAGACACACACAGGGACAGCTCCAAAGTGAACATTTATTTTAAGGCTCCCTGAACTTATGATTAAAACCTGATCTCCAGGCAGACAGCTTAATACATATACATGAACTGGTTTACCTGCCAGAAGATTTGTAAATGTGCTTGGCAAGTATTTTGATCTTGGTGATCCCTGTCTGATAGTGTATCCAGGTCAGCAATTTTGCTTTTATCTACTTCAGATAAGCAATACAGCTTGGTCACCAACCTGTCACTTGCCTGTGAATGGACAATGAGGAGGAAGCAGCACTGATCAGATCATCACTCTTTCTGTCGGCATATTCAAATTGTCGAATGACAGCACTATATAAAACAGTAAAGCCCTAAGTGTCTTAGAATGCTGCCCCTTACTCTACAATGTTACAGGGGGCTGATATCAGGATAGATTTGGGTAGTTATGCTAATTATTTTTTAGAGTAATTCTTTAAAGTTTGGTGAATTTTTCCTAAATATAACCCATCAATACCTTCTTCCCCAAGTGGCAGACACCTACAAAAAAAACTAACTTCGGCCATACTCTAGCGTTTTTTCTTGTGGGACCCTTCCTAGTACAATAGTGCCTTTGCAGAAAAAAGACTCAGCAACACTAAGCTCCTCCTGTGTATGTGTGCTGCTCCGCTCATTTATTCCAATGGCTGGTCCATACTCATGATGTCCACCAGCCATCCAGAAGAGTACAGTGCCAGGGCCAAGGTAACTATTTGTGCAGGTAGTTGCTATTTAGGGGAGTGAGAAGAACAAAGAGCAGCTTGAATGAAGATGAAGTTATCCTTTGAGTTTTAACTCCAGTGACTACATAATGCTTACAGTTTTAATGTACATTCCTTTAAAAGATACTCTACTTTAAAGTGTACTACCTGTTCACAAAAAAGAAACAAGGGGTGGGGAGGCGCCTCTCTAAGTGTAGTATTAAAACAGTATCATTTATTGCACAAGATTAAAAACACTTAAAAGATATAAGTGGGAGTCATGCTCATCATAAGTATGCAGTTCTTACAGTTCTACTGCATCCCACAGGCTCCTCTCACGATCCGGGTAGCTGGGAAAGGTTCTGTTGTGATGTTGTTTTGAATAGATGTACATTCGGAAAAACCAGAAAGTAGTCAGCTCCATGCTGTCCAGCTTGAACCAGAAGAGGAAATGATGTCACCAGCAGGGGTTGGGAGGAAGGGGTCAGGACTGTCTCTGTGGCATGAAAGGCTACACGCTTGGAGCTCACAGCTCCTTCTACTGCAATGGGATGAAGGAATTTCCGGAAAAATAGTAGATTATAAATAGTTGGGCTTACAAAGGTTGACAGCTGATGCTAAACAGAGCACATACTGAGCTAAAAAAGGCCAAAAATCAAACTAAGGCTCGGCTTCCACTAGTTCAACCTATCATGCGACTTGGGACTGCAAAGTCACATGACAAGTCGTTACCCATGACTTCCAATGAGCACCGTTCACATCTGTCCGGCTTTAAGTTGCAAAAAATTGCTGCAAAAAATTGCAGCAAAAATGCGCAACTTTCAGGTCCCAACCGGTGAAAACCCAGCCCAAGGGTGTACGATCTGAATATCAATATTAAAAAATCAATTAAAAATGTTTTAATCATATATATAAAGGGGAGAATATATTAAAATATATACATATATATATATATATATATATATATATATATACATACATACAGCACAACATCACACCAGAACCTTTCCCAGCTACCCGGATCGTGCGAGGAGCCTGTGGGACATAGTAGAACTGCCAGGACTACATACTTGTGACGAGCATGACTTATATCTTGTAAGCGTTTTTAATCTTGTGCAATAAATTATACTGTTTCAATACTACACTTAGAGAGGCGCCCCCTTGTTTCTTTTATATGTTTTGCAGAGTTGCTGGACACACTCTGAGGATAGCTGCCTCTTTTTAAATCACCCCCTTACCATGGTTCAACTTTTTTTTACCTAAAGACTGTATAATCAAATGTACATTATTACAAACTAAGGGCATTGAGTCCTGGAGCACCAGATACCCAATTTACCTTTACCTGTTCACAAAAGTCTCTGATGGACGAGACAGTTCCTGACTTTTGGAAATAAACAAGTTCCGAACTCGCAGTCAGTCCACTGAAAGTTAATATGTGATTCCTTGTTTGTTACTGGAGTTATTGGAAAACACTGCTCTTTGAACTGTTGTTAAACTAATCCTATAATTTAGGATGACAGTAATGTCAACTGTCCCTCAGACATATAAATCTGTTAACTAGGAGATAAACTACTGTGGCATCCTTGCTATTCTTTCCCCAGATCAGCACTCCGCTTCATACATAAGTGCAGTTAAATTATAAGATGTTATCAGGGTAACAGCAAAGTTGACACTTAGAAATTGGGAAAATTTTACTTGTGGCTTCAGGTTTTAAATCTGTTTAGGCCCTTAGAGGAAAAAACTTCCCAAGCGGTTCTTATTTTCCTTCTTTACTAAATCATCTACACACCGGACCAATCTCAGTATTTAAATTTGCCCAGAACAGCAAAGGGATTTTATTTCCCGGATTTACTTTATATAATTACTCCTCATATACCTAGTAGACACGATCGTCTGCTGATAAAAGAGACTAGAAAATGCACAGATATTGCTGGTTTTGCTTGGAGCACGAATAACTGTCCAAATGTTTTGCCTAAAGCCCAGAAGCAATTAGGAAACATCCTGACAACAAATCCAGACAGACTCATTACTCATGATTTACAAATACTTTCCTGAGGACTAAAAAACACGTTTCGGACGTGTGTTTGGAAGCCTGAGGGCATAACTAGGGCACGCAACATTTCTCTAAATTAAATGGTAAGTGGCTGGTTTTAGAACACACAGAGATAGAAAATTTAATAGACTCCACTCTGCTCAAAATGGACCCCTTTTTTGCGAATTCTCTGGATGATAACCATATTAATTACACTCTTGTGGTGAGGATCCATATTAAGTTCTGCTTTTCACAAAATGTTTCCGATAACAGTTTACAGTCTCCTCCTGGTTACGTTGTGGAAATTTAAGTAGTAGGAACAGCACCTGTCTCTGAGTTAGATCCAGCAGACAGAAATCACGCACCTGATAATTACCTATGGAATAGGTATTGGATTCTATGAGGAAGCACAGAGAAATATGGATAGAGCAGAGCCAAATCTATAACAGCAATGTTCTAATCTGGAGCATGTTTGGTTTTAAGTAATTATAACTTCACTTTAAAAGACTAAAGTACAGAACTTTATTTGTATAAATATTATTTCTAAAATTCCAAAAAGGGTGCTCCCCATTTATAATGGCGCCCCTCTAAATGATTAGATCCTTGTCAAGATGTAACACAAAGTGGTTTTACCTTGTTTACAGCTTTTTAGTTTCATGAAACTGGAAGCCGTAAACTCATATTTTACCTGTAGCCGCATATGTGTGCGAATCTGACTTCTTAGACTAACAAGTTTTGTATTATGCATTCTGTGAAAACTATCACCTTTACAGTATGACTACAGTGAAAACTTTTTTTTTCAACAGACTAGGAAAGAGTTTAATCCACTTTTTCACCATCTGATTACCACTGGAAAGATTTCCATTCACTTCTTGTTTTGTAGACACAAAAAAAAAAGTTAGAGGAAATGTCTCCAAAGTGAAAAAAAAAATCCTCTCTTAGGCTGGCTTTCGAAGGACAATTTTTTGTCATTCAGCCAATAGGTGGAACAAAAAAAAGAATGGATTCCTCCATCCACCACAGTGAGATGGATAGAGTAATCTTCCCCTCTGAGACGTTTTATTCTGACAGTAGGGACTCTCCACTCTCAGAACACACTGATCAGCAGCTGCAGCCACTGAAGAAATTTTTCAACGAAACCAAGAGCAGCCATAAGTGGATCAAAATGTGGCCAATCCCTGCTAAATCAGCCAAATTTCAGTCCATTTTTGGTCATCTTTATACATCTGTTACAACAACAAATGTCCCCATTTGATGTTTACCCCTTATTCCAGTTCAGGTGTAAACTCAAAGTTTTGGAATTTCCTCATAGTTCTCTGCCAGCGCTCCCTGAGAGAAATAGAGAGAGTAAATCTCCCCAGCTGTGACACTGACAGCAATACAAACTTGAAATGGTTTGCTAACCTTCTATTACTTTGCCAAAAAAACTAAATAAAAAATTTGGACTTTGCATACCCTTTAGCTTTCACAAGAATATAAAGAGCCTATCATATAGCAGATAAAGGAAAGTCGGCAGCTCGATCTTCCGCAATGAATATATTTATCCAGGTGTGGTACCAAATATTACAGGTCTTACGCGTTTCGGCGTGTCGCTTTAGTCATAGCCACATCATATAGCAGGGTTAAATATTTCAATTATTTTTAATACTATATTGAATGGTTTAAGCACATATCATACATTTTAACTAAAATGGCACAGAAAAAAAGAGTGTTACAATATATTGTAGTATGATACAGATTTTGGAACTTTCACATACATATTTTTAAATAGTTTTAGATCTTTCATATCAGTTTATCTTTTAGTGTAGACTTGCTTTTACACATTCCCCTTGTATTGATAAATAATCATTAAGTCTCCCTTTAAATCTGCATCCATCTATGATATTTGAAAACTGCTCAAATAAACACATTCAAAAATCCTTTGCTGTAGCCATGGGAACTGGAAGTTTTCTGTTTACTGTATACAAAATGCCACCAAGAATGTAATTTCCTTCGTGTACGACCAAGTCACTTCTTTTCTCAGTAGTTTTTGTTCTTTTGTACTAGGACTTGTTATAGAATAGAAGGTAGACCCTCCCATTTACCACATGGGAAGTAGGTGGTGACTGCCATGCATGTTTTATTTTCCACATAATGAATTATTAAATTTCGGTAAAAACCTTGCTGTACCCAATTGACCTGGTGAAGAATGTTAATTTTCTTACCATGGTTGAGTTTCCATTTAAGCTTTTTAGGAGTTATCCTAAATTCTTGTTACAGTGTGCACATTCATATTCTATAATAACACTATTCCTAATTTTAGAAACAGAGGTACATAATGAACCTGAATTTTTGAAGTAATGACTCTAGAAAGAGAGAGAAAAATTGAGCTTATAATTAATCTTTTGTCTGTACATCTCAGTGTGATACCATTTGGAATATAATGAGCAGAATGTGGAACTGTCTTCAACTTATTTAAAATTCTACAAAATTCTAAATGAAATGGGCATAATGGCAACACTAAGATTTAGACAATTGGGGCAGATTTGTATTCATTTTTGTCTTCTTCCCTGAACAGCTGCTGTAATGCATGCGTTAATAAGAGAGATGAACAGCTAGGTGCAAATTCTTCTTTAATGTATAGGTCTTTGTATTTCCACTGTGCTGTGTTGTCAAACAGCTGTTAACAAGTTTTGTTACTGCGAAGTGTGAAATACAGTTGGTAATATGTTAGATTTGACCAGCTGTAAAAATGGTATCAGATAATTAGGCGAAAAGACATGCACTTAATGTACATTTTCTCCAATGCTTATGTCATTCTCTCCCTTTATAGAAATCTGGCCTATAAGCGCTCTTTGAACTTAGAATTTTTTTTTTCATGATTGAACACGAGTAGTTCTTATTATCTGGCTCCTCATTTCCTTTGAGCCATTTGGGTCTTTTTAAATCCCTTTGCTGCCACAGAGGTAGAAAGGCCGTCCTGTTCTGAAGCCATGTGACAAAGTAGGGGCTTGGGCAAGCTGCATTAATTATGGGCTAAGTTGTGCTAAAATGACAGCTCAGAGTTGAAATATTACAAAGATGCTGTAAGCTTGAATTCCTTCTATTGAATCATCCTCTCGGGGTCAAGTGGAATAAAGAAGCTCAAACACTCCCTTTCCTGAAATGAAAAGACTGCATTATTCTCTGAGACAGCAATCACTAGATGTGTTTTTGTTTCTTAAACTAAATGCAGTATCAATTCCAGATCACATAGCCGTATGGAGAACTCCTTTGGGGATTAGATGGACTATTTGCCTAACTTTCAGGCCCATACAGCTGAGGAAATTAAGCAAAATTCTAGCCTCTTTAAAGAGCCATGCTTGTTTGTGTGTTTAGTGAATTATGATCATTTTCGTTTATTGTCATTATTCTGTATCTATTGCGAATAGCATCCACCTGTTATGTATATTTTACAGAGAATATTTATTACTAATTTCCCTCATTCCTGAAAATTATCTAGCTCCACCATTTCATCTCCACCATAAAGCTAGTCATCAACAGATTGATTATATGGTGCTATGATAACCACTGATAAAAACAGGAAATGAGGTCCTAAATTAAACTTTTTCGTGGCTGACTAACTTGATATTGATTGCAAGCTTTTGGGACCTACTGGAAGAACAGACTTCCTATGAACCTATGGCAAGGCTATGGACATTCACGTATAAATATATTTTCAAATCAGAATTAAATGCATCATATGAAATCTAACGGAGCAGGCAGGCTATTTATCACAGAAGAGGCATACAATGTCTCTTCTGCAATAAAATGCACTTACCTGCCTGCACACAGTCATCTATGGCATGTAAACTAAGCTGTGACATCATCCTGCACCAGCCAGTGAAGATGCCTGAAGACCAGCACCTGGAAGGAACCAATGAGAAGATACCAGTGAGAGACCCCTTGCAGACTTTGAGCCAGCAGTGAGGAGGTAAGTATAATGACTTCAGTTTTTTTTAACAAGCAATAAGCAAGCTTTAAAACAAGTCCTCACTGATCTCCATATCGGCAGGCTCTGTTGAGCAGTGTATCCTGAAATTTCCCAGAACAAGTAATAAAGCCATCCAAGTTGTTCTTTCAGCAACTCACCTTGCCCTGACCCCCCACCCAACAGTGACTGGCAGCCTTTCAGCCTTCTAATCCCCAATGTAAAAACAGAGCTCTAGGAAGGAGGAGCAGGGGTAGCTACTCTCTGTGGAAAAAGCAGATCTGAATGACTTCAGTGCAGTTACACTTAAAACTAAAATACATAAAGAAAACCCATTTAGGGGCAACCAATGAGGTTGCATTTCTTTTTATTGATGACAATTTTCCTTTACTCAGAACATTCCTGTTTATTATAACCTTTTTTTCTTTGCTAGACTATTTGTACATCAGTCCCAATATATTAGCTACAATTATAATACATGGTCACACAATTCAAAGTAAGATGTAAATCAGTGAACCTGTGACTTTAAATTACAGTAACCTAAAGGAAGACACATATGTCATGTTAGCAAAGAGCTTTAATAATAACATATCTACATTTCACCATTGAAAAGCTTGCAGAAAGCTCATTTAAGTGGTATTAGCAAAACTAAGTACACTTTCCTGAACAATATATCTATAATTTTATGGAAACCGTGCTGAAAGGTCTGAATTTGAAATGTTATTAGGCAAATTCTGAACTATACAATACAGCTCAGGAGGGCTGAAGATGTTGTTTAATTAGGACTCATCTTTGTGTTTTTAATTAGAATTTCACTGCTCTCCTGATTCCAGCCAGAGGCTCTTATGTCGTAATACGTAAGTGGCAAGAGTGAAATGAAATTGTATTCGCTAAGACTTTAAATGTCACTCATTGGTCATCACCTACTGTGCCATTTAGTGTGTGCAGATCATTCACTGCAATGTCTGGCACCTATATTCAAATAAAAAGAAAATTTCTTTTACATATTACCTACATGTTGTATAACCTTAACGTTTACCTGTATTTATTTCAGAATATGAAAGCTGAAAGTAAAGGCTAGAAGTAGGCATCAACATTCTAAGCAGGCAAAGCAAGATGCATGTTATGTTTGATTCATTATGTTTAAAGCACCTATTTTATTTAGAATTATTTATTTTTGGAATGCCCCCCTTAAATCAACTGAAAAAACAACAAAGTAATTCATCGACATGTGAATTATGCAGACCACAATTTGTTACATCAGCATTGTGAGACCTCTTTAAACTCTATGCAAAGGCAAAACCCTTGTATTTAGTTTTAAATAGAGTAGTAGTAGTAAGAGGGTAGAACCTTGATATGATTTTAATTAGGGATGGTCCCGATGTTCGAATCGAACATAAGTTCATATATATATATATATATATATATATATATATATATATATATATATATATACAGTGCAGTCAGTGTACAATATATATACAGTGCAGGCAATGTATTAATATATATGTGTATATATATATATATATATATATATATACATACCGTGTAGTATACAGTATCTCACAAAAGTGTAAATGATAGCACTGAAGAAATTATAATTTGCTACAATGTAAAGTAGTGAGTGTACAGCTTGTATAACAGTGTAAATTTGCTGTCCTCTCAAAATAACTCAATACACAGCCATTAATATCTAAACCACTGGCAACAAAAGTGAGTACACCCCTAAGTGAAAATGTCCAAATTGGACCCAAATAGCCATTTTCCCTCCCCAGTGTCACGTGACTCATTAGTGTTATAAGGTCTCAGTTGCGAATGGGGAGCATGTGTGTTAAATTGAGTGTTATCACTCTCACTCTTTCATATTGGTCACTGGAAGTTCAACATGGCATCTCATGGCAAAGAACTCTTTGAGGATCTGAAAAAAAGAATTGTTGCTCTACATAAAGATGGCCTAGGCTATAGGAAGATTGCCAAGACCCTGAAACTGAGCTGCAGCACGGTGGCCAAGACCATACAGTGGTTTAACAGGACAGTTTCCACTCAGAACAGGCCTCGCCATGGTCAACAAAGAAGTTGAGTGCACGTGCTCAGCGTCATATATAGAAGTTGTCTTTGGGAAATAGATGTATGAGTGCTGCCAGCATTGCTGCAGAGGTTGAAGGGGTGGGGGGTCAGCTTGTCAGTGATCAGACCATACGCAGCACACTGCATCAAATTGGTCTGCATGTCTGTTATTTCTTGATGCACAAGAAAGCCCACAAAACAGTTTGCTGAAGACAACTAGACTAAGGACATGGATTACTGGAACCATGTCCTGTGGTCTGATGAGCCCAATATAAACTTATTTTGTTCAGATGGTGTAAAGCTTGTGTGGTGGCAACAAGGTGAGGAGAACAAAGACAAGTGTATCTTGCCTGCAGTCAAGTATGGTGGTGGGAGTGTCATGGTCTGGGGCTGCATGAGTGCTGCCGGCACTGGGGAGCTACAGTTCATTGAGGGAACCATGAATGCCAACATGTACTGTGACATACTGAAGCAGACCATGATCCCCTCCCTTCAGAGACTGGGCCACAGGGCAGTATTCCAACATGATAATGACCCCAAACACACCTCCAAGACAACCACTGCCTTGCTAAAGAAGCGAGGGTAAAGGTAATTGACTGGCCAAGCATGTCTCCAGACCCTCAACCCTATTGAGCATCTGTGGGGCATCCTCAAACAGAAGGTGGAGGAGCGCAAGGTCTCTAACATCCACCAGCTCCGTGATGTTGTCATGGAGGAGTGGAAGAGGACTCCATTGGCAACCTGTGAAGCTCTGGTGAACTCCTTGATCAAGAGGGTTAAGGCAGTGCTGGAAAATAATGGTGACCACACAAAATATTGACTCTTTGGACCAAATTTGGACATTTTCACTTAGGGGTGTACTTATTTTTGTTGCCAGCGGTTTAGACATTAATGGCTGTTTGTTGAGTTATTTTGAGGAGACAGCATATTTACACTGTTATACAAGCTGCACACACACTACTTTACATTGTAGCAAAGTGTCATTTCTTCAGTGTTGTCACATGAAAAGATATAATAAAATATTTACAAAAATGTGAGGGGTGTACTCACTTTTGTGAGACACTGTGTATGTATATATATATATATATATATATATATATATATATATACACACAGTATCTCACAAAAGTGAGTACCCCTCTCACACTTCTGTAAATATTTTATCATATCTTTTCATGTGACAACACTGAAGAAATGACACTTTGCTACAATGTAAAGTAGTCTGTGTGCAGCTTGTATAACAGTGTAAATTTGCTATCCCCTCAAAATAGTTTAACACACAGCCATTAATGTCTAAACAGCTGGCAACAAAAGTGAGTACACCCCCTAAGTGAAAATGTCCAAATTGGACCCAATTAGCCATTTTCCCTCCCCAATGTCATGTAACTTGTTAGTGTTACAAGGTCTCAGGTGTGAATGGGGAGCAGGTGTGTCAAATTTGGTGTTATCGCTCTCACTCTCTCATACTGGTCACTGGATGTTCAACATAGCACCTCATTGCAAAGAACTCTCTGAGGATCTGAAAAAAAGAATTGTTGCTCTTCATAAAGATGACCTAGGCTTTAAGAAGATAGCCAAGACCCTGAAACTGAGCTGCAGCATGGTGGCCAAGACCATACAGCGGTTTAACAGGTCAGGTTCCACTCAGGCCTTGCCATGGTCAACTAAAGAAGTTGAGTGCCTGTGCTCAGCATCATATCCAGAGGTTGCCTTTGGGAAATAGACCTATGAGTGCTGCCAGCATTGCTGCAGGGATTAAAGGGGTGGGGGGTCAGCCTGTCAGTGCTCAGACCATACGCCGCACACTGCATCAAATTGGTCTGCATGGCTGTCATCCCAGAAGGAAGCCCCTTCTAAAGATGATGCACATGAAAGCCTGCAAACAGTTTGTTGAAGACAACCAGACTAAGGACATGGATTACTGGAATCATGTCCTGTGGCCTGATGAGACCAAGATAAACTTGTTTGGTTTAGATGGTGTCAAGCGTGTGTGGTGGAAACCAGGGGAGGAGTACAAAGACAAGTGTGTCTTGCCTACAGTCAAGCATGGTGGTGGGAGTGTCATTAGCATGAGTGCTGCTGGCATTGGGGAGCTACAGTTCATTGAGGGAACCATGAATGCCAATATGTACTGTGACATACTGAAGCAGAGCATGATCCCTCTCCCTTCGGAGACTGGGCCACAGGGCAGTATTATAACATAATGACCCCAAACACACCTCCAAGACGACCACTAAAGAAGCTGAGGGTAAAGGTGATGAACTGGCCAAGCATGTCTCCAGACCTAAAGCCTATTGAGCATCTGTGGGACATCCTCAAACGGAAGGTGGAGGAGCACAAGGTCTCTAACGTCCACCAGCTCCGTGATCCGTCATCATGGAGGAGTGGAAGAGGACTCCAGTGGCAACCTGTGAAGCTTTGGTGAACTCCATGCCCAAGAGGGTTAAGGCAGTGCTGGAAAATAATGGTGGCCACACAAAATATTGACACTTTGGGCCCAATTTGGACATATTCACTTAGGGGTGTACTCACTTTTTTGCCAGCGGTTTAGACATTAAAGGCTGTGTGTTGAGTTATTTTGAGGGGACAGCAAATTTACACTGTTATACAAGCTGTACACTCACTACTTTACATTGTAGCAAAGTGTAATTTATTCAGTGTTGTCACATGAAAAGATTTAATAACATATTTACATAAATGCGAGGGTTGTACTCACGTTTGTGAAATACTGTATACAGTACAGTGCATTCAGTATAGACTATATATACAGTGCAGGCAGTCTAGTATATATATATATATATATATATATATATATATATATATATACAGTGCAGTCAGTGCATAGTATATAATACAGTGCGTTGTAGTGGTTAAGGGGAACCCTATGACAGAATTAAGAACAAAAACGGCATGAGGTCCCCTAAAAACCATACCAGGCCCTTTGGGTCTGGTGTAGATTTTAAAGGGAACTCCACGCCAATTTTTTTTTTTTAAATAGCGTGGGGTCCTCCCCCAAAATCCATACCAGGCCCTTTGGGTCTGGCATAGATTTTAAGGGGAACTCCACGCCAAAATGTAAAAAAAAAATTATTTTTTTTGCAATTTTTGATCAAATATAACAAATGCTTTTAATGGTAGATTTGACCGACAAAAGAAGAGCAAATAAGGCAAGACCATTAAATGGTGTATGGTTGCAAATATTGCACATTAAGACAATGCATCAGAGTAGAGTTTATCTGATCCTTGACTTTAGCACTGCTTTGACACTATTCTATTACATTGTGGCATTCTTTTTTCTTTTAATTTTCTCATATATCACTAAGCAATGAATCACATGCATTAGCCTTGTCTGTTCCACAATAACAAACTGGTTGTGGAAGCTTTATTGTGCTGTCTGACACACATGATATTACAGGGCCAGACTTATTGAATGGGCTGTAAGCTCAGCTCACTATTCCTAGTTATTGAAGTTCTCCGCTGTGTCTTCCTGAAAAGTAATATTGAGCAACAGAAACATGTTTTCATTCTTTGTTTTATTGTTCAGTGTCTTCTCCTTCTAATAATCTTCAATTTTCTGGGTTTCAGCTACATGATGAGCATGGTTAATATTGACTTCCAGTATCCTGCGTTATTGGAAAAGTGTTGGATTCCTGGATGACCATGTGTATATTTAAACATCACCATTGTTTTTTAGATGAATAATGTAGAGTTCATTTAAAAAAGTTACAGCGCTAGAAAAAATGGTGTTAGATACACTGTAGAAGCCTTTCAGATATTGTTATTTTTTGTTATTTTTCTACTGCAAGGAAGAAAATGAATGTTGACACCTGTCTGGTTTCTACAATTCTCCTTTACATTGATTTTCATAGAATTTCCATATGTAGTCTCAGATTTTGCTCCCCAAATGTAGTAGAAGTACTATAAGAACAGTTTTTTTTAACAATCTCTTTAATAATTTGTTAAATGTTGGTCTTTAAAAAGGAATTTGGCCCCCACCCAAAAAATTAAAAGTCAGCAGGTACAAATATTGTACCTGCTGACTTTTACTATTAGGGCACTTACCTATCCAGGCATCCAACGCTGTCCTCACCTGAGCCTCCATCTTGGCTGCGCTTTGTGAATGGGTTGGCTGTGGAGGGGGGGGCTTCTGACTCACTTTGCCTTGGCTAACTGAGCCAGGAATGGGAAGTGGGAGCAGGTACCTGTGAAAACCAGGTACCTGCTCCCCACCAAAAGGTGTCAAATGTGGCGTCGGAAGGGGGAGGAGGCAGACAGGCGGAGCTTTCCCTTTTGGGTGGAGCTCTGCTTTAAATTGGCACACAGTTAGTAAAAACGTATATCCAAACTTTTGTTCCACCCTATTGTTTTATGAAAATTTAAATTGTGAAACCTCTATTTACTGACACAAAGCAGAACAATACCAAAACTGTGACTTTTAACAGATGAATGTAGCCAGCTATATAAGAATTTTTTACATTGATTGTTAATACATTCTATGTCTGTATGTAAACATTACGAATCCCAATCTTTGGGTAACTAGGCTCCACCACAATAAATGAAACAACATCATTCATTTCTGTGTGAGGTATCACCCATGTAGCCACTGGAATCTTGGATGATCCCTGGTGCTTCAGAATTACAGACAAATGGATTAAGGAACCAAGTAACTGCAATTAGCATTTCACTTTTTGTCTTATTGGAGTCCATCTAAAAGTTTATCATTTTTTTTCTATTGAAAATAATAACTTCCCACTTACCATGCAAACCGCCTTGCTCCTTTTCAGAAAAAAATTTTCTTTACCTGTTTTTTAAACCTAAATTTCACCAACCAGCTGGCACACACATGCCTGTTAGCAGATAATGCCAGGCAAGGTGGGAAGGAATGGTCAGCACTGTCCACATCCTTTGTCTATGACATGCAAGCTGGTACAGTAACTACATTTCCCATGAACACATGCTGTCAAAAAATAATCCAGTGGGGGAAGCTTGGGGTGGCCAACTGCGGATTGACAGGAAAGAGGCTTAGGAATCAATGGTAACATTGACAATGCTGTACTGAATTAGAAGAGACAGGCAAAGCATAGTCAGCCCAATCAATGAAAATGTATAACCAATAATTTTGCTAGTAGGTTTAACAGGTAGTTACATGATGCTAACGGGTGTTTTGTAGAAACAGAAAAGGAGCTTTATTTTAATGGTAGTGGACTGTATCACATATCATATTGTATACTTCAACCATGGTCCTATTTTAAATAAACCCAACTGGCCAAGGACTACATCTTTTATTTTAGTTTTATACATACATTTTTATTTGTTGCTGGGAACTGGGCTGTACAGTGCCACACAGGATGTTATGTTTTAAGACTATGGATAATAATGATAATAGCATAAACAATAATACTATTATTATCATTAATAGTCAGGGAATCCATAGTGCTATTTTCTTGTCTTTCCATGTCCTTTGAAATGTAGTTCTTCTTTCACTAATAAATACATTTTTTTTTCTTATTCAAAAGAAAATGACTTGTTAAGAACACTGATTATTGCAGTTCTTTTCCTGACTTGATTGACAATCACTATGCTGTAAAAAAACAAAGAGATTGCTATTAGTGTAAGAAGCTCATCTATTCTTTACAGAATATATATTTTTGTCTTCTGTGAACAATTAAAAGGCAGTCCCCATTTACAATAATTAAGCCAACAGTACTCGTTAAGGTATCTTTTGATGTTAGTGGAATAGGTATAACTTGGCAAATAGTTCACATTGAGGTTAAATCATGCAGATAATTATGAGTTGGCTCTTGCTTTGGTGTTCTCATACTTTTTATTTGATAAAGTAGCAAGTAAAGAATGTTAACCCTGCAAACACTACGGAAGTGTGATCCTATTATGAAAATTACATATTTTGTTAGCAGTCATTATCGCTAAAAGCATATTCATATCACAGAAAATATGACCAGTTTGTAGATGTTCCATACATTAGAAATAATTAAAGAGCTCTTCCCTTCCCACAGAATCTTTCATTAAATAATACAAATAAATTGATTCAGCATGTATAAAAAGTCATTGCTGTAAAGTGAGGGTTATCTGTTATTCCCACCAGTTATAAATAGAATATATAGAAATAGAAATAAATAGACACATTCAGCCACTGTTATGGTGTCATTATAGTATTTTTTATGTGTCTTTTTAAAGTAACATTCTAGACAACAAGTAAAATCTGTAATCAAAGTTCTAGTTCATTTTGGAAACAGTAAAATTCTGTTTTCATCAGAGGGGATTTACTATAGGAGTACAAATTTCTCTTAGCCTGATCGATCATTCAATCATAAGCAAAAGAAAGCCCTGTTTTGTTTTGTTTTTTTGGTTTTGTTTCCTTTGTTTTAATTTCCCTTCATATAGGGCCAAGTCTGTTTTCTATTCTTAGCTGATTTCCAGTTGCAGTCCTTGACTGTTTCAGTCCTTTTGCCTGTCTGGTTTGTGAATAATCTAGTACCAACCTTTGACTTCACTCAATCTGTGCTTCAGTGACCTCCAGTATTGCACCCAAAGTGCTGGTTTAGACCCATGGCATGATTTTGCACTTCCTGCTTTATGTTATTTAAAATTCTGGCACATGTTTTCCCAACGACTTACCTTGCCTTATGGTTGATCTGTCCATGTTCAGTAATCCAGTACAAAACAAACTGAAGTTACAAGCACATAATGCTTCCCCAAATAGTGCCCGCCAAAGGTGATGAGTGGTGCAGCAGTGATCATTACACCAGCATAATAATCATACAGTGCTTTGATTTACTGTTCTTGAGACCAACAGAAGATAGCATGCAATGAATGGTATTCAGAACCCAACAGACTTGTATGTTAGCAGTTAGTGCTCTCAGAATATCAGACCTCAGCAAGGAATTCTTATGTGGTGGGGTAAACTACAAGATAAGCTGTGATGCCTGTATTCAATTAAAAGTTGACTCTTTTAACTCTCTTATTTCAAGTGGTTGTAAACCTAAAACATGAAATATGAACAAAGCACATCCTTATATACTCTGTACATGTCTGTATCCAAAGTACCAACTGTGATTTCTCTCTGCTGCCTTGTTTATCTGTCATCTGCATGAGTCACTTCTGACAGGTTTTCCTGTCTCCAAGAGATAATTGGTGATGGGGAAAGTGAGCTCCAGCACACAGCCTGTGATTGACCTCCACAGCTGTGCATGTTCCTTTGTGAGGAGGGTGTATGTCCCTTCCCTCCAATCAGGGCTCAGAGCTCTCCCTTTACTGAGCTCTGCAGTGTGAAACTTAAGATCCCCATCCTCTGTATTTTAGAGCGGAGAGATGTTGTGTAAATTGTGTGTTTTAGAAGGCTGTAGAGGAGGGAGTGCTGCAGATAAACAGGTATAACTTATGTAGGAGAATTTGTTTCATCTCTGTGTATCACCTGGTGCTAGTCATTTCACTGGGTATATGTGAGGGGTTTTAACCACTTTAAGTGTTGTGGTGAGGCTGGCAAACACATGATGATGCCACACGATTCAGTACTCCAGGGGGCATGGCAAGGTCATAATATATGCAGGCACTGCTATGACTGAATTTTATTCATGTGGCCAGTTTAGTATTGGTACTGTACTGAAGTAAAATCATCCTGGGCAAATTGAAAACAAAACAGTTAAGCTGTTATCACGATTCACTACTCTGTTTCTGCTCTCCTCCAAGCAAACTGCCTCCACTCAATACTCATGTCTCTGATCTCCATCACTATGCCCATTCTGCTACCATGTTTCTGCTTTACTTCATTGTCCCCACTCAACTACCAGTTCTTTGCTTTCCTTCACTCTGCCCACTCGGCTATTATGTCTCTGCTCTTCTTCACTGTCTCCACTCAACCACCATGTCTCTGCTCTCCTTCACTGTCTCCATTGACCTATTATGTCTCTGCTCTCCTTCACTGTCTCCATTGACCTATTATGTCTCTGCTCTCCTTCACTGTCTCCATTGACCTATTATGTCTCTGCTCTCCTTCACTGTCTCCATTGACCTATTATGTCTCTGCTCTCCATCACTGTCTCCATTGACCTATTATTGTCTCTGTTTTCATTTACTGTCCCCACTCAACCACTATATCTCTGCTCTTCTTCACTGCCTATGTTCAGCTACCGTGTATCTGCTCTCCTTGGCTGTCTCCATTCAACTACCTGTTCTCTGTTTTCCTTTACTCTCCCCACTCAGCTACTTTTGTCTTTGCTCTCCTTCATTGTCTACACTCAACTACCGTGTCTCTGCTCTCCTTCATTGTCTCCATTTAACTACCTGTTCTTTGTTTTCCTTCACTGTCCCCACTCAGCTTTGTCTTTGCTCTCCTTCACTGTTCCCACTCCATTACCAAGTCTCTGCTCTCATTCACTGTCTCTATTCAACTAACTGTTCTCTGTTTTCCCTTCACTGTCCCGACTCAGGTACCTTGTCTCTGTTCTCCTTTGCTGTCCCTCAACTGTACTGTTTGCTATCACAACTTAATTTCAGTTTGCTGGCAAGCTTAAGTGTCTGAATCCTGTTGTTTATAAGGCACGGGTTCAGTTTAGTTCCTGAGGTGGGGGTAGAAAAGTCCTGTTATCTTCCAAATACAGCATTCCCATCAAGAGAGGAAGCAGGTAATTATACCTCATTAGGGAAAAACATTAAATTAATGATAGTGGATACCCTCAGATGACCCATTGCATTAGTAAAGCTTATTTTCTGTGTCATATTTGCAACAGCTTTGCTAATCACTGAAAGTTTCACACAGTCAGTTAAACTCATGTCTAAACTGTTCCAGTTGCACAGCAATACTGAATTCTGACATGTAAAAATGCAAAAAAAATTCAAATGTTGCCACTTTGTAATATGACAGCCTGGGGTTACTCTGTACATGAAGACAGGCTCACTTAGTTAACAGTAAGTTTGAGCAGTGTATAGTTCATTTGCTGTTTTCTTTATTTAACAACAAAGCTGGTGTTCACATACAGACTTGCTTGCCCTAGATGCATAATGCAATAAAACAGATCCTAAGTTTGAGAGTGTAACATTTTATTTTTTAGCATCTTTTTAAAAAGTTTATGAACTTTAAATGTTACATTACCAATGACTTTTTATCAGTAATATTCACAAGAAACAATGAAAATGTCCCTCGTTCATTTTTGAAGACATTTTTATTCTTTAAGCAAAGAGTTGCATTGGCAATATTTTGCATTTTTTTAAAGGATATATAGGTACATGTGGTAAGCAATGGGGTTGATTTACTAAAGACAAATAGACTGTGTACTTTGCAAGTGCAGTTGCTTCAGAGCTTAGCAAATGATGTGAAGCTTCACTTTGCAAAGAATACCAACCACATTATTATTATTATTATTATTATACAGGATTTATAGAGCGCCAACAGTTTACGCAGCGCTTTACTATATAAAAGGGAGACAATACGGTTACAATACAATTCAAGAGGATTAGGAGAGCCCTGCTCAGAAGAGCTTACAATCTAATAGGGTGGGGCAGCTGGTACAAAAGGTCGTAACTATGGAGAATGAGCTGATGGAAGTGGTAAAAGATTAGCTGATAGGCTTTCCTGAAGAGATGAGTTTTCAGGGATTGTCTGAAGGCAGCTAGAGTAGGAGATAACCGGACAGGTTGAGGTAGAAAGTTCCAGAGAATGGGAAAGGCTCAGGAGAAGTCCTGGAAACAAGCATGGGAGGAGGATACATGGAAGCTTGAAAGTAGGAGGTCTGGGGAGCAGAGAGGACAGTTTGGGTGATATTTGGAGACAAAATTGGTGATGTAGCTCAGGGCAGAGTTGTGATTGGCTTTGTATGTAGTGGTTAGCATTTTGAATTTAATTTGCTTGACGATCAGGAGCCAGTGTAGGCATTGGTGGAGCAGGGTGGCAGACACTGAGCGGTTGGTATGGTGGATAAGTCTGGTAGCAGCATTCATGATAGCTTGTAGAGAGGTAGGCCAATGAGAAGAGAGTTGCAATAGTCAAGGCGTGAGATAATGAGGGAGTAAATGAGTAGCTTGGTGGGTTCATTTGTTAAAAAGGGCCATATTTTAGAGATGTTATTGAGGTGAAGTCTACAAACTTTTGACAACAATTGGATTTAGGGCTGAAAGGACAGGTCAGAGTCTAGGATTACACCTAGTACCCTGGCATGAGGTGAGGAATTGATGGTTGCATTATTGATTTTGATGGAAAAGTCATGGAGGGGGCATGGGCAGGGGGGGGGGGGGGGAATATTACCAGCTCGGTTTTAGAGAGAAAAATAAAAAAACAGCATGTTTGTTTGTACAATGGAAGTCAGCAGAGCTACTCTCATTTACTAAGCTCTGGAGCAACTGCAAGCACAGTCTAAATGCTTTTAGTAAATCAACCCCATGGCATTGTTTTTTGGATGCATATGTTTAATAAAGCTCAGTATATTTGCATTATGTTGGTATATACTGAATTATTAATCAAATGACTGAGTAGAATTAACATTTCCCTAAATAGTGGTTCAGCCAGTTACCAAAGGGAAACATTTTGTGTTTTCATAGATATTATCCTTATTGATGCATGTTGCTATTGCTAAAACATTCTTTACATATGTAATTTGTAACAAAATATGTACTTGGTGCAGACATATTACTTGCTACATATAAAGACTTCACATTTTAACAAATAAATACGCTTTCAAAAATGAATATTAAAAAGTATTTAAACCGGAACTAAAGCTGTAGATACTGACCTCCTCTTCAACAGTCTGACATCCGTAAGGTCACCAGTGCTGACATCTTCTCCTGAGTGCTGGTATTTGGCCACGGGATGAAGGAACTCTTCTGCATAGTAGAATGTGTAGTAGTTAGTCATCCCAGCACATGTGCGGCTGAGTATACATTTTAGAGAGGACTGTGAACGGACAGGTAGGTTTATTTTTTTCAGAAGAGACATAGCATGTGTCTTCTGTGGAGAATAACCTGTCTGCTCATAAATAGTCCTGTAGGGTCTGGATGAAATTTCCTGGCCAGCGTTGGCAACTTTATCACAGCTTCTTCCAGGTTTCCAATTTACGGCACCATGCATAGGAGTTAGTCATTCCAACACACTAGCACTGTGTCAAAAATGTAAACTGAGATGTGCATGTGCAGCTTAATTTACATTTTAGGGGGGACTGCAAAAAAGGCAGGTAGACAGTGGCAGCTGGTGCTCAATATTTTGGGGGGACAGCAAACAAACCTGGCCCCCTCACTCGCACTACAACCCCCCCGGACGGGAAGGTGGCGATCCATGGCCTTACCTTAGGAGGACGTTGATGAGGTGGTGCTGGATACGGGGTAGGTCTCCTGGAAGCTAGAAGAGGCTGTTGCTGCCCCTCCGCCCCTCCACCTGCTGCAGCTTGCCAAGGGAAGAGTCGGGCCATTGCTTTTCCTCCCAGTCAAACAGAAAGTGGGTCCTGAGACCCGATTGGCCAGAAGTCCTAAGACTCCCTGGCCACTCGGGTCTCAAGACCCACTTCTTGATTGGCCGGGAGTAGAAGCAGGAAGACATTAGCAAATATTAATTCACTAATGTCACACAACTGGGCGGGGTGGGCCAACCACCCCACCCTTTTTGAAGCCAATTAGAGCCTTAGGCTCTAATCACATGCATAAAAAAAAAGAAAACACATTAAAATCCATGCGTCCCTGCATTGAGTTTAGGGGCCGGGCGCATGGATTAGGGGGCGGCATCCCTGCGCCCCTAATGGAGCAGCCGCTATTGCAGGTAGGTAGCTTTATTTTTTTTTTGCAGAGGAGACACAACAGTTCTGGGTTAAATAGCCTGCCTGCATGAAAGATTTTTTTTTTATTTTCTATTTGACTTTCGTTCCACTTTAAAGTGGTTGTATACCCGCAAACTAAAAAAAACAAAAAAACAAAAAAAACCTGTAAGGCAAAGGCATAATGAGCTAGTATGCACCGCATATTAACTCATTATGAAATACTTGAAGCCCCCACATCACATCCCTGTCAACACCGAGGGAGCTGACATTTTCCCCTCTGCGTTTCTTCCGTGTTCGCGGCTCCATCGCTGTGAGTGGCACGATACGCCAGACCTTCACTGCGCATGCGCCACTGACATCAGCAGCTGCATACAGGGTGAATATCTCCTAAACTGTCTAGGTTTAGGAGATATTCATTTTACCTACAGGTAAGCCCTGTAGGTAAAAATGTAAAAAAGGGGTATACAACCGCTTTTTTCTAATTTTATTATCTTGCTGACTCTTGTTGTTTTTGTGCAGCCCTGTGGTAGTCCTGTAGGATCTGGATGAAATTGCACTTCCATTGAAGCAGGTAACCAATAATAGGCTATGGAGGACTACAGAAATGCAACCTGTACCTGCGTTCCGGCATTGTTTGCATGCTTCCATGGCAACTCGATATCAGCGGATTCTTTTTGAAGGGTCAATGAATCTAGCATAGAAAATGAATTAGGTGCAGCTGCCGCAAATGGTCAGTAAACCTCTGCAGAGGTTACAAAATGCTTTTGTGTTTACTTTGCTTTTATAGATGGCAAATGGAATTACGTTAAGTGAACCAAGTCAGAGGTCAGCTTTAAAGTGCCCATTCATGAGCTAGTTAATAGCAAAAAAATAATCATTTCAGACCACATTTGCATACAGCAGAATGTTTGTGCATTACCCCCAAATCTTCCACACAGCCATAATCTTGCATATCTCAGTGCATGTACAGTATATGTTTATTGTGCAAGGTTTCCTTTGTTTCCTGAACAGTACAGACAAAAGCCAAGTTACAGGATTATATATGTGGCAAAGACATGTAAGGAAACTTCAGATAAAACATTTAGGTGGAAATTATTTTATGTCAGAGATTATAAGCAGATAGGCTATCAGTAATTAGATACTAACAAGATGAACCCCAAAGCCCTGCTCCATAACATTTTATAAGAAAAATATGCTATTTTATTAAAGTTCACCAGTAGTTCTAAAAAATCAGCATTGTAGACATAGCATTTAGTTAAGAGTAAACACCAGAGAGGCTTTGTACTTCTCCGTAACAAATTTGGATTCAAACATGCAGCATCAGTTTAAATAATATTCAATGAGCAATTGCATATATAGAAGACGAGAACCCCCAAATCTCGGTCTCTGTAACAAGCATCGTTTAACACCACGACAAGTGTAACTGGGAAGTAAAAAGTTGTGCTCATCAAAGCATACTCCTTTTTTTTTTCTTTGATAAGTAGGCTCTTTAATCATAACCCTGCTTAAAATCTGGATGCCATTCAAAATCGGCTTTCTTGGTTTCCTCATCTTAGATGACTTTTATGTGTGGCTCGTTAACAATCACCATATGTGCAGCTCAAAGTTTTCTAGACCAATAGGTGGCAGTTCACCCTTCTGCAGACATCTGGTAGCTAACTAGTTAATCGTCTGCGATGAGTCTCTTTGTTGTAGATAGGAATCCATGTCAGCTTCATGTTCTGTTCTCTTGATTTCAGAGGTGAGCCATCCTGTTAAAAGAAAACAGGGGTCATTGCTCAATTTTTTTAGGGGGAACAGGAGTTTGTTAATGGAGAAAAAAAGATTTAAAGTGTACCTGTAACCTACACACAGGGGGGAGATTTACTAAAACTGGAGCACTCAGAATCCGGTGCAGCTGTGCATAGTAACCAAGCAGCTTCTAACTTCAGCTTGTTCAATTAGGCTGTGACAATAAAACCCAAAAGCTGATTGGTTATTATGATTTACTATTGGTTACCAGATTTTATTGTCAAAGCTTAATTGAACAAGCTAAAGTTAAGAGCTGATTGGTTACTATGCACAGCTGCACCAGATTCTGTGTGCATCAGGTTTAGTAAATCCCACCCAATGATACGTTGAGATTATTTAAAAAAACATTCCAGGTAACAGTCATGATCAATCAGTAAAAGGTCGATGCTAGTCAGTAAACATTGCGCCCATGCTAAAGTCAGTATAATGTACCATTTTCTGTACAGCCGGAGTTCAGAGAGCTCCTCAGATGTGGGTGGGTGGATCTGCTTCCTGAATATGTGCTATATAACTCCCTCTCCCTTTGCTTCTTGTGTCACTGTCCAATAGTTTTCATAAAGCACTACAAAACTGGCAATTCACTCACAGCGAATAGAGAATGAATTTGAAAGCCCAACTCTGGGCAATTTTTTTTCCCATGCAGTGTGGCTGCATTGGTTAACTGTTTGTTCTCTCCAGGGGTGAACACAGCCCCTATACTTACTCGATCCTTCGACCCTCTGGAAAACAGCGCTCCCCCACATTCAGCGGTGGACTGTTCCTGATGTTCTGACTTTTTCACATCCAGAGCCAGTCTATGTGTGTGATGATGTCAGGAACAATCTACCGCACAAGGCGGCTGGACCGTGGGGGGGGCATGAGCCAAAGAGACTAGTGCTAGGTCTAGTGCTGGGAGGATCGGAGGATTAGGTGAGTATATCTTGGCTCTCTGAACCCCTAGACCACAATGAGCAGTTAATCCATGCAGTGCGGGTACAGCCCCACTGCGTGGTACAAAAAGAAAAAAGAAAAATTCTTCTTTAATAACAGCAGGCCAGATGTATCATCATGTTCCTCCAAGTAATAGAGTTACTTTCCCGCAGTCAAGAATGAGATTTAAAACTGCCATTAAGTCCAGGTTCACACTGAGCTGTGGGAATGAAGCCGTGCAAGTTCAGAGATTTCACTCCCACATGTCAGTCCCGATTTCGGCCGTGATTTCAGAGACATCTGTGCAAGTTTCTGCACAGATGTCAATGTAAATCGCAGAATGAAATTGCAAAAAGTTTGAAATCGGTGTGGCGCCGCAAATGCAGCGTCACACCGATTAAGACAGTGCCATTGCCGGCAATTGCCGCCGATTTCACCTGTCAAATCGTATCAATGTGAACCAGAGTTCAAGCTTTTTTTTTATTTAGATTTTTTTTATTGAAAATAAATATGTAAAATTATACAAGCAATTGTTTCGTAAGGCATTGTCACATCAATACAAGACAAGGTTGATGAACCGTAACCAAAGGGTGTATAGGCAATATATAACAAGTCCGAAGGTCTAATATGCAATGCAGTCCAGGAGACCATTCTAGTTGGGGGGAGGGGGCCATTAAAGCTTTAATTGGAGTGATGACTGTGGAAAATATTTCCTGCTTGCAATAAAAAAGGTTTGCTCCCTGCTAGCATCCCTGCTCTGTGTGTGCGTGTGAAAGCAGTGGTCTCTCTGCAGAGGTCCAACACACCCCCCACTTATAAACCAGATCTATTTCTCTACATGGAGCAAAGTTCATGCTCCTTACTGATTGGAGAGCTCTAGGTGCTACTCAACAGGGCATAAGGCTGGCCATACACGGTTCGAGCCATTAATGGGCAGGCTGAATGTACCAAGTTGTTTAATCGATCAACTTGGTTACAACCAGCCTGCCGGATTCTCTTGCACTTATCGTTATCGGCTGTTATCCGCTAGCGATAATCACAGTCTTCTCCCGGCGGAGGACAATGGCTCGGCAGGAGGGATTCCCATATCAACACTGTCAACCCGTGGTTGCAGGAAAGAAATTTGCTCTGAGTATGGCCGGCTTTAGCCAGATGTCTTCAGAGAGATCGTTGCTTTCACACAGGGAGCAATTCTCCTTCTCTACGGCAAGTCATTTTTAATTAAGTCTGCAACATTTATTAAAATAATATCTGGTGATCCTGTCATAAAGATTCATGCTCATGTGCTTTTTGTCACTGTCTCCCAGTTGTGTTCCACCCAGTCACACGGGCTTCCAATGGAGGCACAAATGTCTATTTCAACACACGTTATGCAGGCACTGCCCCCTGTTGACACACGTCTGTAAACTTGCTCTGAGAAATGCTACGCAATCATGCTGGAGTGCACAGTGGCAAACAGGAAAAGACTGCAAAGAGGCTGCAAGAGATCAACAGTACTAGGAAATGACAAAGAATGAAAAAAGGAAAAAAAACAGTATTTTAGCTTTAAAAAATGTACATGATACACAGTGCTTTAGCAAACAAAATGTCATTCAGTTACAGTGCACGTCTACTTAAAATTTTGCTAATTGTTTATTAAAATATATATCTCTCAAATAGGCAAGCTCCGGTATAGAATTGGGAATGAAAAACATCTGGGTTCTAAATGGAATCTGACTGAGCAGGGTGGTATTACCCAGGGTATATTTTCTTTAATTCGGGGTCTATTTTGCGGTCACCGTATTCGTCTTTTCTAGGCCAGTTGACAATTCTGACCTGAGAAGCCTTTTTTTTTCAGCAGCAAACTCCCTGACCGGCGAGCGCACAGAAATCTTTAAGTGTTACGCTTAGTTTGCTCATCACAAGAACATTTCAAACCTCTCTTGGCCTGAAGTAGCCTCTCTGGTTCTCCAGATTCCATTACACGGTTGCACTGCTGGTGATCAAATCCTTCAATGTCACTACAATGTTTTGCCGGTGTTTTTCTCGGCTGCTGTGGAGAGAAGTGACCTGTGAGTGTTGAATGAACCAGAAGGAATGGGACAAAGTCTCTAGCTGACTCAAAGAAATTATTTTAGGGGCAGAGAGGCTAAAAATCATGAACAGGACTCGGGTGACATGATAATGGACTTTGGTCACTGGGCCACTTTTTTACTTTTAAGCTCTGAATCTAGAGGTTAGGTAGTTTAAAGAAATTGCAGTATTTGTTTTATGTGTTGAAGGGCAAGCAGATCCAAAATACAACTAATTTGGCAGCATTTAAAAAATATTTGCAGGCACATTTGTGTTTCTGCGCTGTCGAGACGACCATGACTTTGTGCGATGACAGAAATATGTCTATTTAACTAGTTCCCCTCTAAAGCATTTTTTTTCTAAATTTTTTTTCCCACTTGTTAAAACCTGCATTTTGGCTATAAAATTACCGGTACTTAAATCCCCCAGAACACAGTAAAACTTTGGTTTAAGAGTAACCTGGTTTGAGAGTGTTGTGCAAGACAAGCAAAATTTTTTTATAAATTTTGACTTGATAAACAAGCGATGTCTTGATATACAAGTAGTGTCATGTCACAGCTGAGTATAAAAGAGAAGAGAGGCTCCTCTAAGTGTAGCAATATGGTTACATTTAATGAAGGTACAGCATTTAGCAACTCACATGGTTGATGATTAAAACAGGCACATCTAAGTATGCAGGTATCCGGGGTAAAGCTGTCCACATAGACCATCCTCCACACCACCATCGATGTCGTCCCTTCCACGCTGCACTCCATGAGCGCTTCAAGCCTCCCTTTCAGATTGCTCTACTGCAGGGTAGTCTTCCCGGTCATGATTGCAGACAGACAGCGGTGAGAGCCGGCGGTGCAGGGGGATGGTCTATGTGGGCTGCTTTACACCGGATACCTGCATACATAGATGTGTCTGTTTTAATCAACAACCATGTGAGTTGCTAAATGTTGTACCTTCATTAAATGTAACCATATTGCTACACTTAGAGGCACCTCTCTTCTCTTTTATACTCTGTAGCTCCTGTTGGATTTTGCTTCTAATCCCCTTGTGGAGGCTGACATTTGTGGATGGACATTTTATGGTTACACAACTGATCACATTGCTATAAACTTTTTATATAGACTATAAACTGGAAGACTTATGAATAAATGGTTGCGGAACAAATCATCAGAGTTTCCATTATTTCTTATTGGGAAATTTTGCTTTGATATACAAGTGCTTTGGATTAGAAGCACGTTTCCGGAATGAATTATGCTCACAATCTAAAGTTTTACTGTGTGTATATATATATATATATATATATATATATATATATATATATATATATATATATGTACGCTATATTACCAAAAGTATTGTGACACCTGCCATTACACTCACATGAACTTTACTGGCATCCCAGTCTTAGTCTGTAGGGTCCAATATTGAGTTGGCCCACCCTTTGCAGCTATAACAGTTTTAACTCTTCTGGGAAGGCTGCCCACAGGGTTTAGGAGTGTGTCTATGGGAATGTTTGAATGGATGGAATCTTGGAATGGATGTTTTCTAATTTTTTCCTGCTTACCATCCTGAGCACATTTGTTGTGGTCCTGGGCTCCCAGGAAGAGAAAGACAGCCGAGGGAACCACAAGGGGGGTCTAGCAGGGAGTGGGTAGCACCATATCACTAGAAATATAAAAGTGATTGGGCAGCTATACAGCTGCCCAGATCACGTTTATATTGCAACCAGAAGTCAGCAGAAGGAAAAAAATACAAGCTTAGCTTATTGTAATCTCTTCACACTCTGGACAAACATTGTACATCCAGATAGGTAAAGTGGTAAAGAAGCAAAATAAACAGAAATTAATGATAACATAAATGATTCTACTATACAGAAAATGATCAGTACCAAAAAACAGGTTAACTTCCTAGGACCAATCTTCTAAACCTAGGAATGTCTAGTTGGTATATCTTCATATTAGGACTTGTACACCCAAGAGGTACAGTTGTACTGATGTAGCATTGAGATCCAATGTGAGTAGATGATTTAAAATGCCCTCAAATACTAACGCTCTGCTGAGTTTGTGTTGAGCTTAAAGGAAATGTATACTTATCAGTTCTTTTTAGAAATGCACAGGAAAGAATAGCTAGATGTAGGTAGTCTTTCTGGTTTGCCTTATGCCTGAGAACACACAATGAGCTTATCGGACAAATGGTAGTCAGTTTTTTTATTTTTTGCTTGCTAGTCTCACATCGAAAGTGAAGAGTTTACTAAAGTGACGAAAATTCTTGTGTGACATAATAAATATTCGTAAGTGATGTAATGTGTTGTATTGTGTCTGTATTGTATTTTTGAACAACAACTGTAGTGATTAAATGAAAAATCATATGATCTGGTATCGTACAAGAAAAATTTTCATGCTTGTCCCATTGGATAATATTGGATGCACTGTCATTATCGGCTCTGTATTTTTCGGACACTTTTATGATTGTGTGTAAGGGCCAGTAATATGCTTTCTGCACAACAATCACTACTCCTTTAGTATATCAACCCCATTGTTTTTGCTTTGTTTAAAATTGGTATTTTCAAGACATAAATCAATGGGACTTACTGTGAGCTCCAATAAAATTATCGCAGCAGCGAATAAGCACACTATTAATCTATTGCTTTCTGATAATAAATAACAACCCAACAAATCCCTATTATAAGTGATCTGGTACTGCAGAAGTGGGTGGAGTGCTGGAATAGGTATCCCTGGACCCCCTACCCTCCAAGTTCAGTTAGAAAAATGTGTATATATCAGCAATAGGAATGATAAATCAATTTGAAAAAAATCCCTCTTCGTATTTTTTTCCATGTCCAAACAAATACATTGGAAACTCTGAAGGACATTGCATTGGCATCAAAAAAACATGTGGAACGCTTAAGATCACAAACATGTAAAAATGTGACTGTTATGCTAATTTATTACTCTTTTGAGACATTACATAAAAATCTTCATTATGCGATATCCTCAGAAAATGTGTTAAACACATTTTTGGATACAAACTGAGAATTCACCTAAAAGTTATGTTATTATAATTACAGCATACCTTTTTTCTACTCATTTCTACCTAATTAAAACCTAGGGAATATATATATATATATATATATATATATATATATATATATATATATATATATATATATATGTGTATATATATATATATATATATATATATATATATATATACACATATATATATATATATATATATATATATATGTATATATATATATATATATATATATGTGTGTGTGTGTGTTGTGTGTATATACTATATATATATATAGATATATATATATATCTATATATATATCTATATATATAGATATATATATATCTATATATATCTATATATATATATATATATGTGTGTGTGTGTGTCTTTATTTTTTTTATTTTTTTATTTTTTTCATAAAGTGGAAATTGACCTGTACCCAGTTTTGCAACTTTGGCATTTGTCAGTTCAAAATAAAAGCAGCACTTATACATGTACAGCGGGTGTTAAAAGTGCTAATAGTGTGTCCATTTTTCATTCTTTTTTAAGATATGAAGGGATCGGATGTAAATGTGTGGACACCTTAACGTAGTAAACACCTTTTATTTCCCATTTGATTGAATCTACTTTAATAGCATTTTTACTGTATTAGTAAGTACGGATAACCGCTCATTATTCTATTGAAGCAAACAATAGAGAGCAGACTATTTTGTAAGTTCATACTTATGTGTAATAGTATTCTAAATGAAATGTCCCAGTTCTCTTTAATAACATCACATGTATAGCCGAATACACATAAGTAATGTGTTCCTCGGGACTCATTCTGAACTGATAAAGAACACTGCATAAATTAACAATTTAGCTGTGGTGTAATGTTGTTTTTACATCGAGTTTAAAAAAAACTAATTTGCTTTATTTCTACATTTCACCAATTTTCTAATTAAAAAACAACAGCGCTCACTGTTATCCACCCTTTTAATAAATCCCTATATGCCTATCCATATTCTGGACTGAAATTACATATAACATCTGTGCAATACCCTTAATCTGGTAATTTATAGGAGCAGCATACAGAACAAATCACCTATATTAAAATATGAAGACAACTCCATCTAGTCACTAATTATGAGCACATTAGACTTGACTACTACATGACCATGGGCAGAAGGTTAGAAGCATGCTGCTTTCATAAAACAACCACGCTTTAGGTGATTGTAGCCGTATGAAACTAAGTATCATGGACAGTACTTAATTGATTTTAAAAAACAACCACATAGTGTAAAAGAGTCTTTAAATCCACATTCATGCTTGTACATGGGTTTCAATGCATGTCAATGTGTCGTACATACCGTGTTTTCCCAAAAATAAGACCTATCACGAAAGTAAGCCCTACTGTGATTTTCAGGGAGGGCTGTAATATAAGCCCTACCCCGAAAATAAGCCCTCGTTTAAAAGTGTTGCAAAATCCTAAAATGCACTTTATTGCGGTGTTACCATATATACTTTGAACTGTGTACCGTTTGTTGCTGTGATGTATGTGTGATTAATGCCTTCTGTTTGGTGCTCAGCTTATCCCCCACTGCTATCCTCCTCTTCTCTCAGCTGTCAGTGGGGATCTCGGCCCCCCCTCTGCAGTGCTCAGAGCAGAGAAGGAAGCTCCGGCGGGCCATGTAAGCGCCGAGCAGCGCTCAGCTGAACCCTGTTGCTCTCCTCTTCACTTCTTCTGCCAGCGGGAGATCTTGGGCCCCCCTCCCTCTGCAATGCTCAGAGCTTGGAGCAGGAAAGGAAGCTCCAGCGGGCCATGTCAGCTGATCCCCGCCGCTCTCCTCTTCTGCCAGTGGGGGATCTCGGGCTCCCCTCCCTCTGCAAGGCTCGGAGCGTGCCCTGGACTGCACCAGAAAATTAAGGTCAGTGCGGGAAGAGAGGATCGGTGAGTCACAGCACAGTAACAGGGTTGTTTATCACAGATAGATTGCAGAGAAATGCACGGCTTGCATTGTATAATATGGTGTATTTTGATATTTTTTACACCCACTTTTACTCAGTTCCACTGGCCTGACAGGCAGGGAGGGAGATGGTGAGAGAAGGCAGCACATGTCAAAGCCCTACCCCGAAAATAAGCCCTACTGGGTCTTTTGTTGCCAAAATTAATATAAGACCTTATAAGAGGCTTATTTTCGGTGAAACACGGTAGTATGCTGCAGAAGTGTGTGAACACCTACCAATCACTACCATTCATCTCACCAATTCTAACACTTACATCTGCAGCCAGTCATCATATCTGCTCTGATTTTCATTACCATCTATGTGTGTAATGTTCGGTGCTCAGCGTGTCAGCACAGCAATAAATAGCTACTATTTTAAAACAGCCCTGATGTAGGATGGTGTGTTTTAACCCCCAAAACATGTTGGTTTGTTTTATGATTTATTAATAAATAAAATAGTTTAATTTGGATGACATTTCTTCTGATTTTTTTTCCCACAGTTCCCACACGCTAGCACACAGATATTGAAAGAACAAGGGCCTCCAGTGTGAAACAACAGCATTGTGACTCATTAGGAAATCTTCACCTGATATAAAATATAATTTTACAATCGAATCAGTAAACTAAAAAAAAAAAAATTGACAACCATTACTGAAAGCATGTGTATATTGGATATCCATGCTACAATAACATATAATGCTAGCTATGAGTGGTAGGCGTGTCACATAATGATGGCATAAAAGAGCAGGTGTCCACCTACAGCAGTGATCTCCAAACTGCAGCCGGGGGGGGCAAATGTGGCCCTTTGCTTGCCCTTATCTGACCCTTGGGGCACTATTCCATCAACTGACACCAATGATGGGGTACTATTCCACCAACTAACACCAATGATGGGGCACTATTTCTTCCATTAAAACCAATGATGGAGCATGTATGCAAGGGCATTTTCTACACCCACTAGCCACAGTCTGGCCCCCCTAAGGCTTGAAGGACAGTAAATTCGCCCTTTGTTTAGACCCCTGCGGAGACCCATGATCTACAGTATGTAAATTTTTGTTTTGTTCTGTCCAAGTACTGACCACTAAGAAGAGTTGTTTGCTCCCTATGCAAAAGCTGCATGTAGACAGCTTAGTTCTAAATACAATCAATCCAGCTGATTAAAAACATAAATAATACATCTTATAAAAAGCAGCAAGAAAAAATAGGTGAAACTCTTGGAATTAACTAGTTTTCTGCAGTAATTTGCCATTAAATGTGATCTGATCCTTACCTAAGTCACAAAAATAGACAAACACAACGTGCTTAAGTTAATAACACACTAATTTATTGTGTCTTTATTGAAAACACCCATTAAAAATTCACAGAGCTGGAGCAAAAAGTAAGCAAACCCTTTGCGTTAATAGCTGGTCAAACCTCCTTTGGCAGCAATGACTTCAAGCAAGCACTTTCGGTAACTCTGAATCAGACCTGCACAATGTTCAGGAGGAATTTTTGACCATTCCTCTTTACAAAGCTGCTTCAGCTCAGACACTTTTGTAGGATGGCTGCTGTGAATGCCTCACTTGAGGTAATTCCATAGCATCTCTATAGGGTTAAGGTCGGGGCTCTGATTGAGCTACTACAAAAGGTGCATTTCTTTTTCTGAAGTCAGTCTGTGGTGGATTTACCTCAAAGCTTAGGGTCACTGTCCTGCTGCCTCACCCAACCTCTGCTGAGCTTCAGCTGGTGGACAGCCACTGTAATATTATCCTGTAAGATATCCTTAAGCATATTTTGGTAAACTTCAGAATTCATTTTCCCCTCGATGATGGCAAGTGGTCCAGATCCTGGGGCAAGGACGCAAGCCCAAATCATGACATTCCCTCCACCATACTTCACCATGGGGATAAAGTTTTTATGTTGATAAGCTATGCCCTTTTTGTACCATACATAGGGCAGTGTATTCTTCCCTAAGAATTACATTTTTGTTTCATCAGTCCACAAAGCATTTTCCCAGTAGCACTGCAATTTACCAAGGTGTTCTTTAGTAAACTTTAGGCGCGCAGCAATGTTTTTTTTGGAGAGCAGCAGCGTCCTCTATGATGTTCTGCCATGGACACCTTACCTGTTCAAAAGACTTATGCATGGTATAATCATGAACAAGGATGTGTGCCAGTTCCAGTGATGTCTTCAAGCCTTTAGCTGGTAGGCGTGGGTACTTCTTTACCCCATTGAAGATTCTGAGTTGTGCCTTGGGAGTCATCCTGGCTGGGTGGTCACTTCTAGTAAGTTTAGTCACAGTACTTAATATTCTACATTTATACAAAATTTCTCAGTCGACTGATGGATGCCTAAACACTTTGAGATTTCCTTTGTATCCCTTTCCAGTCTTATGCAGATCAACTACACTTGATCATATGTCTTCAGGGAGCTCCTTTTTGCTAATCATGGTTCACATCAGCTGATCCTTCTTATGAACAACAATAGCAAAACAGGAAAGTAGCTCTAAACTGCACCTCAAAACTAATTTCATTAATTGGACTCCAGGTGTGCAAACTACTGACTCCAATTAGCTATAAAGTAATTAGTCCATGGGTTCACTTACTTTTTCCTCTGCCATTATGAATGTTTAATGAGTGTGTTCAATAAAGACACAGGAAATTAGATTTGTTTATGTGTTATCAGCCTAAAGTGGTTGTAAAGGCAGAATGATATTATTATTATTTCAGGTACTTATATAGCACTGTCAATTTACACAGCACTTTACATATATATTATACATTCACATCAGTCCCTGCCCTCAAGGAGCTTACAATCTAAGGTTCCTAACTCACATTCATACACTACAGCCAATTTAGACATGATCCAATTAACCTACTAGCATGTCTTTGGAGTGTGGGAGGAAACCCATGCAGGCACAGGGAGAACATGCAAACTCCAGGCAGATTGTGTCGTGGTTGGGATTCGAACCAACGAACCTTGTACTGCAGTTCTAACCACTACACCTCTGTGCCGTCCACATATACATTAAGATAAAAAGTCTTCTGTGTGCAGCAGCCCCCCTCAGCCCCCCTAAAACCTACCTGAGCCCATCCAGATCCAGCGATCTTGCAGGAGTATTCAAAATAGAAATAAGTGCAGCGCAATAATGAAAAGTCTGTAAACACAGTGCTCACAAAGGAACCACAAGTCCCAGGCAAAAAGCGATAAAGAAACCTTGTGACAAATATTAGGTTTCTATGCGACACCACCTCCACCAGCTGATAAAAATTGGGCGCTTACCATTTCCGATGGACCTCTGAGCTAACAGAAGGTCAAACGAGCTTTGTATCCACAAGGGGTAAGGTAACCAGCACTCCAATAGACCAGATCAGCCGAAAATGGTATAAAAGAAAGGAACACAATCTAAGTGCTCTCCGTACAAAAGAGTAATTTATTTAAAAGCTGCATTGCCAGGCTCCATACAGCAATAACAGGTTTAAAAAATCAATCAATGACATCCAGTGTGGATGTCCGATATTAGCAGTATTAGCAGCATGTAAGGTACAATGACAGTGGGTGACGTCCGCAAGATAGCTCCTCCCCCGTGCGCGTTACGTCCTACGGGACTTTGTCAGCAAGGGCGAGGCTATCACATCACCTGTGAATTTAAATAGGCGGCTTGTCTCCATGGAGATTGTGGGAAACAGGAAGTTCCTGCTCTAAACCACAATCTCACATACCGATGGGGACACTTAGCTGACCCATACTTATACAAGAAAAGGGAAAAGGGGGGGTGCGCTCATACCCTTCAGACTTTTCCTAAGACGTTCAACTTCTATTTAACATTACCAACAAAATATATATAAAGACATATATAATACATATATAATAGGACATTGAATACCCGCAGCCATCGTATTACAAATACAAATATACACATAAAAAGTAACATATTAAAAAGATATTCAAAATTAACTGTGAAAATGTAAAAACCTATCAAACACACATAAAATCCCTATTTATCAGATATAAAACAGTTTAAATCAAATTCGACGTTTAACCCTTCCGGAACTGGAACTTTTGTCTCATATATCCAGAAGGATTCTCGTTGACTCAGATGTCATATGAAATTACCTCCCCTCTAGTGTTTAACCACTTTCTCTATTCTCCAAAAATGTAAACACCTGGGGTCCCTATTGTGAACAAGCCTGAAGTGTTTTCAAACACTATGCGTTCGTAAACCCTTTTGGTGTGGTTCACATGCTCAGAAATGAGAACACCTAGAGACTTGGAGGTTCTGCTGACATACTGGAGTGCGCAATCGCACTTCAGCATGTATACTACCCCCAAGGTATTGCACGTGATTAGATTTTTAATAAGGTATTTTTTATTAGTAACATAAGAGGTAAATTCCTTTCGTCTTTTAACATTATGTTTACATTGCCTGCATGAGGGACATTTTCCACAGGGATAAAAACCTGACAAGAAAAAGAATAATCTGCTATCCTTAGCTACAGGGAGATGGCAAGAACCATGGAGACACACACGGACAGGAAACAAACAAGGGGGGAAAAGAAGAGACAGAGAGGGAGAAAAGCAGGAAGAAGAACAAAAAAGGAAAAGGCTCCATTAGGGGCAGGGATTTATAACGTTAGTGGTACAGTGTTATCAGAGGACGAACTGAGGGTCCTAGACAAAGGACTTAAGTTCGCCCCTGTCCGTAATTTAAAAAAATTCCAGACATACATTAGCCTACAAAAGTTTATTAGAACACTCAGCATCAAACAGTATTTCCTCTCCAAACCAGGAGAGAGAAGTTCTTGGGGGTTTGGCGGTGACCAATGGGGTCCATTTCAATTTGGCCAACAAGTCTGTTTTTAATTCCTCAGAGGGGACAATAGACATATTGAAGTCTTTAAGAACATGGTTGTTGGTGACTTAGAGGGAACAAAAATCAAAAAGGTTAGGGATCCCCTTTACCTCAAACAAGGAATTTCATCTTTGGAAAAAAATAAAGATGTGGTTGTCCGCCCTGCGGACAAGGGGGGAGGTCTAGTGGTCATGAGCAAGACCTTTTATAAAGGAGGAATGGAGTGGTTACTGGCAGACAGAGGCTCATATCGCTTATTAAGCAATGATCCCGTGTTTCAGTTTAAAGGCGAGTTACAACAGTTAATTCAACATGGAAAAACCAATGATATTCTAAATAAAAAAGAGGCTATGTTTCTGGATCCCAGTGCATGCAGAAGACCTATATCATATTTTTTGCCCATAATACACAAGGATGCCCAGTCCCCTCCGGGCAGGCCCATTGTAGACTCAGTCTCTTCATGCCTGGGACAGTACATAGATTATTTTTTTAAACCACTGGTATCAGCAACTACTGCTTACCTCAAAGACACTAAGCACATCATTCAAATTATTGAGGCCTCTCCATGCCAATCCAATAGTCTCCTGGTGACTGCAGATGTCAATTCTTTATATACCATCATTGGACACCAGGACGCATTAACATCTGTAAGATGGGCTTTGGACAAGTCAGATCTCTCTGGTTCACATAAAGAATTCTTCATAAAATCATTGGAGTTTTGTCTGGTCGGGACGGTTAATTTTGAATATCTTTGTAATATGTTACTTGTTATGTGTATATTTATATTTGTAATACGATGGCCGCAGATATTCAACATCCTTTTATAGATATATATTTTTATATATATATATTTTGTTGGTAATGTTAAATAGAAGTTGAACTTCTTAGGAAAAGTCTGAAAGGTATGAGCGCCCCCCCCCCCCCCTTTTCCCTTTTCTTGTATAAGTATGGGTCAGCTCAGTGTCCCCATCGGCATGTGAGATCGTGGTTTTGAGCAGGAACTTCCTGTTTCCCACAATCTCCATGGAGACAAGCCGCCTATTTAAATTCACGGGTGACATGATAGCCCCGCCCTTGCTGACGAAGTCCCGTAGGACATAACGTGCACGGGGGAGGAGCTATCTTGCGGACGTCACCCACTGTCATCGTACCTTACATGCTGCTAATACTGCTAATATCAGATATCCACGCTGGATGTCATTGATTGATTTTTTTAAACCTGTTATTGCTGTATAGAGTCTGACAATACGGCTTTTAAATAAATTACTCTTTTGTACGGAGAGCACTTAGATTGTGTTCCTTTCTTTTATACCATTTTCGGCTGATCTGTTCTATTGGAGTGCTGGTTACCTTTATCCCGTTGTGGATACAAAGCTCATTTGACCTTCTGTTAGCTCAGAGGTCCATCGGATATGGTAAGCGCCCGTGTGGTGTCACACAGAAATCTGATATTTATCACAAGGTTTCTTTATCTCTTTTTGCCTGGGACTTGTAGTTCCTTTGTGAGCACTGTGTTTTCAGACTTTTCATTATTGCGCTACACTTATTTCTATTTTGTATATTCTATGAGGTGATGTGATTAACCTAAAGTGTTCAGCTTGCAACATTTCTGATACCATATTGTTTGCGCTGATTGTTCCATATTGCCTATATCGATCTTGCAGGAGTGTCTCGGCTGCTATTGTCAATCATTGAATGGCTTACGGTAGACATCACATTATTTATCCCAGTGTGGATAATAAAGAGATAATTAAGTTAAAGGATATACTGTATAAACGCATGAAATTTTATTTTTTCAGAGGTTTTCCTTTATTATCCTGCCAGTAACACACTTCCTGTCCTAGGGTAACAATGCTCACTTTCTGTACTGTGTCTATGGAGGAGCAATGTTGTCACCCCCAGACAGGAAGTGTGCTAACACTACAAAACAACCTCCTCTTTTTAACATAGCATGGATACATGGAGACATTCTGTAGTCCACAGAGAATACTGGAAGTGAAGCCAACCGATGCCTACCAGTTCTAAATTGTGGTAGCTGCATTTTCATTTTACAGGCTGAAAACATTGTCAGCAAGAATAGAAAATACCTATTGATCTTACTAGGAGTGCCGCACCCTGAACTGAAATCACAACCAATGTTATCTCCCTTCCAACCTAACTTTTGTCAGCTATAAGTAATGAAGAGGAAGCGAGGAAGACATGCTAGTAGTCCAAAGCAGGAGAGCAGTGTTAAAGTGTTACTAAACCCACAAAAGTAAAATCAGTCTGTATATGCAGTAAAGCATGCTTGTTATACTCACCATGGAACCTAAGGGTTGCACAATCCTCTGCATTGTGTAAAAGGGCTGTTTGATCCTGTATGCGCAGATCCTCCTCTTTTTCCACTTACTCCAAAACAGTCAGTCTATGGAGTCAGGCTGCACATGCTCAGTTTGGTGTGTATTGCTAGAGAGTTTTTTTTCTTGGGAGAGTGTATGTAATTAGTACAGGGCCAATCAGCACTGTCCAGACAGAGGGTCAGGGGTCCTGCATCTTGATAGGACAGTTCAGCGCAGTATGAAAACTCCTCCTACAACTCTTCCTTAACTAGGCACTGATAGAAGTCACAAGACTGCTATATACTGCTGATGAGAAAAGGTATTTAGCAGTTTACATTTACTAAAATAATTGCATTTCCATGTTCTGTGTACCGTGGGAGGCCAGATATAGTGAATGCAGGATCCTGGGTTTAGTAACACTTTAAGCAAGCCATACATTATACAATTTTCTTTCTTTTAACCACAGGTTGAAGGAAAGAAAATAGCTTGAATCCCCCATCAACACAGTCAAAGTTGATGAGGAATCCTTCCCACTGTGCTAATTTATTCTGACATCAGAAGACTGCCCACCCATCAGAATATAATGATCACTGCTGGCAGCTATAGCCACCGGCAGTGATCGCATGTAAAAAAATTAACAGTCTGTCCATAGATGGATTAAAATTTTGTTAATTTTTGATCTGTCCATGGCCAGCCTAATATAACAACCTAATGTACAGTATCTCCCAAAAATAAGTACACCCCTCACATTTTTGTCACTATTTTTTTATATCTTTTCATGTGACAACACTGAAGATATGACCCTTTGCTACAATGTAAAGTAGTGAGTGTACAGCTTGTATAACAGTGTAAATTTGCTATCCCCTCAAAATAACTCAACACACAGCCATCAATATCTAAACCACTGGCAACAAACGTGAGTAAATTGTAATTTCTTCAGTGTTGTCCCATGAAAAGATATCATAAAATATTTACAAAAATGTGAGGGGTGTACTCACTTTTGTGAGATACTGTTACTTCCTCTATTGATACAGTGGAGCCAGTGACCATAGTCAGCCAGGGACAGGTAATGTGTTATTTGTAGGTTCTCCGGGTGAAACTAAAAGAAAAAAACTGAAAAAATAAAAACAAATGCGGCTTTGACCACAACATCAAATGACTGATAAATTGCAGTATATGGCATTTTGTTTATGGATACATTTTTTTATTAATTTTTTTTTTGTTTTTTCTATTTTTTTGGGGGGCTTAGATATGCTTTAAAACTTTTTTTTAAAAAGAAAAAGAAAAATATCAATGATATTAACAGAGGGATATCCCAACCTGTTGCTTGATTTATAGCAGTCACTCACTTCCAATGTTAAGGAGAGCTCATTACTGCACCTCTACACAGAGCAATCTTAATAAACAAAACTCAAATTGGTCGCTTCACTTGTTTTTATTGGGCGATATATGACCAGCCTAAGAAGCTTTACAGCAGCAGTTGTTGGTTTTTTAGCATCACAGGCGCTATTTGTAATTTAAAGGAGATTCCAGACAGCTCTAATCCCTCTAAAAAAAAAAAACGTAAAGTGCTGTGTATGTTTTCAGCTCCCGGGATATAGTGATAGAATCCTCTGAGCCGTTCAAACAGCTGCTGTCTGTCTGGGTACAATAGAGTTGGCATGCTGTACTTGTTACAAACTGACAATTAGCCACATTTAGCTCCAACATTCAAATTCTTAAGTTTACAAAATTTAAATGGGCACTTTAACATCACATATTACTTCCATTCCTAAATAAAATACCTTTTTTTTGTCAAGGTAAGGAACGCAGGAAAAAGTACATCCACATTATCCTTCTGTCTGCTAAACACTCCTTCCTCTGTTGTTCCTCCTCACAAACTTCATATCCAAGTCCCCGCTGCCTTGGAAATTAATTATGGTTCGAATTTTCTTGTTCGGGCTGATCAAGATGCCTCACATGCGGTGCTGCAAATTATGAAGTGTAAATTAGGGCACCATTGTGGAGGAAAACAAGTCCCAGGAAACCAATTTAAGAAACCCCCCTAGGATTTTGTGGCACCTCAAAACACTCCCGAATTGAAACCATGTCAGAGAGAGAGAATAGTGAGGATTGGTTTCATATTAAAAATGGAAAACAAGCTTTACAATCACAAGTGAGGAGAGCTGGGTTCAGGAAAATAATAACACCAGGAACAGATGATGAGATTTTTAATTAGCCTTGTTTTCTCTGTTATTTTTAGCAATTAAAGGTACACAGACGTTTTGTAGAGAGCGAGAGAATGATTGCTCTTTTTTTTGACAACTATCATGTAAACACTTTATATCTGTGTATATATATTTGGCAGTAAAAATACCTTTAAATTAAAAAAAAAAAAAAAATATATATATATATATATATATATATATATATATATATATACTGTATATATATATATTTTTTTTTTTAAGGTAGCATTTTTACTGGCAATGTAAAAAGCAGGAGTGAAACATGTTATCATACCTTAAACATATGTTGTATATCTGCACAGTTGCTAGGATTCTGAAAGGTCTTCTTCGCTCTTGGTTATTCACCCTAGTGATAGGCATGCTTCAAATACACACACTGGTGTTGTAAAGAGGATGTAATTATTAGAGTGCTGAATATTAATTTAAAAAACTTTCTATTTTTAAAGTATATGTGAATGCAAAATAAAAAAAATATAAAAAAAACATATAAAATACATCTTTGCAATACATGCACATGTTTCATCTCTTCAAAGACCTTATAAGTACACAAATATACCTTTTGATGTGCCATTCAAATCCAAAGTCTGGTTGTGGGTTGGCAACAGAATTTTTGTGGACTGTGTGGTGTCAGCCCTGCCCAGTTTTCCTTTGCGAAACTACTCAGCCCCCCCCCCCCATTGTGTTCTTCACAACATAGAAAGTACTATTGCCCGTGTCAAATGAGCGGTCTAATGGGATACGCCTGTTCATTTTCAAGCAGAATCGATTTAACCTCCATCCTCTTGAATGGAGCAGCAGATGGAAATGGACATAGCCGAACACTTTTCAAGAAGATACAGCTATTTTTTTTTTCCTTTTGGAATAAAGGTTTTACATAAATAAATATTAGCTGACCATTGGAAGCATCCATGTCAGTGTTAAATGATTTGTCTCATTTCTCTAACTGCCACTTTTACTCAACAATTTGGGTTGTTAAAGGAAGCTGGAAAACAATAGACTTACTGGCTGGATCATTAGGTAACATACTATGTAACGGGGGGACTCAGAAAAACACTGATTTGTTAATGCTACTGACAGACTAACTTACATTTTTGATTTTGGTCATAGTTACACTTTAACCACTTGCCGACTGCACTATAACAGAATGATGGCTACAGCACAGTCGGCTAGTTCTGGGAGGGCATCATATGATGGCCCCCTGTGATTACGCCCACCGTGTGCCTGCTGCATGGTGTAGGTGGGGCGCTCCGTGATCACAGTGTCCTCTGGGCACCGCTGATCACAGATTGAGGTAAAGAGCCAATTAGCGGCTCTTTACCATGTGATCAGCTGTGTCCAATCACAGCTGATCATGGATGCAAACAGAAGCCGGTTATCGACATTCCTTTTCTCACACTGACAGCGTGAGGAGAGGATAAGAGAGCCGATAACCAGCTTGTGTTAAAGGACATGTACACTGATATTCAGGGCACTGATTATTAGTGTCCTAATTATCATTGTGGTCCCAACAGTGCCCACCAGTGCTGCCAATCAGTGCGCATCAGTGCCGCCAATCAGTGCCCATCAGTGCCTCCTCATCAGTGTCCCCTATCAGTGCTGCCTACCCGTGCTCATCAGTGCCAAATATCAGTGCCTATCAGTGCCCAAAATTGCCACATATCAGCGCTGCCTATCAGTGCCCATCGATGTCTCCTATCAGTGCAGCCCCATCAGTGTCGCCTCATCAGTGCCCATCAGTGCAGCCTCATCAGTACACATCAGTGAAGGAGACAAATTACCTGTTTGCAAAATTTATTTACAAACGCTGTAAAAGTTTTTGGGCTTTTTTTTTTGTTTTTTTAGCAAAAAATTAAAAACCCAGTGGTGATTAATCACAACCAAAAGAAAGCTCTATTTGTGTGAAAAAACAATAAAAATATTGTTTGGGTACAGTGTTGCATAACCGCGCAATTGTCATTCAAAGTGTGACATTGCTGAAAGCTGAAAACTGGCCTGGGCAGGAAGGGGGTGAAAGTGCCCAGTAGGCAAGTGGTTAAGTGACAGTTTTTTTCATCCAAGTCTATTACAGACACATGGCTAAAATAAAAATCCTTATACTGGTGCTAAAGCTTTGTGAATTGGGCCTATGTAAACTTACCTCCTGTAAACTTACCTCTTGTAGCCATTGTATATGTCACCCCTGTTTCATCTGCAGTGTGACTTTGTGTTACACCCAGGAGTCCCTGTTCACCCATACACCATCCTTGGGAAAAAAACAGCAGATTTGTATTTGATTCAATAGCTTGTAAAGTTTTATTATTCCCATTGATAAAGTAAAACATGAGTACAAATATTCAGACCTACAACTGAAACTTTTATTTTATGCTTTTTCATTCTTGTTCACTCTTCCATGCCATCTGATCTGAAACTTTATTCCCCCCTAGAAGTCCTGTGCAAATTTTTTTGACTTTCTAAGTCAAAACCTGCATATAGCAAAGCAAACCCCTCCACGCTACTGTGTCACAGTGCATGGGCTTGGTGACTGGCATCTCAGGTAGTGAATGCTGAAGTATGGAAGGCAGGGAGAGTGTCACATGATTCCATATACTCAGAAGTTCTGTTCTTTGGAGAACATTACAGTTGCGAATAAAAATAATGAGATTAAGTTGGAGTAGATGCCTTATGGTGCATGCTGCCAAACTGGAGGGTGGCTTTTTGGTTTTTAATAGAAGTTTGCTTTCAACAAACTTTTAAGTGACACCATAAAACACTAACTCGTGTATATATGAATTGCACAAGGAGATGTCCATACTTGTTGGAATAGAGATTAATCTTCATTATTCTTTGGTGAAGAATGAAGTATCAGATGTAGAGTGCATATACTGCTATGTGGGGCAAATATTGCATTGGCTACCAGGTCTCCATAGATTCATGGAAAAACAGATATCTCCATTAAAAAAATATAAAAAATGCCTGTCCATCTCTGGCTAATCTAATACAAACAAAGTATTACAGTCTAAACCGGTGGTCAACAACATGTCAATAGCAGCCATGTTACAAGTGGATTATGCCATGCAAGCTCCTGACCCCTCCGACCACCTCCCAGACCTCTAATCAGAGTGACATAGCCCAGGGAAACTTGAGGGGCCCTGCTGGGCTATGCTGCAAATGAGGTTTGTGAGTGAATTTCAGAAAGGAAGTAAGGTGAGAATTTGCGCTCAGGGCTATTTTAGGCTATGTTAGGTCTGATTGGAGATGTCTGTACTGGAGAGAAGGTATTTTTGACTATGAGTGGAGTTGGTGAGTTACTTTTGACCTCTGCACAGTGTTACCCAGATAGCAAGCAATTGAGCTGCAACTTTGAAAATGACTTGCTAAGCTATTGTTAGACGTGCCAGGCTTCACAAGTTTATTGCACAACTGCAGCAATTCCACATTGCATGACTCCAGATCAACTTTCTTTGCAAACATTCTGCAAGTCTGCTGCAAGTTCTGGTTCAGTTATGTTGTGCAATAGTCATTTCACCACAGGAGTCACTGTGACTTGCAATGCTCTTGCTGTAGACACACCACTGCAACTTTGCTCTTGGTAGAGACTCACCACGTAAATTTGCTACAAATTGGAAAAGTGTCAACTAGAACTTGTGCTTCAAGTGCTCTGCAAGTGTACAACTTGCCGGTGAAAATGTGCAGCAAGTTAGCAGACTTACAATTCAACACTGCCACAAATTTGGGTAGGTACTGCTGATATGTACATTGCGAGTAGCATACTACTGACTTCTGCACTGTGCATTGCACACTACTGACCCTTACACTCGGCACTGCTTCCTCCTGGCCTTTGTACTCTACATTGCATATTACTGACCCCTGCAATCTGTGTTATTACTTCTAACCCCTGTGCTGTGTGTTGCATACTACTGACCTGTACACTCTGCATTAAATACTACTGACCTGTGCGTTACTTCTGAACTCTGCACTGTGCATTACATACTACTCACTCTGCATCAGACTTTTACTTTCTGTGTTACATAATACTGACCTCTGAACTCTGCATTACTTACTCCTGACTCCAGGACTCTGCATTACTTTATACTGACCTCTGAACTTACATACTACTTACTGCTGAACTCTTTAAACCTTCCTGATTTTTTTTTATTGGGGAATTGGTAGGTTATCTCTTTTAAAAAAGTGTGCTGCACCCTGGTGATCTTTGATCTCTATTGGGTTGTTCAGGTAGAACTCCACCTCTCCAGGGTTTCCAACCTCTATCTAAGCTATAGAAATATTGGTTTGAACTACTTATAGGTTAAGAACTGGAACCCAAGCCACACCCCAATTATATAAAAAGAACAATGGGGGTGCCCCAGGGATTTTATGGGCAAAGGCTGAAACAGATAAGAGAGTATAAAACATGTGTAAAAAAGTATTACAAAGTTTATTAGTTTACAATCATATACATTACATATAGTAAATAAAAATTTAAATCAAGAACCAACGGTCATATTAACAACAATCTGCAGCTAAGTTCTGAATCATGAAGTTGGTCTCATAGTAGGAAGCCGGTTAGTTTACATGAGTTTAGAGATCCCAACATGTTTCGGAATATGTTTGAATTATAATTAATAAATTCCTTCTTCAGGGGGTGGTTTGGAGTGAGCTGTATTATCTAATAACACAACGGCAGAGAAGAGTCATCAAATCAGAGAGTTTTATTTATATATATATATTATTAAAATATAGAGTGTATAAGCAAAAATATAGGGAACAGCATGGGGGGATATAGGGGGCAAGCAAATTTGAATCTGGTAGTACTTACAAAGTGACCATCTATTGGTACGCCAAGATACACATCAGAATCCGCTTAGAGCAGGGTTTGCATCTCGTTTGGCCCCATTGCATGGGTCATAAGGAAGGGGGGCTCTCTAAAGTGAGTGGAAAGCATGTGCAAAATCCTCTAGCCAACCAGTGGCATCTAGTTCACCATGATGTAGTTTCAAAAAGAGAGTAGAAGGGGGGAGAAAGCACATCTGCCAAAAGAGGAAAAAGGGGGGCGCAATCAGGCAACAGAGTCCACAAGGATCGATAGGAAGCCGAAAAACGCCCCCAAAAGAAGAGAAAATGTGTTGTATAAATACTATATGGATGGATATGGATTATTATTGCAAGGGGGAGAGGAAGGTTGATCATGCAGGTATCAAATAGACCTATGCATGTAAATGGGTTAATTCATTGGTATAAAGTAAGCACAATTTGAGCATGGTGATCTAAAACAGGTAAGTAGCGAGTATACTATACAAACAGTTCTCTGCCATTGTGTTATTAGATAATACAGCTCACTCCAAACCAGACCCTGAAGAAGGACTTTAACCACTTGACCACTGGGCATTAAAACCCCCTTCCTAACCAGACCATTTTTCAGCTTTCGGTGCTTTCACATTTTGAATGACAATTTCTCAGTCATGCAACACTGTACCCATATGAAATTTTTGTCCTTTTTTTCACACAAATGGAGCTTTCTTTTGGTGCTATTTAATTCACCTCTGGTTTTTTATTTTTTTTTTTTGCGCTTTAAAAGAAAAAAGCCAGAACATTCTGTAAAAAAATGCATTTTTCTTAGTTTCCGTTATAAAATTATTGCTAATTAGTAAATTTTCTTCATAAATTTTGGCCAAAATTCATACTGCTACATTTCTTTGGTAAAAATAACCCAAATAAGTGTATATTATTTGGTCTTTGTGAAAGTTATAGAGTCCACAAACTATGGTGCCAATCTCTGAAAATTGATCATACCTGATGTACTGACGGCCTCATTTCATTTCTTGAAACCCTAACAAGCCAGGAAAGTACAAATACCCCTCAAACGACCCATTTTAAGAAAAGTAGACACTCCAAGGTATTTAGTAAGAGGCATGGTGAGTTTTTTTAAATTGTAATTTTTTTCCCACAATTCTTTGCAAAATCAAGATTTTTTTCTTTTCTTTTTTTTTTCACAAAATTGTTATATTAGCAGGTTATTTCTCACACACAGCATATGCATAGCACAAATGACACCCCAAAACACATACTACTACTCCTCCTGACCAAGGCGATACCACATGTGTGAGACTTTTACACAGCGTGGCCACATACAGGGGTGCAACATGCAGGGAGCACCGTCAGGCGTTCTTGGAGTATAAATTACACATATAATTTCTTGACTACCTCTTACATTTTTGAAGGCCCTGGAGCACCAGGACAATGGAAACACCCCAAAAATGACCCTATTTTGGAAAGAAAACAACCCAACGTATAATCTATGAGGCATAATGAGTCTTTTGAACATGTCATTTTTTTCTACAAGTTTCTGGAAAATGTGTAAAGAAAATGAAAACACATTTTGTTTTACACAAAGTTGTCCATTTATACAATATTTCTAACACATAGCATGTACGTACCAAAAATTACACCCCAAAATAGATTCTCCTACTCCTCCTGAATACAGCAAAACCACATGTGGGAGACTTTTACACAGCCTGGCCACATAGAGAGGCCCAACATGCAGGGAGCGCCATCAGGCGTTCTAGGGGCATAAATGTCAAATCTAATTTGACTACCTATTACACTTTTGTGTGGCACTCTAGTGGCATGGATGAGAACTGATGTGGCATGGATGAGCATGAATGGGGATGGATGAGCCGTGGATGGGGATGGCTGAGTATGGATGGGATGACTGAGCATGAATGAGTATGGCTGAGTACGACCGTGTACGGCTGAGTACGGCTGGGTACGGCTGAGTACAGCTGGATACGGTTGGGTATGGCTGAGTACGGCCAGGTATGGCTGGGTACGGATGGGATGGCTGGGTACGGCTGAGTACGGCTGGGTATTGCTGGGTATGGCTGAGTATGGATGGGGGTGGATGGGATGGCTGAGCATGGATGGATGGATGAGCATTGCTGAGTATGGATGGATGGATGAGCATGGATGAGTATTGCTGATTAGGGATGGATGGCTGAGCATGGATGAGTATGGATGGATGGATATTGCTGTGCATGGATGGATGGCTGAGCATGGATGGATGGATGAGTATTGTTGAGTATGGATGGATGGATGAGCATGGATGGATGGATGAGTATTGCTGAGTATGGATGGATGGCTGAGCATGGATGGATGGATGAGTATTGCTGAGTATGGATGGATGGCTGAGCATGGATGAGTATTGCTGAGTATGGATGGCTGGCTGAGTATGGATGGCTGGCTGAACATGGATGGATGGATGGCTGGCTGAGCATGGATGGCTGGCTGAGCATGGATGAGTATTGCTGACTATGGATGGCTGGCTGAGTATGGATGGCTGGCTGAACATGGATGGATGGATGGCTGGCTGAGCATGGATGGCTGGCTGAGAATGGATGGATGGATGGCTGACTGAGCATGGATGAATGGATGGCTGAGTATGGATGGATGGATGGCTGGCTGAATATGGGTAGCTGGCTGAGTATAGATGGCTGGCTGAGTATGGATGGCTGGCTGAGTATGGATGGATGGATGGCTGACTGAATGGCTGGAATGGGCACAAATCAGCGCTGTGGGCACTATACATCCAGCCCACAGCTCTCTGATCTGTACGGAGAGGGGAGAGAAGAACTGGACATGATGCCGGTTTGTTTATTTCATTTGACGGTGTGATTACGTGGTAAACGGCTGCTGATCTCGTGTTCCCGGGTGCGCACCCCAGGGGTGCGCGCGGGAGCAAGATTCTGGGAGGACATCAATGTACGCCCTCCCAGAGTTATCGAGCTACGCTGTAGCCGTCATTCGGCTATAGTGCAGTCATTAAGTAGTTAATAATTCAAACATATTCCGAAACATGTTGGGATCTCTGAACTCATGTAAACTAACCGTCCGCCTACTATGAGACCAACTTCATGATTCAGAACTTAGCTGTACATTGTTGTTAATATGACCGTCGGTTCTTGATTTAAATTTTTATTTACAATATGTAATGTATATGATTGTAAACTAATAAACTTTGTAATACTTTTTTACACATGTTTTATACTCTTTTATCTGGTTTCATCCCTTGCCCATAAAATCCCTGGTGCAACCCCATTTTTCTTTTCCTATCTAAGCTGGAATGCAGATTTTTTTTTTTTTATGTTTTAACACATTGTGCAGTCCTATACCAAGGTTACACATGATGATTTCATAAGTATAATCATACTTAAGGATAAAAACAGTATGAGGGCCCTGCAATATCTGTGATATGATGCTACATGCAAATAGCGTGGTTTTCCACTTTTGCTCCAGTTTTCCTCATTCTGCTTTAGAAGTTGGCCCCTTTTATTATTCAACCTCTTTTTAAACTGTTTTGAAAATAGCAATACGAGTAAACTTCAGTGATTTCGTTTGTACTGAGTTTGTATACAAGCCTTAGGGGTGCAAACAAAATTAAATATCTGGACTACAAAATTATGGGATTTCTAGAACTGTGTTTTGTCTTTCATCAATGAAGTGACTCAACCCCACTTTACATTCTGTTACCGATTTCAAAGTCTGGATGCAAATTCCACAGTCTGATTAATCACCAAGTCAAAAAGCCATTTCTTATGATCAGCAGCCGCTCGAGATTTTCATTTAGTTGTCTTAATTTCTGTCTTCTTTGTTTGTGTGTTTAAGATGTATGACAACAGTCTTTCATTGAAATATATCCTATACTTTGCTTTTCTTATGCAATGCCTTATATATGATATGTCATATGAGCTAAGCTTTCATACTCAACATGCCTTCCTTAGATGTATTGCTTTATTCTAGCTTTATATCCCTTAATCAATGCAAATGTTAGTTTTCATTACACTATCAATTATCATTAAGGCAAATCTATCCTACCACATATCCACTGGCATATACCCTGCTCTTGATTAGGTCTTACTAAAGCCACTGCTTATTCCAAATGATGGAATCCAGCCCTCAATGAATAAGAGTGTCCAATTCAAACCAACAAGGGAAGTGGATAGACTTTCTCTAATAAATGTAATTCTAGGTTTGAAGTTTCATAATTTTTTCATTTTCTTTTCCATACTTTCTCGTTATATAACGACTTGCACATGTGAATCTTTGGCAGTCCTGTTGCCAGTATCGGGAACCACCAACATTGGAGGCCTATAGCTATATTAGTCAAGCATCCAGGATGAAACAGGTTACGTTCCGTTTTTGTCATCTGTAAATTTAACCTGAGAGTTTAGGAAGCTTCTCCTCCTCAGTTTAAAAAGAACTAGTCATTTATAGGATTATGCAAGAATTTTGAGTATTCAGTCTTTATCTATAATGACTAAACACATATTGTGGCTGATATACAAAAGGAGCAGAGACTGTTAATTTTGCACAGCATTATGCACTTTAAAAGTAAGTTAGCTTTATGAATAAGGTGAGGTTTTTTCACTTTGACTGCACAATCAGGTACAACAGGAATATAGTGGGGGAATTTTTTATGTATATATTCTACATGATTGGATAATAGCAAAGAAACATAGTTTCACCAGGCTAGGTGAACATTTCTTCACTCACTGAACTTCTGGGACCTCGCCCTATGCTGTTTTGTTCCTAACTAAATTTAGTGTATGTTGTTGCTAGGCTGTAACCAGCCTTAGCTGTTAATTACCTTTTTCTAGACTCTGCCAAAAGCCAACCATAGACGGAGTGATTTTCTTTCCTATAACCATGGGAAGCCATTCCTGCATGGGAGAACACTGTGATTGTTGTTAGCGGCCATAACAGCCGCTAGCAATAATCACATGTAAAATCCGACAGGCTGGTTGTACCCAAGTTGATCAATTGATCAACTTGGGTACATTCAGCCTGCCCGTACATGCTTTGACCCATTTATTGCCAGCCTAAGCTGAGTGGGCTGATTGCTTCACCTAATACTGTGAAGGAGGCTCTCGTAAGCAACGTGGAAAGGACAATCACTGGGTTATGTATATGTATCTGGCTCAACAAGTCCTTGAGATGCTTGTTCAGAAGTATGGTTTGGGATATGATAAATATTTGGGGCACCTTTCCAAAGTGTTCTTTGTCCCCCTAGACCAGGGGTCTTAAACTGGCGACCCTCCAGCTATTGCAAAACTACAGGTCCCATCATGCTTCTGCCTGTGGGAGTCATGCTTGTAACTGTCAGCCTTGCAATTTCTCATGGGACTTGTAGTTTCGCAACAGCTGGAGGGCCCCCAGTTTGAGACCCCTGCTCTAGACTCTGATTGTGGAGGATTTGTAAAGTTGTGGATAGTTTGTAAAGTTTTGGCAGAGCAGCAATAAGCTCCATTACTATTGGTTCCCTACAAGTTTCTTTTAATATATCCTTTATTGCCAAAATGAATTGAAGGTATTTCTTCTCAGCAACAAGCCTGGGCTACCACTTCAGAACTGCCCAAATGATGATGTATAAATAATACTGTACATGGCTAGATGAAAGCTTTAGGTAGTCGTTGTCATATGTTATGTTATATGCATATGTCTCAGTGTAGGAATCAAAAAGACTTTGCTACCTGAAAAAATTGAGGGGTGAGAGAGCAAAATGTGTACAATATTACAAATGATACTGAAAAAATGTAAGGTTTACAGTATAGGATAATTAAACTAAAATGATGCTCTTTACTAAGTGCTTGCTTCAGGTTTGAACAGCTTATCCAAGATCTCAATGCCATTCAAGCCCAAGCACACTTCTCCAGCAATCATCTAAGGCAGCATGCTGGATTCTGTAATATCTAAATAGTTATCAGGTTTTACAACCTTGACTGTAGCTATCAATGAGAAAGACTTATGCGCATTATGAATGAATGGGCTAAAGTCTCATAAAACATAGCGAGCAAAATAGAGAACCTCAGGAGTCCAGCATTAATAATAGATCACACAGATTGGAACATTTTGTCTGATTCCCCATTATTCTTTATTGATAGTGCAGAAATAATACAACTCTGTGGTCCACTACTGCCTGGGAGTTCACCCAATGTAATAAAGAATGCATGTGAAAGTTAAGTGAAAATAGGTTCCCTGAGAGTCTAATCATTTACAGACAACAATTCTTCAGTGTAGGGCTAACTCTAGAAAGCAAAAATATTAAGTAATGCGGCCACCAATTCCAATGCCTGTCGTCCAGATATATAATAAAAACAACTTTATTTTACCGTTATATCAGCTTATAATGGGTTTTGGAAACCCTGATGCAATATTCCTTAACGTCCCACCAGCTGTCTCCTTCAATATTTGAGCTCAGTAGCAGCCTAGAGCCTTGCCATAGATAATTAGTTCTTCCTTGCTGTTTGCAGGCACTTGCTTGTTTCTCAAGGTGACTACAGAATAGAAAATGATAATAATTTTGTTTTCAAAAGGCTTTGCATCCCAGGCTATAGTCATAATGCTCCTATGTTCCCTTCACTGTTATCAGCTCAGTAGATGCAACAATATTTGCAATTTTTTTGCCAGTGTCTAAAAAATAAGCCACAAGGTATGTGGCATAAGAGATTTTTTCCCCTTTTTTTCCTGAGCTGTCCCTCAAGAAGATCATGGAAAAATGTGCTTACTTTGCACACAGGCATACTTCCTTTGCTTGCAGTAGAATACATTAAACATGAATTTTGCTCTCCTGTTCCCTGTCTTATCTAGCTAAGTTCTATTACTGCAGGAGTTATCAATGACCCAGAACAATGTACATTTTTCTCTTCCAGTTTACATTTATAAGAGCATTCATGTGCTAAAACAAAAACATATGGAAATAGGAGTGAAAATCCTGTAGATAAATAAAGCTTTCAATATTTGCTCGGGCATGTTTTACATGCCTGACTGCATCAAATCTGCCACCGTTTCCTTTGGTTGCCAGACAACTTTATTCTAAAATCAAATAAAGAAGGGTTGCTTAAAAAAAAAACTATGAATAGGGAATAAGGTTACAGATGATGCTTCAGCTATGATTCATTTCAGGTGCTGGAAGACGAAGAGGACATTGGTTTTTACTTCGTATGACCTTTTTTCTTTCCTTAAAATTATCTTAACAATGGGAGTAGAATATTATGTTTAACGCTGTATCTTTTTCTTATCAAGCCTCCAGTTAAAAAACTAGGTGAGAGGAATTGCAGCCCTTACATTTCATTGCTGTTTATGGGTCAGTTGACGTACAGAAAGAGGCATATTGAAGCGTGTAGCTACTGCAACCCAAGTTTACATGATGTCTCCTCTGGGACCTTGCCACATTCTGTGCTTCTGTCACAAACAGCATTTTGATTTCTAGGTAACCAACTTAGCAGGCTGGCTTCTGCTCCGGCTCATTCTGAGAACATATTTAACTATTTATAAGTTAGTTTATAATCTGTTTTAAGAGAATGGTCTGGGAAATGTAAGTTATTCATCTTACTGGGAGGTATGGAGAATAATGTGCTACTAAAGAAAAGTAACTCCAACACCGTTGCTGCTCTTTATCTATCTATCTATCTATCTATCTATCTATCTATCTATCTATCTATCTATCTATCTATCTATCTATCCATACATCCATGTAGTGGATTTACTAAAGGCAAACAGGCAGTTCAGCTTTCATTGGAATTTACCCTTAGTTTAGTAAATGAGGTCTGCAGGCCTCCAATATCCAATCATGTGCAATTATAAATATTGCTGTTGTTCTTTTTGCAATTGATTGTCTATGGGGAATTCTCTGGCAAGGTTAACAGCCTATTTGCCTTTGGTAAATCAACCTTACCATCCACAATGATCAACTAAAGAAAAGTAAATCCAAGCCCAATGCTTTGTTTTTCCTATCTATCTATCTATCTATCTATCTATCTATCTATCTATCTATCTATCTATCTATCTATCTATCTATCTATTTATTTATCCACCCAACCATTCATCCTTCCATGCATTTTATTTTTTGAAAACACTTCTTTAGCTTCAGTCCTTTTTAGGAGCATTTAAGGGCTTTTCAGAATGTGTTTTTTTTTTTTTATTGTAACTCTAAATTATAACATGCATTATTTTCTGGGGAGAACAACTTCCAATAAAAAATTCTGCTCAAATTGTCACTGTGCCAGTGCTTTAGGAATGGTAAGTGTTGGTTTTGTGTAATGCATTACATTTCTACAGACCATAGCTAAGTGCCAAAGCTAAGCTCCTCAAGCCCAACATAAGTCTTGAATTTGAGATCAGAGTGCACTTTTGAGTGTTTTTTACTAATTCAACCAAACCACAATACTCCTGTCTTTCAAAGCAGACTTAGGCAACCCTGGATTGCCAGCTGTAGAAATAAAATCAGAGATTTTCTCTGCCGGCTATAAACATGCTGGAGTTTACCGTTCCACCAAAGTTGACACGCCAATGGCTGCTTTAACAATAGAAAATACTGTATATTATAAATTCAACAGCTTTATTTTTATAGGGTTATAATTCAGTATGGAAAGTTTTTTGCATGCCTATTACTAGTCTAGAAAACAATGACTTTGGGAATATAGAATATTTTTAATAGTGTATAGATTTAAGCAACTCTGTACCTTAAAGCTGAATTCCAACTTTATTTTATTATTATTATTATACAGGATTTATATAGCGCCAACAGTTTACGCAGCGCTTTACAATATAAAAGGGAGACAATACAGTTATAATACAATAAAATACAAGAGGATTAAGAGGGCCCTGCTCAGAAGAGCTTACAATCTAATAGGGTGGGGCAGGTAGTACAAAAGGTTGTAACTGTGGGGAATGAGCTTGAAGTGGTAGGAGATTAGTTGGAGACGTGATAGGCTTTCCTGAAGAGATGAGTTTTCAGGGATCGCCTGAAGGTACCAAGAGTAGGGGATAGCCGGATAGATGGAGGTAGCGAGTTCCAGAGGATAGGCGAGGCTCTGGAGAAATCCTGGAGATGAGCATGGGAGGAGGAGATGAGAGAGCTTGAAAGTAGGAGGTCTTGAGAAGAGCGGAGAGGTCGATTTGGGTGATATTTGGAGACAAGATTGGTGATGTAGCTCGGGGCAGAGTTGTGAATGGCTTTGTATGTTGTGGTTAGTATTTTGAATTTAATTCGCTGGGTGATTGGGTGCCAGTGTAGGGATTGGAGGAGAGGGTTGGCAGACACTGAGCGGTTGGTAAGGTGGATAAGTCTGGCAGCAGCATTCATGATAGACTGAAGAGGGGATTGATTTTGATAGAAAAGTCATGGAGGGGGGCACGGGCGGGGGGGAATATTAATAGCTCAATTTTAGAGAGATTTAGTTTAAGGAAGTGGTGCGACATGCATGCTGATATGTCAGTTAATAAGTTAGTAATGCGAGAGGAGACTGAAGGAGTGAGGTGAGGAGTAGACAGATAGATTTGGGTGTCATCAGCGTATAAGTGGTATTGGAAGCCGTGGGCAGTTATTAAGTGACCAAGGGAGGAGGTGTAGATAGAGAAGAGAAGGGGTCCAAGAACAGAGCCTTGGGGGACCCCCACAGAAAGGGGCAATGGAGAGGAGGAGACAGAGTTGTAGGTGACACTGAAGGAGCGCTGTGATAAATAGGCAGAGAACCAGGATAGAGCAGATTCTCGGAGGCCAAGGGAATGTAGTTTATTGTGAAGGAGCGGGTGGTCAACAGTATCAAAGGCCGCAGAGAGGTTAAGTAGTAGGGGTATGGAGTACTGGCTGTTGGTTTTAGCAGTTAGTAAATCGTTAGTGAGTTTTAGTAAGGCAGTTTCAGTGGCGTGCTGCTAACGAAAGCCAGACTGTAAGGGGTCAAGAAGGTTATTTTCACTGAGGTAGGAGCTATGACGGTTGTACACTAAGCGTTCTAGGAGTTTAGAGGTGAATGGGAGCAATGAGATGGGTCTTAAGTTGTTCAGGTTGGTAGGGTCCAGTGAGGGCTTTTTAAGAATGGGAGTGATCTGCGCATGTTTTAGAGGGGAGGGGAAGATGCCACTAGAGAGGGAGAGATTGAAGATGTGGGTGAGGGAGCATAGGATAGAAGAAGAGGGTGACCGTAGTAGTTGTGAGGGAACAGGATCCAAGGGACAATTGGTTAGGTGGGCATCCGAGAAAAGTTTTGTAACCTCTTCAGTAGTAGCCAATTCAAAAGAGGAGAGTGTTGAATGTGCTGCTAGGCAGGGTATGTTGGGTGGGGAAGACGTACGCACAGTGGAGATGTCCTCACGAATTGCATCGATCTTGTCTTTGAAGTGACTGGCAATCTCTTGGGCAGCGAGTGAGTTAGTGGGTAGAGGGGGTGGGGGACGAAGCAGAGAGTTAAAGGTTGAGAAGAGCCAACGGGGACTGGATGACAAGGAATTAATAAGTAGGCTTGTTTGGCAGCATGGAGGCATGAATTGTATTTTAGAAGGGCAGATTTATATAGGGTGAAGTCTTGCAGGCATTTGGTTTTACGCCACAGTCGTTCAAGAGCATGGCAATGTCTCTTGAGATTTCTAGTGTTGTCAGTTTGCCAGGGTTGTAACAGTCGGGGCCTGATTCTGTGTGTGGTTAGAGGAGCAAGTGCATGTAGTGATGATGAGAGTGAACTGTTGTAGACAGAGGTGTCCAGGTCAGGACAGGGGAGAGATTGTCATATAGGTGGTCAGTAGCAGAATAGAGAAGAGAAGGGTTAAAGTGGCGAAGGTTTCTACAAGTAATTGTTTGCTGCTTGGAGGGATGGGTGGTTGGAGGCAAGGATACAGTGAAAGTAATGAGGTTGTGATCAGAGAGAGGAAAGGGGGTGTTGGTGAGGTTGCCAGGGTTGCAGAGATGGGAGAATACAAGGTTAAGGGTATTACCATTGAAGTGAGTAGAAGTATGTGTCCATTGGGTTAGGTCAAAAGATGAGGTTAAGTCGAGAAGTTTAGCTGTAGTTGGGCTGTTAACATTGACAGGAATGTTGAAGTCACCAAGAATAATGGTGGGTATTTCAGAGGAGAGAAAGTAGGGTAGCCAGGCAGAAAAGTCATCAAGAAAGCCCGATACCGGTCCTGGAGGCTGATAAATTGCTGCAATCTTCAGAGAAATGGGAGAAAACAGACAAATACAGTGCATCTCGAAAGAAGAGAGGGATAGAGAGGGAGGGACAGGAAGGACTTGGAAGGTGCTTTGTGGGGATAGAAGGAAGCCAACTCCACCTCCTTTCTGTCTGTTGGGTCTGGGGGAGTGAGTCCAATGGAAACCACCATGAGGGGGCAGCAGGAGAAGCTGAGTCAAAATTTTGAAGCCAGGTTTCTGTTATGGCGAGTATGTTAAAGCCATGAGAGATAAAGAGGTCATGTACAGATGTTAGCTTGTTACAGATGGAGCGGGCGTTCCAAGGGGTGCATGAGATTGTTGGGCTGCTTTGAGGAAGCAGGGGGATAGAAATTAAACTGAGTGGATTGCGGTGGTTGCCAGAGGGGGAGTGGTATTGGATATGTGGCTTGCATTTGGAAAATGGCTGACCAGGATTAGGAGAAATGTCACCTGAGACTAGGAGAAGGAGGAGGGCGAGGAAGGCAAGGTGGGAGTGGGATGTGCATGAGCGCACGTGTCTAGTGGCCTGGTGTTTATGTCAGCATGTGGGTGCAGCAAATGCAGGAGATGATGGGTGCCATAGCAGGGAGAGGGTAGGAGTGAGGGTGATATGTGCATGCTGCAGGGAAGAGAGGAGGGGTAGAGTAAAGATAATTTGAGGATAGAAGACACCAATGTGAGAAGGAAGAGAATAAGGAGCATGTTAGTGGACAGAGAGTGGGAAACTAACTTAATATAAAATAAATGTCAAAAGCTTGTTTGCTTGTTGTCTTGCAGAGTGGAGCAGAGTTCTTGTTGTTGTTCATGCAGCTTTAGTTATCCTGCTTTCGTTAAACTGCGTCGGTGAAACTGCGCATCACTCATGACAGAGCCATGATGTCTGTGCCTTGCCCCTGTCTGCGCCACCCCACAAGCTGCTTTAAATTTATAGGGAGACTAAGCAGGGATGCATTTCTCAGTTGGTCATTACTGGGTCTCATGTGAGACACCTGAATATGGGGAGGAGATGGCCAGTACCAGATCAGCTACAGACACAGGCTAGGGTCGTAAAGCTAATTACCTCTCTTGATCACTCAAGCCATATGGAGTTGAGAATCAATCATCAGTAATATTGCTATTGCAGTGTGTTTGTTATAGAGCTAGCATTAAATATAGAAGTTTAAAGATATGGCAGCAGGAGACAATTACCAAAAATGTTACAGCAAAGTTAGTTCAGTAGAGATGTACAGATGGATAGGAGACAATTACCAAAAATGTTACAGCAAAGTCAGTTCAGTAGAGATGTACAGGTGGATAGGAGATAATTACCTGTAAAAGAGAAGACATGATCAGAATTGATAACTGCGTCGGTGAAACTGCGCATCACTCGTGACAGAGCCACTCAGGACAGAGCCATGATGTCTGCGCCTTGCCCCTGTAGAACTCAAGGGAATGATCAATCCCAGCATAGATCACACCCCTGTACCACGTTGCTCAGTTGTCTACAGATCCCCAGATACTCTGGGTTTAGTTGTGGCATTGTATGATGTGACATTCTGTGTATCCTGATGATGGACTCTGTCCCTTCCACAGTCACTTCCTGCAGCAGCTAGAGTCTGTAACACTCCCCTTTGTATTCTTTCAGACTCTGTGAATGATGTAACTTGCTTCACAGCTCTGATTGTGGGTGGAAATGAATAGATCCAATTAGCATTCACTCCCGCCCAGTCACACCTACAAGAAGAATCCAAACCTACCAAGTCCCACCTCACAGATCACAGCATTATTCAATAAGGAAACCCCTTCATACACAGCCTGTTCTGAAATCTAGCTGTCCTGCTGCTGGGCAGGACTGAATGGATCATAGAATGAAATCATGCTGACCAGTGGGAACAGGGAGAGTCCCACCCCTCAGATCCCACCCTCCCAGAGTCCTGCTCTCTGTAAAGTGATTAATTTACGTATGAAGGAAACATGTTCATAATGACCTCCCATAACCCTTCCTCTGTAGTCTTGCAGTAAGCCATTATTCTGTGGCATGCTGCAAAACAGGTATTGACACAGGAGGAGGCATGACACATTTACACCTTTCACCACCCACATGAAGGCCCAGAAACACTCACAGTAACCTCAGGACCCACCCACATCAACTCCCAGAACTGCTACATGTGACTCCCCTGCACTGAGGCTACAGAGGTTCAGGTATCAGGACTGGAAAAAGAAGGAAACAGGAAGTCAGAGGGCTTTGAAATTCAGCCAGCGGAGGCGTGACATCACAGACTCAGAAACCTGCTTCATACAGCTAAAATAGGTAAGTTACACACAAGCTGTCAGTGGGGTTCTGATTAATTTACATGCACAATGCATCTGTTGTTTTGGGGAAGAAAAGCTGGAGTTCTTCTTTACACAAGGAAAACAAGTAAATACTTACCTGTGCTGCTTGCACCACAGAATACTTCTTTACTAAAAAGAAATCACCTGCAGAAGATAATTCAGAAAATAACATGATCAGCGATGTGCCACTTCTAATGCCCCATACACACAGTCAGACATTGATCGGACATTCCGACAACAAAATCCTAGGATTTTTTCCAACGGATGTTGGCTCAAACTTGTCTTGCATACACACGGTCACACAAAGTTGTCGGAAAATCCGATCGTTCTGAACGCGGTGACCTAAAACACGTACGTCGGGACTATAAACGGGGCAGTAGCCAATAGCTTTCATAGCTTTATTTATTCTGAGCATGCATGGTACTTTGTGCGTCAGATTTGTGTACACACGATCGGAAATTCCGACAACGGATTTTGTTGTCGGAAAATTTTATAGCCTGCTCTCAAACTTTGTGTGTCGGAAAATTCGATGGAAAATGTGTGATGGAGCCTACACACGGTCGGAATTTCCGACAACAAGGTCCTATCACACATTTTCTGTCGGAAAATCCGACCGTGTGTATGGGACATAAGTCCTATATTGTTATGGATGTCAGAAGGTGGATATGATGGTGCATATGGTGCATATGGATGAACTGTACTGCATGTAAAATATGTCTAAAGTGTATTTTATTATATGGAAACTGCAGAAATGTGAATGGACCTAATATCCTCTAAAGGGTAGACAAGGAGTAAAAATATTTACACCTAAGAAACCTAGGAATTTAGCTAACATTTGTTTAAAAAAAATGATTATAGTAAGTAATTATTAAGCTGTATTATTTTCCTGTTGTTTAATATTCAATTAACCCTAAACTGATGCTCACTGAAGTTTACAAGGAAACAAAAATTGTTTATCAATGAAAATGATGTCATTGTCATTGTCTTTTCAATCTTTACAAGTTTTATTCTACAAATAAATATTTATTACAGGTTGCTTCTTTAATACTGTTGCAGAGACTTCCTAATAAGGACACTATTGCCAGAGACACTCCCCAACAGCAGGCAGAACCAAACAATAGCACTAAGCTTAGGGAAAATCTGAGGAAAGCAGAACTATCAATTAGAACTCAGGCTGAGCAACACTACATTTACGATAGGGGCACTGCTGTTTAGGGCAGTGACCATATGCATATATCTTTTTTCCTTGAACTAGAATTGATTTGTAATTCTTCTTCAAGGTACAACTAAACAGAAGCCCTTCGCATTGTTTTAAATATATTATGCCAATTGTAGCTAAAATTTAATTGGTTATTATATGTTACATGTTAAGCAGGACAAAGATGGTGCAAGAAGATTGATTCTCCCATCAACACCCTCAGTGTTGATGGGGGAATCCTTCCCGCTAAGCTATTGTGTTCTCCTGGCAGGGGGGAGTGGGGAGCCGTCCCTTCTGGGAGAACACACTGAGGGTTATTTACCAAAGGCAAATCCACTTTGCACTACAAGTGCACTTAAAAGTGCAGTCACTTTAAATCTGAGGGGTAGATCTGAAATGAGGAAAAGCTCTGCCGATTTTATCATCCAATCATGTGCAAGCTAAAATGCTGTTTTTTATTTTTCTTGCATGTCCCCTTCGGATCTACAGCGACTGCACTTCCAAGTGCACTTGTAGTGCAAAGTGGATTTGCCTTTAGTAAATAACCCCCAATGGTTATTGCTAGAGGCTATAGCCACTGGCAATAATCACATGCCAAAAATCCAACATTCTGGGTGTACCCAAGTTCATCAATAGATCAACTTGGATATATTCAGCCGGCCCATAGATGGTTTGATTCGAGCCACCTATGGTCGGCTTTACTGAAATCTCCAATTTAATTTTAAAAGCCTCATCATGTGGCTACTTTGTGCACATAAGTAAATTATTTGGTTTGTCTTGTATATATCCCTAAAAATGCTTGTATTAGTTCATTTATAGAAAATTCTATTTCAGGTATTGGGCATATGTTTTGAGCTTGGCACCACTATTTGGAGTCTTCTTGGTTGCAGATCAATGAGGGGAATAGATGGATTGTTTTCTGTGTATGATCTTTTCTGTCAATCCTATGTCATGAAAAGAGCAGTAGCTAGAAATAGTTAATCTATTGTGACAAGAATTGCATTTTCTAAATGCTCTAATAAAAGATGGATGCAGCAATCTTTGTTCTTGGAGACGACGAGGATGATTAGCTGCAATCAAATTATTGATTGCTGATTTATGGCTAGAGAGCACGGCTTTCAGCTAAACGTGTTAGTTTGTCACCTAGGTAGTATGAATTGAACACATAAATCCTAGCAATGAGAAATGGGAGGGACTCCCCTCCAATTAGTCTTAAATTGCATGTTAGCAGCCAGGATATCAGTGTTATTAAGGTGTTGGAACCTGCTAAGCAATACTGAATGAAGACTGTGTATTTTACATGCTATACCTCCAATGGGCTAGTTAAATGCCATAAGCCCCATCAGCACAGGAATAAATGTGGAATCCAAAGGTCATATACACTAAAAATGATTACATTTATACTAAAGATCATTTGACACCGTTTCTATATCTTTTCCAATCCAATGAGTTATACCATCTGCACAAGAATAGTTATGTAGCATAAAACAGAATAATATTATAAAATCAAAACATATGTTCCTGATCCTGAAGACCTGAATTTAAAGGAAGGACGCCCTTGTAAAATACTAACAACAGCAAAAACATTTTTTGCCTTGTAAAGTTGTGTATATAGGTCAGTAATTAGTTATATTTGGCAAAGTTGCAAATAAATACCTGATACAAAAGTGTGTCCATTCACACTTAACATTTTGTTGCAGTGCACTAATGAACACTCATTAAGGCTTGTTGTGTCATGCATTAACACACATTGCATTAAGGAAGCCCATAGCAGCTGCATTTCTCATTAGTAGTGTAGCGCCCCCCTGGGTTGGTATCGCCAGAGGCAGGGGGCTTACATTCACCCCAGGGCTAAGTCCATGGCTATAATGGGAAGTTAGAACAGAATTTAGGCGCCAGTCACTTTAAGTATTTTTCAATGCTTTAATGAGAGCTTGAGAAAAGTAGTAGGAGAGAGATTTAGGGGAGGTTTCAGATACCCTTTTTGCAGATTACTTACAGACTTTTTGAATCCAAAGGCAAAACAGCTTTCTTTCAAAAGATCTTGGATACCTGGATAGGTCTCTCACACAGACCTAGCAGCCGGTAGAATGTCTGGACAAGCCTCTCTCACAGACTTAGCAGCTAGTAGAATGTCTGGACAAGCCTCTCTCACAGACTTAGCAGCTAGTAGAACTCCTGGACGAGCCTCTCTCACAGACTTAGCAGCCAGTAGAACTCTTGAATAAGTCTCTCTCACAGACTTAGCAACCAGGAGCTAGTTACCTTGTTTAGATTGTAGAACAGCTTGAAAGTACCAGAACTTTCAGCCGACCCAGCGATACTGCAAACAGAAGTAGATAGATCGAGCGGAGACACAGCTCGCAAACACAGCGGGGAGACATTGCAGGATCCTGGAGACAAGGTAAGTAACTTTGCCTGGATCCTGCGATGCGATCCCAAGTGTGGATCGGGGTTACCACTTTTGGTACTGAAAATTCACCCCAAGCCACACTCAGGAATACCGCTAGGGGGGTTAATTGGGAACAAACCCTTGAAACATTTGAACATGGAGGAAAAATGGGAGTGCTTTAGGAGCAAAATAAATAAAAGTATCACAAATGCATTCCGAGGGGTAATAAATATAGAAGAACAAAGGTTAAACCTGGGTGGCTGAATCAAAATGTAAAATGTCATATTAAGGATAAAAAAATGACCTTTAAACAGTGGTCACTGTCAGCATTCCAACACTGCAAGGAATGCAATAAGTGTAAGAATGCAATTAGGGCAGCTAAAAAAACTATGAAAGACCCATAGCGTAGGAGAGTAAAAAAAAACAAAGAAATGTTTAAATATATTAACAGTAAACAGGCGAGATCATAAGCCATAGGCCCCTTAAAGGATAAAGAAGGGAAGATTACAGATGACAAGGTGAAGGCAGCTGTGCTAAATGCTTTTTTCTCCTCAGTATTCACACAGGAAGAGGGGTATAACAACCACGACTGTATTGTTAGTAACACATCACAGGATCTACCCTTGTGGCTAACAGAGGCCAGAGTGCGGAAAGGATTAGAGAAGAGCAACATAAATAAATCACCAGGACAAGATGGCTTACACCCAAGCGTCCTTAAGGAACTCAGTCAGGTTATAGCCAGACCGCTTTTCCTAATCTTTTTGGACAGCATACTGACAGGATTTTTACCAGCTGATTGGCGAAAAGTCCACATGGTACCAATATTCAAAAAAGAGGGCAGAGATACATTCCTGAAAACAATAGGCCTGTCAGTCTAACATCTGTAGTATGTAAATTATTTGAGGGGATGATAAGAGACCACATCCAAGAATTTTCTGATGAAAGTAGTATAATTAGCAGTAATCAGCACGGGTTTACGAAAGGTTGCTCTTGCCAAACCAACCTATCAACATTCTACGAGGAAGTGGGCTGCCATCTGGACAAAGGTAGGCCGGTAGATGTGGTGTATCTGTATTTTGCAAAAGCATTTGATACAGTCTCCCACAAACGCTTAATCTACAAACTGAGGTTGGTAGGTATAGACCATAGGGTTTGTTCTTGGATAGAAAACTGGCTGTGGGAGTGAGTCCAAAGGGTGGTGATAAATAACGTGTACTCAAAATGGTCTAGAGTGGTTAATGGGGTACCCCAAGGCTCTGTCGAGGGACCAATTCTGTTTAACTTATTTATAAATGATATAAAGGATGGGATAAATAGTTTGATCTCAGTATTTGCTGACAATACAAAAATATGTAAGGCAATAACATCACAGCAGGACATTAAAACTTTACACGAGGACCTGAATAAATTAATGGAGTGGGCTACTAGATGGCAAATGAAGTTTAGTATTGCTCAATGTAAGATAATGCACTTGGGGGTAAAAATATAAATGCAAGTTACTCATTGAGGGGAGAACCCCTAGGGGATTCCAGGAGGGAGAAGGATCTAGCGGTCCTAGTAGAAGACAGACTGAGCAATAGCTGCAGCTACCAAAGCTGGCAGAATATTAGTATGCATTAAAAAGAGAATTTACTCCAGGGATAAAAGGATAATCCTGCCACTTTATAAAACTTTGGTTCAGCCGCATCTGGGATATTCCATCCAGTTCTGGTCACCAATCCTCAGAAAGCATATGCTAGAGCTGAAGAGAGTCCAGTGAAGGACAACCAAATTAATATGGGGACTAGAGGACCTCAAATATGAGGAACGACTACACCTGCTAAATTTATTCTAACTAGAGAAGAGATGCTTGAAAGGAGATAAGATAGCAATATACAATTATCTCAACGGTAAGTATGAAACTTTTCAGTCCCAGGGAGTGTAAGAGGACACGGGGCCACATGATGAGACTGGAAGAGAAGCGGTTTAACCTTAAACTGCGTAGGGGTTTTTTCACTGTCAGGGCGGTAAGGATGTGGAACTCTCTTCCACAATCGGTGGTGTCGGCAGGAAGGATGGATCATTTTAAAACACTCTTGGACGTGCATCTTAGCGAAAACAATATACGGGGGTATGGTTAATTATTTTCTACAGACACACCAACATAGGTTGAACTGGATGGACTATTATATCAACCTTACCAACTATGTGACTATGTAAGAAGACACCTAGAAATAGATAGAGAGGGCAGAGCCTATCTGTTGAGTTTTTCATCTAGGTATTGCTCTATTGCACCAGTCCAACTCTCCCTATCCTGTCAGGAATCTGATTATCTGAAAATGGAGACTTTTAAAGTAGGAGAGCTGCGTGAGAATAGTAAGTAAAAGACACATCAAAAGGGTTGTGATTAAAATGTTGTGCTGGATGTAATGAGGTCTTTATGATTATTTTTTACTGACAGCTGGGTAACCCATTGTTCTGTTTCAGCATCTGTCATCTGTAAAACAAAAACAAGAAAAAAAACAAAACAGTTTATTGGAAATGGGCATATATTTATATAGATAAAAATAATACTTTAGAAAAAAAAAGGGTGACCCTCTTAAGAACTAATGATAAAGGGCACTTTTCAAAAGTGTTTATTATCTTAGATTAACATGTCCAAGTTCCACCAGCACATGAGTCATACTTTGCTATAAAATAATAAAAAAATAAAACAAGCGACTGTAATGTAAAGAACAGAAACACAGACCAATCCTTTCCTTTTTTAGCTTACAAACAAACTTTTGAAGGAGACTAAATAAGCATTTTTGTGGATATGTTCATGGTATGTTCTTTTGAACCAAGTTGAAAGAAAAAGACAATATAATTTAGGGTATGTATGTGTAAAAAAAAAAAAAATTGCCTTTATCAATAAAGCAGTACAAGGAACAATAATTATTGTTAGAGAGCAGTAATTCATGATATCCAATCCCAATCAGATTTTAGTTTTGGATGTAGTATATCCTATTGATCATTGTTCCTTATAAGTATTTAAATTATCATTCATGCCCAAAGGGAAATGTTCAAGCTTTGCTTGCTGTCATGTGGCAAATTGAGACACATTGGAATGTTGTCTCTATTTAACCTTTCCATTGTCAACTGTAGATAACTGTAGACAGCCTCCTGTGGAAATGAGCAGATTTGACCATCTGCCACTGGGCACAATGGATAATTTAAAAGCCTTTTCAGGCAAAATGGAACAAACCAGATAATGAATACTATTTATAAAGTTTCACTTCCCTGCCCTATAAAGTGAAATTCAATAAAAGGCAGAGTTTTATCTTAAAGTAAACCTGTACATTGCCCATGCAAGGCAAACCAACTGGTTAATGTAATTGCTGCCTCCCCAGCCGCACATATTATATTTTTTTCGCTCCCCTGCCATTGCAGCTGGTAGCCAAGTTGCGTCTTGAAACTTACACAGGGCCAAGGATTCTCTACCTTTTTCAGGGTGACAACACTTGGTGCCTGATTGACCAATCATCAAGCTCCAGTGCTGTCACGTAGAAGTGAGTCACTTTTTTCCCATATCCGAATGTAATGAGTATTTCTCCTTATTCTCAGTGACCAAATGAATTGGTGGGTGAGCAAAATAAAGATATGTGCAGCAGTTAAGTGATCCTGTTTTACCCTGCATGGGAAAAGCACAAGTTCACATACAGATGGAAGACAGGAGAGATCAATACAGTAAGTATCTGAGGAGGACCAGGCTTGGGAGATTTGGGGGGCATTTGCCCCTCAGGCCAGTACAAATAATATATGTTGAGCTGGTGGCCCCCTAACAGCTTTATAATCCATTCATCAATCAGATCGGGACCTAGAGTCAGTGGCATATGGTAAGCATTGTTCAGCTACCTACTCCCTATTCAGACCTGGGATTACAGGATCTGCCAGAGGGAAGGCTTCCATCACCAGTCTCCTCTGCATCTCAATAAATGGCAATAGCTAATGCAGGAAGGTAGGAAAGTGTTAAGGTATGTCACAATAGTTCATGTCTTTTAGGAACAAGCACCTTTCCATTATGCCCAACAATGCCACACTTTATTTGAAGCACAAAATCTGTCCCTAATATGAAATTGGTTCCAAGTCCTCCCCTGGTAAATACAGAGAGGCTATCATTATTAAGATTCTAAACTACAATTAGTTATGCAATCCCTAGCTCAACCCTGAGTAAGCACATCAGTATTTTAGATTAGTGAGCACTATGCATTATTTTTCTTATGGTCTCCCTTGTAATTTGAATTTTGATGCTGAATTTAGATATTTTTATTCCCTGATCTGATAGTTGGAGACATAATGTCAGGAACTGGTGTGACCAGAACCGTGTGATCTGCGACAGAGGACACCCAAACGTATATAAGTGAAAATATATATTAATTTATTAAGGAAAGTGAGTAATAAATAACAACCAACTCCAATATGACACAGTGCAATAACCAACCACAGACAGAGACCTACAAATAACAATAGACAGATAAATGCAATAAATGGGAAATACCAGGTTCATAAACAATAGCCAGGCCAGGGTCATACACAGCAGATCAGCAGGGAATGTTCCAGAGACGTAAACATAAGCCAGGCCAAGGTCATACACAGGGAAGTCAGTAGATGGGGTATGGAACACAGGACAGGGAGAGGATGGATGGGTCAGACTGCAGGCAGGGACCCAAGGTAACAGGTGGGACAGGATAGGGTCCCAGACAGGGAGACAGGGACAGGATCAGGGCTCAGGGCTCAAGGATCAGGGCTCAAGGATCAGGGCTCAAGGATCAGGGCTCAAGGATCAGGGCTCAAGGATCAGGATCAGATAGCTAGCAGGTCAGGAGGCAATGACGAAATCAAGGCAAACATGTGAATGTTTGCCAGGTATTTATAGGCCTGTGATTGGCCTCAAGTGACACCTGATTGTAGGAGGTACTGTCTGCTCCACACTGCCAGGATCCATCCGCTGGTGGACGCCAGTACTGCGGCCCAAAGATGATATACTATTAACAGGGAAAAGCTCTCCTGACAGTTCCAAACTGCCAGGAGACACCTGCTGGTGGACCTCAGTACTGCATGCGAAATAACAGGTCTTACCAGCGGATGGAACATTTCCTGACAGTACCCCCCCTCAAAGGAGCGGCCTCCGGACGCTCCAATTGGTTGTAATTGTCCATAGTCTATGGTATTAAGCAGAACAACAGATGGTGGCACAACAGGCAGAACAGGTGGTGGCACAACAGGCATGGGCACTTCAAGCTGGGCAGCGGGCTCATCAAGCTGGAGGGCAGTCACCGAGACATCAGGCTGGAGGGCAGACACCGGGACATCAGGCTGGGCGGCAGCAGGCACCCAGACATCGAGCTGGGCAGCAGCAGGCACCGGGTCATCGAGCTGGGCAGCAGGCTCCGGGTCATCGAGCTGGGCAGCAGGCTCCGGGTCATCGAGCTGGGCAGCAGGTTCCGGGTCATCGAGCTGGGCAGCAGGCTCCGGGTCATCGAGCTGGGCAGCAGGCTCCGGGTCATCGAGCTGGGCAGCAGGCTCCGGGTCATCGAGCTGGGCAGCAGGCTCCGGGTCATCGAGCTGGGCAGCAGGCTCCGGGTCATCGAGCTGGGCAGCAGGCTCCGGGTCATCGAGCTGGGCAGCAGGCTCCGGGTCATCGAGCTGGGCAGCAGGCTCCGGGTCATCGAGCTGGGCAGCAGGCTCCGGGTCATCAGGCTGGGCAGCAGGCTCCGGGTCATCAGGCTGGGCAGCAGGCTCCGGGTCATCGGGCTGGGCAGCAGGCTCCGGGTCATCGGGCTGGGCAGCAGGCTCTGGAACATTGGGCCGAACAGCGAGCACCGTAAGGGCAGGCCGGATTACAGGCACCAGCTCAGCAAGCTGGATAACGGACCCCGGCCCAGTGGGCTGGGTAACAGGCCCTGACTCAGCGAGCTGGACACCGGGCACCGGTTCGGCAAGCCGGATAACGGATACTGGCTTGACAGGCAAAGTGATGGACTTCGGTTTAGCAGACTGGGTAATGGGCACCAGTTCAGCAGACCGGGTAACGGGCACCGATTCAACAGACTGGGTAACAGGCACCGATTCAGCAGGCCGAGACACGGGCACCGAAACTTCAGGCTGAGACACGGGCACCGAAACCTCAGGCTGGGATACCAACATCACGACATCAGGCTGGAAGACAGATACCAGGATATCAGGCTGGAGGATGGACACATCAAACCGGAATGCAGGCTCATCAGGCTGAACAGTGGGCACATCAGGCAGAACAGCAGGTACATCGGACTGGTCAATAGTCGCTGGAGCGTCAGACTGGAACATGGACACTGGGGTTTCGGGCTGGAAGGCAGGCATACCAGACTGGAAGGTGGGCACACCAGACTGGAAGGTGGGCACACCAGACTGGAAGGTGGGCACACCAGACTGGAAGGTTGGAACGTCAGACTGGAAAGCTGGAACGTCAGACTGGAAAGCTGGAACGTCAGACTGGAAAGCTGGAACGTCAGACTGGAAAGCTGGAACGTCAGACTGGAAAGCTGGAACGTCAGACTGGAAAGCTGGAACGTCAGACTGGAAGGCTGGAACGTCAGACTGGAAGGCTGGAACGTCAGACTGCAAAGCTGGAACGTCAGACTGCAAAGCTGGAACGTCAGACTGCAAAGCTGGAACGTCAGACTGCAAAGCTGGAACGTCAGACTGCAAAGCTGGAACGTCAGACTGCAAAGCTGGAACACCAGACTGCAAAGCTGGAACACCAGACTGCAAAGCTGGAACATCAGACTGGAAGGCTGGAACATCAGACTGCAAAGCTGGAACATCAGACTGCAAAGCTGGAACATCAGACTGCAAAGCTGGAACATCAGACTGCAAAGCTGGAACATCAGACTGCAAAGCTGGAACATCAGACTGCAAAGCTGGAACATCAGACTGGAAATTGGGAGCAGGTTGGGTTACTGGCAGGATTGTATGAGTAGGGAAGAACTTCCGTTTCTTCTTTGGCTTAACTGCTGGAGATCTGTAGGTGGCTGTAGGACTGTAGACAGGAGGTGAGGCATACTGAAAGGAAGGGCTGGGATATGGCAAGGAAGGGGGAACAGCAGCCAGAGGGAGTTCTTGTGGGAAAGTTGCAGGTATTAGAGAAGAGGCAGGTGGGTTAAAGGCAGGATAGGTACAGGAAGGAGAAACAGGGCATTGATACTTGGTGGGGAGCAGGGTATATTGGGCTGTAGCTGAGGTTGCCATGAGCGATGGGGGAATAGATTCTTGGGAAGGCAGGTGATTAATGGCAGGGCTGGGTTGTTGTGGCTTGGCTAAATTAAAGAGATCTGACCATGCCTGTAGCACAGGATGAACAAACATTGATTTACACACAGCCTGACTAACCAGAGATTGCACTGAATGGATGCAATCAGACAACACCTGCGGGGAACAAGAGGCATAATGTTCCTTGAAAAAGGCTGGGTCATCCTCTAATAACCACACCAGAGACTCAACCTGATCAAAACTGAAGGGGGGAGAAAAATCATCCCTGCCCTCTGGAGTACTGGACAAGGCTAGCTCTGCACACAGCTGGATCAGAGGCTGAACATTTTCAAATAGCAATCTACCCTGATCAACCAGAGAATGGGCCAGATGGATACACTCCAGGAGCTGATCCCTGGCCCACTCTTTCAATACCAGACGACAGTAATTGTTATCCTCCAACACCAGTGAGGCAAGGAGAACAACTGTTTCTGATTGCATTTTCATAGCACTACAATGGTTCCTTTGCGCAGTCACTTCTGGTCAGAGATGGCCTTGATTTACTGTCAGGAACTGGTGTGACCAGAACCGTGTGATCTGCGACAGAGGACACCCAAACGTATATAAGTGAAAATATATATTAATTTATTAAGGAAAGTGAGTAATAAATAACAACCAACTCCAATATGACACAGTGCAATAACCAACCACAGACAGAGACCTACAAATAACAATAGACAGATAAATGCAATAAATGGGAAATACCAGGTTCATAAACAATAGCCAGGCCAGGGTCATACACAGCAGATCAGCAGGGAATGTTCCAGAGACGTAAACATAAGCCAGGCCAAGGTCATACACAGGGAAGTCAGTAGATGGGGTATGGAACACAGGACAGGGAGAGGATGGATGGGTCAGACTGCAGGCAGGGACCCAAGGTAACAGGTGGGACAGGATAGGGTCCCAGACAGGGAGACAGGGACAGGATCAGGGCTCAGGGCTCAAGGATCAGGGCTCAAGGATCAGGGCTCAAGGATCAGGGCTCAAGGATCAGGGCTCAAGGATCAGGGCTCAAGGATCAGGATCAGATAGCTAGCAGGTCAGGAGGCAATGACGAAATCAAGGCAAACATGTGAATGTTTGCCAGGTATTTATAGGCCTGTGATTGGCCTCAAGTGACACCTGATTGTAGGAGGTACTGTCTGCTCCACACTGCCAGGATCCATCCGCTGGTGGACGCCAGTACTGCGGCCCAAAGATGATATACTATTAACAGGGAAAAGCTCTCCTGACAGTTCCAAACTGCCAGGAGACACCTGCTGGTGGACCTCAGTACTGCATGCGAAATAACAGGTCTTACCAGCGGATGGAACATTTCCTGACACATAACTAATCAGAGAAAAGAGTTGTGTTCGGAGGAATTTTTTGGATAAGTCGCAGTACACCCCACTCCATCATTAGATACCTGTAAACAGATAAACTTTTTTATTCTCATTATAACTGCACATACCCTAAGGCCATCACTTGCATGCATACCGCGTAAATGTACTAGCACGATACAAAACCAATAAAGCAGTTTATTAGGGAATTTACAGGGTGTTGGGAAATGTTGCTTTCCTCTTGTTAATAATGAATTATAGGCTTCCAGTTCCGTAACATCTCTGTTGTTTATCAGCCTCATTTTTTATTGTGTTATTCATAAGCTTATATCCAGCAGAGATAATCACTTGTATCAGTGGCTAAAGACACTATAATAAACAGCACAATTTAACTGAGTATAGAAATCCCTGGATTGACCCTCAACAGCCTGCTTCAGAGTTATACACTGCTGCTCATGGACACATCCTTGTACACAGGAATTAACCTTCACAAATGATACAGAAGCCCATTCACAAATGTATTGTTTCTTCCCACATTGCATAAGAATTTAATGCAATGTTTTTCACATACTACACAAATTTTGAGCATAACGCTAAATGGCCAGAGCTCATTATTTATATAATATTGTAATATGCAATGGGGGTTGTCTACATATAGAAGAATGAGGCCATAGGTTACTTTTTAAGCACCCATATTTCCCTGGTGCCAAAGATTCTGCCCATTGGTACATTCTGTGCAGTCCTCGGGACCTATGCAAACTACCCTATGGTAATCTATATTTCCCTAATGCCCTGTTTCATGTAATGTGTTAACAGTCTATGTATCCTTAAGCTTGCTACCAGTCTTTTATAGCATGTTTGCAGTTTCTACTCATCTCCTGCAGCCCGTCTACAGTCTCTGCCCATCTCCTGTAGCATGCCTGTAGCCTTTGACCATCTTCTGCTGCATGTTTGCAGTCTCTGACAGCTTCAATTAATATTATATATGGCCCTTTAGTGATGTCAAGGGGTCACACACACTTAATGCTTACTATCTCAAGAAAGTTGACCACCACTGGCACATTTCATAGATAGGGATGCAGAGTAGGATGTGTCTTTTGTGCCGACCCAGGAGCCCTGTGGGGTTTAGAAGCCCTTATATAGAGGATTTATGAATATGATTTGGATTTCGTTTTAGTATAATTTATGTGCTCTCCTAAAAAAGCCTGAATTGCTGACAGGACAATGTGTTAATATAGTAAGAATGCAGTTTGCCTAAAGAGATATATTCTATCTGAGGAGGTTCTACCCTCGCTCTAGCAGACATTTTTTGCTTCCAATTCACTCACTTTAATGAGGGCAGGGTCTAAGTTTACCTTGGAATTGTATTCGGAAACCTATGTGAGTTATTGTTGGTTTACTGTATGTTTGTCTGTATTCCCACCCATTTTTCTATGTCAGTGTATAATAGAGCCTTCCTAAAATACAAAGTATTTACAGATCATCACTTCCATCACAGCATGTTTAAAAAAAAAATGTTTATTCCATATTTTAGGATAGTAGAAATTGTTCATTTATGCCTCTTGGTCAAGTGTGCATCAAGAACACCTGCTTTATAGAGCTTATACAGCCTATTTTTTTGTTTTAAAAACTTAAAAAACTTAGAGGAATAGAATCTTTTACATTATACATATTCTCTGTAACTGATAAACTTTAAAAAAAAATATATTGTGGAAAAAAAAAAGAACCTTTGTCTGCTTTTTAATCACTGTATATGTATAACTTGGGGGAGACTTCCACTCACTGTCACCAGGACAAGTAGTTTCCAAGAAACCTCTAATGCCATAATTTACAAATATGCACAGTGTGCCCATTTCCAGTGTTGTCTGGGCTAGGCTTTCACTCATTACTCAGACCCCTGCTACCACCACCTCCTCTGCTGCTACTTCTGGGTCCCCCGCCATACTGTTTATTCATTGGACTGCCTCTGATGGTGTAGCACCCATGCATGCACACAGGCATTACATCATTCCCGGTACCAGGAGTGTACACTGCGCGGCGTACAGTTCAGTGTACACAATAGAGGCCAAAGCAAATAGACTGGGTATTATTTTTGTAAGTTTACCTCTGTTTAAATATGTGTAACGTCTGATAGATTTACATTTTCTGTAGCCAAACCAGTTAGGAAATTATATCTGATTTGCTGTTGTAGATTTTTCACTTGGACAATACTGGTTACATAGTTACATAGTTAGTCTGGTTAAAAAAAAGACACAAGTCCATCTAGTTCAACCAATAAACTACTGGTTAACTGTATTGTTTTTCTTTTTTCAGTTTTACTACCAACTTATGACTCACAAATGAAGAAAACACATGTTGTCAAGGGTCAGTTACAAGGCAAAGTCAGGTGACTGTTAGATGAAGGCCCATTTCTCACACCATAAAACGCTGGAGTGTTCAGTCCTTAGGAATTACAAGATTGCTTGATATCTAATGCCCTTGAGAAAGCTTTCTTCAGCTCTCCATGTTTACACAAGTGCTTGTTATGACAGCATCATTTTAATACATAACCCAGTCCGCATTGTCCTTCATTGTACGAATACACCTTATTTTTTATATATGTATTTTATAACAATCTGTCAGCAGTTTATAATAGCATTCCATGAAGCAGAGCAACAGTTATTTAATGGACATTAATCTCTGTATACATTGAGAGCACTTTAACCAGTGTGATATTAAGCACTGTATAAAATGTATGTCAAACATGAGCACTTTGAATTTTTTTATACATTTGTCTAGAATAATGCTGTGTCTAATTGGATGTTGGCGGACGAGGTGCATTCATTTGCTTTCTTCTTCTTCCAGCAGTAATCAGATGTGTCCAATTCTTCTTTCTAATAACGCTTAAACATGGCGACATTTAATTAGAGGAATGGAGATATAACAGACACGCTTCTCAAAAAGGTATTGATGCTCAAAGCACCAGCGTAAGGTATTAAATCAGTTTTCATCCGGTAATATTTAACAAGAAAGAATTATTGCTCCTCCTGGTGATGTTATCTCAGTGTAACCCAGTTAAATTCTCTTTTGTTGCTGCTGCAATATTTGGTACGCTGCCGGAACCTTCCAAATCATCAATTTTCTGACAGTTTTAAGTAGCTACAAATGAAACAGTGAAGGGGGGTAAGTCTCAAACTGCCACCCTGTGTCTCATAGATCAAAAATAAAACTTTCCTATCAAAACAACACTTTTTACATGCAGTGTGCCATTTTCTGTTAAAATAATATTTTGCAATATTACATATGTTATTTCCAATTAAAAAACCACCAGAATACTTTAATTGCAATACTACATTCTTTCTGGCAGTTGGCTGCTTCTTATCCTGTCATATTTAACCTTTAGCACACTCAGGTTGCAGATGATATAAGCCACCTGTACCAGAAGACATGTTCAGGGGATTGCTGTGGTGTCTGTGTCAGACAGAGTGGCTTCACATAAATGAGTTTCTACACTGAGGACTCTCATGTTCCCTACCCCATACTGCTGCAAAAGGTGGCTCTACAAAGCATTGACTTTAGGGGGGTGAATATTTATGCACATTAACTTTTTCTGTTATTTTGTCCTATTTGTTGTTTTCTTCAGTTTGTGGGCATGTTCTGTAAATTAAATGATGCAAATCCTCAAACAATCCATGTTAATTCCAGGTTATGGGGCGACAAAACACAAGAAATGCAAAGGGGGGCGAATACTTTTGCAAGGCACTGTAATTGTAATTTCTTTAATAAAGGTAACAGACATAATGCTATTACTTGGAGCTGGCTCCTAAAACCCCAAGACAGCTTCAGGTCATCCACACCCATATCTCTCACTTATGGTCCCATTTTCAGATCTCCTTTTACTGTTCACACAAATTCTGAAGGGTGATGGGTAACTTGAGATTCACACAGGTTCACACAGGAACTGCCGGAAATATTTCAACTTATTAATGACCGGCCATTATGTTTAGTAATGGAACAGAGTAGATTGAGGTATTTATACTTTATGTCCTCAAAGAAAGGCTTGTGCCTTGCTGCTCCATTAACATTAGGACTGACACAATACCTGAGGGGCACCTGGCACTTTCTTGGTCCTCCCCAGGCTCATATGGCCTTACAAGGGGATCATAAGGTCTCTTGATAAATGAGAAGCCTGCATAGCTATTTGGGGTAGGCTTTATATCAGATAAAAGGAACTAGCTGACCGAGAACTTACCATCACATGTAACTACACTGAATCACACCCACTGTACATGTAAAAAAAGTCAAATTTTACCCCACTTAGCTCCTAATTGGCCAGATGAAGTCTGTTACATGCAACAGTTTAAGCTATAGGAAGTTGGGACTGTTTTGTGAAATAGTTTTTTCATAGAAAAGCATTATTTTCTTTACACAAACACATTGTGGTAGCTCTAGCAGGAAAGTAAATCTGTCATTATGGGGGTTGCCATTGCTTAAAAGTTTAGTTGCTTTCTGTCATGCTAACTGCTGCTTATTCTGTCAATGGCACGTCAATTAAGCAGATCAGGAAATTTGAAGTGAAGCCATTACTTCTTGTCTACATGCAGACCAGTGACTCAGGGAGGTCAGTAATTGCAGCCATTAACTTCCTTTCTGGACAGGTATACTTCTCCCTCCAAAATGTATTGTTTCACCCAAAACTGTCATGGAATTGATGATTGTGGAGGAGGTTTAAGCCCCATACACACAGCCGAGCATCGGACAAAATCAGCTGGTACAGAAGAAACCGGCCAACATTCAGTGTATAGTTCTTTGACCAACAGAAGCCAATCTCACGACCAGCTTCTGTCGAATGAGCAAGCCAGAAAACCAGAAGCCAATCAGCATTTGATCAGTGCTGGCAGCCAATGACCTTAAGCGCTGACCGGTGTGTTATGGCAGGGGGGCTGGGCAGTCCCCCTGTCAGAACACAATAGCACAGCGGGGAGGTCGCTGTACTAACATTGCAGTGTTTTTTTTTCGTTCAGCCCACTGGGTTGAACGAAACAAAAGTTTAACGTGTGTACCAGGCATTAGCGTACCAAATAATGCTGGAGCAACAAAAAGAGACATTACGTGGAAAACACTGATATAACATCACCTAAAAGAGCAATGATCCTTTACTGTTAAATATTACCAGATGAAAGTGGACTTAAAGAGATATTCAGACAAAGTGACAATCTCTGTGTACAGACCTCCTTTCCCAATGCTACTCCTTCTTTTGTGGCCAATACTGAAAATCTACAGTGCTTCTCCTTCTGAAGCAGCATACATACTTTTTCCATATTGATGTGCTAGGGGCAAATGGTAATTTGTTAAGGTTGAGCACAGTCACATGATGGAGAAGGTTACATGGTGACACTGTTTGCAATTTGGTTGTGGCTGAGAAAGAGAGGGCTGGGGAGGAGAGTATAATATGGTGGGGCGGCTTAACACAGACACTGTCACTTTGGCCTGAATGGGTAAGGCGAGAATGTCTCCTTAAACTTGTATTTCTAATACAACTAAACAAAACCTAAAGATTTCTTTAACCCCCCCTCCACAAGCTGTACTGTTCGCATATAGTAAAATCCCTATGAGGAATTTAATGGAAATCTTCTGAACAGGGATAGACAAAACAAGTGGTTTACTAGTATAGTGCATGGGTTAGAACTCACTTATTATGGCTCTCCCCATTAGGGTGATTTCCCCTTTCTTCTAGTCCAGGTGTCAAGCATCAGAACAACAAATGGGTCTCTTCAACGCACAGACAACCCCAAGCTTTAATGGGTGGAATGAAAAATCTTAATGACGATGAATGTACCTCAAAGTTTCAAAGCTTGAATAGGGATATTTTTCAAGCAAACCTCTGGTTTGTCCCTATAGGAAAAAAACAGCAAGTTTAACTCACCCCCAGCAGTATATACAGTACTTTTTTTTTTTTTTTTTTTGCTGCCCTGCTGCTCCTTTGTAATCAGGGTTTGGATCACAAGCACTGAAGCTGATATATATATGATGAATATTTCCTTGTTTGGCTAGATCGAACCTAAATGATAGCATCTATACATACATATACATATGCAGGGCTTTTTTTCAGGGGGAACATGGGGGAACGCAGTTCAGGCACCTCCAACACTGATTGTATGTAATACTAAGGGGTGCTGGGGTGTGCTGGATGGTCTATTGATGATGGCCGCTAGGTGATATTGTCGATGGTGGGGATCTATTTATGCATAGGGGTCTATTGTTGCTGGGGAGGTCTATTGTTGCTGGTGGAGGATCTGTTGTTGTTGGGAAGGGTCTTATATTCCTGGGGGGGTCAGTTGTTGCTGGGAGGGATCTACTGTTGAGAGAGAGGTGTATTGTTGCTGGCTGCTGGAGGGTCTATTGATGCTGGCTGCTGCAAGATCTGTTTTTGCTGCTTGGGGTCTATTGCTGTTGGGGTAGATGTATTGTTGCTTGGGTGGTATTTTTTTGCGTGGGGGGGGGGCATTGTGGTGTGGGGTGATCTGTTTTGCTGCTTTTCTTGTTATAATTAACAAGATCCATACAAATTTCTTAGCACCAGAGAATTATATTTGGTTCTGTATTCTCTAAAAGGGGCAGTACTGGGAGGATGGTAGGGGGTGGATCCAAGGGATGGTGCTTGGAGGTGGGTAGGGGGCAGATACAAAGGGTGACTCAGAAGAGGGGAGTTCCTGAACCTACTCTTTGAGAAAAAGAAGCCCTGTACATATGTCTAAATACATACAGTATCTCACAAAAGTGAGTACACCCCTCACATTTTTGTAAATATTTTATAATATCTTTTCATGTGACAACACTGAAGAAATGAGACTTAGCTACAATGTAAAGTAGTAAGTGTACAGCTTGTATAACAGTGTAAATTGCTATCCCCTCAAAATAACTCAACACACAGCCATTAATGTCTAAACCGCTGGCAACAAAAGTGAGTACACCCCTAAGTGAAAATGTTCAAATTGGGTCCAATTAGCCATTTCCCCTCCATGGCGTCATGTGACTTGTTAGTGTTACAAGGTCTCAGGTGTGAATGAGGAGCAGGTGTGTTAAATTTGGTGTTATCACTCTCTCATACTGGTCACTGGAAGTTCAACCTGGCACCTCATGGCAAATAACTCTCTGAGGATCTGAAAAAAAGAATTGCTGCTCTACATAAAGATGGTCTAGGCTATAAGAAGATTGCCAAGACCCTGAAACTGAGCTGCAGCATGGTGGTCACGACCATACAGCAGTTTAACAGGACAGGTTCCACTTAGAACAGGCCTCGCCATGGTCGACAAAAGAAGTTGAGTGCACATGCTCAGCGTCATATCCAGAGGTTGTCTTTAGGAAATATACATATGAGTGCTGTCAGCATTGCTGCAGAGGTTGAAGGAGTGGGGGGTCAGCCTGTCAGTGCACAGACCATACGCTGCACACTGCATCAAATTGGTCTGCATGGCTGTCGTCCCAGATGGAAGCCTCTTCTAAAGATGATGTACAAGAATACCTGTAAACAGTTTGCTGAAGACAAGCAGACTAAGGACATGGATTACTGGAACCATGTCCTGTGGTCTGATGAGAACAAGATAAACATATTTGGTTTAGATGGTGTCAAGCGTGTGGGGCGGCAACCAGGTGAGGAGTACAAAGTCAAGTGTGTCTTGCATACAGTCAAGCATGGTGGTGGGAGTGTCATGGTCTAAGGGTGCATGAGTGCTGCAGGCACTGGGGAGCTACAGTTCATTGAGGAAGCCATGAATGCTAACATGTACTGTGACATACCGAAGCAGAGCATGATCCCCTCCCTTTGGAGACTGGGCCACAGGTCAGTTTTCCAACATGATAATGACCCCAAAAACACCTCCAAGACAACCACTGCCTTGCTAAAGAAGCTGAGGGTAAAGGTGATGGACTGGCCAAGCATGTCTCCAGACCTAAACACTATTGAGCATCTGTGGGGCATCCTCAAATGGAAGGTGAAGGAGCACAAGGTTTCTAACATCAACCAGCTCCGTGATGTCATCATGGAGGAGTGAAAGAGGACTCCAGTGGCAACCTGTGAAGTTCTGGTGAACTCCATGCCCAAGAGGGTTAAGGCAGTGCTGGAAAATAATGGTGGCCACACAAAATATTGACACTTTTGGCCCAATTTGGACATTTTCACTTAGGGGTGTACTCACTTTTGTTGCCAGCGGTTTAGACGTTAATGGCTGTGTGTTAAGTTATTTTGAGGAGACAGCAATTTTACACTGATATACAAGCTATACACTCACTACTTTACATTGTAGCAAAGTATAATGTCTTCAGTGTTGTCACATGAAAAGATATAATAAAATATTTACAAAAATGTGAGGGGTATACTCACTTTTGTGAGATACTGTATATAAGATATGACTACTATTCTACTAAAAATGGGAAAAACATATGGTTATCAACTATGCAGGGCTCTTTGCGCTCTGCCACCTTCGGTGCCTAATGGTAAATTTGACCTTGTACACTACAATCCTAATTTGTACTTCATATATTCTATTGTGGTTCTGGCTAAAGACTGTCTATTCAAGACAGTTTAGATCTTGTTTAGATAACTGACATAGTAGCTTTTCGTTTCAGGGCTTTACAAAGTTTAGTGTGCATTTACCAGTCCTTGTCCTTAAGGAGAGAAAACAGGTGAAATTTTTAGTTATCCCTCGATAAGTTATGAGTTATCTACTTAGTTTACAGTCTCGTGGCCTCTATTTACCTCCTCAAATGTTGCAGCCACTAGTCATTCCATTTATATTCTAAAGTCACAGAAATACAGTGTCTTAAATTGTTGGTTTCAGCTTGAGCTGACTAATATAGCTACAATGTCAAACAACAGAGTGATATGCTAAGACAAAGGAATGACATTTCAGTCAGGTAACAATCTGCCAACTGTCAATTTAATTTTAATAGCACCCATATTTTAATAGTAAGTAACAGAGTGTTTGTCACTGTTTGATTCCCTTCCCTTTTTTAGCTTCAAAAATTCGGCATGTTTAATCCAGAATACATTTTTTAGTTCTACATGTCTGTCATAATGGAGACATTTGATTAGCAAGGCTGTCACATTTGACACAACATTTACCAAGACTAAGTATTATGCTTTGAAATATATACTTTGTGGGGCGATATATAACTTTATATTTAACAAATTGCTAGTAGAAGTTAAAGGCCAGCCTATTGCTTCTAGTGTCGAATAGTTGCATATTAACATGTTGTAATGTTTAATATTATAATGCTAGAAGTACTTATTTAGGGGAAAACGCTGTGCAAAAGTATAAACTCAAGTGGGTTTGGTCAACTAGAAGTGATGTCCCATGATGTGCATTTTCTAGATATATCTATTTATATCTATTTATCCGCCACTAATCTTTTCTATGTGTGGCAGGGAAAAAACTGTATTTTTGAGGCACATAAACCAGAAGGTAGACAAGCTATAAAATAAGAGCTGAACTATAAAAGTGTTTAGCATGGACATCTTTGAATGCACTTGGTAAAACCTCCACAGTGCAGATATTCACCTGTGACTCCATAAACCTCTCTCCTGCTAATGGTGTAGAATTCTATTTATTAGTTACTGATATTGTATTGACGACCTGCAATTTGTAGTAGCTTGCTGTGTTGTGCTAAAGAGAAACTAAATTCTGGAAGCTGTGCCCACAAGATGATAGGCAGAAGACAAGGGACTGGTCACTAATATTGCCTGTGGTCTCCCTGCAGCTGATCATTCCACCTGTCTCACTTACCATGCCTTTGTCTGCACTGTGTCTATATGTAGAGGTGGCCATCTTGGTTGATGCAAGGCTTTTCTTCCTCATGTCAGAGTCTTCAGCAATTAGAACAGTAAGTATCACAGTAGTGACATAATCAAATCTCCCTCCAAATCTCTTACACACTGCAGATATACAGCTATGGGGCTGTAGGCACAGGAGTGACAAGGCACACCAGAAAGTGCTTTGCATTTTTTCAGAAGAAATTCCAGAAAACAATAGATACTACCTGGGCACAACCAACAGTTCTAAATGTCCCCTAAAGAACCAGGGTGCCCTCAGGTTCTTTTAGAAGTGCCTTGGCAAAATTCCTAAAAATTGCCCAAACTATATACAGCCAGCGGGTGGATCAAGCCTGCCTTTTAGTTACGCAAAGCCATAGGTTTTCATCGTGCACCATTACAACCTTCTAACCGCCGACGTCCTAACAACCAATGACGTCATTGGTTGGTAAGAAGGACATTGGGTGACTGCACATCATCCTTGTTTGGCACTCCCCTGCCCCTCTCTGTAAGCAATGGGGTCAAATTATCCGAGTGAAGGAGAGAAACTGAGGGAGAAAAGAAACATTGGAATATTAGTCAGCACCAGTGTCTAAAGGTTTATTTGCTGTGGAAGTATAAATCTCCTCTAATGTTGGGTGTCCTACATGTGTGGATGTTGCTGCTTTATGTAAAACTATTTGTTTAGTTTTTCACATTTTAGAATGGGGTACTTCGTGATTATACATAATTTGAAAGGGTGCCTTGACTGAAAAAAAGGTTGAGAAATACTGCCCTATAACATGGAAAATCTTCACTTTTTGGGTTCTGGTCCACGTTATTGCCTAAAACCTTGTGTTCCATTGCAGGTGGGAACTGAAGCTTAAACAGTACCCTACTGCCACCTGAAAAGGCAACTATAATTTTTTTTCAGCCATGGTTGGCCTAGGAAGAAGGAAGAGTGTGGGTTAACCTTCTCCTTATTCAGGATTATCAAATTTGTCAGTTGTTCAGACTACCTAACACAATTTCTTTATTCTAGTATGAGAAATTTAAGGTACATTGTTCAGTGCTGTCAAGAGGAGAAAAAAACTAATTGCAAACTGAACAAGATACATACTAAGGACATTGCTAAATGTATGTGCACATCCATGCTCAATATATACTTTATCAATATGTTCTTTTTTTTGTGTGTGTTCCTTGGAGCTTGCATAACTGTGAAGTATTATATGTGAGAGTTTAAATTATTGAGAGGAAATTAAAGTTCAGAATCTCATAAACTGATTTACCTGCAGGATGTATATAAATTACTCCAGTACAATTTCTCATTGAGCTGATGCCTGGATGTAGCAGTTAAAATATAGCTAATCTTTTTTTAACAGTAATTTTCCTCTGCTTTGTGCATATCTGGCCTACGTGTAACCTTTTATTTATGCGATCTGTCTTCTTTACCATTTTAATAACCCTAAAGTGCAATGGCAAGAGACATTTGCGTAGAAACAAGGATTTAAATGTCTTTGTACCAATACTTGCACAGTATGAAACTAGAGTGCTTTATTTTGAGAACACAAAAATGAATGGCTTGTCTAAACAGGCACTATGATCCACTGTCCTTGTTTTGTGTTTTTCGTGTTTCTATTCAGAATGAATAGCACAGAGAATCCTAGCACTCTCAGTCCCTTAAAGAATAACTTCTGCCAAGGTAGAAATCATTAGTCTTCCATGATATCAAGTAACGTCAACACTGAATTTCTTTATTTTCAATGTAAGCTCCAGAAATCCTCGTGTCAAGGCTTAAAAATTTGCATCTGTTTTTGACTTTGAAGTTAGAGCAGGTGTAAAATCTCATGTGAAACATTTTTTGGGTAGTTTTATATAGAGTTCCCCTTAAGTATTCAGTCACAGCATACAGACTTGAAGGACTTTATAGAGTCTAACAACGTTTTTACCTAGCTGTGGGTTTAGTTTTATGCTAAGCATAGATGTCATATTGAAATGGGCACTTTGCTTCATTTGCTTTGGGGCTGCCCTAAGTTCTTGAGGTATCGGTAGAACATTATTGACCTCATAAACAAATTACATGGTACTCACCCCTAAAATGTTTCCTTAACTTGCATCTTAGGCCTCTTTACAATACCAACTGGTGATCAATATACAAATATAGCCACCTACAAATATCTTTTTTTTTTGGCTAAAATAATAAATGCAACACAAAAGATAGCTTAGGTAAAGGATGTTTATTTGGTACACTAAGTGCACTGTCAGAATGCCATTGATGTATAGAGGTTTTCTGTCTGATCGGAAACACCTGGCCGCACCCACCACAGAAATACGCTAACCTGAGCAGTATAGAGCCTTAATTGGCCCTGTACATGTGCCCTAACAAATAAGATGATTTTACTAAGTTTAAAAGAACGTTCAGATCATAGATTATACATTACAAGACTCTCAACATGGTTTGTTTGGTGGAATTATGGAAGTTTCAAAGAATGTTTAGAATGATCATAGATTATACATTACAAGACTCTCAACATGGTTTGTTTGGTGGAAACATTATGGTTATGATGGCTTTTTTCCTCTTCTGTAATCTCAGTACCCTGTTCTCCCTTCCCTGTACTGTACAACTTTCTCATGTTTTTTGCTTCTACGGTTTCTTGTGCATGAAAATTTTTGTAAAATTACATCTTTCAATAAAATGTATTTGATTTACAAAAAAAGGTAGAAGCTGTGTTCAACTACCCATAAATACTTAGGCTTTAATTTAGTAATGTATAGTAGTAGTAGGAGTAGGTAAAGGGTTCTGTGTCCCTACACCAGTAAACTTCTATAGGTGCCTTCCTAATGAGCTGCAAAGGTTGAGAGGATTTCTGAGCAAACCGCTTGAATATTTATATAGAAAGTCACACTCCGAGAATTTGACAGAACAGGCCATTTCGGCCAACTAAACTATGGAGATTATTTATCAATATTTTTACCCATGATTTACACAACTTTCACCAAAGATTTACGTATACTTGCATACATTTAATTTTTTTAAAAATGTGTGACTCTTGGGTACAAGCAATGATAAAAAGACCTCTATGAGTCAATACTTATTTAACCTGGTTGCGATTATCTCCTCTCTGGGTATTGCCCATATTGCATTGTTTGACATTCACCTTTTTGGACAATAGCTACACCACATGGTTTAGGAAAAATGTACGCCAGCATAAATTTTTGAATGTGTTTCCACCTTGCAAACCATAATGAACCTGAGAGATGTAAAAGAGAAGACTGAAACTTAACCTGCTCTGGTAGAGACCACTGTGGACTATAATAGCATTGAGGCAAATAATATCAATGAATCCACAAATATCTTTTTTAAGACCACCAGGCGTATTAGCTTATCCGTCAAACAGTGCATCTAAAAGCAAAATGCAGACACAGGTAAGCCACTCTCCTTATGGTTTATTTATCACCGAAGCCTGGGTTTTGTCTGTTCTCCTTTAAAGTGAATTTCTGATCAAAAGAAAGTCAAATAATGAAAAATCATCATCTACTTTTAAAGCAGTTATGATGGTCCCCATCTACCTGTCATCATTTTTATTTCTCTGCATAACAGGAACAGAAAAATAAAATAAATATTTCAGTTTTGATTTTCAAATATAACTACTTTGCATCTTAGATAGCAACTCCATTTTCTAACCTTGAATTTACTTCCCTATAGAGTCATCTTACCAAAATATGCCTCAATGTTATATGCTTCCTAAGCACCTTTCATCTGGTGTGAAATATAAAGAAGGATTACAAAGGAAATGCAAAATGAAATTGTATTTTCATTAAAAAAAACTTACCGGTATTTAAAATATTGTTGCCATGTTCACCTTCAAGTATTTTATCACATCTTTACTGGTTTGCCATGTTTCCATTAGTGTATTGACTATACAGGTTTGCAAAATAGCAATGGAAATATTTACTTTACTGCAGAAACTATAAATAGTAACTGTTTTAATTAAATTATATCCAAAGCCCCTGATTTTATTATAAATCCCTGGCAGTTTGTTTTTTTTGCTTTTTGTGTCCTATTGATGATACTTGTGGGTAGGGTGCAGCGTGGTGTGCTGGTAGAAAAGAATGCACTCTGAGGCCGAGGTGAATGAAAACAGTATATTGTGAGAGTTCCAACAACATACAACAGGCCACTGGAGTCATTTACAAAGGGGAGCAGAGGATCGTGATCCAGGACCAATGTCGACAGCTTCCACACCAAGGAGCTGAGTAACTGCCTGGCTGGTCCACACCCAAATGGGAGGCTTCCTACAAGGAGAAGACATAGTCCCTACACTTTCCCTACTCCTCAGAAGCCATTTCCTGCCACTTAGCACTGTCCCTGCCAGATGGGGGACCTGTCTCTACACTAACCACTAGCATAAAGTGTGCCAAACCCGGGAGCTGGAATCTTAAATGAACTCTGCATGACCGAAGATGACTACCGAAGCTACGTGGGGCACCAGCGGCCAGTTGATATCTGTCTACCTTTGACCACAGGAAGTCATAGAGGAACTGTGTTCCTCACAACTTCTTTCCCCTTCTGCATTGCCGCTTCAGTGAAGTGCCACCTAAACCTGTCCCAGACCCACAACGGGAAATTAAATTGAAATCTCTCCAAAGTCAGAGAAAACTGACAGCTGACACCACAACAAGTGCACTCATTGGAAGAACATATAGAGAGAGTGAATCTCCTAAGTAACAACACAGAAAACAGTAAAACTCTGACAGAGATTCTGATCTTACCCCATTTTATCTTAAACAAAAGAAAAGTTTTGACTTCATATACTTTAAGATTTCAGCCATATAATTCAAAGTACAACTATTGCACAGCATTATGATGCAGGAGGCAGAGCCTGCCTATATTTAAGAGGAATTAAATCTTCAAAAATACTCATCTTCACCTTCTGGCAATGCGGTGATTACATCCCTTGCCGGCCACTGTCATATTCTCCCTGGCTACTTCCGGGTGTTGGGTTTTCAGCCACTTGATTGGCCGGTGGCGGAAAGATGTCATCCCATGCATGATCACAGGAGTAAGTCATTCCAGCACAGCCCGAATGTGGCAGCAGTGCATGATGAGCTGCGCCTGTGAAGCTCAGCATATATGCAATAGAAGACTGCAAGCAAGTAAGTAAAGCTGGCCATAGATGGTGTGATTTTCTTTTCTTGTAACCCGTGGTAGCTGCTGGCATTAATCGCATGCAGCTAATCCGACATGCTGGGTGTACCCAAGTTGATTGATGGATCGACTTTGGTTTATTCAACCTGCCCATAGATGGCTCGATGGTCCCTGCTGAATCAGCCAAGATCTATGGTCGTCTTAAGTGTTTGTTATTGCAGGAGAGACATAGCATGTCTCTTCAGCAGTAAAGATCTGTCTGCTCACAGTTATTTACTAGTTAGGTTTAGTCCCACTTTAAAGGCAAATCTGGCTAACTCCAAGTCCTTTTATAATTTTTACCTATACACAGAAATAATGTTTTTAAATATTAACTAAAAATGATAACTTAAATGCATTAAGCTGATCCCTTCAAGAGTAAATCTAAACAAAGAAAGGGATATTGTTTCCCTTTAAAATAGCTACATTGGATATCTTCATAAATGGTATAAATTTTACTCATCTGGTTTACTGTTTTAAAAGTATGTATTGCTGTAAAGTGAATACTAGAAAAGTTACAAGCTGATATTGCTTTCATCTTTAAGTCACTGTGTGTAGGAATGCTTTAGAGGTATAATTTTTTATTTTTTTATTATTGCTTTGGGCATTTACTTTACCACACATTCCGCTGTTTCAGTCATTTTCCATGCAGAGTTGTGCATATGGTTTGCATTATCACAGTAATTCTTTTTGTAGTGTACACTAGTATCAATGTTAAAATCAGATCTTCGACCACCAATTAGTCCATGTAATACAGACCTCAGAGAGTGCATTGCGCATTGTGTGACTAGATTAGGCAGCAAGTCCACAAAGAGACCGAAAAACATTTGTCTAAATCCCCAGTCTTAGGCTATCATTACAAAGCACTTTATTTCCTGATATGTGGATTGAGTGAAGGTGCTGCTGGCCTGTTATCAGCAAATATTTGGAACATGACTTTCTTGACTCTCTCCAGCAAATGTAAGGAGTGTCTGATGCCCAAGTGACACAAATGAATGCCATTAGAATGGCTGTGTAAGATGAAAATAACTTTTGTAATCAACTTATCCCAGACAAGCAGCACTCTTTAGGTAATCCTTTTTTTTGAGCATTGATCAAACTTCTAATCTCCCCAATGCAAAAAGGGTGAGACTGTTGAGCAGTAATATATGATGTCAATATAGCCATTAAAGCTGTATAATGTTGGCCTTTTTCATTCCTTGTGCCAGTTTACGTATTGCATTTTATTGTTTTGACAAAAGCCTAATCTCCACTTTGAGCTAAACATAATTTTCGGTAAAGGATAAACTGGTTCATTAATTAACACCTCAACGTTGTCATTCTGCTGTTCAGCCTTTGTAAATCTGCTCATGCTTGGTCAACTGTTTTCAAATCGTTGCAATACTGAAAGGATCTTCTTTTTCTTAATATGTACAATGGATCTGGATGATACAAAAAGTACTGAGTTCACTTTTTATGGTGTGGCCACAAAAAGCAATTTGTGTTTAATTTTACAAAACCTTTTGTGTCAGAAGTGTTGACTGGATGAATCTTAGAGATCCCTGACTATTCTCTTAACAGACCCTGCGCTGAAATGACCAAGATCCCTAATGCTAGTAAAAATGCTGATATAAGAAATGTTTAAATCTGTAAAACATATTCAAAGTTGCATATTTGGCTTTTTCAGCCGTTACCAGTACAGGCAGTCCTCGGGTTACAAACAAGATAGGGTCTGTAGGTTTGTTCTCAAGTTGAATTTGTATGTAAGTCAGAACAAGTACATTTTGTAAGGGAAAGTGAAAGAACTTGTGCGCTACTCTGTGTCTAAAAACAAAATAAATGAAAAATAAAAATATGTTTAAGTGATGTGGCTGCCTAAATCTAACTAAACCAATCACCACTGTTCAAAGAGATAAAGCTGCCATTCCCTTTTGTGTCCCCACATACATAAACCGTATAATCACAATAAATGGAAGGGTGCTAAATCAATATATATATACATAAATAAATATGTATTACACAATCCAGTGCTCTAATAATTATGCATAAAAGAGGCAAATAATATGACAAATAAATGATCAGAAGTAAAAAATATTACTCCTAAGTGATCACCACAAACTAATCCAGTGAAAAGTGTGCAGTGAAGAGTATGCAGCAAATATAAAAAAAAAAAAAAAAAAAAAAACTAAAAATATATAGATGTAAAATACATAAAAGTTCAGTGCAAAATGTGTGTCAAGAAAAGCACAGTTCTAGGTGACAGTGCTGTAAAAGTTCCAAATCAAGTAAAACAGTATAGGTCATGCAGTCCAGTGTATAATCCAGGGAAACAAGTGAAATCCACCATGTGCAATGTTAACCACTTGCCTACAGGACACTTTCACCCCCTTCCTGCCCAGACCAATTTTCAGCTTTCAGTGCTCTCACACTTTGAATGACAATTACTCAGTCATGCAACTCCATACCCCAATGAAATTTGCGTCCTTTTTTCACACAAATAGAGCTTTCTTTTGATGGAATTTAATCACCAGTGGGATTTTTATTTTTTTGTGCTATAAATAAAAAAGACTGAAAATTTTGTGAAAAAATGCCTTTTTCTTTGTTTCTGTCATAAAATTTAGCAAATTAGTAATTTTTCTTTATAATTGTTTGCCAAAATTTATATGGCTATATATCTTCGGTAAAAATAACCCTAATTAGTGTATATTATTTGGTCTTTGTGAAAGTTATAGAGTCTACAAGCTATGGTGCCAATCATTGAAAATTGATCACACCTGATCACACCTGAGCTACTAAAGGCTTATCTCATTTCTTCAGACACTAACAAGCCAGGAAAGTACAAATACCCCCAAAATGACTCTTTTTTGTAAAGTAGACATCCCAAGGTATTTAGCAAGTCGCATGGTGAGTTTTTTGAAGTTGTAATTTTTTCCCACAATTCTTTGCAAAATTAATATTTTATTTTTTACAAAATTGTCATATTAACAGATTATTTCTCTCACACAGCATATGCATGCTTGCAACTACACCCCAAAACATATTCTTCTACTCCTCCTGAGTATGACGATACCACATGTGTGAGACTTTTTCACAGCCTGGCCACATACAGAGGCCCAACATGCAGGGAGCACCATCAGGTGTTCTAGGGACATAAATTACACATATAATTTCATGACGACCTATAACACTTTTGAAGGCCCTGGAGCACCAGGACAATGGAAACGCCCACAAAATGACCCCATTTTGGAAAGCAAACACCCCAACGTATAATCTATGAGGCATAAGGAGTCTTTTGAACAGTTCATTTTTTTCCAGAAGTTTTTGGAAAATATGGAAAAAAAAGGAAAATGCATTTTTTTTACACAAAGTTGTCCATTTATAAGATATTTCCAACACATAGCATGTATATAGCAAAAATGACACCCCAAAATAGATTCTCCTACTACTAATGAGTATGGCGATACCACATGTGTGAGACTTTTACAAAGCCTGGCCACATACAGAGGCTCAACATTCAAATAGCACCTTCAGGCATTCTAGAAACATAAATTACACATCTAATTTCCTGACAACCTATCATTTTTGAAGACCCTTCATATTTGTAACACATAGCATGTACATACCAAGAATTACACTCCAAAATAAATTCTATTGTGGAAAGAGTAAAAAAAAAGTATTACCTGTGGTTTCCACAGTTAATGGAAAAGTTTGGGACTTTGATTGAGGCCATAGACACAGTGGAGATAAAATCCATAAAGGTACACATTTATTAACATAAAAATCATGAGACATGTCAAACAGAAACCACATAGGTGAAAAACATTGTAATAAATGTAAATTTCATGTTTGTTCACACATACTATTGAAAGCATGCATGCAATACAGGTAACTAGGGTACATCCAGGTATAGTAGCCAAGTGCCCCACAGTGGTCTGATTGATCAATGAATACATTCTAATTCGTTCATAATGGTACAAGAGTATATATATATAAATGTAAAACAACACTTGCAAATGAGACAGTGAGACCACAATACATTGCAAAATCCAAAAAAGAAAGAAATTATAGAAAAAAATCATCGGGGTATGGAAAATATCCAAAAATTGCCCAAAAATTGCCCAAATGGATGGTTGGAAGGAGGGGGTTATATCTGCATCCCAAAATAATGCCCGACGCGTTTCGTGTATCTTACACTCATCAGGGGCGGGTGCTGATAATGTATCTATAAAATATAATAAAATAAAATTAATGAAGGATAATGGGAACTATCCAAAAGTAAAAAGGTAGGTATATCCCAAAATACTTACAAGGACTCACTATGGATGAGGTGTAGCAAGTATGAAACCGGGGGCAGCCAGTCCTTGCCGGGAGCTGAGGTGATCGAACAGCGCGCTGGCAGGGCATACACCCGGACCTCCCCAAAATGCCAGGCACCAACAGAAGGTGTATGTAGTGAAACTAGAAGTTGAACCAATGGTAGCCACCAAAAGGGGAAAATCTAAAAAGATATATGGTATCAAGGTATCATAATGTTCATAAAGGTTGAAAGGTGATACATAGTTTGCAGAGTAATGAACAATCGTTAGAAGGTAGCTTACCAGTGTCACTACTTGAAAAGAGGTGGTGAAGTGGACTGCAACATCAAATGTTTAACTGGCGCCTGGGGAGGCCAGATATACCTGCCCCGCACACGTGCACGCTGCCCGCCTGTGGTTTCCACAGAGGAGAGAATTGGTCCAGGCAGCAGGCAGGGATGTGCTTAGCGACAACAATAGTAATTATCTAGCACAAGGATATCGCCAGCACAGCCAAAGCATTTGTCCATAGAAAGTGTCCAGGCAGAGACAGCCAGCACAGCCATTATATTGGTCCTGGTACACTGATACTGCAGACACTCATTATTGTACCACTCTCCAGCCCTTCATAAACATACTGTCTCTTGCTACAGCTAATTATTTCCATAGTCCAGGTAGCAGGCAGAGGTGTGGTCAGTTCATGTGGCAGGCAGAGAGAGGCATGATGGCAGTAAGTCAGCAGCAGGCTGAGGGCCGCAATCAGGTAAGACCTGTGCACAGGGGCACAGGGGTAGAGGCTTCGCCCACTCAAATCTATATGAAGCCTCCGGACTCCAGACCCTAATCTGGAAATTATAAAACCCTTTAGAAAACAAAAAAATGTGTTTTCTCCATCCGGAAAAACATTTCTGGAGCCCCTCACATGTGAGACACCTGTGTACTACAGTAGCAGGGCAATAGATCAGTCCAAGCAATAGGCAAAAGCATAGTCCATAAAACAGGCCAGGGTCAATTCACGTGCAAGCAGTCCAAGCAGTGGGCAGAAGTTTAGTTGATAAAACAGGCCAGGGTCAGTTCACGTGGAAGACAGTAGCATGGTTACTTGAGGAAGCATTTGAAATGGTCAGCACAGATGATGAAAGTGGGGAAATGGTTAAAAATATTGGCTAATATTTTAGGGATGTGTGATTCAGTAGGCCTTTGCATTCACCAATGCAAAGGCCGGGTTCGGAGGGACACTGGGGACAATGTTAGCTGGTATCTCTTCGAAATCCTATTTTTCTGCATACTCAACATCTTTTTTGGCGTCTTCGGCCTGCTTCAGATGTTGGAATGTTGTCCGGGAAGTGGCGCTCATGAAGTCGGCTAACAGCACCAGAGCAAAGGTTTTCTGGGGGGGTCTTTGTTGGTAGATGAGGGGCGTGACAATTTCTTAGATGAATTTTAGGAAGTGGGCAGGGCTTTCCATGAATTTGGCTGTAAATTATGTAGGCATTCTAAATGGGCAAATTAATTAAATAGAATGCTACTTTCTTGTACCAGAAACGGGACCTCCTTATTGACAAAAAGGGCTGAAGCATTTGGTCTTGAAATCCACCCCCCCCAACCCCCATGTAGAGATTGTAATCTTGGACACATGTTGGCTTTTCAGTGGGACCTTGTCTTCTTTGAACCTCAAATGTAGTGTCATCATGGATGGTGGACATCATGTACACATTCCTGTTGTCCTTCCACCTCAAGGCCAGCACTTTGTTGCATCTCAAAGTTTCTCTTTCCCCCTTCACAGTTTTTTATTAACTATGGATTGTGGGAGGCACTTCCTATTCTTTCTGTAGGTTCCGCAGGCCAGGGTTTCTGCGAGGTATAGGTGTTTGAAAAGGGGCAGGCTGGCATAGAAGTTATCCAGGTGTTAGGTTCAACTTTTAAACAAGTTGCTTATAGTTTATATTGCTTTGCCAAATTATTGCTTCATATAGGAATTAAGACACAGAGTCAGGTATGTCTGTATCAAAGTTCTGAGCATCCCAAAAAGGACTGCTCCCTTTACTTCTTTTATAGGCAGTTCCAAAAGCAGTAATCTTATCGGCATTACCAAATGAGGTTAAGGTACAAAGAGTTTCTCATCAGCGAACATGTAATGATTATTCAGCAGTTCCAAATTCCATCTAGATACAGATTGATAGAACAATTGATACGTACACAGGTAAGAAAGGAGCACAAACAACTTAAATAGAACAATTGATACGTACACAGGTAAGAAAGGAGCACAAACAATTTAAATAGAACAATTGATACGTACACAGGTAAGAAAAAACAGAAACAATTAAAGTGGAACTCTAAGTCATTATTTCAACCCTATCAATTTCCCCCTTTGACATCATCCTCTCCTTCCCCCTGGGTCCTCATGAATAAGTTCTAGTCAGTTTTTCCCCAGAGTCCTTTCCCTGACCGCGAGTTGTCAGAGGGGTAGAACCCATCCCCCTAGGTATTACCAACATCTTAAAATTCAAGAAGAGGAGTTTTATAGGAGTAGGGTGATGTCAATACACATTTATCAGTATACCCTGTCTATTCTCCTAATTTTCCTATTTATTTTCCTGTATACACATATATTCGTGATTGTAAGTGATATTAATATTAGAATAATAATTACCATTGGACTTAACAACAAGTGAAAGGTATTGGTTGCTGTAGAAGACATTCCACTAAATATATCCCACCAATGTGGTGCAGTATCCTGTTGTATCTGTGAGGAAAGATGTACTAGTCTACCTTTGTCAATAATAATTTGCTACTTTAGGATCATCTATAGCCCATTCGAAAGTTGTTGTTTCCTCTACTTCAAGTACATTAATACCAGGAGTCCATGCATATATTTGTAAAACAACAATCTTCAACAAAAAATATGTAAGTAGATATTTCATCATGTTGTTTTCTCGGGTTGTTTCTTGCAATGTGATGCGTGTATCCAGGTAGGTTTTCCTTCCAGCTTTACTGAGGTGGCTGTGGTCAAGAGTACTTGGTAAGGACCTTCAAACCTGGGTTCCAATGTCTTTCTGGTGTGTTTCTTCACATATACATAATCCCCTGGTAGCAGAGTATGTGTACCTGTTATTGAATTAGGGTCTGGAAGAGAAGAATACACACTTTTGTGGATCTTAGTTAGACGTTGTTGTAATTGTATCACATATGCAGTCAAACTATCACATTGCAATTGCATACTCTGTGGAAAGTATAAACCCAATCTAGGTGCATTCCCAAAAAGTATCTCATATGGGGATAATCCTGTCTTTCCTGTTGGACTGTTGGAGTGTACCTTATAGAGAACAAAGCCAAAGGCAGACATTCTGGCCAAGGCTTGTTTAACTCTTGCATGGCTTTTTGTATTTTTAACTTTATTGTCCCATTTACTCTCTCCACTGATCCTGAACTCTGTGGGTGGTAAGGGGTGTGAAAACTTTGTTGAACCCCTAACATGGTCATCACATTCTGCATGATTTCTCCTGTAAAGTGTGTCCCCCTATCTGATTCTATGGTTTCAGGAAGACCAAACCTAGGTATTAACTCAGTGATCAGTTTCTTAGCTGTGGCTTTAGCTGTAGCCGATTTTACTGGATAACTTTCGGGCCAACCTGAGAATAAATCGATACACACGAGGGCAAATTCAAAAGGGCCGCTCTTAGGCATTTGTATGTAATCAATTTGCAGTCTCTGGAAGGGGTATTGGGCCCGGACCTGGTGTTTTCGTGGGGTTTTTACTCTCTGTCCTGGGTTATTCAGGAGACAGATTTGGCAGGCTGCACAGTAGTTTCTTGCAGTGCTACTGAATCCAGGGGCGAGCCATCCTTGGTTCACAATCCTATACATGGAATTGGAACTGACGTGTGTGGGTAGGTGAACTGCCGCTGCCATTTCTGGGTACAGAGAGGCAGGCAGGCATATTTTGCCTCCTTCCCTCCATACATTGTCAAGGTCTGGTGCTGCTCCCATCCTGACCCACTTATCTTTCTCGCTCTCCCCTGCTTGCTCCTGTAATTTACTCAGCTGCTGCCATGTTGGTTCTGGGATACTCACCTCTACCGCTGCTAAGGTCTCAGGGCTTCCTTCCCCTAGAGCTGCCTGTTTTGCAGTCAAATCTGCAAATGCATTTTCTTTTGCCTCAATTGTTTTTGCGCTCGTGTGTGCCGCTATCTTCATAATGGCTATTCGTTTAACCTTTTGAAGATTGTTCAGGACTCTCTTAATCCCTTCTCCATGTTTTACAGGTGTACCTGCTGCTGTCAGATAACCTCTAGCCCTCCATATGTGGCCATAATCGTGCGCTACGCCATAAGCGTAGGCAGAGTCAGTGTAAATATTCCCTTCTCGTTCTTTTAAGTATTCTAGGGCTTGTTCTAAAGCTTTTAATTCTGCTTCCTGTGCTGACATGTGGGCTGGTAAGGCCTGTGCTTCAATTACCTGCGTATCAGTCACTACAGCATACCCTGTGTGATATTTACCCTTGTCATCAGCAAACCTACTACCATCTATATACAAGGTGTGCTCAGCATTTAAAATTGGTGTATCTGTAACATGTGGAAATCCCATTGTCTCCTGTTCCATGAGCTAAAAACAATCGTGCTGATCTACTTCTTTAAACAAAAGAGTGTCAGTGTCCTCATTTCTTTTCTCACTAGTACTATTAGTACTATCATTCCCCCTTGCCAAATCTGGTGACTGAAGAGGCAAAAAGGTGGCCAAATTTAAGGTTGTACAGCGCTGAAAAGTAACATTTGGAGGTAAGAGTAAAGTACACTGTAATCTTAATTGCCTAGCCATTGAAATGTGTTTGGGCTGTACCTGAGACAAGATTGCATGTATGTCATGTGTGGTATGCACTACGACTGGATTGTCTAGAACAATCTCTGATGACTTATCTATGATAATTGACACTGCAGCTACCGCCCGTACACAGGTCGGTGAACCTCTAGATACTGGATCTAATGCTGCTGAAAAGTAAGCGACTGGTCTTTGTTTTACATGTGCCTGTGTCAGAACACCTGTGGCGTGTCCAGTGATCTCAGCAATGTACAGATTAAATATCTTGGTGTAATCTGGTATACCAATAGCCGGGGCAGAAATCAACAACTTTTTCAAAGTGATAAACGACTCATAAGCTACTTCTGTAAGCACATACGGTACAATTTTCAAACAATCGTATAATGGCTGCATCAAAGCGCTAGCATGTGGTATCCACTGTCTACAATATGACACGATACCTAAAAACATACGCAATTGTTTGAAATTCCGTGGGGGTAACATTCCCTTTATCACTTGAACCCTCTCCTCAGTGAGATGTCTCGTACCCTGTGATATACAATGTCCCAAAAAGATAACTTTTTCCTGACACACTTGTAACTTTTTCTTATTAACCTTGCAACCTTTTTCTGCCAAAAATCGCAACAAATTAAGGGAATTGGCCAAACAAGTTTCTTTGTCGGGGCAGCATAACAATAAATCATCCACATATTGTAACAATACACAGGAATCTGGTGGTACCCATTCTCCCAACACCGTTTGCAATGCTTGCGAATACAAGGTAGGTGAATGCGCCATACCCTGAGGTAGGCGTGTCCAGGTTAGTTGCCGATTTTTGATTGAAAATGCGAACCAAAGTTGGCATTCTTCAGCAAGCGGGACGGAAAAGAAAGCATTCGCTAAATCTATAACCGTAAAGTACATACTGGTTGATGGTATTTGTGACAGTAATGTATGTGGTTTGGGTACTAAAGGTGTCATCGGGGCTAGTATTTTGTTGACCGCTCTAAGGTCTTGGACCATTCTATACTTAACCGGATTACCGGCTACTGATTTCTTTTTAACCGGGTACAAGGGAGTGTTTGCCGGTGATTTTACCTCTTTTAGAACTCCACTTTTTAAGAAGGATTGGACCTGCATTTCTATGGCCGTCTCTTGGGGTGCACTAAGTGGATACTGCTTTTGTTGGGGAAGCACTGCTCCTGGAATCAGCTGTAGGGTAACCGGAGGTATGGGCAAAAGTCCAACATCAGCTGGATGTTTTTCCCATAGTTCTCCTGGAAGGGACGACAAAATCTGATCTAAGTCTGAAGGAGGTGTGCCGGACAATTCCGATTCCTCCTCTAGGTATTGTATCAGGTTACACATCTCCATGTGTTCTTGATTATCCCCTATAGCTAAGGTGACAGTGCCATCTGGGTGATAGGTAATGTTAGCTCCTATTTTCTGCAAAATGTCAGCTCCTAACAAATTAGTGGGGGCTCCTCTGGATACCAGAAAGCGTGAAAGGAACATGTGGTTTCCTACTTTAACTTTCAGAGGTTTTGTAAGCGGGGCGTCGGCTAAAATGCCATCATATCCAGTTATTAGTAAAGTGTCAGGTGATTTTTGGCCAGGGAGTAGTTCAGAGTCAGAAAGTAACGAGCGTGAAGCTCCTGTATCGACTAAACAAGAGATTTTCTTATTACCAACCGTTATATTTGTCTTAAGCATTGTTGTTTTGGATTTTTCTAAAACCGGGGTGAGTCATGCTCGTGGACCATCTCCCTGCTGCCTGATATGACTATTTTTGTTGTCCCTGGGCTGGTTCCTTCTCTGATTAACTGGAGAATCAACACCTTCCTCTCCTTCATCCCTTATTCTTTTCTTACAGTTGCGTCTGATGTGACCAATCTTGTTACAGTAGTGACAGGTAAGGGGTTTGCGAAAGGAACCTCTACCTTGCTCTTGGGGACCCCCGAGTGCGTTGATAGCATGAGATTTCCTCCCTTTGGTTTCTGCTAAGTCCGCCTCTATGCCTTGCGCTTTTTGTAACAACGTCCCTCTATCTCTAGTTGCCCTCCACTCTGGTGTGCAGGCTTTCAGTCTCTCACTTATCTGTGGAATTAATCCCTCCATAAATTGTCTATTGAAGGCTCGGATTGTGACTGGCAGGGCCAAGTCCAATCCCTCATCTGCCATCATACTTTCCATAGATAAGTAAAATTCCGATACAGTCTGTCCTGGCATTTGCTTCATGGGTGATATGGACCCCCTCTCCTGTTGTTTTGCCTGACAAAAAGCTTCTAATCTAGCAATAAAAGGGGCCCTTGAGTCTATATGTCTGACATGTCCTGTCTCTAAATTGCCATCCCCATCAACTTGTCCTGCAGGTCTGTGTGGACCTATTTCTGTCATAAACTGGTTAAACAGGGTCAGAGTCATTTTGTGTCTGCATAGATCCTCCCCATCCTGCCAGGTCGCTTCATGTGTATTCATTAACTGTGTCACAAATCTACAAAAAGCAGCTGGCTTTGCTACCGGGTCTGGGGCGCTCTGTATTAATGCCATAAGGGTGTCTGCCGACCATGGTGCCCAAGTCCTTATTTGCATTCTACGAGTGACAGTAGGCGGGGCATTTGGATGGGCTGCTTGTCCAAATTCTGGATTGTTTACCTGAACAATGCGTGTATCAGTGCGTACGGGAGCTACAGTTTCTGGATGAGGTTTTTGTGCCCCACAATGCACACATTCTACTGCCCATTCTGGGTTTTGTGCTCCACAATCCTGACAAACCCATCCTCTCCCCTCAAGTACCGGATATATCTTGTGTGGTTTGCGTTCTACGTCAGTGTATGGGGGTGGGATGGCTGAGCTGGGAGCCTCGACATTTTTTGTTCTTCTATCTTTCATATCCCAACCATCACAATCTGGATTATACTTCCACCTCTCTTCTTTCGCTCTATTTGAGACCTTAATTAAGCATTGAACCTGACGCATCCATTGCTTCTCTAACACCTCTCCTTGTCTGTCCCTTTTTATTTCACTCCATACATCCGGGTCTAAGCCCGCTGCTCCTTTCACCTTAAATTTACGAAGGACATCCTTTAAGTCCTGTGCTTCGGTTTTCCCATAAATGTTCCTAATTATCTGTGGCACCGTATAGTGCGCCACAATTCCCTGACGGGGTTTTGTGTTCCTCTGGCCCATTCTAACAGTCCTGCCTAGGTAGCGTGTGGGACACTTAGTGTACAATATAATGCGGCTACAACATATACAAGAATGAATAATTACTTTATATGCTAGCCCAATAGCAAACCAGCTAAGTTACACTAGTTCCTCGTTGCCTTCCTCCTAGGGTGCTAGAATACTAGAAACCTCTTCCGGAATGAGATTTCTGAAACCGAATTACTTTATATGCTAGCCCAATAATAAATAATTACTTTATATGCTAGCCCAATAACAAACCAGAATGCGGCTACAACATATACAAAAATGCGGCTACAACATATACAAGCATTCCTTTAAGTGGCCAGGTATCCGACTAGATCTCGGGACTTTGTTGAGACCTTATTCCCTCCCCGTATCTGGGAATCCCTCTCATACACTCTTATCCCTGCTTTATGGAGCAGACAGGGCTTATACTCTCAACCCGTCTATGGTTTATGAGTTAGATGTGAGGTTAAGCATAAGCGTCAGACCCCCAAGCTCACAAGCCCTCAGGTTCCCAATCGTGTGAGGTAAGGCGCATTCCGTTGCTTAGTTCGGCAATCCCCTTCTAACTCATACCATCCTTGACAAGGCTCATTCACTTTCTCAACAAGACAGACAAGACAGACAAGACAGACAAAACAAACAAATAATTCCAGCAATATAAACTAAAATATCCAGTAATTCTAGACTCACCACTACAGAGGCTGGTGTTTTAAAACCAGGAGAACCGTAACTGACAGAACGGATAGGCACAAATCAGGGGAGCACAGAATATAAGAAAAATAAAGCTTTTTCTTACCTGCGCAGGTTTTTTGATCTGTGATTCCCGGAATGCCTATTCCTTTTTGTTCCGTCAGCCGCGTTCGTCCACCTCTTGTAGTATCATCGGTGAGTCCCTGTTCTTCGGGCGCCAAAAATGTTAGGTTCAACTTTTAAACAAGTTGCTTATAGTTTATATTGCTTTGCCAAATTATTGCTTCATATAGGAATTAAGACACAGAGTCAGGTATGTCTGTATCAAAGTTCTGAGCATCCCAAAAAGGACTGCTCCCTTTACTTCTTTTATAGGCAGTTCCAAAAGCAGTAATCTTATCGGCATTACCAAATGAGGTTAAGGTACAAAGAGTTTCTCATCAGCGAACATGTAATGATTATTCAGCAGTTCCAAATTCCATCTAGATACAGATTGATAGAACAATTGATACGTACACAGGTAAGAAAGGAGCACAAACAACTTAAATAGAACAACTGATACGTACACAGGTAAGAAAGGAGCACAAACAATTTAAATAGAACAATTGATACGTACACAGGTAAGAAAAAACAGAAACAATTAAAGTGGAACTCTAAGTCATTATTTCAACCCTATCACAGGTATATGCGGTAACCTTTGTTCAGCAGTGGGTATGCCAGGTCCCATACAATTTTACCAGTTGTACCCATGTAGGCTGGGCACTCAGGGGGCTAGAGCTGGGAATCTCTTTCTTTGTATATGCGGAACGCATACAGATATCCCGTGACTCTCTCACAAAGCTTGTAAAATTTGACTCCGTATCTGGCCCTTTTGCTAGGAATGTATTGTTTTATTCCTAGCTGGCCTGAAAAGGGTACCAGAGACTCATCTACAAATATATGTTGATCAGGGACATAGAGTTCTGCAAATCATTGGGAAAATACATTTATGAGTGGACGAATTTTATATAACTTATTGTAATTTGGATGATTGCGGGGCGGGCACTGGGTGTTGATGCTGAAATGAAGGAAGCGCAGAATCATCTCATGATGTGTCTGCACACCTGGCTGTGCGGTGAAAGGGGGAATTCTTGCTGATCCCGAGTCGGAAGGCAGCCATGTTGGGTTGACAAGACCTTCTGGGAGATATGTAGTGGCCCTGGCTCTTGGGGGGCGTGGCACTCCAGTGCTGGTAGTTGGGGGATTTGAAGTTCCTGGGCTGGTACTTGGGCGTGATGCAGCAGCACTGGTACTGGGCCTGGACATTTCTTGTGGTCTTTCGCTGGCGGCAGCGCTGGTACTGGGCCTTTGTTCTTAGGGTCTATCGCTGGTGCCTGCGCTGGTACTGGATCTGGGAATTTGATCCTGGGGTATATTGCTGGCAGCTGCCTGGTTTCCAGAGGGCCGTGCCCTTTTAGGAGGGACCCATTCTTCCTCTGATTCATTTGCCAATCCACTACTACCGATCTGTTCAAATGCTGAATTTGATTCATCATGAAGTTTCTTCTGCTATAACATAACATGAATTAATATTTTCTCAGAAAGAACAAGACTTCTTTGCAATAGTTTTAAGTGGGTAGAGTTAGGATCTTAGACAAAGACATCCCTCTGCCAAGCGTAAGAGATATAAGACGCAACCTGCTAGAATATATTAGCTTGGTTTTTGTTTTTTTTCTTTTATATATCTATACACAAATGATTTGCCTTTCATTTGTATTTTAACCACTTTAGCTCCAGAAGTAAAAAAAATCCCAAAAAGCTTATATTGATATAAGGTTTGCGCAAAAGTTATAGCGTCTACAAACTATGGGATATATTTATGGACTTTGATTTTTTTTTTATTGTTTTTACTAGTAATGGCAGCGGTCCTTAAGTGGTTAAACTGAATGGGTTTTACAAGGTTTACAATCTCTTTAAGTGGGTAGAGTTAGAATCTTGGATGAGGGAAGCCCTCTGCCAAGCATAAGACCCCTTTCACATTGAAGACCGCCCCACGCTAGCGGTAAAGCGTCACTCATCACTTGAGCGGGAGCGGGGCACTTTTAACCCCAAAGAAGGGGTTAACAAGGGGATAAAAGAGTCGCTGTCAAATCACTTTGTAAGCGCTTCGCCAGTGCTGCCAATTGATTTCAACGGCAGAGGCGGTGCAGGAGCGGTGTATACACCGCTCCTGCACCGCCCCAAAGAAACTGCTTGCAGGACTTTTTTTTCCGTCCTGCAAGTGTACCGCCCCAGTATGAAAGCACTCGGGCTTTCACACTGGGGAGGCATGAGGGGCAGTTTACAGGCGCTTCACAGGTGCTATGGGATATATTTATGGACTTTGATTTTTTTTTTATTGTTTTTACTAGTAATGGCAGCGGTCCTTAAGTGGTTAAACTGAATGGGTTTTACAAGGTTTACAATCTCTTTAAGTGGGTAGAGTTAGAATCTTGGATGAGGGAAGCCCTCTGCCAAGCATAAGACCCCTTTCACATTGAAGACCGCCCCACGCTAGCGGTAAAGCGTCACTCATCACTTGAGCGGGAGCGGGGCACTTTTAACCCCAAAGAAGGGGTTAACAAGGGGATAAAAGAGTCGCTGTCAAATCACTTTGTAAGCGCTTCGCCAGTGCTGCCAATTGATTTCAACGGCAGAGGCGGTGCAGGAGCGGTGTATACACCGCTCCTGCACCGCCCCAAAGAAACTGCTTGCAGGACTTTTTTTTCCGTCCTGCAAGTGTACCGCCCCAGTATGAAAGCACTCGGGCTTTCACACTGGGGAGGCATGAGGGGCAGTTTACAGGCGCTTCACAGGTGCTATGGGATATATTTATGGACTTTGATTTTTTTTTTATTGTTTTTACTAGTAATGGCAGCGGTCCTTAAGTGGTTAAACTGAATGGGTTTTACAAGGTTTACAATCTCTTTAAGTGGGTAGAGTTAGAATCTTGGATGAGGGAAGCCCTCTGCCAAGCATAAGACCCCTTTCACATTGAAGACCGCCCCACGCTAGCGGTAAAGCGTCACTCATCACTTGAGCGGGAGCGGGGCACTTTTAACCCCAAAGAAGGGGTTAACAAGGGGATAAAAGAGTCGCTGTCAAATCACTTTGTAAGCGCTTCGCCAGTGCTGCCAATTGATTTCAACGGCAGAGGCGGTGCAGGAGCGGTGTATACACCGCTCCTGCACCGCCCCAAAGAAACTGCTTGCAGGACTTTTTTTTCCGTCCTGCAAGTGTACCGCCCCAGTATGAAAGCACTCGGGCTTTCACACTGGGGAGGCATGAGGGGCAGTTTACAGGCGCTTCACAGGTGCTATTTTTAGCGCTAAAACGCCTGTAAAGTGCCTGCAGTGTGAAAGGGGTGTAAGAGATGTAAGCACTATAAAAAGGAATGTGGTAAATAAACAAAAAAATAAATAACATAAAATGTAGAATAGGATATATATCCAACACAACACACCATGTGCTAAATAGAAGCATGCGCGGATGCACTAACAAAATAAATGACTTATGTTATCATAAAAGGTGTACATAATAAACATGTGCAACTGTGGAGTGCTAAGGAAGAGCCTATCAATGCACTTGAACAAACAAAAAATATTAAATATATAAATGCATATACTCTCCTAGTTTTACAAACAACAATATAGATAGCACTGATGCGAACTACTAGGACAATGCTAGGTGGAATAATAAACGAAAGAAGTCACCAATAACAAGGTTGCAAACTAAAAGTATTAAGTTAGATGAAACTCTTCCATATTAGAGACAATTGGTAGACTACCAGCTATCCAGACCATGTAGTAAGCAGGACAAACGGTGGACTGATGTTGGAAATGCCCGGAAGAAATCTTTGGAGGACCACAAAGACTCGCGTTCCGCAAAAAAGAAAGAAAAAAAGAAAGAAAAAATATATGGTGTAAAACCTTACGGTACCATAGGGTCACCTGCGCATATACGCGCTACTCACGGGACCGAGGATGCAGAGCAGGCAATCAGATACTAGGTCGGTTCGCCGCTAGCCAGCGTGCGTTCCACCAACTCCAGGAAGTGATGTCACTTAGGTTGCTGGTTTGGCGTAGGCAGGATGTTGCGTCGACGCGTTTCGCCCCTCCCCCAGGGCGTTATCAGCAACCTAAGTGACATCACTTCCTGGAGTTGGTGGAACGCACGCTGGCTAGCGGCGAACTGACCTAGTATCTGATTGCCTGCTCTGCTCTGCATCCTCGGTCCCGTGAGTAGCGCGTAAATGCGCAGGTGACCCTATGGTACCGTAAGGTTTTACACCATATATTTTTTCTTTCTTTTTTGCAGAACGCGAGTCTTTGTGGTCCTCCAAAGATTTCTTCCGAGCATTTCCAACATCAGTCCACCGTTTGTCCTGCTTACTACATGGTCTGGATAGCTGGTAGTCTGCCAATTGTCTCTAATATGGAAGAGTTTCATCTAACTTAATACTTTTAGTTTGCAACCTTGTTATTGGTGACTTCTTTCGTTTATTATTCCACCTAGCATTGTCCTAGTAGTTCGCATCAGTGCTATCTATATTGTTGTTTGTAAAACTAGGAGAGTATATGCATTCATATATTTAATATTTTTTGTTTGTTCAAGTGCATTGATAGGCTCTTCCTTAGCACTCCACAGTTGCACATGTTTATTATGTACACCTTTTATGATAACATAAGTCATTTATTTTGTTAGTGCATCCGCGCATGCTTTTATTTAGCACATGGTGTGTTGTGTTGGATATATATCCTATTCTACATTTTATGTTATTTAATTTTTTGTTTATTTACCACATTCCTTTTTATAGTGCATTTGGTTTTGACACTTTTTTATTTAATTTATTTTGTTGCTAGCGCAGTCTTTTTTTGGTCATATATATCACTAAAAGTGTAGCACTTTTTGTTTCTGATGCTGCAACAGGCTAGTTTGATCAACACTTTATCACTTATTATTTGCGAGCGCTGGTTTTTATGTTTATATGTAAGAGATGTAAGGCCTCATGTACACTGCTGCTAGTAAATGGATGTTTAGGACTGTCCTCTACGTTATCTTATCAGTACATGTACACAGGTTTGTTTATAGTCGTTTCTAGGCAGTTGCGTTTAGAGGCTTTTTTTGGAACCCAAAAAAATGCCTTCAGAAGCTGTGTTTAGAGGCATTTCAAATGCCAAATGCGACTAAACGTGGCTAAACGTGGCTACTCGCGTTTAGGCGTGTTTTCGTCTAGTAGCGTTTTTAAAGGGAAACATTTTATGTATTGCTTTTGAGCCTGGAAAATGCTAAAAACACACCAAAAACTCAATTATCACTGTATGCAAGCTTGATATACCATGTGATATTCCCCTCATCAGCCAATTATGCTGTACAATACACATTCTCTGGGTAATTACGCAGCTGGCTCTCTGTCCGGGGTTCTCGGCTGTTGATTGGATAGATTGATAGCAGCGCAGCCATTGGCTCCTGCTGCTGTCAATCAAATTCAATGATGGGGCTAACGGGGGGCCAGGGCAGAGTCCTGCATTCAGCGTCTATGGACGTTGAATGCTGGACTCGGGAGCACGCCCGCAAGGTAACCCCCCGGGAGAGCGCTTCTCTCAGGGGGCTATCTGATGGGGGAGGAGCCGAGACAGCCGCCAAGGGACCCCAGAGGAGCAGGATCGGGGCCACTGTGTGCAAAATGAACTGCACAGTGTAGGTAAATAGAATATGATTGTTATTTTTTTTTTTAAATACCTTTAGTGTCACTTTAAAATAGTTTGTTTTCAATGTGGCCCATGCTACTCCACCACAAAAGTTGACCCATATTCGTGAAAAAGCATCCTGTATCATTCCACACAATTCTCAAGGTTATAATGTATGGTCACATAGACATTCTGAAAGAAAGGAAATAGAAGTCTGAGTCCAAATGGTAAACAGCCCTTGAAAGAAGAATGTACGTGCTTTCTAAAGTGAAATATCCACTTTTTCTAAAGAGAGTTTATTTTCCCTTGTAAGGTGTATAAAAACATTCCAGCACAGAATGTTTTTATGAGCATTATAAACGGAATTACTAATTGTAGAAAGCTCAAGGCCGACATTCCTGGGTAATGCCCTTACACTAGATGGATAGTATTTTGTCTGTAAGTGGATTATAGCCAGCGTGATTAAGAGTAATGATCATTAACAGCCTACACCTGGATTTAGTTCCATTATTTGCTTTAGTGAGTATTGATAGGTGTTTAAATACATTAACCGAGGTTAACATCACAATAATTATTAATCTGAGAGAGGTCATGTTTATTTGGTTGTCTGTATCTTGACATCTGTAGAAAATTTTGACATATAATCTATGGCTGTGAAGAGATACTTGAATAGCTCTAGGATAAAAGTACCTATCCAGGCAGGCAGTAGAAAGTGCAATGATAAGGTGCTAAGTGGAGAAGCACATGGACAGCAGCCAATCAGAGATCAGATTATCTATTACAGGTATTTGTATAGCGCCAACAATTTATGCAGTGTTTTATATATTGTACATTCGCATCAACTCCTGCCCTTAAAGAGCTTAGCTACCTCCCAACCACTCACAGAAAATATTATTTTTTTTATTATTATTATTATACAGGATTTATATAGCACCAACAGTTTGCACGACGCTTAACAAAATGAAGGCAGACATTGCCGTTACATTACAATTTGGTACAAGAGGAATCAGAGGGCCCTGCTCATTAGAGCTTACAATCTAAAATGGAGAGTCAATTTATAAAACACCAGACTGCAGGTGACCTCATTTCCAAATCATCTCTCCTTCCTCTCTAAAACATGCACTTTTTACCTCTCCTTTTCACAGTGGAATAATATTATTATTGTTATACGGGATTTATAGAGCGCCAAGTTTGCACATCGCTTTACAACATGAGGGCAGACAGTACCTAAATATACTGCGAGCAAGCAGTAGGTTACAGGCACAATGACGTACATGTACGTGATGACCTTCTTCTTGGTTTGGGGCGGGCATACGTGCACCACCTGCCGACCCGTGCTGTGATTGGAGTTTGGCAGCAGATTTCAGGCAATGATTTTGACTGAAATCAGCTGATCAGCTGTGTTCAATCACACACACAGTTCTGTATTTAGAAGCACGCAGAATTATGTGTGCATAGGAATAGTGATCTGGCTGTTTTTCTCCCTGAAAAACACAGATCAGAAAGTAAAAGCAGGCACACAGTTAACCCCTTGATTACCCCTAGATGTTAATCCTTTCCCAGCCAGTGTCATTAGTACAGTGTCAGTGTACAGTATTATTATTGATCACTGTATTAGTGTCACTAGAATTATCAGTGTCAGTTAGTGACCCTCCCAGATAGTGTCTGTTAGTGCCAGATTGCCCGCCACCCTATCATAGTCCCACTATAAGTTGTTGATCACCACAATTACAGACTAGCATCTATAGCTGTGTAAATTCCAGTATATATACCGTAGTTTGTAGACACTATAACTTTCACACATACAAATGAATATACACTTGTTTTGGTTTTTGTTTACCGAAGACATGTAGCAGAATACATTTTGGCCTAAAATTATGAAGACATTTGATTTTCTTTTTTATTGGGCATGTTTTATAACAGAAAGTAGAAAATATTGTTTTTCTTTTTCAAAATTGTCGGTCTTTTTTCATTTATATAATGAAAAATTAAAAAACCTAGTGGTGTTCAAATACCACCAAAAGAAAGCACTATTTGTGCGAAATAATTATATAAATTTCAGTTGCCCACAGTGTTGCATGACCGTGCAATTGCCAGTTAATGTAGCCAACTGCTGAGTAGCAAAAAATGTTCTGGTCATGAAGGGGGTAAAACCTTCCGGAGGTCAAGTGGTTAATATCTAAGGTCCCCATCTCACATTCATTCATACACATACTAGGGCAAAATTAGAGAGGAGACAATTAACCTACCCACATGTTTTTGGAGTGTAAGAGGAAGCCTACACAAGCACAGGGGGAGCATGGAAACTCAATGCAGGCATTGAAGTATTCTGATTGGCTAGCATGCATTCCTGCTCTTAGTACATTTATGATGCCTTCTTAACCAGTTGCCGACCAGCTCACGCCAAAGTGGCAGGTTCCTGCGAATCGCCATATGGGTACATCAGCTCCTTTAAGAACCAAAGCAGGCGCGCGCGAGCCCACTGCACGGCGGGGGTCCCGATGCGCGTGACTGGTGGGCACGATCACCGCCGGCCACCCGCGATCACAGGCACAAGAGTAAACACACAAATCCTCGTTCTGACAGGAGAAAAGAAAAAGATCTGCTGTTTGTAGTAATTACAAACAGCGATATGTCTCCTCCCCCAGTCAGTCCCATCCCCCCACAGTAGGAAACACTCACGAGAGAACACATTTAAACCCCTTGATCGCCTCCTAGTGTTAACCCCTTCCCTGCCAGTGACATTTACACAGTAATCAGTATCAGCATTTTTATAGCACTGATCGTTGTATAAATGTCAATGGTCCCAAAAATTGTCAAAAGTGTCCGATCTGTCCGCCCCAATATCGCAGTACTGCTAAAAATCGCAGATCACTGCCATTACTAGTAAAAAAAAAAAATAATAATAAAAATGCCATAAAAATGCAATAAATATTTCCCCTATTTTGTAGACGCTTTTGGGCAAACCAATCAATATATGCTTATTGCGATTTTTTTACCAGAAATATGTAGAAGAATACATATTGACCTAAACTGATGAACAAACATTTTTGGGAATATTTATTATAGCAAAAAGTAAAAAATATTGTTTTTTTTATTCAAAATTTTCGCTCTTTTTTTGTTTATAGCACAAAAAATAAAAACCACAGAGGTGATCAAATACCACAAAAAGAAAGCTCTATTTGTGGGGAAAAAAAGGACAATTTTGTTTGGGCACGACCTCACAATTGTCAGTTAAAGCGACGCAGTGCCATATCGCAAAAAAATGGCCTGGTCATCAAGCAGGAAAATCTTCCCGGGGCTGAAGTGGTTAAATAAGGCCCATTTCACACGGGGCTGTCTGTTTTTACTACTCCGCTTGCTCAGCAGGGATCGCTCCATTGATCCCCGCTGAGCCGGCAGATGACAAGTCCGTCTCTGCACTCTGTGCAAGGACGGACCTGTCAGAGAGTCCGCTCTCCCCTATGGAGGATCGGATGATTACAGACCGCCTATCCGTTTTCATCCGATCTGCCAGACGGATGGAAAATAGTAATAATAATGGATTTTGTGGAGCGGATCGGATCGAGGCGGATCGGATGTCAGTGGACATGTCACAGCTGACATCCGACGCTCCATAGAGCTGTATGGAGCGACTGTTCAGATTCGCCTGAAAAAACTGACAGACGGATATGAACGGTCCCCCTGTGTGAAAGGGGCCTAAAGGCCTCTGTGGGTTTTCAGATTTTCCATGTGGTGCAAAGATGATTCAGGTCTGCTTAGATTTGGATGGGTATTAGCTAAACAAATGCTGTTGTAATGTGACAAAAATCTTTATAACATTCTTTTCTCAAAAAGTTTCTCTTTGTTAAAGAGGAAGTAAACCTTCCTGTATACTTTGCACCTATAGGTAAGCCTAGAATAAGGCTTACCTGTAGGTACTGTAAATATCTCTTAAGCGTGCACTGTTTAGGAGATATTTACTGTATACTGCGCCGATGATGTCAGCCGCCCATGCTGTTTCTCCAGAAGCGTGTCCCGTGACTGGCAGGTCACGCGCACATGTGCAGGAGTGACGTCACGCGGATCCGGCCAGTCACAGAGCCGGAGCCTGTGGCCCCCGAAAGGAAGCCAGGCGAAAATGGATGCAGCCTCCAGCGGGCACAACGTGGGCTTCGTTAGCAGGTAAGCGTCACATAATGTGCTAGTATGTGATACATACTAGCACAATATGCCTTTGCTTTGCAGGGAACAAAAAAAAATAACAATATATCTGAGTTTACTTCTTCTTTAAGTAAAAGTTGTCCATAAAATTGCAGGTATGCAAAATAAAGAAGCACCCATCCTGCTGTATAGGGAATGTGCCACAGGCAATCCATGTAGTAATGGTGCTTACTACAGTGATTTCCCGCTTCCGTTGGGATTGGCCAGGTATGGCGCATGCATGCTTCCATTGATCCAAGCTGGACCAATGGAACTATGCAAAGACAGCCACACCTGGAATTGACGAGGGGGGGGGTTGCCATTCACCACATAAAAATGAATTACCTGAAATTCAGCTTTAACTGTCATTTTGCTAACAGGTAACTGTGAAATGGCATTTACAAAGTGTATAGACTATATATATATATATATATATATATATATATATATATATATATATATATACACACAGCGAACATGGACTCATATAGTATCACTGTGCACCTGTTTGACTTATGTCACAGGATCTTTGGATTTTTCCACTAATCCTATTTTATGTTTTAAATGCAGGCTTGAGCAGCTTAGGTTTATCTTTGCTGTGGATAACTGTGTAATGTACTGGTGGAGGTGTGAAAACCATCATCTCTGTCAGTCACCACTTTATCTCTACAAAAAAAAAAAAATACAAAAACACGCATGCTCCTAAAATAGAATGTATTGTATGGTATACTAGACAAGACTAAAAATATCACATTGCAACATGAAGTCCATGTTTCCAAACAGAAATGAATGGCTACAATTAGAATTACACAAATATCCTACAGATGTTAACCTGTACAAGATTTAAGATTTCACATAAACTGCTGTTGTGATGACTGTAGTACTACAGCCATAATAATTAAAGCCAAACTCTGGGAAAGCTTAGAAAAATCTCCCCCACTGCAAGAGTTAAAGTGATTGTAAAGGTTTTTTTTTTTAAATAACAAACATGTTACACTTACCTACTCTGTGCAAGGGTTGCAGATCTCCTGCAGTATCTTAGCAGCCACTTCTCGTCTACATGCACCCCAGTGATAGCTGCCCAGCATTTCTCAGGGCAGTCTTCTGATGGTGACAACAGCAGACGTTGCTCCCATATTATATACTGTATTGAAGTGCCCACTTCTAGATCACCATATTCTTTAAAGCTTGTCTAAGATTTTAGTGATTATTAGGTTGATTTACTAAAACTGAAGAGTGCAAAATCTGGTGCAGCTCTGCGTGGTAGCCAATCAGCTTCTAACTTCAGCTTCTTTGACAAAAAAACTGGAAGCTGATTGGTTTCTATGCAGAGCTTCACCAGATTTTGCACTCTCCCGTTTTAATAAATCAACCTAATAATCACTAAAATCTTAGACAAGATAAATATGATGATCTACAAGTGAACACAGTATATATTATGGGAGCATAGTCTGTTGTTGTCACCATCAGAAGACTTCCCTGAGAAATGCTGGGCAGCTATTGCTGGGGTGCATGTAGACAAGAAGTGGCTGCTAAGATGCTGTAGGAGATCTGCAATGCTGATATTCAACAAAGAATGAAAAAAACAAAAAGAAAATTGTATTTTTTTTTAAATTGCAATTGTTAATTGCAATTGTCTGTACTGTGACATATACATAATTAGTATTCTCTTTGTATTAATGCTACCGATGTTAAAGTGGTTGTAAAGGCACAAGGTTTTTTACCTTAATGCATTCTGTGCATGAAGGTAAAGAAAAACCTTCTGTGTGCAGCAGCCCCCCTCCCCCAATACTTACCTGAGCACCTGAGCCCCCTCTCTGGGGACTTGCACTCCTAATTGGCTTTTGGCAGCAGCAGGAGCTCCCACTGCTGTCAATCACAGCCAGTAAGCCAATCAGAAGATGCAGGGGGCGGGGCCAAACCATGGCTTCGTGTTTGAATGGACACACAGAGCCGTGGGTCAGGAGCGAGCCTGCTTAAGTGCCCCCACATCAGGCTGCTTGCTGTGGGGGCACCTAGTATGAGGGAGGGGCCAGGAGCGCCGGCGTTGGACCCGAGAAAAGGAGGATCTGGGCTGCTCTGTGCAAAACCACTGCACAGAGCAGGTGAGTATAAAATGTTTTTTATTTAAAAAAAAAAGAAAAATGAGACTTTAATATCACTAACTCTTTAATATCTCAGAGATCGATTTTAAGTCTGAATGTGACTACAAAAGTGACGCCCTGCACTAAAAGCTGGCCTTAAAAGAACAGATTTTTATTTTTTTTCAGTGTGGATGAACAAAGTCTCCTGTTGTGGCCATTGTATTCTGACAGCCAGTGGAGCCAGCGTTCAAAACAACTAAACAATACCTGCATCTGATTGGATGCAAGAGCTGTTTGCCCAAAACATTTCTGCCCAACTCCTTAGATTTTTCCATTAAAGGATGTTGGATGGGACGTTACCAACTGGGCCACCTACAAATCAAAATTTTTCCTAGTGTGTGGCCAGCATTAGACCCCTTTCACACCAAGGCGTTTTTGTAGCGTTTTAGCGCTAAAAATAACGCTATTAAAACGCTCATAAAACGCTCCCCATGCATAGAGTTGATGTGGCCTGATTAAAGTCATTCTAAAGGCACAATTTTTATTTTTTTTAAATAACAAACATGTCATACCTGCTCTGTGCAATGGTTTTGGAAATGGTCCTACTCATTTTACAAATAGCTTCTGCTGCTGCCTCTCTGTCCAATCAGGAAAGAGGATGGAGAAAAATGCTGCAAATTGCAGGATCAAGACTAGGCTCATGTAAATATTTGGGGGGATCTGCATGCAGAAGGAATTTTTTTTTCTTGATGCATAGTATGATTTAACCACTTAAGGACCAGCCTCGTTTTGGATTTTAGGTGTTTACATGTTTAAAAGTTTTTTTTGCTAGAAAATTACTTAGAACCCAAAACATTATATATGTTTTTTTTTTCTAACACCCTAGAGAATAAAATGGCGGTCATTGCAATACTTTTTTTTGCACCGTATTTGCGCAGCGGTCTTATAAGCGCACTTTTTTTGGAAAAAATTCACTTTTTTGAATAAAAAAATTAGACAACAGTAAAGTTAGCCCAATTTTTTTTATATTGTGAAATATAATGTTAGGCCAAGTAAATTGATACCCAACATGTCACGCTTCAAAATTGCGCCCGCTCGTGGAATGGCGTCAAACTTTTACCCTCAAAAATCTCCATAGGCGACGTTTAAAAAATTCTACAGGTTGCATGTTTTGTGTTACAGAGGAGGTCTAGGGCTAGAATTATTGCTCTCGCTCTACAGGTCGTGGCGATACCTCACATGTGTGGTTTGACCACCGTTTTCATATGCGGGCGCTACTCGCGTATGCGTTCGCTTCTGCGCGCAAGCTCGTCGGGACGGGGGGTTTTTAAAAAATTTTTATTATTATTTATTTTTATTATTTATTTTACATTATTTTATTTATTTTTACACTGTTTAAAAGAAAAAATTGTGTCACTTTTATTCCTATTACAAGGAATGTAAACATCCCTTGTAATAGAAAAAAGCACAACAGGTCCTCTTAAATATGAGATCTGGGGTCAAAAAGACCTCAGATCTCATATTTACACTAAAATGCAATTTAAAAAAACAAAAAAAAAAAAAAGGAATTTAAAAAAATTACATTGAAAAAAATATGCCTTTAAGAGGCGTGGATGGAAGTGACGTTTTGACGTCGCTTCCGCCCAGCAGTGTCATGGAGACGAGTGGGCACCATCTTAGCCTCACTCGTCTCCAGGCACAGAAGGGAGACGGACGCGATCGCCTCCGCCACTACCGAAGGCTCCGGTAAGCGGCGGAGGGCACCGGATCGTGGCGGGAGGGGGGCCCTCTCCCGCCACCGATAAAAGTGATCTTGCTGCGAATCCGCCTCAGGGACCACTTTTATCAGAAAGCCGGGCGCCGCACGAAAACGGGGATACCAGGGTTATGGGAGCTAGCTGCCATAACAACGATATCCGTCGACAAACTTTGGACGTACATCGGCGTGCGGCAGTCCGGAAGTGGTTGAGGTAAAAAAAACATTCTGCCTTGAGAACCACTTTAACCACTTCAAAACCAGCCTCGTTTTGGATTTTAGGTGTTTAAGAGTTTAAAACAGGTTTTTTTGCTAGAAAATTTCTTAGAACCCCCAAACATTATATATTGTTTTTTTTCTAACACCCTAGAGAATAAAATAGCGGTCATTGCAATACTTTTTTTTGCACCGTATTTGCGCAGCGGTCTTCTAAGCGCACTTTTTTTTGAAAAAATTCACTTTTTTGAAAAAAAAAATAAGACAACAGTAAAGTTAGCCCAATTTTTTTTTTATATTGTGAAATATAATGTTACGCCAAGTAAATTGATACCCATCATGTCACGCTTTAAAATTGCACCCGCTCGTGGAATGGCGTCAAACTTTTACCCTTAAAAATCTCCATTGGTGACATTTAAAAAATTCTACAGATTGCATGTTTTGCGTTACAGAGGAGGTCTAGGGCTAGAATTATTGCTCTCACTCTACCGGTCGCGGTGATACCTCACATGTGTGGTTTGACCACCGTTTTCATATGCGGGCACTACTCACGTATGCGTTCGCTTCTGCGCGTGAGCTCGTCGGGACAGGGCGCTTTAAAAAATTTTTTTTTTTTTTTATTATTTATTTTACTTTATTTTATTTATTTTTGGATCACTTTTATTCCTATTACAAGGAATGTAAACATCCCTTGTAATAGAAAAAAGCATGTAAACATCCCTTGTAATAGAAAAAAGCATGACAGGTCCTCTTAAATATGAGATCTGAGGTCAAAAAGTCCTCAGATCTCATATTTAGACTAAAATGCAAAAAAAAAAAAAAAAAAAGTCGTTTAAAGAAATGACACAAAAAAAATTGTGCCTTTAAGAGAAGTGGGCGGAGCCATCGTAATGACGTCGCTCCGGCCGTCACATGGTATAGAGACGGGTGGGGGCCATCTTGGCCTCACTCGTCTCAGTACCTCAGCAGTGACAGGTCCCGATCTCCTCCGCCGCTACCGACGGCTCCGGTAAGCGGCGGAGGGCGCAGGAGAGCGGCGGGAGGGGGGGTGGCACCTCTCCCGCCGCCGATAACGGTGATCTCGCGGCGAACCCGCCGCAGAGACCACCGTTATCGTGTACAGAATCGCCGACCCTAAAGATGGATACCTCGGTTGTGGCAGCAGCTGCTGCCTTTACCGAGATATCCATCTTCAAAAAACAGGACGTCAATATACAGTGGGCGGTCGGGAAGCGGTTAACCACATGCCGTCCAGCGCACGACGATGTACATCGGCACAATGGCACAGCTGGGCAAATGGGCGTACAGGTATGTCCCCTTTAAATCGAGGCATTATGGGCGCTCGCCCATCGCATACACCATGACCGTGCCCACGGTTCCCGCAGACTCAATGTCCACCGGGTGTACCGCGATCATGTCACGGAGTGGCAGAATGGGAAGATGCCTTTGTAAACGAGGCATTTCCCTGTTCTGCCTAGTGAGATGACAGGGAGCTACCGTTCCCTGTCATCGGGTGCAGTGATCTTTGTCATGTGAGTGGTAGCCCATCCCCCTACTGTTAGAACACCTCCCTAGGACACACTTAACCCCTTGATTGCCCCCTAGTGTTTAACCCCTTCCCTGACAGTGTCATTTACACAGTAATCAGTGCATGTTTATAGCACTGATCACTGTATAGAGGACAGTGGTCCCAAAATAGTGTCAAAAATGTCCGCCATAATGTCACGATAAAAATCGCAGATCGCAGCCATTACTCATAAAAATAAAAAATGCCATAAATCTATCCCCTATTTTGTAGACGCGAAAACTTTTGCGCAAACCAATCAATATATGCTTATTGCGATTTTTTTACCAAAAATATGTAGAAGAATACATATCGGCCTAAACTAAGAAAGAAATTTGTTTTTTTATATATTTTTTGGGGATATTTATTATAGCAAAAAGTAAAAAATATTGCTTTTTTTCAAAATTGTCCCCTTTTTTTGTTTATAACGCAAAAAAATTAAAACCGCAGAGGTGATCAAATACCACCAAAAGAAATCTCTATTTATGGGAAAAAAAGGACATCAATTTTGTTTGGGTGCAACGTCGCACGACTGCACAATTGTCAGTTAAAATGACGCAGTGCCGAATCGCAAAAAGTGCTCTGGTCAGGAAGGGGTCAATTCTTCCGGGACTGAAGTAACACTGTAACACTGAATTATTTCCAAGCATACCTTTGTTGACTGAATTTGAGAATCAAAGCCTCATTCAGGTGGCGGATTAGGGCTGTACACCACCGAGATTAAGGCACCGTTCACATCTAAGGGCGACAATTGTGGTAAAATCGCGCAAATAGAATCGCGGGATGCCTGTTGCCTAAAAGAAGCTCATGTACTTCTTTTGGGCGACAGGTGTCCCGCGATTCTGTTTGCGTGTTTTTACCGCATTTGCCGCCCGACGAATCGCGAGCTGTGAGAACCCGAGCGATCAGTGGTGTTTGATCACTTGGTTCTCAGTTTTAGAGACCCGGCAGGGGATAGACGCAGCATCCAACCAGGTAAGTATGATTTAAAAAAACTCCTATACTTCACTTTTAACCTTAAGAACTGACCTAAGTAGCATACCAGTCTACGGGCTTTCTACATATCAGGTTGTCTCGTCACCCGACAAGAAATTATATTTTTTATAACCGCCAAGAAATGGTATTTGTTTATCTCATGAATTATATTGTAACTATATGTAAGGACTCGTTTACATGGGGTGTACATAACCATACCCCCATGGAGGGCCATATTTACCGATACGGGGTGTTCCGTGCTTCCCCGTGCTGGCAGTCCCATTGTTCTCAACTGGGATGCAGCAGCTGCATGGACACAGCCACTGCTCCCACTGTGTGAATCCATGCAAGTGTGGGCACATGGCCCTAAACACATCCAGAATGTACAGTTTTGTACACCCCGTGTGAACAAGACCTCAGTGTAGCTGGCCAAAATCAACTTATTAATATCTTTACTCTTATGGTCCAATAAGAAGATGCAGCAACGTGTTCCATTGTGGTGTAGTTGTTGCTGGGTGTCATCTGGGGTGTGGTTGATTCTTTGGTACAGACATTTATCTAGTGTGTGAAGTGGTCAGACAGCCTGGTAATTGATAGGTGTGTCACGTTGTTTTCATGGTGGTTATGTTGGGAATTCGTCACTGGAATCTGTTGAGGAATATTTTGGTTAGTCATTACATAACTAAAATGTGTCCTGGTTTCTCTATGAACTCTGGTTAACAACATACACATTCTTTTAGATCAACCAATGTAATACATACATATGATTCTATCAGGTGGGTCGGTTCTCACATTTAGGTTTTCTAAAAACGTCCACCTTTTTCATAATGTCATCGCTGAAAGGTTTTAAAATGTAATTAAAATGACAGAATCTAACACATAGAGGGGACCTTAGTATTTTTACATTTCTAGATATACTGTACATGTGAAAGCAGGTAATCTGATGTTAAAGTGGAACCAAAGTTGAAAAGTAAAAGATTGTGAACAGGAAGGCTTTTTATTGCAGAAGAGACGTCAGAGCTGCACATGCGCAGAAGTGACGTCATCCCGCATGAGACAATCAAGACATCCGAAAACCAGCACCCGGAAGAAGCCAGGGAGAAAATGCCAGCAAACCAAACAAAAGAAATTTACAAGCTCAACTTACTGACCAGCCAATGACCAACCGAATTAACCTGTCTAAAAATATGCGTTAAAAACAGAGGTTTAGTCTGCGCACATTTGCAAATACATGTGAAAGCTGCAGGGCTCGTCAAGGCACCCCATTTTCTGTAGTTCTAACTCTAACTTCTTTGAGTCTCCACAGTGGAAGTACATGCATTATAATGGATAGATAGAGGGCAGGTGAGCCTGGAGAGAGCCCACCCCTCCTTAAAGGTACAGGGGTGCACTGGGCACCCAGCACATAGCACTATGGCAGCAAAGGTATCAAGGAGTTGCCTGACCAATATATTAACAATACAAACAAGTGGCCACTGCCCCCACCTAGACATTTCCAAATTAAACTTACCGACCAGCCTGTGACCATTCAAATTGACCTGTCTAACAATATGCGGTAAAAACAAGTATTTAAGCATGTATTTGCAAATGTGTGCACACTAAACCCTGGTAAGTTAAGTTTGGAAATTTCTTTTGTTTTGTTTGACATACGTTGCCCTTCCAGTGCTCCTTGCTTCATAGGCCAGTTATAGGTGGGGGCAGTGCCACTTGTTTGTATTGTTAAGAAAATGCCAGCTGGAGACCTTGTGGGCATTGGACCATTGAAACTAAGGTAAGTATTTTTGCCTTTAGCTCAGCATAATAATCTCAGCAATGTACGGTAAGGTTTAGAAATATTTTTCTCTTTATATGTATGGGCAACCATATTTGCTCATTACATATCCAAGTGACTTTTAATGACCACCAGAATGTTAAAAAAAGGGTTATTTTTATCTTTATCTTTGGGTTCCTGGCTCTGCCATCTTGCCTGTGGGAAGCAAGCTGTGGCTTCCTACTGGCTTACAGCTGGCTCCCCATTGCTTATGCACAAGTAGCACTGCACTTTCTATATGGACCGGCAGCCTTCTGAGATGTGTGGTGTGTCCCAGGAGGTTGCGGGCAGGGAGGGGAGTGGCTAGACTTTCCAAACTAGGGGGACAGAGGCATACCTCCCAACATTTTGAGATGGGAATGAGGAACACCTACTAGCAAATGTATGTAGGCATAGGACACGCCCCCTGCCACACCCCCTTAAAGGAGAATTAACCCAAAAAAAAGGTTAATTAAATCCACAAGGGCTTTTTTTTTACCACTACTATTCATTTATAGTGGCTTTTAATATGTACAAATGCAGCGATTTCAATATTGGATGAAAAGTTTAGCACTTTTTTTAAACATAAAAAGTGTATTTTATATACAACTATATAGATCAGACCAAAATGAGGAACAAATGAGGAGGAATGAGGGACAGAGGGACATTGCTCCAAATCAGGGACAGTTGGGAGCTATGCAGAGGTGAGGTGGGAGCGGGATGGGTGGGGAGGAAGAAAAGCAGAGCTTCCTTTTTTGGGGGAAGCTCTGCTTTAATTGTTCTTTAGCAAAATGCCAAACACATTTTTTTTCTTATCTGCAGCAACTTAACAACAGTTTCTAATACATACAGTATTTTATACCTATTGGTGTCATTACTGGGTGTCTGTGCTTCTCTATGCAATTCAGGCAGATCATGTCTAGTGGGAGGGGCCAGCATGGTGCTGTACACATTTTACTGAAAGCATTACAGCACCTTGACTCAGTACTCAGGAGTCCTCGACTCTGATGCCAGCTCTTTGGAGAAGTTATGCAAATATTAAAATGCCTTAATGGGTGGAGTTCAACTTTAGCGTGTGTTACCATCTCCACAACTGATAACCAGATATAATGTGTTTTCATTATTACTGTAAATTACTTTCACCAATGGTTTTTCTCCCTCTAAAAATGTATGCAGCACAGGTTTGCTACAGGTTTTACAGAATCACAGGGCATGTAGAATCCGGTCAGCCAGGGCAAAATGAGACCTTGGATTTATTTTTTTAAGGATCGTTTTTAAATGAGCACAATATAGACCATGCAAAAAAATACAACACAGTAAAGAAAAATAACTCCACTTTATAAATGCAGCATAATAATAAGTTAGATAGTAATAAAACAGTAAAAAAAGTGTCTAGCATAACCTAATAAAATTAGCTAGATTCCTTTTATGTTCTAACACAATAAAAGTAAAACTAAATGAAAAAACAAACAAACAGGTAATATGTTATAATTTCCCTTTTATTTTTAGTATTGTCTGCAGATGTTGTTTACATAGATCAGTCTGTGCTCTCCTTTTTCAGACCAAACCCATCAATAGTGTTGAAAAGTTAACCTGGAGGCATAAAAATGTTTGGCTTCCATAGCACCCCACCTATAATGGATGTCAGGGATATTCAGGCTCACAAATCATCTTTACAGTTTTATGCAGCCAAAAAAACGTATGGAAAAATGGCATCTCAAGAATTAGGAACAATGCCGCTTTATCTGGACCATACACTGTGTAGCTCTGTCTGATATTCAGTGTACGCTGTGTAACTTATCTTTTGCATTATGGTTACTATAAATACTGTGATGCATACAGTTTAATATAAGTTACGCACAGCTTGGAACCATCACTTGATGAAATCCTTTTCATACAGCAGAATTACGCTATATAAAGGATACCTATGGCAGGCGATGAGCACTGAGCAAAGCAGACACCAAACAGTGGGACGGCACACTTAAGTTTGGTCCACATAGGCAGTTGAACCACTCCTGGGCTCTATGTGAAACTGGCTCAGCAGGATCTCACAAGGATACCTGACGCTGATTGCAGTCTCAGGTTCCTCTAGAGTAGCTCGCAAGATTTATATAAAAACCTACACTTTTGTATAGAGAAGACCAAAATTGAATTTTTCCTAGACAGGGGAATGAAAATTAGATCTGAGCCATTAAGTCATGATAAGAGTCTAATGAGAGCGCCAAACAACATCCAACAGTCAACTTTTAACAATAAAATTATTTCACTAGAACTCAGAACAGCCAACGCGTTTTATTGGCAACACAAACTCTCCCTTCTTCAGGGTTTGGGCACTTTAAGTGATTGGGTTCTAAGTAATAAGGATGAGGCATAACAGTTTGCCAATGACCTGTGACCATGCTACGTTGGCCCTTCTGTGCTCTCCTACTCTGAACCAGTTTTATTATTAGAAATGATAGATTCTAGGACATCGGCACTCTCATTAGACTATATGCATGGTTTCTGAACTTTGGGTTGTCCCCCTTTTCTAAGGGGAAACCTTGTTTTGTTGAATGCTACCCAAAGCCAGTATGCCCACTGATAATGTGATCGATCTACTGAAAATCTGTACCCAGTGCCACTTTTTCACCTTTATGAAGTCATAAAGTCACGCCACTAGATACATAATGAATTAAAGCAAAAGAGTTTTTTTTTTTTCAGATCAAGCGCAAATAGCAAGTATCTATTGGCGCTTGATATCAAAGATTGGCGTATAACATGCACTTTTTCACCCTGAAAATCGAATTCAAACAGCGTGTGCGTGTTATACGCCGATACTTCAATTTTAGCTGCCTCGAAGGGGACAGGGAGGGGGGGGCGGGGATGAGCGTCGTCAGATTACATACAGTGAGAATCTCCTGTTTACTTGGCGGCATCTGTAATAGGAAGTCCCCTCTCCTGGGCCGCCATTGGACCACTGTTCTGTCTATCATAGGAGATTCTCACTGTATGTAATCTGTCGGCTCTCGTCCTGCCCCCCTCCCTGTCCCCTCTAGGCTGAAGATGGGCATCGATCAGGCTGCACTGATGACAATGTTGAGGCTGCTGCATTGATGGCAATGGTGAGGCTGCTGCATTGATGGCAATGGTGAGGCTGCTGCATTGATGGCAATGGTGAGGCTGCTGCATTGATGTGGACTGATGAGGCTGCATTGATGGCAATGGTGAGGCTGCTGTGTTGATGGCATTGGTGAGGCTGCTGCATTGCTGTGGAATGATGAGGCTGCATTGATGGCAATGGTGAGGCTGCTGTGTTGATGGCAATGGTGAGGCTGCTGCATTGCTGTGGAATGATGAGGCTGCATTGATGCCACTTGTGAGGCTGCAGATGGGCATTGATCAGGCTGCATTGATGGCACTTGTGAGGCTGCAGATGGGCACTGACCTTTATTTTGCTTCAAAGTTCCTTATTTAAAATTTTTTTTTTTCCTGAAACTCCCCTCTTAAAATGAATGTGCGTGTTATACGCCGATAAATATGGTATATCTAAAGCTAAAACCCTTTTCTGTTCTGTTGATAACTATATAATCAAAGGAAAGGTCTGGTGTCACCAGTGGCACACCTGTATCCTTAATAGTATTGCATAGTAATTGGGTGTGGATGGGTGATATACATGTTTGTATGTAATAGGATACGCAACAAGAAATTTATTTTTCTTATTATGCACTGGCAAATTGAATGCTGTGATTTGATTGGTTGCTATGGAAAACATATACACCATTCTTTGATCCAGCTGTAAAAAAAATCTTTCCCAGCGTGTCCCTAGCCAATGCGAACTATGGAAACAGCTGTGACTGTAAATATCATTAGTTTAAGCCTAATGAATACTGTCTGAAGTATGTCTGAATAATCATGGTTAAAAAAAACAAAAAAAAGTAGGCCTTTTTGATTTTGCATGACAACAGCATGGATACAGAGTGACTAGTGTGATGCCATCAACCTCAGACTACGCTTGAAATGGCAATTTCTGCATCTGAGAAAAAAATCTCTGCTGCTGGCTGGGTGGGGGGGCTGCTGGATTCACAACAATGAACTTACAGAGGAAAAATGATGTAAAATTTATTGTAGCCACTTTTGGGAGGCTCCCTGTTGTAGTATCAGGACGGGGTCACCATTATTAGCAGGTGGGATGAATATGAGCATAGCTCCCGGGGCTCATGTAATTTATTATCTACAGTCCAGGAGACATGATAGGGGCATGTTAGAGAGCGGAAGCCAGCAGAATGGAATGAATAAACAGTATTCGTGGGTAGTATGGTGATTTAACGTTAGCACTTTTGCCTGAGAGCACTGGGGTCCTCATCTCACCGGAGACAGCGTCTTTATGGAGTTATTTGTATATTCTGCCCCTGCAACCCACAGCTTCTTCTAAAAATCCGAAATATAATGATCTGTTAATTATATCAACCCAGACTGCCGTGTGAGTGTACTAAACACCACACATGTTACAATCTGACTGTATAAACTATGTACAATCAACTTTGGATTTTACAAACCTAAACCATATAATATAAACTATCCAATCAATTTGTATCCAGTCATGCAGGCACTTGCACTGCTGGTAGATTTTTTTTATTGTCATATGTATTTACATAGTGCCAGTGAATTAAGTATTGTACATTCACATCAGTCCCTGTTTTACAGGAGCTTACAATCTAAGTCCCTGTCTCACTTGCATACATACACACATTAGGGTCAATTTAGACAGGAGACAATTAACCACTTGCTTACTGGGCACTTAAACCCCCCTCCTGTCCAGACCAATTTTGAGCTTTCAGCGCTGACGCACTTTGAATGACAATTGCGCAGTCATACAACACTGTACCCAAATGTAATTTTTATCATTTTTTCCCACAAATAGAGGTTTCTTTTGGTGGTATTTGATCACCTCTGTGTTTTTTATTTTTTGTTAAAACAATGTAAAAAGACCAAATTTAAAAAAAAAATATATATATTTTTTTTTTATATTTTGTTATAAAAATTTTAAAACAGGTCATTTTTCTCCTTCATTGATGTACACTGATGAGGCGGCACTGATGGGCATCGATAGGTGGCAGTGATGGGCACTGATGGGTGGCAGCGATGGGCACTGATGAGTGGCAATAATGGGAACTGATCGGTTACACAGATTGGCACCACTGGTGGGCATGGATAGGTGGCATTTGTGGGCATTGATAGGTGGCACTCATGGGCATTGATAGGTGGCACTGGTGGGCACTGTGGGCACTGTCAGGTGGCAATGACAGGTGGCATAGATGAGTCATAATTGCCGCTTCCTCTTCGGGACCGATGTCCCTTGCAGATGAGCCGTGATCGGCTTTTTTTTCTCCTCACGCTTTCAGCGTGAGGAGAAAAAAAAAAAGATTACCAAGCTTTTGTTTACATCATGTGATAAGCTATCATTGGCTGACAGCTGATCACATGGTAAGGGGCCGGGACCGGCCCCTTACTCGGATCAGTGATCACCCGAGTCTCAGTGACTCGGTGAACACAGCGCGCTCCGCGCTCTCCCTGCAGGTTACATGCACAGGGGAGGCCGTCATATGCCACGCTGTGGCTGTCATTCGGTTATACACGTCGGCGCGGACGTCAAGTGGTTAAAGTAACAGTAAAATCTTGGGTTTTTTTTTGTTTTAAGATAACAAACATGTTATACTTACCTTCTCTGTGCAATGGTTTTGCACAAAGCAGCCCCAATCCTTCTCTTCTCAGGTCCCTCTCCGGCGCTCCTGGCTCCACCCCACCCCCCTGCTGAGTGCCCCTATAGCAAGTCACTTGCTATAAAGGCACGTGTGCATGCTCGCTCCTGAGCCCCCCGTTCTGAGTGTCCATAACACACACAAAGTGGGACTTGGCCCCACCCCTCCAGCTCCCTCCCCACTGGCTCTGACTGACAGCACTGGAAGCCAATGGCTCTTGCTGCTGTATCTGAGCCAATCAGGAGTGAGAGACCTGAGAGAGCCTCGGCTCTCACGCACATCACTGGATCGAGAGATCGGGTTCAGGCAGGGCTGGGACAAGGGGTGGGCAGGAGGGAGTGCAGTGAAGCAAAGGGGCAAAAAATGACACCCATTCTATGGCATGTATTATTAAGGTATGTATTAAGGGGGGGGGAGCTGCATGCAGAAAAAACCTACAACCTGTTTAACCTACCATGCCTTTGGAGTGTGGGATGAAATCCACACAAGTACATGCAAACTTCATGCAGGTAGTGTCCCACGTGGTATGCGACCCTGGTGTAACTTGGTGGTATAATGGAGGAACTGCATGCTGACAAGATACAGTATTGTTTCATGGATTGGCTCTCCTGTGGTCATTTTTAGGGAATAACTCTGAGCACTGATTACCCTCTACCAGCTCTTCACAACATCCTTGCTCATGTCCAATCTTGAACACAAAGAGGGAAGCCACTGCACTTAGGCCTTGTGCGCACATTCAGGGCTTAGTCCCTAGGAGAGCTCTGTTCTGCAATGATATCTTAATAAAGGGACCAAGCCACTCAGTAGGGAAATACCAATTGCCATGCCACCCCTACCTACAGAACCTATATCACTGGCCACTGCTCCTGCTCCAGCCTCCTCCTGCATAAGGCCCTGTTGAAACTGGTGCACGTTTGCCACACTAAAAGGCACCTTTCAAGCTTAACAAACGTGCATGAAAAATAATTCCCTTTAAATTTTACCCAGTCGCATCTCTGCCATGAATTTTTTTTAAAGTGCACTGCATTTTTAATAACTCTTGCTTGCTGCATCTTCAATGCCCTGTTTGAAAATTTTTCAAAAATACAACTTCCATTACAGTCAAAACGCACCGTAGTGCATTTTTTGGGTGTGTTTTTTAAGTCACATGTCAATTTTTTTTTCTCAGGTGACCAGGGATGAAAATGCATGCAAAACACGTCTTAAAAGGCACAGGCATTGCATTACATTTTAGTGCAACCTATGAAAAACATGTTAAAAATGCTCAGTGTGATTAGTTCCTAAATCACTTCAGAATACTTAACCCCAACCACACCAGCCATTAATCCTTTATTAACAATACGAACTTATATTACCAATACATCTATTGGTTGCACTATGTAACAATACATAAATTGACCTTAGTAGGCACCAGTGACGGCTAGTGCTCAAAATTTTTGGGGAGCACAAACAAATTTAAACCCCCCCATCTATTGCAGCCTCACTGTGCCCATCAAATGCAGCCATTGTGCCCATCATATGCAGCCACTGTGCCCATCATATGCAGCCATTGTGCCCGTCATATGCAGCCACTTGTGCCCATCAAATCCAACCACTTGTGCCCATCATATGCAGCCATTTGTGCCCATCAAATGCAGCCACTTGTGCCCGTCGAATGCAGACACTGTTGTGCCCATTATATGCAGCCACTATGCCCATTATCCCCCCCCACTTGCGGGCTCGCAGGTCTGGCTGCACCCTCCAATCCCCCCCCACACGTGCGCGCACCTGCCCGGCTCTGGCATTGTGGCACTTTTGGCCTATCAGGAAACAGGTCTGACGCCCAGCCTCCTAATTGGGAGGGAGGAAGGTTAGTGTGAAAATAGTGAAAATTAATTCGCTATCGTCACACAATTGGGTGGGATCAGGGCGCTTCAAAAAGTACCAACCCCTTCCGCCCCCGCCATAGGAATCCATGCGTCCAGCGTCCTGAAAGGGGCCAGGCGCATGGATGGCGTCCACAGTGCACAGGCCGCCACTGGTAGGCACCTGCCTATAATAAGGCCCTAGTGCTGCAAGCTAGAAGTGCAAACCCCTAAGGCACTATGCTACCCAATTTGAAAGAAATTGTATAGTCAGATTGTAACATGTAAGCTGCAGCGGTCCAGACAGATATGAACGGCGGGTAGGTTCTTCTGTGGCATGTTGGTTCTACAGAAATGATTTAAAAAAGAATAATAAAACTTTGATTTCCTCCTCAAAATCCAGTTCCTGTTTTATTACCGAAATGTAAAGTTAGGCAGACGCCTTTTGTCGGTTATAGCAAATTGTCTTATTTCCCCTATGGTGTTTTAAGAAGTATTCTCAACTGCAGTATACCCTGAGAACACACTTTATTGACAGGTATGGTATCTTATTCTGAGAAGTTACTGGAAAAATTCAATATTCAGTATGATGTGCTTTCAGAATTCAGACTGGAAATGTTTTGTGACAGCTGAGCTCTTGGCTTTCAGCTCTTAATTCTTCTCTCTCTTTCGGTATAATTGTACCTTTTCACTTTCAGCATGGTACCTGTGACACACAGCCTCTGTGTTATATCGTTTATTGAGCTGCAGGTAATTTTATACAGACAAAAGGTAAGAACTGCAGAAACAAGGGTTTTGTTTTAGCACCAAGTATTCAGGTTTTTGTTTTCTTTTTTTATTCTTTTTTTTTTTTTTTTTTGGAAATTACAAGAAAGAGCTTTGAAGAAAACAAAAATGCAGTAACAAATAGGCAATATGAATAGCTGACTGTGGCTTCTGTTTAGTTTTTCTTGCATCATACTTGGCAGAAAAGGTTATATTCTGTACAAGTTCTCAGCCTGGATGTTTTCTGGACATAACAAATGTTGAATAGATTTGTATTTAATGCAATAATGGCCACTCATTCCAATAATGGCCACTCTATGTTCTGGGCACATGTTAACCCCTTCCTGCCCACCCCAGCATCCCAGTTTGGAATGCCCAGAGGGCAGGAAGGATCAGCAACCATGTGACCACTGTGATTGGCTGTCACAGTGGTCATATGATCGGGAGCCAATCCGCAGTTATTAGTGAAGACCAGGAGCTGTCTTCATCTCTGTGCCAGGGGCGCACAGTGAAAGCGCTCTTAGCACAAAAACATTGATCACCCAATGACGCATATTAAAAATCTCCCTTTTTCAGCCACACATATGTATTACACTGGCCGTAACAAGGTAAAGCCAAACTCCAGGCAAACAACTAAATATACTATAAAATGCATATATGGTAGGTGGTTTAATCTACCAAATTACTTGTATCTCAAACCATCCAGTCCTGAAATATACACTGTCCTGCCAGACAGAACAGCCAGACTGGTGACCTGACTTTTCTCTACTGAAGTTACATAACATATACTGGTCACCTCTCTGCCTCCAGCCTGTGACTGGACGGTAATGGGGAAGTACAGAATAATAGGCTCATCACTTTCTCCTCTTATTATCATGTTCCTTGTGATCACATGAACACAACAGCACAACTAATTGGCCCCTTCCTCTTGGAGTCTAAGTTCTGCTGTGCAGGAGGCGTTCACAGCAGATCCAGGTACTTACATTAATCACAATTATAAATGCATGCAATCATTTTGGTAATGAATTCATAACAGCATTCACTTGTGTTATTTTTTTATATCTTCCTGGAGTTCAGCTTTAAGGATTGATATTTAACCTTTACTACAAATACATCTGAAAATGACAAAAATATGAATAGTTCAAAACCTAATAAGCTGTGGGTGATTTTGCTCATGCGGTCCCATCCTGGGTGGGACCATCCCAAGATTTGATTTAAACCCTGGTGCCCCGGCGAATCTGTGGTGAATCCCGGAGCCCAGTGCCGGAACGAATACCAGTACTGAGCTCCAGTAACTGGCCTGACAGGGGCACGCTAGCATAGACACCTGTCCTGCTCGCCAGCTGTATGTACAGCACACTGCAGAGCGGACCATAACAGGACCAAAGAACGTTCTGATGTTCTCATAGACAGTCAGGAGGAGGAGGAGCTGGGGAGGAGGGACACCACTCTGCATGAGCCACACTGATTATCTGAGATCTGCAATGAGTTTAATATAAATGGAGATTTACAGGGGAGGGGGACACAGTGACCAGGAAATGGGGTGGAGAGGGGTAGGTAACAAAGGTGTATACTTGGAGGGAGGATTTGGAGGGGGGGCATGGATAAGAGGATCTGTGCAGGTGGGCACTTTGGAAAGTGGGAGGACTTGTACTAGAAAGAGGGGCTGGATTTGAAATCCTCCCTACCCCTCCTTCTAGCACAAGTCCTCTCCACAAGTTTACTCCTCTCCCAAAGCACCCCTCGGCACTTATAAGACCACCCCTCCACCCCACATTTTAGCACAAGTTCTCTCTCCTCCAAAAGCACCCCCCAGCATATATCTAACCCCCTCCCAACCTTCTAGGACAGGTCAAGTACAGTCTAAGGTCCCTAACTCACATAAACACACTAGAACCAAGTAACCTACCATGTCTTCGAAGTGTGGGAGGAAGCCCACACAAGTACATGGAGAACACGCCACCATACAGGTAGTGTTGCAGGTTGAAATTTGAACCAGGAACCCAAGTGCTGCAAGGCAAACCACCAAGCCATTGTGCTTCCTAATCCCGAAGGGAATTGTACAGTCAGATGGTAACATGTAAATTCCAGAAAGGAAGGCAAATATGAACCATAGGTACTATGGTGATTTAATCTCACCAGGGATAGCATCAGTTAGTTGTGTATTCTGCCCCTGCAAACCTCAGATTCTTTTAAAAATCCTAAACATAATGATCTCTTAATTACACAAACCCAGACTGCCCTAGATTGTGCATGTGTCTGCATAACATGTACACCATACATGATACTGACAGTACAATCTTTGTACAATCCACTTTAGATTTACCCAAATTATGTAAGACAAGGACCTACCTAAGCATTCCAATCAATCCAGCCGACCAGGCACTTGCACTGTGGGTAGATCAAAACTAAATGATATGTTCAGATTGTAACATGTAAGCTCCAGCGTATGGTGTGTCTCTCTCAACCCTCTAACTGCACTTTTGCTGGACAGCTTGGTCTGTTAAAGAAAGTGGAAAAATACCAGACTTAAGCCTCGTTACACACAATCCGATTGTTGGCCAACAGAGCATTAGACTTTTGTCCGAAGGGGGGTGTGCCTGGATCTTGTCTTGCATAGTAATGGCACACAATTGTGCCAGCAAACAAACATGAACATAGTGACATACTACATGGAATTTCAGCTCTTGAGCGCCACCCTTTGGGCACCATCTGCTAATGTTAGCTTTAATGAGCATTGATTCCGAGCCTGCGTGTTTGTACTTTGGACATTTGTGTGATGGACTTGTGTACACACAATACGAAAATCTGACAACAGACTGTTGTCTGCCGAAAATATACTAGCCTGCCATCCAACATTTGTTGGCGCAATTGTCTGAAGGAGCATACTAACGGTCGGATTTTAGGCAAACAGTCTGTCATCACACAATTCTCTGCCGAAAATCTGATCGTATGTGCAAGGCTTTACTGGCCAAATCGTCAGGGGAAAATAAAGGGATAAAAAAGAAAACGAATGCAGCCACCACATTCAAGAAATGGTGAACTGCAATATAATATTTTTTTGTTTATGGGTTTAATGCCACTTAAATACATAAATATACCTTTGTAAGGCACGTCCTTCTTTCTGACCTTTCTATATCATCCGACAGAATTTGATGGTAATCTTGCTGTGGTTAGGATACACATAGACCCCTTTTCTAAATACAACAGAAGTTTTCCAAATCTTGTACAGTATAATAAACTTCATACATGACATATACTTAATCATGAAGCGGATATAGATTAACCTTGACACACACATCACATTATTATGTAAACTTTTAACACTGAGCAGATATCTTGTTCCCAACTTCAGGTCATTCCACATTTAACACTACTTTTAGAAATAACACAGATAATAATACTTCCCATAACCATGGTGTATTTCAGTGCTAAGGGATTTCTTTTCACTGTCAAATATAAATGACCGCCAAAATGCAGAAATCTATAAGAGTTGAACATTCCAGATGAAGAGAAAATACATCGTCATGGAAATGCTGAGATTTTTATCAGTAAGACTCCACTGCAGTCTGAGTCTCCAAATCAGCATGGTTCTTAGAGAATCAATGACATCTGACAGGTCTTCAGCAAGACTAGAACTAAATGTATATGTATTTAACCTCTTCATGTTCCATTTTAGCTGCTGCTCAGACAGTTCCGCTTCAGCACTTTCTTTATAATGGGCCCCATGTCTGAGCGAAGAGCGATCTGTGTAACCAGCTAAGCTTTGCCTTTTATTTGCCAGTGTGATCAGGAAGTCTGAAGAGAACTGAATAACATGGAAGGTTCTTTCAAATATTTCTGATCATAAGGCCAAGCAGACACCTTGATGTAAGGCAAAACACATATTCAGAAATTACCCCATAAAAAAACCTGTAGGCAGCTGAAGATCTATGTAATTCTGACTTTTCTTGCAGAAGTCAAACTTGGCCCTGCCTGTCCAGCTTTGTAGGTTGTAGGCCAATGGTTAGTTGGGGCGGCCTATTACATTAAGTGCCGATTCACACTGCCTGCATAGTAAATGCTCCATTTAGCTTGCTTGCAGTGCATTGTGGTTAGGGAGTTGTGTGATTCATGTTTGAGCCCATCACATTGCTTATTTATTTTGTTCTTTTTTTCTAAACTTTATCAGAAGTGCCACAAAATGCCACTTCTCCATGTCTACTCACGGTAGGGTCATGAACGACATATGGTGCCTTCCAGGGTGTTGCATTAAAATGAAACATGTCTGCATTTACCACAGCTCACAGCACTGCAGCTGCCAGCTGCATTGCAGTGTAAACAGGGCACTTAGAAACCAGCGATGCCTAGTGCTCCAGCCGGGGGGGGGCCAAACAAAACAACCCTCCCTCCCTTCGTGGGTACCCACGCGGTCGGGCTCACTCACAAGGATGGCCATCTCCCAGATCTCCCCGTACATCCTCTCTGGTGTTGGTGGCGATGCAGAGAGGTCACTCCAATGAGGACGGCGGTGGCCGTCTCCCGGATCTCTTTGTATATCCTCTCTGGTTTTGGTGGCGATGCAGAGAGATCACTCCTAAGAGGACGGTGGCGGCCATCTCCCAGATCTCCCCTTACATCCTCTCTGGTGTTGGTGGCGATGCAGAGAGGTCACTCCAATGAGGACGGCAGTGGCCATCTCCCGCATCTCTTTGTATATCCTCTCTGGTGTTGGTGGTGATGCAGAGAGATCACTCCAATGAGGACGGTGGCGGCCATCTCCCAGATCTCCCCGTACATCCTCTCTGCTGTTGGTGACGATGCAAAGAGATTACTTCGATGAGGATGGCGGCCATCTCCCGGATCTCCCCGTACATCCTCCCGCGGTACCAGCCAATGCGGTCGCTTCTCCTCTTGGCCAGTCGGGTCTCAGGACCCACTTCCTGATTGGCCTGGAGGAGAAGCAGGAAGACAACAGCGAATATTATTTCGCTATTGTCACACAACTGGGTGGGGTCGGGGCACAGTGCTCTGTGCCCCGAGCCCACCCTTTTTTGAAGCCAATTAGAGCTTCGGGCTCTAATCATGTGCTTCAAAAAAAAATAACCCTATTGAAATCCATGCGTCCACTGCCCTTCATGTAGATTAGGGGCCGGACGCATGGATTAGAGGGGCGGTGCCCTTGCGCCCCTAATAGATGGGCCGTCACTGTTAGGCCTCATGCACACTAGATGTTTTTGAACGTTTTTACAGATGCTGTTTTTGGCTTCAGACTTTTTTTCTACAGTCAATAAACTCTCCATCATGTTACCCTATGTGTCCATGCACACATAGGGTATTATCAACTGTTTTTAGTTGGGGTGTGTTTTGGCTGTAATAAAAACCCAAAACTAGTGGGTTATGAGAGGAGTTTTTCAGCAGTTTTCAGCTGTAAAAATGCTCTAACATCAAAAAAAGCTGATAAGTGCCAATAAACACTCAAAAACATGGCTCACCAGCAATATTTTAACGTTTTTGATCCATTGAAAAAAAAAATGTAATAGATTTTTTAAATGCTAAAAAATGCTAACGCAGAAAAAAGCTAATAAACGCTAAAAAAACGCTATTGCAAAAACATTAAAAACCTCACTGCAAAGCTACTGGCGTTTTTATAACGTTATTGGGAAACCAATTTTTTTCTATGTGTCCTAACAGTGACTGGCATTGGAAAACCATCACCCCACTGTGAACGAACCCTAAAGGACCACATGAAACACAAGAGAAGACAGGGCTATCCTCAACTTTTTTAGAAATAGGCAAAATATAACTTCAGCTCCCATATACCTGGATTTACTGACTGTTTCGACATGTCTGCTAATGTTTTTTCATCATATGCACAGTTTAAAGTGTCACTAAACCCAGGATGCTGCATTCACTATATCTTCTCTCCCACAGTACACTTTACATGGAAATGCAATTATTTTAGTAAATTGAAACTGCTAAATACATTTTCTCATTAACAGTATATAGCAGTGTTGTGATTTCTATCGGTGTCTGGCCGAGCACTGGTTAAAGCTTGTAGGAGGAGTTTCCATTCTCCTCTGACTGTCCTATGAGGCTGCATGACCCCTAACCCTCTGTCTGGACAGCATTGATTGGCCCTGTGCTGATCACATGCACCGTCCCAAAAAAAACAAAACTCTCTAGCAATACACACTGAGCATGTCCAGACTGCCCCTAAGGCTCTGTACTATCAGCAGATGGATTGGGGACTGTGGAAGAAGGGGAGGCTCAGAGGAGACCGGATCAAACAGCCTTTTTATACAGTGCAGATGATTAACCCCTTTGGTTCCACAGTGAGTATAACAAGCATGCTTTACGGCATACACAGACTGATTTTACTGTTGTGGGTTTAGCAACACTTTAAGGATTAGGACTGGCGTTTGCCAATCACTTACAATGAAGAAGAAGAAAAATGAACAATTTTGTCAATCGGGCTATCATTCATAGGAATGCAGATATAAATTGGATTATGTCAGTTCATAATAACATTTAGCCTTCTAGACTGGTTACAAAACTTTAAAAAAATAATAGGCCAGGCTGCATGTAGGCAGGTGCAGTCTGCTTCCTCCACTGTAGGTGGCACCTGACCAGAGCGGCATCACAGCCTGAAGAGGAAGTCGGGGGAAACTTGGTTTCTCTATGGATTCCTGGTTCCTGGAGACAGCGTTCCGGTTGGCGGCAGCCATCTTGGGTCAGCTGAGTCTTTTTAAGTCCCTGTTCCCTAGGTTTTGGCATGCATTTGTGAATGGATAGTGTAGGGACAGGTACCCACTCCCTCAGGGATACTACTAGCGGTAGGGAAGAAGGGAAAGCATAGGGTTTGCACTTCTCTGGACTTCCCGCTTGGGCACTAAACTGCCAGGCTGCATTCTGCTCCTCCTAACAGGTGCTGTCAGTTCAGTGGAAACCTGCATCGCTACATGCTGTTGGAATTTGTGTTCCCCGTTGGGCTGCATGCCCACTGAGTTTGTTATGAACTGTCTTACTTTACCACAATACAAGTTCTTTACATTGCACTTGAACTGTGTTATTGCCGCCGCACCGCCCTGCACCCACCTACATACATGTTTATATCACTAATTCATCATAGTTTATGCAGGGTATAAAAACTGACCCTACATATAAATTATTTCTTTGCACATGTAAATATGTTTATATTTGACACAGCATTGGACGATGCCATGTTCAGATTGTTATACACCACAGAAGGATTTTTTTTTCATACAAAGATTACTTTTCTAAGCTGTAGAGACCACAGAAGAGTACATGGGTTGCTTCAAAAGCCTTTCTTGTACAGATCAGAATAGCCAAAATGTACATGACAAGTGTATTCCAGATGTACCCACTTATTTTCTCTTACTGCTATACCATTTTACCAACCCCCTTTTCTTATTTAAATTAACGAGACCACACCAATCTATTGGAGTTTTAAAATGGCCATAACAGCCTATTTATTAAACAAACTGAATAAATAACTCCAATAACCTTAAATATATAAATAACATATAACTTTAGTGCAAACAACATGTTATTAACTGCAATCTGTTGGTCAATGACGGAGCTCCACCCTTTTTCCACATATCAAAACTTACACGCGGGAACCATTCCAACTTGATAGGCCTCCAGCTGTACCGCTCGGAGACAACCCCTTGCCCGCAGTGTAACCGTACCGGTATTCCATTTCGGGAATACACCGGAGGGGCCATACTATCGATGACCCCCCACCCCTTTTTACCACATTTTGTTTACCGCTACCGTCACCGACCAACAGCAAAAACACAGCCAGACCACAGCTGTCATGACGACCACTTCCTCCGAATCTGAAAAATAAACACACACATTAACCACACTAACAACAAGCCTAATAGGGAGGGAGGGTGGGAAAATCTGCCTCCTCGTGTCTCTTCCTACTCCACTGACTCCGTCCCAGCTCCGCCCCTCCTCTTATGTGACCCCACCTCTAAAGTTTCCTGCTGGCTCCACCCCACCACAACCTGGCCAACTTAACCCTGTGTGTGTCACTAGACACACTGTCATGCCCGGCCCTGCACTATTCTCTTCTTCTTTCCTTTTCGTTCCGGGCCTCACTTGACAAGTGTATTCCAGATGTACCCACTTATTTTCTCTTACTGCTATACCATTTTACCAACCCCCTTTTCTTATTTAAATTAACGAGACCACACCAATCTATTGGAGTTTTAAAATGGCCATAACAGCCTATTTATTAAACAAACTGAATAAATAACTCCAATAACCTTAAATATATAAATAACATATAACTTTAGTGCAAACAACATGTTATTAACTGCAATCTGTTGGTCAATGACGGAGCTCCACCCTTTTTCCACATATCAAAACTTACACGCGGGAACCATTCCAACTTGATAGGCCTCCAGCTGTACCGCTTGGAGACAACCCCTTGCCCGCAGTGTAACCGTACCGGTATTCCATTTCGGGAATACACCGGAGGGGCCATACTATCGATGACCCCTCACCCCTTTTTACCACATTTTGTTTACCGCTACCGTCACCGACCAACAGCAAAAACACAGCCACAGCCCGAAAGGATGAAACCTTATCCTTAAGGGCCCCTCCACACACTCAGTGCCCTTTGGATTCCTTCTTGCAGACCCATGGTCCACAGATCAGTCCCCACGTCTGTGAGGTGAACACCATCCCTGCGTAAGTACAGGCCTACATTAATTTCCAGCTCTCTGTGTCTTATCACCAAGCCCCCTTGTTTTACCAAAAACCTCCCCACAACTTTATTAATGCGAATGCGTGCCTTGTTCAGCCGTTCCACAGACCTTGCCATCCGCCAGGTGGTGCGTGCCACCATGTTGGACCATACCAGCAGAGTATTGGGAAAGACCGTGCGAATATATAACAAATCCGCCTTAACACTTGCTAGTATATCTCTCACCGTGCGTACCCCTAGATCGTTCCCTCCTGCATGGATCACCAACACATCAGGGGGTCTGTCCAACCAAGCATAACGCTCCACCTCCGTGACCACTCTGCCCCACATCATCCCCGGTCTCCCCAGCCACCTGATGTATGCCACTCTCCTCGATACTCCCAGCTGCCTCCCGTCCGGTCTCGCATCACCTCTCCTGGCCCCCCAACACACATAAGAGTGCCCAAGAATCCAGACAAGGCGCGGAGCACCTCTCCCTGTAATAAAATCACACCAAGGTAACGTCATTCATCATCATTTTTTTTTTTTTTTTTTTTATAAACACTTTATTCAATTCTCCCTTTTTTTTTTTTTTTTTTACGTTATTCCACAATCATTTGAGGTCGTACGTAGGTGCGGAACCTCCTCGATTCCCATCTACCGATCCTCCTCACTGCTGCCTCATCCAACCCGCATCTGGCAGCTTCAGTAGCCGCCCCAATGCGGAAGGAGTGTGAAGCGTAAGCCTTCCCATCCAAACCCAACTTCCTCAAACATTTCCTAAACACTGCTACAAATTGGAATTTTGATAGGTAAGACCCGTCTTCATGACGCAAAAATGGCCCATCCCCCATTGGCCGTACCTGCGCCAGTTCCTCGACCGCCCTTACCGGGCATACCGTGGATCCTGGCAGAGCGTACACCCATACATCCACTCCTTTACCTGTCTGATCGGTTTTTGACCTCCGCAGTCTCAAGCACACTTTATCCCCGTGTAACCTAACGTCCTGTACCATAATGCCACCCGCATCCCCCCGTGCTGGGCTCACAAGCTCCCCAATTCTGAACGCCCCAAAAAAAGCCAACGAGAAAGCTGCCGTAAACAGCAAACATTCATAACTTGAAGAACATACTAACCTTAACTGTTCACAAATGGCCACCAGGTTTTTAAAAGTGACAGGCCTTCTTTCATCTTTTGTTCTTTGTCCTCTCTTGTACCCTTTTATGGCTTGCCTAACCCAAAAATCTTTTGTCCAATCTTCCCACCTTTTTAGCTTGAAAAGGAATGACAAGGCCGCTATTTTCTTTTCAATAGAAGACACCGCCACCCCATTTTCCATATTTCTGGACACGAAATACAAGACCAAAAATCTCGCTTCAAACCCATCCTTGTCTATCCCAATTTCTTGCCGTAAACCTTCCCATTCTCTCCATACCTTCATATAGGCCATCCAAGTGGACTTACTCACTGACTGCTGGATCCATCCTGCGGCAACTCCAATGCCAGCTCCCAGATCCACTCCGGGCAAGGAATCCCTTCCTTTTCCGCTGCCGGGGCTAATTCCCTGAACTTGTCCCACTGAAAGCGAGACAGCGAATCAGCCAGTGTATTATCAACCCCTGGTATGTGTACCGCATATATAAAGGTATTCAATTGCAAGCACCGCAATACCAAATGTCGCATTAGTCTAATGACAGGTTGGGAAGACGCTGACATGCGATTGACCACCTGCACAACCCCCATGTTGTCACAGTTAATTCTCAACTTTAAATTCCGGCAAGACCGCCCCCATAACTCCATCGCCAGCACCACCGGAAATAATTCCAGTAGTACCAGGTTCCGAAGAAACCCCGCTTCCACCCATGATTGTGGCCACGGCCCTGCGCTCTATTGCCCTTGAAAATAAGCCCCGTAACCAGTAGAACCTGCCGCGTCCGTAACAAGTTCCACATTGAAGTTACTTACCGGACCTGACATCCACACTGATCTTCCGTTGTAAACTGACAGAAATTGATACCATACCTTCAGGTCCTCCCGATGTTCCCTCGTCAGCCTGATAAAATGAGTTGGGGCTTTAACTCCCGCCGTGGCTGCTGACAGCCGCCGACAAAACACCCTACCCATGGGTATGATCCTACAAGCGAAATTTAGCTTACCTAGCAACGACTGCAGTGTCCGCAACTGCACCTTCCGCCTTCCGTGAATCTCCCGGATTTCCTTCTGTAAATCCAATAACTTCCCTTGCGGCAATCTGCATTCCATTGCTATGGAGTCAATTACTATGCCCAGAAAACTAATTTCGGTTGTCGGGCCTTCTGTCTTTTCGGCTGCCAGTGGCACTCCGAACCTTCCCGCAATGTGCTGCAACGTTGACAGTAAAATCGCACACACACTGGATGAAGGAGGACCTATACACAGGAAGTCGTCCAAATAATGGATAACCGAATCCAGCCCTGATACATCCCTAACCACCCACTCCAAAAAGGAACTGAACGCCTCGAACATGGCGCAAGAAATGGAGCAACCCATGGGCAGACATTTATCGACGTAAAACTGATCTTGCCAGTGGCAACCCAGCAGCCGAAAACTGTCCGGATGCACTGGCAGTAGCCGAAACGCCGCTTCTATGTCAGATTTCGCCATGAGCGCCCCTTGTCCATACCTCCGAACCCACCGCACCGCCACATCAAAAGAAGTATAGGACACCGCGCAGGCATCAGGGTCGATGAAATCATTGACCGAGCCCCCTTTTGGAAAGGATAAATGATGAATTAATCGGAACTTATTCGCCTCTTTTTTGGGCACCACTCCCAACGGGGACACCACCAGATCCGGTAAGGGCTTATTTTCAAATGGCCCTACCATGCGGCCTAATGTCACTTCTTTTGCCAACTTCTCTCCCACCACCCTTGGGTGTTGCAACGCTGATTTCAAGTTCCTTGCCATAGGGGGAACAGCCTCCAAGGCGCAAGGTATTTTAAACCCCTCCCGAAAACCCGCAGTAAGCAACGATGCCGCCTCCTTATCCGGATACTTACTTAGGAAAGGCAGCATCCTTTCCACCTTCACCGGCGTCATCCCTCTTGTTAACAGGCTCCCCGGTACGTTTTCCTTTTTTAAAGCATTTGGCCAGTGTGTGAGCTCCCCCACATCCTGAGCATTCGTGCTTGAATTTGCACGACCCCCCAAACTTGCAGTGTCCTTCGTTGTATTGCCAACACACTCCCCATTTCTTGCCGGCCGGTAGTCCTGAGGAGTGTGCACCCCCGGCCCCCCCTTGAAAAAACTGAGGAGAGGCCCTAGCCGAGGACATAAGTCTCATCCAAAGGCTGATGTCCTTATGGTCCCAACGCAGGGCCGGGCGAACCGCTCTGCGTTGTCGGAACTGCTCGTCATAACGCAGCCAAGCCGTTCCACCATAAACTCTGTATGCCTCCCCAATAGCATCCATATAACAAAACAACCCAGAGCAATGCTCCGGATTCTTTTCGCCAATGACGCTGGCCATGATAGCGAACGCTTGTAACCAATTGACAAACGTCCGCGGAATCAACCTGTACCTCCTCTTCTCCTCATCTTCCTTCTTGGAGTCATCAGGCCTAACCCTGTCCAGGTTAAACTTTTCCAACGGCAACAAGGAAAATATTTCCACGTATTCCCCCTTTTGAATCTTTTCCCTAACCTCCTGCTTCAGATGTGCACCCAGCGGGCCCTCAAAACAGACATATATCTCGCATTTTGCTGCATCTGCAATCCTGACTATGTCCGCCCTACCCGCCGCCTCTGTTGCCCCGTTTTCCCCCGGCTTCTCTTTAGCCCCACTCGACTCAAGGGCCTTATCAGCAGACACCCCCGTGGAAGGTTCCACCTCCCCACCCGCTAATACCCCCCCGCCGATTACCTGCGGCACTCCACTTGTGGCCGCCTGGGTAGGTAGCTCCCCAAAACGTCCTACTAGCGCCTTTAGGCCCTCCAACAGCTCACTCAGTTGTCCCCCTGACCCCGAACTGGCGGATCCTTGTCCCGCCACTTGGTGGTCCTGACCCTGCGACACCCGTGGTGGTCGGGTTACTGCCCCTGCTGTACCTGGGTTAACTACCCCCCACATATTTTGTAAAGCAGTAGTAAAATCTACATTGTCATTGGACTTACCGGGCTGACCTGGAGACCTCCCGACAGCCGCTGGTCTGGTTTCCACCGCCGTGTCCTGCTGGTGCGCCTCCACCTCGCCTTCTTCCAACTCCTCATCTTCGGACCGGTCCCCCTGGGATGGGTTTGCCGGCGTGGTGAGCCCCCCAGGCGCATCCCTCCTGGAGGCCGTATGCACCCGTTGACCCATGCCTCGTCCGACCTCTGCAGCTCTGCCTCCCGCCTGAATTCCACGCCGCCCTGAAATGGTTGCGACCGGGCCGGCCTGCTCCTTCCTCCGACCGCCCCTGTGGAGTTCCCTCTCCCCGCCAGGCGACCGATTGCCACCTGCGTTGTCAGCGGTGCTTCTCCTCCCCGTCCTGGGCCCTGTAGCTGCACTTCTCCCACTTCTGTCCTCCCCCCTCGGCTCGTACGAAGCTGCAGGGGTGTTCTCTCTATCTGCACGCCTGGGTCCTGTTCTAAGTGAAGCGGCGCCATCTTGACCCGTAGCCCCGCCCACCGCGCTGCGGCCGCGGCGTGTGTTTTGCCCGGGCCTTGCGTCCGCCATCGGCTGGCTCCTCTTGGCTGGAGGGGCTGACTCTTCTCCCCTTGGGCTACGTGCCTGGCGACCCGTCCGTCCGTCGGGTCCAGGCGAATACCGCGCCGGCGGCCGCGACTTCCGCGCACGGGCAGTCTCCTCACCTCCGTCCGCCGATCCGCCTGCTTCTTCCTTAAAGAGCCCTGCGACCTGACTCTGGAGCCACTCCGGTCCCTTGGATGCTGCCGCCTGCCGCAAACGAGCCAATATAGCGTCGATGTCGGCCATTGTTGTAGAGGAGCAGAGAAAATCTGCCTCCTCGTGTCTCTTCCTTCTCCACTGACTCCGTCCCAGCTCCGCCCCTCCTCTTATGTGACCCCACCTCTAAAGTTTCCTGCTGGCTCCACCCCACCACAACCTGGCCAACTTAACCCTGTGTGTGTCACTAGACACACTGTCATGCCCGGCCCTGCACTATTCTCTTCTTCTTTCCTTTTCGTTCCGGGCCTCACTTTCTGGGGTGCGTCGCCTGCAGTACAGTGGTACATGTAGGCAGAGGCCTAGTCTGGTTGAATTCCATTCAATTTCAACGAACAACACCAAAACTCATGCTGATCTGTAGCATATCAGAAAAACATCTGAATTGCCCCATTGAGGACCATGCGTTGGCTTTCCCCATTTAGTACTGAAAAAAAGGGCTCCTGTGTTGTAGTCCTTAAACCTAGTTCTGAAAAGTTCAGAGACACATAACAAGCATAGCTGGCACTGCTGAAGATTTGTTTGATGGGCCATGTAGTAGTAATTAGAGCAAAGTGAGGAGCTTAATCTAGGAGTGACTTGTATGTATAAAGCTGGGCCTGTAGAAGAAATGGACATGTCCAGGTGTCACCATTTCTGCAGCTGGGCAACCAGAAGCAAACAAAGCCAATAATCTCATTGTTGCGCCCTTGCTCTTTATGGAATTTGTTTGCTGCAGCTTCTTATTGACCTGCGTTGTATTCTGCTTTACATAGTTTAACATCTTTTACCTAAAAAGCATTTATGTCAAAGGAAACATGTCTGCTAATTCACAGAGGTAATGTCTATTCCCTGCAATAGTAACTATTCCACCTTTATATACAACAATGCATGCTTGGTTATTTCCTTGATGCCTTGAATACTTCTGACCACAATGATTGTTTCATTGTGTCCTTGGAAGAAACACATTTGGTAATTTGTTAAAAATAATTTATTTGGATAGATAGAAATGTGTCAAATCGGGGCTCCTGTCCATCTTTAAAACCATCTCTGTTTTATATATAAGGATGGCAGACAGCCGATTTAAAATAAAGGACATTCGTAGTGGAAATATATAAATGTGTGTGCATTTATGAGCACATATGTTTCTTTTCATTACAGAGCAGAATACACTGGATTGGCGAAAAAAACACCTGCTGCTTCTGTCTGAAATGTTCTGTATAGAATAAAGAGTAATCTAATGACACAAAATTAGACATGATCAGTTTCCATGAAAATGAAAGTTCATATCTGGATAATGATATTGCTATTATAAAGTTTGGATATTGCAAAAGCATATAATAGAGTTACTCTTGACAGCCTGTTATAGAAATTGGGGATGGAAGGAGTATAGAAGAGTCAGGGTTGTGTCTTGGGTCAGTGTTGCCTGAATTGTTGAAGTGGCCATTGTTGCTTGCTGCAGCCAACTTCCCTCCTGCCTGAGGCAAAGATGGCTGCTTTGGGCAGCAGTAGCACTTCCACTCTGGCATACACATACAGGCAGAAAGCTAAGCTAAAAAATGAAAAGTGCAGGCTCAGCATCACTGAGTAAAAATCTGTACCTAGTCACTGGACCTATCTGCACAGGCCGGCACAGTGGCCAGCAGGGCTGTTCTCAGTGACACTGAGGCTCCACATCATTGAAGAGGCTCAACCACTGTGTCGGTAGCTGTGGTTGAGGAGGGAGTTCAGTAATGGTAATCTTCTTATTTTATCAAGCTTAGTGTTACTGGGTGCACTGTCCATTTTGGACACTCTGGCCTCAGTGCTGGCCCCCACTATGCTTTTATGAGTGCCGTCTTACCTCATTGCTGCCATGACCCTGGGAAGAATATAAACAACTGGTTAAAGGACAAAAGAGAAAGTATTGAACTGGAAGTTCTTTGAAATGTGCTAAAGTTGGCAATGGTGTACCAAAAGGTTTGGTACTGGTTGCTGACACAGAGCTAGGCCGGGTTCACATATGTGCACCCACGGGTTCATGCCTGGGGTCCGGTGTGTGTCTGTTCACTGGTTCAGGGGCGATTCAGGTCTGAATTTTTGCCTGAATTTGCACCTGAACTGGACCCAAACATGCACAGGACCCTTTTTCAATCCGGACCGCGGCCGCCCTGGACATGTGTAAACTGGCTCCATTGAGAGCCGGTCACACTCACATGTCACATGAATTGGATGAGGGGAAAGCCGCATCCAATTCGCATAAGTGTGTAACCCAGCCTCATGTAGATTGTAGTTATGTGGCATATTATACTATAATAATAACAAAATGATAACATATGCAGATGAAATTTAATGTTGTTAATGTTAAGGCTAGGTAGATGGGCTGTAGTAATAGCACCCTATACATCAAATCTAAGTTTGAAATTCATACACCTGAACTGTTTTATTTGTCAAAAAATTTGTAATCTTGTCCAAAAACTTTTGTGATTCATACACCCATCCCAGACAGTACATGAAAAAGGAAACATCTTGGGGTTGATTTACTAAAACTGGAAAGGGCAAAATCTGGTGCAGCTGTGCATGGTAACCAATCAGCTTCTAACTTCAGCTTGTTCAGTTAAGCTTTGACAAAAAAAAAAACTGAAGCTGGTTTTTATACAAGACTGCACCAGATTTTGCAATCTCCAGTTTTAGTAAATCAACCCCCTTGTCTTCTGTTATGTTATGTTTGTGTTAATTTATGGTATACATGTGTGTCACCCATCTACCCCCACCCACAGAATGCTGATTGGACAATAAAGGAGTAGAAAAAATACTCAGTCATCAAATCTGCTCACCCTGCTCTCTCCCCTTTCAGCACATGGGCATGCAACAGGGCTTGATTGGTTCCTTGTCAAAATAAGAAACCGCTGCACCTCACGTGGGCTCCAAGTAAAGTTTATTGGAATATGAAAATATCCAAAATGACACCTGAGGACACCAGCAGTGAGTCATTAACTAAACTTTACTTGGAGCCCATGTGAGGTGCAGCTGTTTCTTATTTTGACAATTTACCACGGAGGCGAGCCAGGGCTAGCACTCAGGTGTGTGTTACAGTGGGTGTATCAGTTACACTTGGAGTGGTAAGTTCTTTTCATTTGGACCTTGATTGGTTCCTAGTGCTGTCATTCTCACTTCAGGTCCGAGTGGTGCAGTGCAGGGGGAGCAGGATACCAATAACAAGGAAGGAGTTACATGTAAAATATCTTTATTTTTTACTTTTATAGGAATGCGCATCTGCATTAAATTTTGTTTTATCATTTCTATCTCGATTTCAATGTTTTTTGGCATATACTGTTGGAGAGACATAGACCAGGCACACTCATTTGACTGTGATTCATTACTATATAACTCACATCTGTGACATGATTTGCTAGTAGTGAACTCAGTCCTTGTCTGTATATGTGCAGTTAGAAATGTAGAAAACGCCTCGTTGGCAAACCATCAGGGTTAATTTCTGGATGTATGAGGCAACCTGGAAGACATTGATTGGGACAGTCAGCTTATGTGATAGGAAAGAGACATCTTGTCTCCAGCGTGGATGTAGAGTTGGCATCGCTTGTGCAGGCAACAGTTTGCTGCCCGCATTGTGATGCCAACTAAGAGGCTTGCACTAGCAGCAGCTGCAGCTGCTATGAGAGATTTCAGTACAAGTCAAAATAGTTAGAGAAGAGAATGGAAAAGCAGATATGGTTAGCCTTCTACATTTTCACATATAGCTTTATGTTGAGTCTTCTAGATCAAAGAAAACACAATATGAGTTTCTTTCTGCAGGGTTATAAAAGATCAGGCAAAGATAAATGCTAACAATAAATATGTACAATGGAACTTTAGGTTGGTATGGCTGCCAACAAAATGCCTAACTACTTTGAATGTTGTCAGCCTCACCATATGTATCCAAGAAACAGTCCTTGCCCACATATGGCATGAATCACTCAGAAAACCATTAAATGCAAACGCTTAAAATGTTAGTTTTCATTGCTTTCTTATTAATGAGAAACCAGAAAAAAAGCTGTTTTATCCACAAGGCAAGACGAGGCACCCTTGGGTGATCACCTTTCGTCTTTACCCCGTTATACCTCTCAGCATCACCTCCAGTCCCAGGAGATCTTTGCAGGTAAGAGTTTTGTCTTAAAATCAGCATAGAGGGGTGATTGACAGATGAGAGGGGAAGGTTCAGCAGAAGCAGAGAAAATAATCTCTCTTTCTTGCCTCTGTTCTACTGACCTGTAAACCTTTGTTGAAGATGTCATTGACTAGTGGGGACTGGAAAAGTGCATCAGAAATAGAGTGGAAAAAAAGCTTTATTTCCAAAGGAACCAGACACTGGACTTTACTGATCAAAGTCACCAAACAGAAATGTCTCTTCAACAAACAGTGGAACCAAAAGAAGTGGTAGTGTTGCCACCAGATTCTGTCAGATTTAAGATTTCCTTTGGCAGTACGGAATTATTGGTCGTCTAAATGATTTTTATACATCAGCCTAAAATATTTTAACCCAGACTACATTTACCAATGCTTTCACATTTTATCACAAAGTAATACTTTATAAAGGTTTCCAGAGAGCCTTGAAATAGCAATTTTATTATGAAAGGAACAAAATGTCCAAGCCATTAGTTGTTACATTTTAAATGATTGACTGATGGACTAGTCACTTCATTGGAGGGACCAGGTAAGCAATTTCTGTATTAAAATGTGATATTATAATAGGAAAGAATTGGGGGGGAAGGTATTTAGGGTATGTAATTGTATAGACATGTTTTACATTTATAAGCCCTTTCACCACAGAAGACAAGACTATTCTTTGGGAAAAGCTGATTCCTTTAAAGTGACACTAAAGCCTCGTACACACGGTTTGATAGTTGTACAACCAAGCGTCTGATTTTTGTGAAACGCGTGTGTACAGGATTTTGTCTAGCATACTAACTATCTGCAAATTGTCGTTCTAAAAACATGATTGTAGTGACGTACTATGAGAGTATAAAGAGGAAGTTAATTTCTCAAGCCCCACCCTTTGGGCTCCTTCTGCTAATTTCATGTTAGTAGAAGTGTGGTGCGGTTTGATTCACACTTTTTGTTAAGTTATTTTTATTTGGATGGAGAGATCTCTATTTTAATTTCTGTTGTTTTTTTTCTGCACAATAAAAAAATTGTGTAGAATAATACTTGGTTATGTGTTTTTCTTCAAATGACAGTTTGGGAGTAGGCAGTTACATTAACCACTTGCCGCCCGCCCTATAGCAAAATGACGGTGGCAAAGTGTTGTTGCTTTTTTTTAACAGAAAGGTTGGCAAAGTGGTTTAGTTATCCTGACCTGACGTTATATGACGTGATCAGGATAACAGAGCTGGCGCGCGCACGGCGATCGGAGGTGCTGTGTGTCAGTCTGACAGACCGCAACGCCGATCATGCTATGAAGCCTCTGACAAAGGCTTCATACCACGTGATCAGCTGTGACCAATTACAGCTGATCATCGCGTGAACCAGGAAAAACGCTCAGCTCCGAAGTTCCAAAATGCCCAACAGGCAAAATCCCATTCATTTCAATGGCCCCTGTTCACATATATGCGTTTTGTCACCTGAAGCTCAAAAAAGTACATGAGCTTCTTTTTGGCAGATTGCAAGCGTTTTTGGCCCCATAGACTTAGACAAGTCAATAGAAACACCTGACTTGAGCAGAAAACCGCTCGTAGAACACTCAAATAGCAGTTCTCCACCTCTAATTTCCTCTCCCTCTCCTCCCCCTAGTGCTTTCTATTGGCTAAACAAAAGTGCCTGAAGCCTAAAAAGCTTGCAATACACTTCTAAAACGCTTTAAAAAATCTTGAACAAAGCTGCAAAAAAAGCTTAAAAAACACCCGAAAAACACCAGTAAATTGATATGCTGAGGTGTGAATGGAGCCTTAATGATATTCCTATTCTCCAAATATAATCCATACACATTCACTTTTTAATTGGCCTGTAATCTATTTTGCATTAAATCCCTTCTTACTGTGTTTTTCTGCCCAATCCCATAGTCCATAGCTAGACCATCTCAGAAATGAGCAAGAGAGTGTCTACATTTTTTAAGTACACTGGGACCATGAGAAACAAACTTAGCCACCCTCTAACCTTAAGTCAGATCACACCAGCAAAAAAAAAGGAATTGTTGAAACAGGTGAGCGCAATAGAAGGTACTTTTTTGAGTATAGATACTTGGGGGAAAAAAATTATATATATATATATACGTGTATATATATTCCAGAGTTCAGTGTAGCATTAAATAAACTATAAATCCAGCAATTAAACTGGGAACTGGGACTGGGTGCAGATGTCAGTAATTTGATCGCCTGCTGGTGGCACTGTGGTTCCCAGACCTGTAGGTTGTAGTTCTAGTGTCCACCAGCAGGTGTCCTCAACAGCCTATAGTTTGCAGCAATTAGTCATCACCTGATGCTGGCTGCTGGGAGGTCATTTAGTCCCTCCTCTGCTACTCCATCTTGCCTTAGTGCATTGCCTGTGTGCCCCCTGTTCTGTGCTCCTGATGACCTCCTGTTACTATGTTACTGCTATCCTTCTCCTGCCTGATTGAACCTACTCTCATGTACCCTCTTCCTGTCCTGACTAGTTCCCTGCTCCTCCTGCCTGACCCTACACGTGTGACCCTGATTCTGTTACTGACAACACCTCTTTACGTTTTATTCATATTTTAGACAAATAAAATCTCCAGTACTCTTCAAACTTGCCCTTCCTTCTATATATATTGCATTATAGTTAATTTGCTAGTTAGGTTTTCTGTCATTTGGTTAGGTTACTAGAAGGTATTTTGTTACTGGGTTTATGGTTCACTTATATCTTCATATTTGCTGTATATTCTGTTGCTGATGTTTGGATAAGCTTTGTTTCGCTACTAATAGATTTTACCTTATCATATATAGCCTGGTTTCAGTTGCCTAAGTCCCTGCTGCTGGATGCCTGCATTTTGTATCCCTGACAGCAGATCTGCAAACTTGAGGATACATTCATAAAGAATTTGCTGATGTCCCCAGAGACATAAGAAGCCATTTAAAAGAGAAGTATGGGCAAAGCTTTTTTGGTCATCTTGGTCACTTCTCTTGTGGATCATAGTAATGCACTTACTTTTGCACTCCTATGACCCAGAGTTGGCTGACAGTGAGCTATTGCCCACTATCAGATGACATGGCAGAGCCACTCCAAACTCTGGAAAGATCCCAACAATATTGTCAGAATCCACCCAGCTGCCTGATTGACAGCTGTTTCTGCCTTTCAGCATAAGGCTGAAACCCAGCGCAAGCTGCACCTACCCCCTCCCCTGCTCAGCGCTCCAGTGAGCACTGGAGGAGCAGAGCAAAAAGCAGTGATTTATTGCTTTCTGGTCTGAGCAGACTGAGAACTGAGCGATTAACATACTAACACAAGTGATGTTAGTGCAGAGATCTCCTCCGCTGTGCCTTTGTGTTCTGAGAGGGGGCTCTCCCCCCACCAGAACACACTGATCAGCCCTTGCAGCCAATGGCTATGACAGCTGATTGGATGCTGCTTTTTTTAGCATGTCCCTTTGACAAAAAGCTGTTCGTTAGACCGGCTTCTGTTGGAAAGACAGCTGTACACACTGACCGAATGTTAAAACCCGGCTGATACCGGACGATATTCTGCCCATGTGTACCCAGCCTTAGAGCCGACAAGGGACAGCTGCAGCATTGGACCGATGCTGAAGCATAAAATTGAGTATGTGTGTTTTGTTTTTTTTTACAAACCCCAAACCTCTCCTTTAATGGTTTAATATTTTATTATTTTCTATTATTATTATTTTTATTGTTGTTGTTATTAGTAGTAGAAGTATTATTATTATTACCATCATCATTATCATTAGAATTGTAGAATGTCATGAATTTGTAGATTTTAGTAGAGTAAATCTTTCACAAACTTTTGCAGTAAGACTTTTTACAATGCACTTTACTTACTCTGACATTAGTAAACACAAAGAAAGGCCTACAAATAAAGCTGTGCAGTTTTGTTCTGCATGGTCAACAGGCCTTCACCCACTTTACCTATAGGAATTCATGAGCTGTTAGCACAATATGGAATCTATGAAGTAGAGCTCCCAAGTGATTCACCGGTTCATTTCATGCCAGTGGAGCATATAGAAGAGGACAATGCAGCGGAGAGGGGGGTCAAGTGCGCATTATGTGAATCCACTGAGCAGCCCCTTACATGCCATACCCTTGGCTGCACCTTGTCTGTCTCATCACCTATTCACAGACCATTCTTTCAACAACAGTACACGCTCATAAGCAGCAGCGTAAATAGGGCTTGCTGTGTTAGCAATAAATAAACAGCATTCCCTGGAGATATTAAAAGTGGGCTGTGATAAATAGATTTCAGAAATAATCTATTCTTCATAAACATTTATATGTGTGTTTTTCCACCAGCACCACGGGTTCCATTTTTAGTTAATGTGGTTTGCATTGCAGACATTCTGCTGTGTGGGCACAAGAAGTCATGCCGTTTCTCCCTCCTACAATAAAACACAACATAATTGAGATGCTCAACCAAAACCCTTTCTTCTTCTTTACAGAAGGCACTACATCAGCCACCTATAATTTTAACAGTGTTGTTAAAATGAGGAGAGGAAAAAAAAAATTCTGAGCGATACAGATTGCACAACATAAACACAGAGATGAAACAGGTGGTCAGTCAGCTCTAGATACATTACCACCACAGCTGAACGCGACAAACCACCGTGACAAAGGCAGAACAAAGAAGAGAACATAAAGATGTCCGCCATCCCAGGATTCTACAGGAACATTCTGTGTTCCTGACACTCATTTGCAGAAGTGCTTGCTAAGTACATTAGCTGTTCCTCTAAATTTCTCTTATCAGTGCCATGACCTGAACTATTTCAGCTTTATTTGCAGTCAGACGTGTCGTGAAGGGAAAAAGAAGATGTCTGGGCCCTTATTAAATGTAGTGAACTTGTCAAACTAAGTGCACTGGAAAGTGATGTAATAATACAGTTGGCTTAAAGCAAAACACCAGGCAGTACGCAGACTGTTCTAATGTATTAGAGGAAACATTGCCGCTATACTACAGTTAGAACATTCAACTTACCTTAAAGTAGAACTAAAGTCAAAACTTTATTTTTTAACTACTTCCTGCCCGTAGGATGTCCATGGACGTCCTTGGGTTGAAGTAGTTACATCGGGATGATGCCTGCACCCACAGGCATCATCCCGGTATGGAATTTTTCAGATGGCGATTCTTTTTCTAGCAGAAGTGATGGAGTGGCTATATAGAGCCACTGGAGTGTAATATTTTTTTTATTCAGCCAGCTGGCTGGATGAAAACACTGAACTGATTCCCCCATCCACTCATTTGAAGTGGATGGAGAAATCCTCCCTGTTGTGTCAGTGCATCAATGCAAAAAAAGTTTTAAAAACGGCCGTTTTTTCAGGAGCAGTGATTTTAATAATGCTTAAAGTGAAACAATAAAAGTGAAAGATTCCTTTAAATTTTGTACCTGGGGGTTGTCTATAGTATGCCTGTAAAGTGGCGCATGTTTTCCCGTGTTTACAACAGACCAAGAGCAAAATGACATTTCTAAAGGAAAAGAAAGTCATTTAAAAGTACTAGCGGTAGCGCCGGCAGCTATAATAAATTGTCGGGTCTCTGCAATACACATAAAAGTAATTGAAAAAAATGGCCTGGGGTTCCCCCTGCAGTGCATTACCAGGCCCTTTGGGTCTGGTATGAATATTAAGGGGAACCCTGCGCCAAAATTAAAAAAAAAAAATTGCGTGGGGATCCCCCCAAAAATCTATACCAGACTCTTATCTGAGCACGCAACCTGGCAGGCCGCAGGAAAAGAGGGGGGGACGAGAGAGTGTCCCCCCCGAACCATTCCAGGCCACATGCCCTCAACATGGGGAGAATGGGCCAACCCTTGCCCGGTGGTTGTGGAGGTATCAGGGCGGGGGGCTTATCTGAATCTGGAAGCCCCCTTTAACAAGGGGACCCCCAGACCCTGCCCCCCCATGTGAAATGGTAATGGGGTACAAATGTACCCCTACCATTTCACAAAAAAGTGTCAAAAATGTTAAAAAAGACAAGAGACAGTTTTTGACAATTCCTTTATTAATGGCTTCTTCTTTCCCCCCTTCTTCTTCCATCTTCTTCTGGTCTTCATTCGGTTTTCTTCCTCCATCTTGTTCTTCCCCCGCTTCTTCCTCTTCTTCCTCTGATCCTCTGCTTCTTCCTTCGGTCTTCTCGTCCGCATCTTCCTCCGGCTTCTTATTCCCCGATTCGTTCTTTGGGCGATCCGCATCCATGGGAGGTTCCCGCTGTGTGACGCTTCTGTTCTTCTGACAGTTCTTATATAACTGGGGGCCGGGCCACCCGGTGACCCCACCCCCCTCTGACACACGGGCGACTTCACGGGGACTTCCATATGGTTTTCCCTGTGGTGTCAGGAGGGGCGGGGTCACCCGTTATGTAAATGTGCTCTCGGACTGTTTTAAACACGGGAAACATGCGCCACTTTACAGGCATACTATAGACACCCCCAGGTACGAAATTTAAAGGAATATTTCACTTTTATTGTTTCACTTTAAGCATTATTAAAATCACTGCTCCTGAAAAAACGGCCATTTTTAAAACTTTTTTTTGCACTGATACATGTCCCCTGGGGCAGGACCCAGGTCCCCAAACACTTTTTATGACAATGACTTGCATATTAACCCTTAAAATTAGCACTTTTGATTTTTCACGTTCGTGTCCCATAAACGTAAACGGTGTTCACGTGTTCGAACAAATTTTTGCCTGTTCGCATGTTCTGCTGCAAACCGAACAGGGGGTGTTCGGCCCATCCCTAATGGCCAGCTTAAAGTATTACCTAAGGCAAATTTTTTTTTAGCTTTGGATAGAGTGGAGAGGGATTAGAACACCTGTCAGTTTGTATTGCTGAATGTGACCCCATTTCACCTTTTCTATTTTCACTGTTTACCATTATCATGGAAAGAGAAAAGTAATAGAAGGGAAATCTTCCAATAGAGACACTAGTTCTGGTGACCTGAGGATCCCTAAGGTATTCCCTTAATATGCACAAATTTCCTTTCAATGCCTGTTTGGCTATTGGACAGGAAGTGAAGGGAAATCTTTGCAATACGACACACATGGCAAAAAAAAAATCTGACAGGGGTTATAACCCTTCCTTTCTCTATCCAAAGTGAAAAAGAAAACGTTTTGCCTATAGTTCTACTTTACTTTAAGTTAAATATGATTAGTTTATTGGAAAGGCCTTAGAGAATATGAAAAGGGTATTCTTTCCTTGTACAGTATGCTGTATGTTCTGTAAACTAAACTCAGAGTGTTATTTCACTATACCTACACTATTCAGCATTACCCTCTGGCCTTACTTCCCAATTGTCCCCCCAAAAAATATGCCTAAACAGTCCTGAAGGACAGTTTTTAAATTCATTTCAGGGAAACTTAAAAATGATATTCTTGTTTAGTCCTGGGAAGAAGCACCTTAATCTACCTGATCCTTCACTCCCCTAGCAGATGACGCTTTTCCACGCTCCAGCAGTGGACTGTCCCTCAATGTTATCACATCAAATGCATTGATCTTGATGACGTGAAGACCTTAGACCACTAGAGCATGGGGGAAAATATACTCTGGCGACCAGTCTACAAGTGCAGAGGTCCAGGTGTCAGGTAGATGATCCACCTTAACAAGTCTTGTAGACCAAAATAAGCAATTAAACCTTGCGGTATGGGTGTAGCCCTACTGCAAGGGACAATTTTAAAATTTCTCTGATTTGGGCCTTAATGATATTTTAGCTGATTACGGACAATATCAGTTCCTGTTTAGCAGAGGATTCATGTACAGATACCCTACTGGATCAGAGTTGAATGGTACAGATGTGACTTTTGTGATATCCTTGCCTGTTTAGTTTTTTCTGCAGCCTTGTTAGGTCTATGGACAGGCAGATGTAGATGGAAGCAACAGATGCCTAAAGAGGTGATAATCAATTAATTGATAACTGTTAATATGTGTAACCAGGACCATGCAGGGCAGATGATGCCTTAGGCAGTCATTTCAATTATAACCACTTCCCATCTGTTTTTAGCATGCTGGTGGCAGGGCCATCACTGGTTGCTAGGATGCATGCAGCCACCAACACTATAATAACCAATGATGCTGTGTGGCCCAAGGGCAGAACATGCACTAAGGATAGAGTGTCTGGCATGGACACTCTGGCCTCAGTGCTGACCCTCTTCCTGCCTCCGTGAGTGCCGCCTCAGTTGGCCTCATGGGGAGAGGCACAGCCCTGTGTCTAATTTTAATGAGGTTTATTCATGATTTATTTTTTTAAAAACTGTGCACTTTTGTTTGTACTTTAAGTTAGCCAATTAAGGGTATAATTTAAACCCAAAACTTTGTACAAATTTACTCTCCGAAATATTCAGGATAAAGAAGGAAAGGGTATTTTAATGGAAGGAAACATACCACGTACATCAGTACAGCATTTCAATGCAGCATTTGGTTTTGAGTTATTGCAGCTCTCAGAAGACAAGGGGTTAATAAGCCCTTTCTGGAATGTCTTATTGTATCTGGTGAAATGACACAAATGGAATGTGGAAACAATATTCTTAGTGTTTGGGGCCTTGTCATTTTGGCCAAGCTGTCAGACAGTTTGTGTGTACGACATAAGATCATCCTGGGGGAGTTATTCAGTAAATTGTGATTGAACAAGCCTTTCTCAGCTGCTCCTCAGAATTGGCACTATCACACTTTGATGAATAGCCCTTTTCTCTATCAGGCCCAATGTAACAAATGGCCCAAGTCATTACCAGAGGAGGATACCTGTTTGCTGCACTCTGCTATTTGTGTTTGAGCGCCGCTATCCAACTTTTGTGAATCTTGGACGTAGGGAGAGAAGTCTGGCCTTGTACAAACCTCTGTAAAGAGATGCATGTCAGGCCTAATGTGAGGTGACTTTTCTAGTTTAATGGCTCACCTCAGAAGAGATGCCAGGACGTGACAAAATGTGCCAGTGCGCTTGGCCCCTTCGCGACAGAATTTTAGCTGTAAATTCTGTAATGCCTCAGCTGTGGAAATGCAATATATCATTATCAGTTAGAAGCGTTATTTGAATTCTACCCTTATTATTTCGCTGACTCTGGCTAGCCATCTGAAAAAAAAAAAGCTACATTTGCCTTCGATGTGATGGATTAAATTTTCTGTTTGAAATGTTCAGAGCTCTCACTTACTGTACTTAGCCGCATGCTAACAAACATAATTGTGAGAGCTAAAAATGCCCACAAGGCCTGTACTGTTTCATTCTTTATGTATAATCTGGATACAGAAAGTAATAAGAAAACTTCCAGATATTCCAACAGGTGTTCTACAGTGAAAGGAACCGTACATCGAGTTTACATGCAATCGCAACAGAAATGGTGAAAAAGAGCCTTCAGAGCTATAATCACCAGTGTGATTCCACAATATACTGAATGAAATTTCATTTTTTTTAAATAATTAGGATGACTTATAAAACTGAGAGAAAAAAGAAAAAGAGAGGTTCTATTTTATAGCATCCAGGCATACTTAATGTGAGATTAAGAGCTTTAAAAGAAAAAGACCTGGACCACATCAGTTCAAAAGGGGGGCCCAGATACCTGTTGAGCAGGAGGGCCAGCTGTACTGCTTTACTGCAGACACAGATCCTCTTGTGCCTCCCTCTGCAGCACTATTACTCCTCTTTCTTCCTCTGGCGACACTGCAGGGGGTCAGCTCTAGTATCTGCACCCCCTTGTGGGCCGGGCCCCCCTGTGTGCCCCTCCGGCAGCACTGCTGGCTCCCCTCCTTTTTTCTCCCGCTGGCAGCTGCTGCGGGCACAAAGGGAGATGTTTCAGCATGGGTTGTGGGGGAAGAGGTCAGCAAGCATGCTATTTACCAGCCCCTTCCTTTTCTGAATGAAAACAGTGAGCAATCTGCACTGATCTTTCCTGTATCCATTCATCACTGAAGCAAAGTAAACTGTGTTTACTATGCTTCTGTTTTTGACTGAACAGGGAGCCTTAGAACGCTTCCTATTCAATCATCTGTGCAGCTGAGGCTGCAAAATAGGGACTGATGAATCTATGTGAGACATCAAGGCTCTGTTTAGACCACTGATTTACACTATACAATCCACAGCGCCATGTGAATCAGCCCCAATACCCCATTCACACTTAAAGCTTTAACAGGAATTTTGTTGTGTTTGTGTCCACTAATAATGATTTTAGTTTATTTTAAGTATAAAAATCATTTGATATTATCGGGGGTGGGGGTGGCAGAGCCTGTCAGGTAGGCTGTGCGGGGTCCCATGATTTTTACTAGCAGCCTTGCACACTCGTGCTCTTCAGAGTCTAGAGTGTAATTATAGCTGGGGTAAACCCTAATGCTTGTCAGCCATGTATTAAAAACAAGCCGGTTGGAAGGTGTGCCATCTCACCCATGCGTCTCAGATGGTGGGAGGTCTGCAAGAAACCCAAGGACCAACAACGAGGGTGTGAATTTTGATGGAAGACTGGCAAGAATGTGTCCAATCCGCTTGATACATGCTCCTCAAGCTTGAGCTTCACTCCATCCCATGAAGATTGTACAGATTACAGGCGTCTTTCGTATAAAATATTCTTCTAATAGGGATGTTGGTATAACTAATACCTCTCACTTTATCTACAACCAAGCAATAAAAACCTGAGATGGGTTCTAATTTCACTCCACTCTATTCAAAACTTTCAACTATAAAAAAAAAAGGTTTTACCTTTTAGTTATACTTTATGTAATTCACCAACTTCTATGTCACCCCTTAGCCTCCAGCCTCCCCCTTTGGCCAGTGAATTAGTCCCTCTGACAGGGAACTGTCCTAAGAGCAGAAAAGCTAAATCAGAAGGTTGCAGATGGGCATACATCAAAAGAATGGCTGCCAAAATTACAAAGCCTTTTGTGGTTAAAAAAGAAAACATATATGCATTTCAATCATGTGTCTAGCTGTTTATCTGGAGTTCCATTTTCGCTTTTTTAGAGCAGGTAAGACAATGAATTCTAATAAAGGTTGCTACAATCAGCAATCCATTTTTTTCTTTGATCTTGTTTTTATAAATCAGCCCATTACTACTCATCAAATATGAAGGAAACAGAATGCAACTGTTCCCTGTAGTAAAAATATTCATCGTTTTTTTTTTTTTCTTTACCTGAAGTAGAACAAGTGCCATATGGGCATATTTGGCTGCTAAGGGCTTTTCCATTTGCTCCAGTATTTATGCATCAGTCCATTATGTCTTTCTCTGCATGTGAAGAATTCCTAATCCATATAATTAATTCTCTATACTATATAGTGTATAATGGAATAGATGCAAAGTAACTGCCACTTTTGTTTAAACAAAGAATCTGTTCTCCTGACACTGTAGAACTGTATATTGTAAGTTGTAATTTAAGAACAAGAAAAAATCTCATGCAATCTGTCTGTGGTTACTGGCCGGCTGTAACGTGTGTGACATGGTCATTAAGTATAACCACATAATGACTAAAAAGTCTTTAACTTGGCTGTCCATACGCCTGAGCAGAGTGCATACACATTCTGGAAACAGGAGTTGGCTTTATTAAAAGTAAAGGGGCTTCAACTTTTTACAGACACAGCTGTTGTAATGAGGTACCTGCCACTGACTATTAACAATCACCCAAGTTCCTTCAGATGCCCAGTGCCATGAAAATAACAAGGGAGCACTCATTGCCATGTTATACTGAACATACTCTGCACCCCCTAATCCCATCACTATAACCAGAGAACACTGATGAGGGCTACAGTGTAAAAAAACATCAAGCCCTAACAAAAATATTGATTTTTAAATCATTATCTCTCCTTCTCACTGAAGGCACAAGGGACTGAACCGGAGAGGTTGCGTTAAATATGCCCCTATGAAAAATGTACTATATGTATTTTACTGCGAGAACGTAAAGGGAAAGTATAGAGTGTCCCCATTGGGCATATTTTTTGATTTATTATTTTAGCTTTCATATTCTTTTGTTAGTGACTTTCGCTTGTTTGCATGCATTGTCTTGTATATATTTTTAATTGTGTTAAATATAGATCCATGCTCCCTCTTTAAAGGTCTTAAAAATAGCCACACATGGACTGGCCTGCATTGGTGGTTGAAACAGTAAAGCACAGCCCATGAATAGCAATGTAGGAAGCAGAGCCTGTATATGTAATGAGCAAATTCAGCTGCCTCTTATCCTACACACTAATAGGATAGCAGCTGACTGTGTCCAGGCTCAGAACTCTATTCTGTGTGTGGCTACATGCAAATAGCAGTGGCCACTGTCAGACCAGAATTAGGTTAAATGGGCTGAATGGCTGCTGCTGATCCCAGAACTAGTCATTAGAGAAAGCAAGAATCTCTCACAGGAATCCGGATGCTGCAGCTACCCGGCCGTGTGAAAGGTGCCTTATAGTTTCTGCATTTTACTGTTCTTCAAAGATGGCAGTGACACATCACATAGACATACTGGCAGTTGCCTTCAGCATATATCGCCATACGCAAAAGTGGACAAGCTGTAGCAGTCAGTGTGAAAGCAGAACTTTGCACATCAATTTCCCTTAGCATCTCCTTGTATACTAAATCTGTAGCATTCTGCTCTATTCAAACCAAGATTCTCAAGGTGAAGCATCCTGTCCTGTCAGCTGAGATTAACAAACTGCCTTCTATTGTATTTCAGTCCAGTGTTGCCAACCTACCAGATTGAAATTTACTGACATGGCACCCAAAATTTACTGGCACAGCCAAGTTTTAACTGGCATTCCCAAAAGTAACATAATTACCTTTTTAAGTGCAGATTTCAGTATTTAGGCTACAAACAAGTACAATATGCAGTTAGCAATGTGATTTAAGGTAGATATTAAGGCAAAAAACATATTTCTCATTTTATTTTTGATATAGTAAGTAAGTAGCTCAGAGGCAGGACTCAGAAGGGCAAGAAATTAGAATGGGCGCACACACACATAAAAATTGACTCTCACATTGACTCTCTGACAGCAGTGTGCAGCAGCACAGATGATGATGAGACCTCTCTGACACAAGATGTCCCCTCCTGAGTCACAGTGACAGTCTCTCTCCACGCCAGGTGGTCCCTTTTTCCGTTGCCTTACTTCCATCCCCCAGACCCGCACACAAGGCTCCAGTCGCTTCTCTCAGCTCTCTTGCACCATGACATTCACACAACACGCTCAGGCACCACGGTTGGCAACATTGTTCGAGTCCCTCTTTCCATGTCCCACTCCATAGCTCTACCCAGCCAGGTATGGTCCCAGGTGTCACTGTCAGTCCCAGAGTCATTAGTATTCACTTAAAGGGCTCTGACTTGCCCATTAGGCTTTATGGATTTAGCTCATGAGTCCCTACATGTTGTTCCAGAAGCAGGACAACTGCAGGTGCACCTCTAGATTCTGTACACTTCTCCCAGGATCTCATTTACGACAGAGAACACTTAGCCTGGCCTAAAAGGCCTTTCAGCATCTCACTCCCAGTCTTATAGACCTTGTTTTATGAGTCAGGATGACTTCAGCTGGCTCTTCTGGGTGTAGGCCAATGCAATGTAGGGCCATTGCAGTAGCCGACTACATCTGCTTGGCTGTCAGGTGTTTTACTTTCATGCCCCAACTCATTTGGCTTTTCCCCTCCTGGCATTAATATGGGTACTAACTCCACCTATTACATAATGGCAATGTTTAAAAGGGAACCTAACAGCCAACTGCATAATTTGCTATTGCCATTCTATTTTGGGACAGAGCCACCTAGTGGCAAACTAGCTAACTGCATCTGCTTACACACATATGAGGCTCATTAGAGGTTTTATTTTTACATATCAAATGACCAAATTTCTATTTTCTCTGTATACCCTGGAACCAGTTTTCAGAGAGCTCTTTACATATTTACAGGGTGCATCTTCCCGGAAGTTTGTACAACTTCCACACTTTCTGCTTCAATATCACTAATAACCAATAATGTGAATGTGATTGCAGGCTGCAAGAAAAGTGTTAGCATTGTATTTTTTTATATAAAATCACAGAGTCAGCAGTGATTGTATTTGGGAACAGCTCTTCTGCCTCACAAGCAGGGGTTCTCAGATCACCAGATTACTGACAACATAGGCTGCAATAGACTGCAACACTAAAGTAAACTCTGAACCTAAACTAGGCTCCCTAAATAAACTATAATCATTTGGTGGAGGGGGATTATGGTGTGAGATTTTGTTTTTCAGGGGTTGGGCTTGGCCCCTTAGTTCCAGTGAAGGGAACTCTTAAGGTGTCAGCATACCAAGACATTTTGGACAATTTCATGCTCCCAACTTTGTGGGAACAGTTTCGGGATGGCCCCTTCTTGCTCCAACATGACTAAACACCAGTGCACAAAGCAAGGTCCATAAAGACATGGATGAGTAAGTTTGGGGTGGAGGAACTTGACTGGCCTGCACAGAGTCCTGTTCTCAACCTGATAGAACACATTTGGGATCAATTAGAGCGGAGACTGCGAGCCAGGCCTTCTTGTCCAACATCAGTGCCTGACCTCACAAATGCGCTTCTGGAAGAATGGTCAAATATTGCCATAGACACACTCCTAAACATTGTTCACAGCCTTCCCAGAAGAGTTGAAGCTGTTATAGCTGCAAAGGGTGGGACAACACAATATTGAACCCTATGGACTAAGACTAATGCCATTAAAGTTCATGTGCGTGTAAAGGCAGGCATCCCGATACTTTTGGTAATATAGTGTACATATCATGATTGAATATATCATTTAGATTGGAGTCTAATAAATGCCATAGTTGACAGCCATTTTAAAATGTTTGTCAGCTTTTATAAGTGTTGCATATCGATTGATAAAATAAATGAACTATTTTCTATTCCTTATACATGTATAAAGAAATACATAAGATTTTTAAAAAATAACAAATCCTTTTACAAAACCCTAAGGCCCACATTATAAGCAATTACATGTTAGCTCCAGTGAACCATTGCTATCTGCAGAGAGTTAGCCAGCTGCTCTCACAGGGGATGGCTACCTGTGAGCAGGAAGATATTAGCTCCTCGTAGGCTTACCATTAGGACTCTTGATTTTTAAGCACATTGAACATCTGTAAATAGAGTCACCAAAATGACTTTTAAAAACTATACCTAGTTCAACAACATCATATTGCAAAGTTTCTAGAATCATTTATTAAGACAACAGAGCAGAGCGCGGCGCACCTTCGAAAGAGCTTATTAGCAAAAGGAATGAAGAGTCCACAAATCTGCTTGTAATTAGATCATCAAAATATATTGGCACATTCTGCCTGGGTGGTATAGGTAATGTGCAACTCACACTGATATTTCAAGATCGAGTGTGAAAACAAAGTGTTTGTTTAATTGTACGTGTTTACTGCATCGTGTCAGTTTTCTGGCGCTGCTATGAGAACGCGTGCATTTCAGATTACTATGTAATGACAGCATTAGGCAGCTATCTGTGAAAAACAGGTCTGCAAATGTACCATGATTTGAAAACACATAAGGTCTTAATTAAACAATTTTCACTGAGCAACCCCGCTCCAACCAACAAAGCCAGCTCTGAAAACCATTCCTCCTTCTAGTAATTGTTTCATGACGTGTCCGGGTGGCCACTCAACTTATAGGCCAGATCCTTTTTTAAACAGTGCTTGGATAAGTTTACATGTACGGCAGACTTGGATAGCTTTCCAGAGGTGTTTGACAGGAGCTGAAGAGTCAATCTATTGCATGTGGTTGTGGTGCATCCCCAGTCACGTAATGGGTCTTGTTTGGCTGTGGTACTGCCTACCTAATATTGCAGAGGGCATTACAACTGCAGCATGTGTATGACCCCATCGGGCTGCCTTTACAGCTTAAAGAGGACTGATGGGGGGGTGGCTCAACTACCTATTTTTACTGCCCCCGAAGGGTAAATGAGCCGCTATGTTCTTTGTTATATGAAAATGAACAAATTTCAAGTCTTCCTGATAACCACTGAAAAACAATGGAGGAGTGCCCCTTTGATTTTATGGGCCGGGAATATAGTGAAGTAAGGGAGTAGAAAATGTAGATACTGTACAAAGATACAAATATTTTATTCAAGAAAAATTATACATATGGTAAATATTAAAACCAAATAATTATAGTCATAAGGTTTACAGTATGCATCTAAGTACTGAATTAGAAGGTTGGTCTTGAGGTACTAAACCCAGCATTCACAAGAAATTCAGAAAACCCTACATGTTTCAGAAAATAGTTCCTTCTTCAGGGTTCATTTGGTGCAGACTGTACTGTCTAGCAGCAAAAGAAAGTAAGAGAATGTAAGAGCTATACATTTGAGTATATTATATATATATGTACGATAGAAAACATGTTCAAGAATATCAAGAATATCAAATTTAAAAAATTGTAAGAGGCAACAATTAAATACATGGCATGAGGGGCAAGATAAAACTTACAACTAGGTAATTGTAAATACAACCAATTACCTGGCTTGGCTTTAGTCTCTTTCTCTAGTAGTAGTCTTCCACTTGCCATAATATTTGATTCCTGATAACCATTAAGCAGACCTTCCAAAGGTCCACTTTTTTGCAACACCCATGACCCCCCAACACAAATAACTTGCAAACAAATCATTCCCCAGGAAAAAATATTGGAAGGCATGGGGGTGCATTTTCATGGGATTTCAAACTCTCAGCTCTGCTAGAAGGCATGTGACATCACCTGTGCCTAGCAGGACATGGGAGCTTTTAAACACCAATTTGTGTTAGGGAGGCAGGTGGCTTGCAAAAAAGTAGGCCTTCCATTTGGTATTGAAGGTCCACTTTAAAGTCCAACTCTAAGCCAATTCTTTTTAGTTTTTGGTACAGTGAGCAGAAGTAGCCCTTCTTTCAGATTTTATTTCTGTCTGAGATTTTATTGTGGTGACACTAGTACAGACAGCAAAAAAAAAAAAAACTAACACAAGTCCTTAAAGACGTTCTTCAGTCACTAGTAAAAAAAAAGGTAACAGCTACAAATACTGTAGCCGCTGACTGTTAATATAAGGACACTTACTTGTCCAGGAATTCAGCGCCATTCTCACCCGAGCCAGTTCTTTGTCGGTCTTCAGATCCCTAGTGCCGGCATGTTTAGTGACAGTCAGAGTAGAATGAAAACTCCTCCTATAAGCTTTAACCAGACACTGATAGAAATCATAAGACTGCTATATACTGCTGATGAGAAAAGGTATTTAGCAGTTGATATTTACTAAAATAATTGCATTTCCATGTTCTGTGTACTGTGGGAGACCAGATATAGTGAATGCAGGGTCCTGGGTTTAGTAACACTTTAAAGGCAATCTCCCCAATGTAGGCACAGACAGAAATAGAAATACCTCCCTCCTAACCTATCCAAACTCTTTAATATTAGGTTTCTCACTTTCGGGCCAATAGATTGTTTTTTGTATTGTGATTAATGCATTTTTAGTTCATTTTACTGTATGTCTTTAAATTGTTGCAGAATGATAATTGGTGATTATGACAAATACCAGTACATGTGTTGTATACAGTGCAATACACTTGCAAACTGTTCCTGAGGGAAGCCATACACATAAGAGGACCCTATGGTGTGTGTCTTGGCCAGCCTTTTAATAAGCCATGATTGTTTATTATGTAGCACATCCCCCGCAGGAGCCACTGGTGAATAGGGATCCCCCACCATGCAAAGCCAGGCACACTGAATTTCCACAGGCTTGCTTGAGACAGAAAACAGTCCAGCAACTTTGTTTTGTATTTTATTAGGGATTAATAAACTTGGGTGGGGATAGGGTTACTATGGGATGCCAACTTGACTGGAACAAAGTCTCTTCAGGGACACTCTAACTATATACACTCCTCATCGACCAGCACATCACTTGCTTGCAGAAACAACTCAGACCCAGCTGGAACACTGTTTAGTAAATCTGGCAAGGGACTCAGATTAAGTGAAAGCCCTTTACAAGCAGGGACCGCAGGCCCTGGTGTGTAGAGAAAAAGTCCAGTTTCCAGCTACATTCCTGTGGCTTCTGATCCCAGCACTACCTCTTCAGGCACTGCCAGCCTGCCTGGCTGCAGCTGCCCCTCTCACTAGCCCTACTGGCTACTTCCCACAGTCCTCCCAGACTGCAACACTCACCATTCTTCTGTAAACTTCTGCAAGGTTCCAGCAAGTAGGGGGAGGTACCAGAGGTGCTGCCTGATGAGTCATCCAGCCTCTTTGGATCACTAACCCTGACCCAGATTAAACACAGACTTGGCTGCCAGCCAAGCCTAACAATTTACCTACTCAAAAAAACTATGTACACTATCTAGCACTTTACACTAGAGGGTGCTATAATTACTATGTGGATGGGGGCTGAGATATGAGCAGTAGCTGCCAAACACCCTGTGGATACGAAGGGGGCAATAGTAACCAAACTGTTTTTATAACTTACCCGATCATTTGTCCTTGGCAGGTCTTTACTTGACCTACAGACATAGGAATTTTGTCCAATTTACCTTCAAATGAACCAATGTTGGGACTATCTTTCACTATATCATATGGGTTTAAAAATTAGATGAAAGTAAAATGTCTTTGTTATTCTCAGCAACTCATACGATCCCAATTATCATTCTTCTCACCTAGACTGAAAGAGTAACAGTTGGAATAAGAGTAGTTGCCATGGGCAATACAATTTTCCTTCTTCTGGCTGTTATTAGTCATCCTGCCCAAGTGCTCTGCACCAGTCTTATGCCCAAATCATCTTGCTAATAGATGTACCAGGCTGATGCACACAGATACGGCTGGATTGCCCTGCTGTAATCCCTCCTAACAGCTGTCCTATTTCATTCTCTGTGATGATAAGTGAAGTATCTGTGCTTTATGCATTCCAGGAACTGTCTCCAAAGTCAGACGCTTGGCCTATAGACTTTACCAGAAAAACCTGCACAAACTGATCACATCATTTAAGCAAATAGCCCAGGGCAGGACAGTTAATTATCACACTCTTTTAAAAGTACAAGAAAGCATTGTGTTACTGAGCCACACTGAGAAGCCATATGGAGGAGGTGTGTAGCTCTACTTAAGGCGTTCAGCCTGAAAGGTGGCGGGTTCATTTCTTGCCCTTCTTGCACACTCTAGGGGTTACTACACAGCAAGCAGGCAGTACATCATACAGCACTTCGGAGAGGCACTGTTTTGTCATTTGTCATTTGTGTCAACGGTAATAAATGCTTCTAAGTTTTCGGAAATGTGCTCCTTAAACAGATGAGTTTACACGGGTTTGCAGCAGCCTTTCCAGTGTTTGTATTTGTGCAGAACATAAAGAATATTTGCAGAAACAATTTTCCCGCAGTTCTCATTTGTATGCACGTCGTTCCATGATAACAGAATGCTGGGAAAAACATGTGTGCTACATTTTCAGTGTAAAGGATCAGTTTATTTTTTAATTAAATGATTTATTGAGCCAGCGGTACTTCATTCTACATATTGTGCAGATATGTAAAAAGTCATGAGCAAATACAACTTTAGCAGCCCTTCAACATTAAAAGGAAAGATTTAGCAGGAACAGTAGAAGTCTTATCAAATGCAGTAATTAGCATGTATGCATGTGGGTCACGTGCTGAGTTATTTTTTTAAGTACTCCTGTCATAGGAGAAACACAATGGGGTTTTTTACAAAAGGCAAATCCACTTTGCACTACAAGTGAAAACTACAAGTGCAAAGTGTACTTCAAATTGCACTGAAAGTGCACTTGGAAGTGCAGTCAGTGTTGATCTGAGGGGTAGATCCGAAATGAGGGGAAGCTCTGCTGATTTTATCATTCAATCACGTGCAAGCTAAAATGCGTTTTTTTTATCTTCCTTGCATGTCCCACTCGAATCTACAGCGACTGCACTTCCAAGGGCACTTTCAGTGCAATTTCAAGTGCACTTTGCACTTGTAGTTTGCACTTGTAGTGCAAAGTGGATTTGCCTTTCGTAAATAACCCCCAATGGCTGCAATTGCTGAACTCTTGCTGAAAATGCTAGTTACCTGACTGAAATGGGACTCAATGTCAGTCTCCTGATTTGCATACATACCTCAGGTCATTCATTTAAAGTACTGTCGGTCTAGTTAGTCATGATAGTAGCTGGGAAACTAGCATTTTTAGAGGAAGAAGTTAGCAATTGCAGCATCCTTTCCCTCTAAGTTCAGTTTTTCTTTAATTTAAAGGAGAAGTAGAGCCAAAGCTTTTATGGTCCTACTTCAACTATGGATGACAGGAGTGCAATTCATTCTGCACTCTTGTGCCCCGTTTTCAGGCAAGAGTGGGCTAAAGCCCACTGACATCACTCAGCCGAACCAGGTGCTTGCTCGATCCTGACTTTACAGTCGGGATCCACCCAACAGCCTGGACCAGCAGCTGGCTCAGCCTCTCAGCGAACCGCTGGGAGACTGATCCAGCCACTGCCACCCTCTGCAGAGTGGAGAGGAGAAGTGAGCTATCAGCAGTGTTTGATCGCTCAGTTCTCACTGCAGAATCGGCAGGGTACAGATGCAGCATTGGATCAGTGAACGCGGGGGGGGGGCAGAGAAGAGAGCTGCCGACTGACAGTCACCAACTTTCTGCTCAGGGAGCTGTGAGAATCGAGAGATTTGGCGGTGTTTGATCGCTCAGTTCTCAGTGTTAGAGCCGGCAGGTAGACAGATGCAGAATCAATCCGATGCATCATCCAGCTAGGTAAGTATCAGAAAAAAAAAAACAAACCCCATACTTCTCGTTTAAAATGTAATTATATAAACAGCACTAATTGTAACTGGTATAGATGGGCAAGTGGATCCAGGCAGACTGGTATCCACCCTGGCCTGCTCTGTGTCAGAAATAAGAAAATGTACAGCTGAAAGAATTTTCAGAACATTCCCAGATAGACAGATACTGTGGATATATACAGTAGATACTGTGGAAGGAGAAATAGATAGACAGATAGATAGATATAGATATAGTTAGAGATATAGCTATAGTGAAGGAAAGCGCTATGACTTGCTTATAAAGAGGTATAATGTTTATAGTATTCTAGTACTAATGCTATAGCTTTACTGTCCCATATTGGGTGCCATATGCAGAAGACAGTTCAATTGAGTACCTTTGATTGGTGGTGGGTATGAAAATCAACCACTAAAAGGCCTGTCAGACACAGAAAAATTCAGCTAATTTGGCAGCATTGTAAAATAGAATGGCTGCACTGAAGACATTTTTGAAAGAACATTAGAAGTAGTCTCAGTAAAGCAAAAATGTCATTAAAACTATAATCAACATTTGGGGGTCAGCACAATACAGTGTTCACACTAAACTATGCTTTCACCAGAGTTGAGTTTTGTCAACAGACTCAGTATACTAGTGAAAGGAAAAGAGTGAACTGGCCAAGCTGCCATCCTTTATGGCTAATAGTCTATGTGGTATTTGGGGATTTACTAAAACTGTACAGTGCAAAATCTTGTCCAGCTCTGCGTAGAAACCAATCAGCATCTAGGTTTTATTGCCAAAGCGTATTTCAACAAGCTGAAGTTAGAAAATGATGGGTTACTATGAATACCTGCACTTAATTTTGAGTGCCCTGGTTTTAGTAAATCACCCCCTATGTGTCTTCCAGCCCTGCAAGATCTCAAACTATGACCTTCTTACTCAGTGTAACGCTACAGGATGTAGCTGCCATCATAATACAAAGGGAATAAAGGTGAATTGTTCAAATTGATATTGTACCAATTATATTGTGTCACCAATTATAGATAGTACAGATAGCATGTGTTGAATATAACAGTGAAATAAAACTGTAGAAGAAATGAACAACTTGTGTAGAAACTCTAAGATAGCAAGATGTACCTAAGAATCCAAACTCTATGGATGAAAACCTTATAGTTATCAAGTATGTTCGTTTTTCAAAGTAATTTATTTAAATTAATTGGAGAATTGCTGTTCTTATAAACAAAATGACAAATTTGATTTCTTGTTAATGTTTATTTATGTAGAATGAATTAGAAACAATAATTGGAAGTAATATGCAATCAGTTTTTTTTTAAATAACATAATTGATTAATTTAATTTAATCAATATTGAATCGTTTTTTTACTTTATGTAAACAGAACATCTACATCAACATTTCAAGAAGTACTCTGCTTTTTATTTTCCCTATATTTCAATTATTAAGATTTCAAATAAACAAAATATGAAGTTTTGTAAAATCAGCAAGTTACAGTCCCACATATAAAACACTTACAGAATGTTGTGAAGTAGACTGCAGCCAGACCAAACATATTTTCCAAGCTGTTTAATGTTATACAATATTGATTGAAATTGATCAACACCAGTGGAAAAATGTATACTCCACTACTTCAGAAACAGAAGACATCAAAGCAAGGCCTTTGGACTTCCATGTGTGTTGATTCTTCAGCCAACTGTAATTTTTAGATTCCGTGTTTGAAGGAAGAAGTATGTATCAGAGCACCAGAAGCATTCTGGAACGCTTCTGCTAGACATCAGACGGCATAGTAAAGCCAATCACAAGGCCATTTCAAATAAACAGTCAATAGCAGATCTTGTGAGCAGTGAACAAAGTGCTTTCTTTGCAGATAGCTCTCCTCGGTCTGGTTATCGTAGTTACTACCTAAACCTCCCCTACTGCTTTCTGATATGGACAGCAAAAGACATGGCTGCAAGTGGACTCACTTGGTTTATTACCCAATACCCATTGCCTCTGTAGTTACTCTTTTCAAGGTGTTTTGCAGAACGCTGCAAAGAAGATCTGTTACATTAAAAATTAAATAATCATAAAACTAATTTCTAGAAAGCACAGGGACCCTGTTATTTTCCCCCAAGAGTTGTGTTATGTTGCAAAAGTTATGTCAAGTCGTAGACATGGAGAAAAATGTCTATGCTCTCTTTTACCAGAGAAGGCAAGGTTATCAATTTCACATACTTTTCAAATTTCATTATTTCGAAATGACGCCCCGGATAACAAGAAGCTTCACATCTGCTACTTATAAGGACGTTTCCTGACACTCTATAACTCCAGAAAGCTGGCGTGTGAGTCATCTTGTTGCTTGGAATCCTCTTTATTTATTGTACATTTGCTTCAAAATAATGTCCTTCACTTCAAATTAAACTGCAAGGTGAGAATATGTCTGTTTACCAGGATAATACATTGGCCAATTCACAATGAGAAATATCTACACAAAAGACAAACATTCATGACAGCTACCTTTTATATAATTCACAATTACTAGACGGAAATACCACTAATGCACCTGAGCTTTGGGGGCAAGATTGAGCTTGACCTACAACATAGATAGTGGCGCTGTCATAGAGTTCCTTTCATGTTGTTCCTATGGTTAAACATTTCATACAGAAAAAATAGTCCTGACTTATGCTGGCACTGAGAGAACTTCCTTTCTATATCTTCCTAAGCAACTTCCAGTTTCAAGTCTGACGTCTGACATAACGATTTTATAAAAGGCACACAACACTGCTCTGAGTTTATAGTTGGAAACTGTTATTTGCTTATTGAGCATTGCAGCTTTGGGAGCCCTTATGACTCTCAGAAGATGTTATGTTATCTCTTTTCAGTGTCTAGTTTTATTGCGTAGGGTCAGCAAAAAGTACTTTTTTCAGTACTTCTTTGACAGGAATGCTTTAAGGCTAGGTTCACACTAGAAGGTAGTACAGGAAAACACACTGCAGTTGTGATCTGCAGCAGGTGTCAATGATACTTTAATGACACCCCAAATGCAGGTCACACACATAATGCATTTACCTGCATTGGATCGCATGATACAAAGATGCCATGAAACCCAGTTACAGTGCACTTCCAAAAGTAGTGCATGCACTACTTTTGGTGTGATGCTGTGAAATTTGAGCCTATTTAAAATGAATGGACCCAAATTGCATCTCAGTGAATTGCATGTGAATTGCACTGGAATGAGTTGCACATTCCCGTGTAATTCATAGTGTGAACTGGGGCTTAAGATGTTCATGTTGACCCTTTGCTATTATCTGGGTACTTCAGATACTTTCCCATGCACCCAAATAATACTCAAAAGCTCTATAGAGGTTTAAATGGGCAGCACAGTGGCTAAGTGGTTCTGCCTAGCAGCAATATGGTCATCGGTTTAAAGCTGAACTCCAACTTACTTTTCACTGGAACTGAATGGAATGATCAATCCCAGCATAGACCATACCTCTGTACCAAGATGCTTTGTTGTCTGCAGAACCCCTGATATTCTGGATTTAGTTGTGGCTTTGTATCATGTGACACTCTGTATATCCTGCTGATAGACTCTGTCCCTTCCACAGCCACTTCCTGCTGCATCTCTAGCCTAAAACACTCCCTTCTGTAGTCTTTGACACTGTGCTAATGATGTAACTCCCTTCACAGCTCTGATGGTGGGTGGGATTGAATACATCCTAACTAGCATTCAATCCTGCCCAGTCACACATACAGGAAGTGTCCAAACCCCCCAAGTCCCACCTCACAGATCACAGCATTTTTCAAGAAGGAAACCCCTTCATGCACAGCCTGAAAGCTAGCTGTGTTGCTGCTGGGCAAGATTGAATGGATCACTTTTAAAAATGATTTCTGCCCAGTTCAATATGCCGACCAGTGTGAACAGGGAAAGCCCCACCCCTCAGATCCCACCCACAGCCCCCCTTCCTCCCAGAGTCCTGCTCTCTGTGAAGTGATTTATTTACATGTGAAGGAAACCCCTTCACAATAACCTCCCATAGCCCTTCCTCTGTAGTCTTTCAGTAAGCCATTATTCTTTGGCATGCTGCAAGACAGGAATAACACAGGAATTTACACCTTTCACCACCCACATGAAGGCCCAGACACACCCACAGTAACCCTAGGACCCACCCACATCAACTCCCAGAACTGTTACCAGTGACTCCCATAGCCTGCTCTGAAGCTACAGAGGCTCAAAGGATCATGGGACATGTAGTATCAGGACTGGTAAGGCAACAGGAATTCAGATCACAGAAAAATTCAGCCAGGAGGAGAAGTGACATCACAGACACAGAAACCTGCTGTATACAGCTGAAGGAGGTAAGTTACACACAAACTGACAGAGAGGTTGTGATTCATTTACATGCACAATGCATCTGTTGTTTTAGGGAGGAAAAGCTTTAAACCCCAACCACAGCACTACTTGCCTGGAGTTTGCATGTTCTCCTTTTGCCTGTGTGGGTTTTCTCCCACACTCCAAAGACATGCTGGTAGGCTAATTGGTTCCTGTCTAAATTGGCCCTAGAATGTGTGTGTATGAATGTAAGTTTGAGACCTTAGATTGTAAGCTCCTTGAGTGCAGGGACTGATGTGAATGTACAATATATATGTAAAGCGTTGAGCAAATTGATGGCGTGATATAAATAGCTGTAATAATGAAATGATAAGGTGGCACAACTGAAGACAGGTGTTACAATATTTAAATATAATCTGAAAAAAATATAAAGAAACCCTGTGTAATGCCGTGTACACACAGTCGGACTTTTCAGCAACAAAAGTCCGACAGTCCGACAGCCTTTCGATGGACTTTTGGTGAACTTCCGATGGACTTTCTAATGAACGGACTTGCCTACAAACGATCACACAAAAGTCTGACAGTTTCGTACGTGATAACGCACACCGGACTAAAATAAGGAAGTTGATAGCCAGTAGCCAATAGCTGCCCTAGCATCAGTTTTTGTCCGTCAGACTAGCATACAGACAAGCGGATTTCTGGGTCCGGCGGAGTTACGACTTAAAGATTTGAAGCATGTTCCAAATCTAAAGTCCGTCAGATTTGCGACTGGAAAAGTCCGCTGTAGGTCCTGTGAAGCCCACACAAGATCGGATTGTCCGCCGGATTTGGTCCGTCGGCGTCCGTCGGACCAGTCCGGTTGAAAAGTCCGGCCATGTGTACGCTGCATAAGAGAAACATGGAAACTATTATTGCTGACATTCTTTTCTGAAAATGCCAGTGAAAAGACATATGCTTAAAACTGTTCAGAGTTCCTGAACTGCATACTTGTTCTGGATGACTTACCATAAATCTGAAGCCAGAGAATCAGTATAACAAGTACAAACATTGTAAGTTTGAGGTCAACAATGGCAGTCCCCATAATGCGCTCATGACTGTTTTCTTTTTTTTTTTATCGTGTTAATATTAGCATTGTTGTTGACAAGAATTGTCCAACTTTTATTGACCATGTTGCGATGGAAGTGTTCCATTTCAAATCAAATCACAGCAACATCACATTCCTCCCCAACCCCATTCCACTCAAATCCCTACTTACACCTCTTTATTTATTAAACAATTGGCAAGGGTCAAAACCACCTTCTAGTGTCCCCATTACATATAAAACAAATATATATTTGCTCTTACATCTGAAAACTTCAAATTCAACAATTGAAAAACAGCAGCTTCCAGCAAGACTGATATACAAAGTCTTTAAAGTATATTTATATATGTACTGTGATGATTTAAAAAAAATAAAATTAAACTCCTCAGTGACAAAGTCAATAAACATATCGACCAGGGTGTTTTGAGATAATGCCCCCTGCATATGACTTTGCTTCTTAAATCTTAGTGAGACTCTTGTGACCGTAAACATCAATTACCACCACCACATGAAGAAAGAGGCTTACCAGAGAGATGGATCGCAAGACATGAGGTCAGTATGACATCTGGTACCATCGTCATAGAGGATACAGGATATTAAACCATCCACTGATATAGATCAACCAGCTCTCCACCAATGGATCCAGAACATAGAAAGAAATGTTCCAAATAGTGCATGTTACTGTGTCTCTAACATAAATAATTTTAAGATCAGTAGAGGAAAACATTTGAAAAATGTTGGAGATGATTGAAATCAAACCACCACTTGCGTCGTTTGCGGCATGACATGATGATGTAGGGATGTCAGCTTCAGAAAGTTCCACTGTTTCATTACGTCATCACAAAAACAAGATGATACACCTTGATTTATGTTATCACTAGGAAAGAGCTGTTAATTCTCTTGAATTTTTTAAAGTAGGTTCCTATTTAAATTAGTGCAATTTGAATATATTTAGCACATTTTATTTGCGTCGATTTAAGTTAGTATGGTTTTTTTTTTCTTTTTTCCTCCTGTGATAGATGCTTTAGGTCAAGCATAGTTTTTATGTGCTTCCATGTGTAAGTGTACACAAGAATAGCTCCATTCACAAAACATGGTATATGTTTTAGCTTTGCCGTGTATATATTATAAATGCTTAAACAATACAGTCAGTTGTGAATGAGGGCTAAATGTTCTTTATAGACATGTTACATGAGCCAGTTTCTGTTTCAGAATTACTAGTTCATGCAATATTAGAAAAACTCCAAGGGACACATATTTATTGGAAAAGTGGAAGGTCCTCTTTAAGTAGGAAAATCATCCCTCTCTCATAAAAAGTCATTCCCATGAATATGATTTCCATACTTTACACATTGCGTCTCTTATTGCTATCTATGCAGGTGGCAAGCTCTTGTTAACAAAACAAAAGGAAATTGAGCAGCCCAGTGCTCCATGCAGTCAATCTGTTTCTTGATCTTTTTACTGTGCAGTAAGTTTCCAATCTAATTCCTCTGAAGTATTTCCATGTGGTAACGACACTGACATCTTTTCTATATTGGTGGTTTTGGCTACTAAAGCATTTGTCTTGTCATATTTGGAATGTCTAATAGGAAGAAGTGTTTCTCTTTTATGGAATTAATTAGATCACAATGAGTTATTGGAAACAGGCATAGAAATCTCTCGTTCATTTTATATTACTGTAGATCTGTAGAGGTTACATGGAGGTTAGATGGGTGAACCAGGATATCTGTAAACCATGTACCTGACCAGAGTTGACATATTTAAATTGCTGTACAGGTGTGGTAAAGACGACAAGGTATGATATAAAATGACAGCTTTCTTTTAAGGGAATTTGAATTTGAAACACTTGCCTACTTATGCGTATTATACCATGCAGGATACTATATAGGGCTTTCACTACTGGTAGTTGGCCACAGCTTGCAGGCCAATATAGTTATACTTTGAGTATGGGTAAGGTTGGCTATATTTTAAATAATATTGAAGAATTGTTTGTGTGAGTAAGATTTTCAGGAGAGGAGTATGGATGACACTGAGCACCACAAGCAGGAGAGGAGTGTGATGGGTATGACATTGAGCACTACATGCAGAAGAGGAGTGCAGAGGGTATGAAAATGTTCCGTGTGGCAGGAGCGGAGTGTGATGGGTATGACACTGAGCACTATGTGCAGAAGAAGAGTGCAGAGGGTATGACAATGTTCAGTATGGCAGGAGAGGAGTGTGATGGGTATGACACTGAGCACTATGTGCAGAAGAAGAGTGCAGAGGGTATGACAATGTTCAGTATAGCAGGAGAGGAGTGTGATGGGTATGACACTGAGCACTAGTGCAGAAAGAGTGCAGGGGGTATGACAATGTTCCATGTGGCAGGAGAGGAGTGTGATTGGTATGACACTGAGCACTATGTGCAGAAGAGGAGTGCAGAGCCTATGACAATGTTCAGTATGGCAGGAGAGGAGTGTGATTGGTATGGCACTGAGCACTACATGCAGGAGAGGAGTGCAGAGGGTATGACAATGACCAGTGTGGCAGGAGAGGAAAGTGACAGGTATGACACTGAGCACAGCATGCAGGAGAGGAGTGCAGAGGGTATGACAATGACCTGTATGGCAGGAGAGAAAAGTGATGGGTTTGACATTTAGCAGTGTGCAGGAGAAGAATCCAGAGGGTATGACAAGGAGTAGTAGGTGCAGAACAAGAGTGCAGAGCATATGACAGCAGGCAGTATGTACAGGACATGGATTCAGAGGATGTACTGTGAGATGGCCAGGGAGGAATATGTGCTCTGTGAGTGAGGATTGAAGGTGCTCTGTAAGTAGGGGTAGCACAAATAAAAAATCAGTACACAATGAGACAATATTGTTGCTACTAGTAATATATTTTGTAATGTAAAAGGCTCTACTTTATAGGCTTCTATATAGAGCTATGTTACAGTGATGCTGCTTTCAAGTAACAACTATAATTTGATTCCAATAGGAAAGTATAAATAAGATGCTGTGCACTACAGGTTTATTTATACTAGCATGTATTACTAGTAAAGGTAGGGGATTCCATTTTTTAAGTGCCATCAATTTAGTCTTATTTAGGTTTTCTCAAAAGGCTAGACCTTCCACAACAGATAAGAAATATCCTTTTTACTGGTACAAATTATAACTTGAATCTACTTACTAAACCAGACAAATGTTAGGCCACACTTCAAGAAATATAAGAGGTCTAATGTAATATCGGAACTACTGTTAACTATAGTTAAACATCTGTGGAGGACATGATTAAGAAAATTTAAGCCAATGTTAGTATTGGCTTTTCCCTTTGGGAGTTGACCTTTAGGTTGTCTTGGGATTTGAAATGTTTTTATTTGAACATCTCTTTCAAACCATGAGTCCTTTGACCTGTAAGGACACAGAGGGCAAATGCAGAGACTAATCTAAGGAGACCTCTGTGTTCCTAGCGACTGGAACTCACTGCCTGGTACGTTTGCCTGGTACGTTTTTGTCAAATGTATTCATTGATTACTGGGTTCTGCTTTAGTAAATGCAAGTTTGACATCCACAGAAGGTCTGCGTATCCCGACTGTCCAAAGTTTAATCTACAACATCCTTTTAATGCAGTTATCAGGCTGCAATACCAGTTGGCAGCCAGGTAACTGCGATAAAGAATGTTAAAAGTGAACCTGGTGCCTCTTATGTAGTGTGATGGAGACTCTCCTGTGTTGTTCAAAAAGACTTGAGCAAACGCCTAATTTTCACATCATGGCAATATTTGTCATGGTATTTAAAAGGGTTTTATGTGGTGGATTTTTCATTTTTAAAGAAAGTCAGACAACAGTACTACATTTATGAGACTTTTCACTATTATATAAGACACACGTTTTGCAGGCAAGGATCAGATCACTCAAGTTAATTCAATTTAAAGCTATTTTACTGAGTTGTAAAGCACTGTTCAAAGGACTATGGTATCAGCTTTCATGGATCAGACCCACAGGTCTTTTTAGTGTCAAGAACCAGAGGTCAGAGGTCCCACTATGCATGTTGTCATTTAAGACAGTGATGATTAACCTTAAGCTGATAAATCAAGAGTCAACGTAAGGTGAATTCTGCATGCCAGCATTCATGAGGTGTCAAAAGGGGCTGTTCCCGAAAGAAACCACTGCATACTTGGAGACTCAAATACAAACCATTCTATCCATGAGGTCCAGACCCTGGAATTGTGTGCCTTTGATTTACACATCCTTGCAGGGTCACTTTATTAGTAATACAATATGTAATTTGGGTGGAAAATTCTACCTGCAAAAACTTAGTTATTTCAAATGCATATGATGTCTCTTATCTTCCCAGTCTTATCCATATATACATCATTAATTCATGTACTTGAAAAAAAACTTTTTTTTTCATTAGTACTAAAAACATAGACTGTTCATTCTATTTATTTCCAAAACTTGGTTTGTGGCATTAAAATTTCCCTTTTATGCCATTTAAACATCCTCTAGGTTGATAAATAGTTTAATCAACAAGATATTCCAGCAGCTTTGCTAATCACAGAAATTCAGTATAACTTAACAACTTTGGCAAGCTAGAGCGGAGCGAGTTTTCATCCAACAAATCAGATGTGTGATGTCACAAGCTGTGCTAAGTATGACAGTGTGACTGTCCTCACTAAGTCTGTTCTGTGAACCTGCATCACCATATCAATGGGCTTAATACTGAATAGAAGAAAGATAAAATAAATTGAGCTACTTGGCTCTAAATGGTAAACAACTAAAATACATCAATATCAAACAATGCACTTCATCTACATACTACAATATACAATACCTAAAAAATCTATACCTATGTATTACATAATACAATTTACTACACCTACAATATGCTAGTTGGTTATTCAGGATTTATAAATTTATTCAAAACAAAAATAGTGTACAGTATGTCACGTAAAGAATAAATGCCTACATTGTACATAGTGGCAACATAGTGGTTCTTTCTTTGTTTTCTAAATTGCATTAGGAAAATGACAGATAAATCAGTGTTTCAGTGTTTACACTATTGTTTGACTACATTTTATTAAACAAAATTGTAGTTTTTCAATAAATATACATTTTTAGTCTTTATTTATTTACTTTTTTTTACAGCAATTTTAATGCAACTTTCTGATTTTAATTGCTTGCTGTTCCATATGTTTTAAATTCTCCATCTAGTGGCTATCTGTATATTAAACATTTGAGTACTAACCTGCATATTATTATTATTAGTAATATTATTATACAGGGTTTATATAGCGCAGACAGCGCTTTACAACTTGAGGATAGACAGTACAACTACAATACACTTTAGAACAGTAGGAATCAGAGAGTCCTGCTCGTCAGAGCTTACAATCTAAGAGGAAAGGTCAAGAGATACAAGAGGTAATAACTGTGGGGGATGAGCTGATGGAGAAAATAAATGTACAGTAGTCAGGTGAGGGCCAGATAGGCTTCTCTGAAGAGATGGGTTTTCAGGGATTGTCTGAAAGTGGACAAAGTAGAACATAGTCGGACAGATTAGGATAGAGCATTCCAGAGGGTGGTTGAGGCTCAGGAGAAGTATGGGATGAGGTGACAAGGAAGCTAGAGAGAAGGAGGTCTTGGGAGGAACACAGAGAACAATTTGGTTGGTATTTTGAGACCAGGTTAGTGATGTAGCTGGGGGCCAAGTTATGGATGGCTTTGTAAGTTATCGTTAGTACCTTGAATTTAATTTGTTGGTTGAGTGGCAGCCAATGGAGGGATTGGCCCTTTTATTACCAGGCCATTTTTCAGTTTTCAATGATGTGAGAATTTGCCTGACAATTACTCGTGTAACAATGTTTTTGAGACAAATACAGCTTTTCCTTTGGTGGTATTTAATAACCACTTTTATTTTTTAATAAAATGTTAATATACCGGTCAGAGTCAGATCGTAGGTAAGATGTACAGCTTATACCCAGAGGAGGAGGGGGAGGTGAAAGAGCTGAAAAATTGATCCCACAATTAAATCAGTTTAAATCCCCCACCTTGGATCTGCAGCTGCCTATGATCCCTTCATTCGTTTATTCATTCATTAATTGAATCCTCCTTCTAATGCCGTGTACAAACGGGCGGACTTTTCGACCGAACTCATCCGCCGGAACAAATCCATCCGACAATCCGACTGTGTGTGGGCTTCATCGACGGACCTTTCGGTCGAAAATCAGACAGACTTTAGATTTGAAACATGTTTCAAATCTTTCTGACGGATTTGAGTCCGGTCTAAAAATCAGTTTGTATGCTAGTCCAACGGACGAAAACCGACGCTAGGGCAGCAGTTGGCTACTGGCTATCCACTTCCTTATTTTAGTCCGGTCGTACGTCATCACGTACGAATCCGTCGGACTTTGGTGAGATCGTGTGTAGCCAAGTCTGAAAGTATGTCGAAAGTCCATCGAAAGTCCGTCGGAAAGACCGTCGGACCTTTGATGCCGAAAAGTACGCCCGTGTGTACCACTGATCACTGTGATTGGCCACTATGTTGACTACTGATATAATCAAAATAAGCATTTCATAGAGTCAATTTTTTTTCTGTCTCTAAATGCCCCTCCATATGCATTTACAAGCATTCAGAAGCAGGAGCGTTTAGAGGCAGAAAAAAAAAGCGTTTAGAGGCAGAAAAAAAAAAAAATTCACTTGCGCGTTCTGAAGAAGAGTGTTTGGGCTGAAAAACGCTCATAAATATGTATTGGCATTTTAATACATTCTAATAACCAGAATACATTAATAGTATGGCCAATAGCCAATAGAATGCATTAACTAACTAGAATGTGCATAAACTAACGTTATTGCGCAGAAACGTACATGCAAAAATGTATGCATGTTTTTGCCTAGTGCGTTCCCCCCACACATGGCAGTCCTAATACCAGTAGCTTATGATTTGAACCTATCATTACTAAACATCTTTTGAAAATGTTAGCAGTCTAGCTGGATGTGCCCCTTTGCATGCCTTTATCCAGCCCTTGGGGCACCACTCCTCCAACTGACACCAATGATGGGGAATCATTTTCTTCCACTGATGCCGAGGCATTTTCTGCCCCCATGGGTCCCAATATGCCTTCCCTAAAGCCTGAAGAACAGTAAATTGGCTCTTTGCTCAAAAAATGTAGAGAACCCTGAACTAGAACAATTTTGCTGATTGGAAATTCAGAATAAAATTAAAACTCCCGATTTGCATACTAATTATGGGTGAGCAATGAAGCTAATAGGTTAGCATAACAGCCAGGCAACTAGCTTTTTTAGAAAGAGAGGGCAGCAACAGCAGGCGTCATATTCAACTTAGACTTCCTTCACTGATATAGACAAAAGGGATTTCAATCCTTAAAAATGGCCCCAATACATGCTATGAGTAATCAGTCACATTTACTGATTATTTTCTGTAACGTTGAAGATGTTTTGCTGTTCATCCAAGTAACTCCCACAGTTCATATGACTATCAGGGGCATCCATACTTGGCTAAGTGGTAACATGTCTTCAGCAGTGGCGTATCTAGGGGGTGCAGCAGTGGTGTCAGAACCAGGTACTGCCACTTAGGGGGTGTTGCTGTAGCTGGCGCTAAACACATACAGCATCAGACAAGGATGGATTGATACACTGCAGGCTGCACATTGGGTGGATTGATATACAGAGCAAGTCACTCCCACTAATGGTGGCTTGCTTCATTTTAAAGTATAAAGACATTTTATAAAGGTATAGGGTCGATGAATGTCCAGCCCTATGCTGCCTACTAAAGTTCTGACCCCCAACTTCATTCTGCAGGAGATCCTGGAGCTGGGACTGTACAGTGTTACTCATGTATACACTTTGCTCCTATTGTCCACCAGTGAAAGCAGGGGCCAATAACCACTGACCACCAATCTAATATTGGACATACATTCATCAAAATAAAGGAGGCATAAACATATCACAATAAAGGGGGCACACTGACCACAATAAAAGGGATATATGCTGACCGCTGACATATTGCCCACTATAAAAGAGGCACAGTTTGAGTACAATAAAGAGGGCACACAGGCCAAAATAAAGGGGTACAGACTAAGCACAATAAGAGGGACACACACTGGACAGCATAAAGACAGTAAAGTGACAGCAATGAAGAGGGCACACTGACCGCAATATAGCAGGAACACCCAGGCTTCCACGAATGGAGAGCACTGACCACAATGCGCAAGAGGTCACAATGACCACTATATACAAGGGGTGCACTGACATAGTCCTTCCTGCTGTGCTCTGTATGCGACATAGTCCTGTCTGTTCCACTGTATATTACTAGAATATAGGCAACTATTATCCCCATGTTTCTTAGTAGTTTGCTACTAATAAATCCTTGATTTTTTATTTATTTTGTTAAGTACACTGCTATTATTTCCATGCTTTTGCTGTGCTGCACTTTGTATACCACTAGTAAGTCCTTGTGTTTTATTTTTTCTTAAAGCATGCTGTTATCAACTGCATGTTTTGTTGCAAGTACAATAAGAAGTTGTTTTATAAAGAATTAGAATAGCCATTTCCCCAATGAAAGTGCATGTACATTGATTTTAAAAATATCATGTTTGCCCACTAGATGGAGCTTATATTATTGGAACTTCCTATGATACTTAGCTCCGCCTAGTGGCCAAATGATGTATTTTTTGTTTTAAATCAATGATTTACATTTGAACAGCACGTTATAGTATGTTTGTATATGTCTTTTCCCCCATTCGCAAAGAGAATGAATGTACATACACAATCAGTGCATTACTAGCTAAATTAACCTGTTAGTATGTGTTATTTTTCATAATATTTGTTTCAATATTTGATGGAGGAGGTGGGGTTTTTTATTAAAACATAATCCATCCATAGATGTCAAGTAAGAAGGGACGTCACTGATCTTTATCGTTTCAGAAGAAGTCCTGTTCAGCGAGACTACCTACTACTAGCTATATCATGACATTTATAAATGAGAACCAAATATAGTTACTATACACCTTAACCAACCAACATTTACAAAGAGGTGTTCTAATTTTTTTTTCAAGAATCTCTAGATTTTTTACCTATACACAGTGCTTTTTACTGACAAAAATGCCTTTTTTTGTGTAACTTTTCCAATATAATCCCTTACATTATCAGCACGCTGTCACAATTTAGCTTGCTAGCCATTTCTTTTCTGTAACATAGTTGTGGCTCCTGTGGCGTGTCATGCCTGAGTTATTTGACATTGCACGAGATACACTTTTTTGATGCAATAACTTGACAGTAATGGAACATTGCAGCCTGCCATGATGTGAAGTGGTCAGCAGTACATCTCTGTGATGTGTATGCACACTGCGTGCTTCTTTTGTTTTGTCGTATTCTTTGATGAAAGCCGTATAAGTTAGAGCACTTTGGCTGGCATTGGGTCCTTTAAAAAAAAAATCCGATTCTTATGAAGAATGGTTATACATACATATATTTATTTATTAACATATTAAGCTGTAAGATGTCAAGGCAATCTTTTTTTATGTTTTGAAGATCACTCTGAATTTTTCTGTCTTGTTTTCCCTCATGGTTTTTTGGCAAACTGTGTGTCATCTCTGAAGGCTCTAATCAGCAGATGAAAAGATATTTTTTTGTCTTTTTCCTTTCTTTAGTAATCAAACTTTGCCTGGCTACCTAATATCTGAAACGTACTAGGCTTCAGAGAATACTTGTCTCTTCCCTTTATAAGTGCAGATACTTTGATCTGAGGTTCTCTTGGATGCAATCACCTTGAGTCCTGCTGGCAGGTGGGCAACCACGTGTCTACCCAGCTAGGGCTGACCTGCAACCTCCAACCACCTCAAAGCATGCAAGGATTTGTAGTACAACTATACCCTGGGACATAAGCTACCTATAGATGTGAGATGGTGGTCAGCTAATTTCTTTGTTATAACAATTAAGTTATAACAATAAAGTATTCAAGATAGTTTTGGATAAAAATACATGTTTATGCACTGAGCAGACAACTCTGGTGTCTTCCTTATCCTGAGGACATAATTGTAACTGTGTGTGAAAATCCATTCTGGTTCAATTTTCTTCCCCCAAGATTAGTCAGCCACGGGGTATTTGTAGGAATCACAGAATGCATTAAAGCATACCATAATTGGCCAATTCGGGTGAAGGTCATTTGTTGCCTATGACCTTACTGGCAGTATCATTTCCATGTTGGTTTCTTTCAGCTCCAAATCCACCCAGAACTGATATTTCAGTGCATAAACATGCATTCCTTTCCAAAACTATCTTGCATACTTATATCAGAGTTGTTATAACAATTTTGCTGACCACCATCTCACCATTATAGGTAGACCATGCCACAGCATATAAATGTACTACAAATCCTTGCATGCTTTGAGGTGGTTGAAGATTGCAGGTCAGCCTTAGCTGGTTAGATACATGGTTGCCCACCTGCCAGCAGTACTCTAGGTGATTGCACTGTGTGATTTGTGTAATCGGTTGAACTAAGCAACAGTTTTACATATACCACTCAGGAATATTGATAAAGGATTAGGGAATGCACCTGACTCCTACGACAAGAGTCAATTGAACAATCCACTTTTGTCAAGTCCAGTGGTTCTGACAGAGGCACCCACAACTCAAATTATAGCCGATTCAGCAACAATCCTTCCAAAGTGTGTTTTTACTCAGCTTCTCCTCATTCACTAAACTAAATGAAAATTCACACAATGATCCCATTGCTAAAATTAAAGTGATTGTAAAGTTTTTTGTTTTAAATAAAAAAAAAAACATGTTATACTTACCTGCTCTGTGCAATTGTTTTGCACAGAGCGGCCCCAAACTTTCTCTTTTAGGGTCCCCCGCTGGCGTTCTAGGCGCCTCCTCTTCTCCGAGTGCCCCCATAGCAAGTGGCATTTGTGTGGGCTTCATCCCAATCCTGGCTATGTGCTTCATAAAACATCCACAGCCTGGCTCAGCCACCCGCCCCCCCCCCCCCCCCACCTCCTTCCTCAATGAATTTGGCTGACAGCAGTAGGAACCAATGGCTTCTGCTGCTGTGTTTCCTGTGAGACTAGAGAGAGGGAAGAAGAGCTGCTGCAGACGGGCACTTTAAAAATTTTAATGCCAGAGCTCCCTGAAAAGAGTACATATCCTGCTGTCTGAGTTACCACACTGCAGAAATATCAACCCCCAAAATCACTGTAGAAACTGACACTTCTTGGAGTGTCCATCTTCTGGTCCCCTGCAGCACTCAGTATTCTTCCCAATGACCTTCATGCCACAACTGTGTACATAGCTGCTTTCATTGTTTATTATGGTAAGGACAAAAAAGTAAAATGTAAAAATTTTTTTTTTGTCAGTTAAATATGAAATATTGAATAATAATACTATATAGATCTTTATTGAGTCAGCAGGTAGAGCTCCTTTTAACATCACCGGCATGATTACTTTTCAGGTGTGTTGAAAGAACCTCCTTTTAACAGAATTTTTTCCAGTCATCACAGACTTATCAATTATCACATGGACAGGTTTCTATCACACAGGAAGCTGCAAAGCAATCTGCTGCAATGTGCTGCCCTAATAACCCATAGTGCTTTGTAGATGTAGGTTTTAGGCTGATGTACCCAGACTTGAATGCCTATAGCAAGAACTTTGGTAGCGAGGTCTTGCATCCAAAAGCCATCCAGCGGCAAGACCTATTTTTTTTTTACCTATTTTAGGTAAAAAAACACCCCACTACTTGTCCTACTCCCTTCTGCCCCTAAACCCCATTTACCTGGTTCCATGTCACCACTCCAGCACTGTCTCCAGCTCCAGCACAACTTCCCTCACTTCCGGCTTACACAGGAGAAACTCGGGGCAGCAGAGCAATTGGCTCCCATTGCTGTCACACAAACTCCCGTAAGGAGGGCGTGTGGCCAACTGTGCTGTATGAGTCTATAGACACACACCGCTGGTTTGGGAATGCACACGCACAAGTACAGTACCTACTTTGAACCTGGCTTGCTAAAGGAGACACCCAAAGAAGGGAGAAACTGAGAGCATCAGAAGAGGAGGTAGTGACATTATAACCTCTTTTTATTAATAAATAACCTATTTTTATAAGAAAAACAAATATATACCAAAAGTATTGGGACACTTGCCTTTACACGCACTTGAACTTTAATGACATCCCAGTCTTAGTCCGTAGGGCTCATTATTGAGTTGGCCCACCCTTTACAGCTATAACAGCTTCAACTCTTCTGGGAAGGCTGTCCACAAGGTTTAGGAGTGTGTCTATGGGAATGTTTGACCATTCTTCCAGAAGCACATTTGTGAGGTCAGGCACTGATGTTGGATGAGAAGGGCTGGCTCACAGTCTCCACTCTAATTCATCCCAAAGGTGTTCTATCAGGTTGAGGTCAGGACTCTGTGCAGGCCAGTCAAGTTCCTACACCCCAAAACTCGCTCATCCATGTCTTGAACCTTGCTTGTGCACTGGTGCACAGTCATGTTGGAACAAGAAGGGGTCATCCCCAAACTACTCCAACAAAGTTGGGAGCATGAAATTGTCCAAAATGTTTTGGTATGCTGAGGCCTAATGAGTTCCCTTTACTGGAACTGTGGGACCAAGCCCAACCCAACACCATAATCCCCCCTCCACCAAATGATTTGGACCAGTGCAAAAAAAAAAGTCTATAAAGACATGGATGAGCGAGTTTGGGGTGGGGGAACTTGACTGGCCTGCACAGAGTCCTGACCTCAACCCAATAGAACACCTTTGGGATGAATTAGAGTGGAGACTCCGAACCAGGCCTTCTCATCCACATCAGTGCCTGACCTCACAAATGCGCTTCTTGAGGAATGGTTAAACATCCCCATAGACACACTCCTAAACCTTGTGGACATCCTTCCCAGAAGAGTTAAAGCTGTTCTAGCTGCAAAGGATGGGACAACTCAATATTGAACCCTACAGAACAATGTAACAAAAGAAAACTATATAGTGCAAGTTAATGTGCAGAATGGTCGGTGCTCTGGCTAATTAAATTTACAATGGATCCATAACAAGTACGAGAAACTCGACAGCTTCTTCATAGAAAGCTTTATTATAGCATCAAAGCAGTAACATGTTACTGCATTGATGCTATAATAAAGTTTTCTATGAAGAAGCTGTCAGTTGCCGGCTTGTGCTTGTTATGGGTCCATTGAACCCTACAGACTAAGACTGGGATGCCATTAAAGTTCATGTGCGCATAAAGGCAGGTGTCCCAATACTTTTGGTAATATAGTGTATAGTATAAATATATATACACACACACATATATATATACACACTGCAAAAAGCACTCTTTTTTTAAATAAACGTATAAACTTTTACTTATTAATATCTATTTAGAAATATATTGAAATAATAAGAGGCAAGAGTAAAATTTGCCTGTTGTTGCTGTACCTGGAAGCCACAATTGCAACATGCATTGACATGCATTGCAGAATGCGCTGTGGATGGCTATACACGTTTAATTGCTGACACTTGTATTTTCTTGTGCACACGCATGGTTGTATTTTTTAATACATAAACTTTTACTTTTATAAAGAACTGTTCTCAGCTGCCACCACAGGAAGCAGAAAGGCTAAAAATATGAATATTTGTTAACCCGATTTACAAAAATCTATAAACCTTTTAAGAATCCTTACACCTTTTTATTGTTATAGTACTATAGGTGTAACAATTCATCAGAATTAATTTTCAATTACTTTTTAGTCACTTCCTGCGCATTCACTCTGCATTTGATGAATATTTGATTGTGCAAAATTCAATGTTGTGTTGTAAAATCTTAAAAGCACCATAAGGATTTTATAATATAGTGGTGCGAATTGCATCATTTAAATCTATTTGCTGTTCCACTTCAAAAGAAGCACCAGGATTCTCACTGCAGTTTTATTACTGTACTACGCCATAACTGAGAATGAGCTATTAATGCGGAACGCAATCTATGTGTCATGGCGCTTTCTGGGTTTTCTACTTCTAGCCTTTGCAGTGGTAATAGATGGCGAAGATGATTATCCTGAAAAGTCAATTCCAACCCGTGTTAACAAGCTCCTGATTTCAGGAAATCTGGGCAGAGTCTATCACTAAAGCATACCACGCATTGGCATTTCCACAAAATCTATATTTTCCGTTCAAAAAAGGTTTTATAGCAGGGTTGGATTTATTTACCGCACATGTTAATCTTTCTAATTAAATTATTGACTTCTCCAATATTTATAAACACCACAAGTCACCTACCTAAATACTTACCTTCAGCCCCTCTCCTGACTTCTTCGCTGTGTGGCCTTGTCTGGTGGAGTGTTTACTGCATAGCCCATTGGCGAGTTTTATAGCTTCGGATGGATGGGGGGCCCCCATGAGTACAGGTGGTGGTCTTGCTATAGGGGTGCGGACCGCACCGGGTGACACCCGCCAGAGGAAGTGATATCCAACCACAATGGTGTCACCCCCATCTGTGACAGTGTAGGGATCGGTGCGCTGGCACCGACCACATCATTTACAGGGGCCTGGTTTGGGGTGTGCATTGTGACAGTGTGCTGCCGGCCTGAAACTAGCCTGTAGGGCACTGTGGCAGGCTAGATAGGAGAGAGTCCAATGCACTAGCCTGCCCAGTATCTACTGCTCTGTCCTGCTCCTACTGTAACTCCACAGGAGAAGCAGGACAGAGCACTGTGGCAGGCTAGGGGGAGGAGAGCCATGCTGACGTGGTAGCCTGCTCAGTGCCATGTGGCAGGACAGAGCACTGTAGCAGGCTAGGGGGAGGAGAGCCATGCTGACGTGGTAGCCTGCTCAGTGCCATGTGGCAGGACAGAGCACTGTGGCAGGCTAAGGGGAGGAGAGCCATGCTGATGTGGTAGCCTGCTCAGTGCCATGTGGCAGGACAGAGCACTGTGACAGGCTAGGGGGAGGAGAGCCATGCTGACGTGGTAGCCTGCTCAGTGCCATGTGGCAGGACAGAGCACTGTGACAGGCTAGGGGGAGGAGAGCCATGCTGACGTGGTAGCCTGCTCAGTGCCATGTGGCAGGACAGAGCACTGTGACAGGCTAGCGGGGAGGAAGGGGGGGGGGGGTGACACCATTGGGTTGATTTACTAAAGGCAAATTGACTGTGCAGTTGCTCCAGAGCTTAGTAAATGAGGTAAGCCTTCACTTTGCATAAAATACCCAATCACGTGCAAGGGAAATTAAAAAAGCTGCATTTTTGCTTGCACATGATTGGATGATGGAAGTCAGCAGAGCTTTTGCGCATTTACTAAGCTCTGGAACAACTGCACTTTGCAAACAGCACAGTGTATTTGCCTTTAGTAAATCAACCCCTATGTTTTACCGCACCAGGTGACACCAACTCTAGTGACACCACTGAGTGCAGGCCATAGGAATACATTGGCTGTTTAGTAATAATTTTCCTGTCACAGACCCGCTGTTAAAGGCACAGTTAAGCTGCCAATAAACACTAGGGCTGTCAGACATGCTGGCACAATCTGAACGTCCTCAATATTTGTACGGCAATTATATTTGGCAACTGCTCATTTCTAAACTAAGGTTGGGGATGCTCACTCCTGACACCTTTTTTTAAAAAAGAATTCTCACTTCAAATTTTCTTTATGTACATGTACGTTGCCCCATGTTCCTATGTACTTTGTAATCCTAACTAGGACATCAGACCAGGAGCCCCCTCTGGCCATCCAACAGTGTAGTTAGCAAGAAGATAGCTGCTTGATAACCATCACTTTTCTCAGCTCCAATAACTTACCTGAGACAAGTGGTGGCAAAGATAATACAGAGTGGGGGGGCTCGTCAGTCACCCAGCCCTCTGCATTCTTGTTGCCACCACTTGTCCCAGGCATGTTTTTATTTTGAAGCCAGACTAGCAGTAGTTATTGCTGGCTACATTGTCAGATGGCTCCTGGGGGGTGAGTGGTGTAGTTTTAGTAGTTGACCTCTTAGTTCTGGCTGTAACCCTTTTTATGTTAACATTAACTGGACCTTGTACCATGCTGCCACATATATGTACATGGGTTTGTGCTGGGAATGTGCTCGATCACATTCAGCAACAAAACTGAGCTGTCACCCAACAGCTTCTGGTCTCAGAGTAACATTTAGGACCTGGTAGGACTTTCTACAATACGGTGACAGTTAATTGCAGTGATCACTAGCTTGAGAAGCTACCCCTGTCTCACTTTCTCTTTAGAACATCTGTGAGGAGGAGAAAATACATTGTATCTTTGTGGAGGATCTCCAGAAGAAATATCTTTAAAGATAATAAAGATAAAATAGGTAGATCAGGGCTTGATTTAGGTTAGAATTAGGGCTCATATACATGGCCATAAGGGGACTGTACAGCGTCCAGAGCCTTCGTAAAAAACTTTCCCAGTACCCACAGCTGTTGTTATGCATTGGATTGCATAAAACACCTTCACATGCTCAGACGTATGCCCTGAATGCAGATGGTGTGCAGTGGGGTATACGTCCGGGCACGTGCTTTACACAATCCCATACCAATTTGGAGGTATGGGATAACTAAAAGGAAGGGACTGTGGGGTTTGGTTCTAAAAGGGGTACAGTCCTTCCAAGTAAGGAACAGTTGGGAGGTATGGAACAATGGAGAAGAAGGACAGAGGAATTTGGTTCTGGAAGAAGGAAAGTCTTTTCAATTCAGGGACTGTTGGGAGGTATAAGACATTTGACAAAAGAAAGATGGGCTGTGGAATTTGGTTGTAAATATTGGGAAGTATGGGGCAAATGAGAAAGAAAAGGGGACAGAGGGATTTGGTTCTAAATCAGGGACAGTCCTTCCTAATTAGGGACAGTTGAGAAGTATGGGAAAACTGAGAAGGAAATAGGGGCTATGGGATATGGTTCTGAAAGAGGAACAGTTGAGAGGTATGGGACAACTTAGAAGGAAAGAGGGACAGTGGAATTTGGTTGTAAAAGATGGACAGCTGGATTACGGGGTTTAGTTCTAAAAGAGGACAGCTGAGAGGTAAGGGACAACTGAAAAGAGGGGCAGAGGGATTTAAGTCCTTCCAAACAAGGGCCAGCTGGAAAGTAACAGACAGCTGAGAAGGAAAGACAGACAGAGGGACTGGGTTCTAAATGATAGACAGTTAGGAGGTATGGGCCAGCTGAGAAGGCAAGAGTGACGGTGGAATTTGTTTGTTGAAGAGGGACAATTGGGAGGTATGGGATAACTGAAAAGGAAAGAGGGACTGTGGGACAACTAAGATTAGAAACAAAGGGATTTGGTTATAAAAAAGAGACAGTCCTTCCAAATGAGGGACAGCTGGAAAGTATAGGACAGCTGGGAGGGTAAGAAGGACAGAGTGATTGGGTTTTAATGAAAAACAATTGGGAGGTACAAGAAAACTGAGAAAGAAAGCAGGTCTATGGGATTTGATTTTAAAAGAGGGGCACTGACTCCAAATGAGGGACAGTTGGAAATTATAGGACAACTGAGAAGGAAAAAAGGGCAGAGCGATTGGATTCTAAGTGGGGCACAGTTGAGAGGTATGGATCAACTGAGAAGTAAAGAGGGGCTGTGGAATTTGGTTATAAAAGATGACAAGCTGGAAGATATAGGGTAACTGAGAAGGAATGAGGGACTGTGGGATTTGGTTCTAAAAGAAAGACAGTTGGGAGGTATAGGACAACTGAGAAGAGGGGCAGAGGGATTTGATTCTAAAATAGGGACAGTCCTTCCCAATGAGGGGCAGCTGAGATGGAAAGCTAGACAGAGGGATTGGGTTCTAAATGTGGAATAGTTTAGAGGTATGGGACAACTGAGAAGGAAAGAGGTGCTGTGGAATATATTTCCAAAAGAGGGAAAGTTGGAAGTTAGTAGGTGACTGTGAAGGAAAGAGGGATTTGTTTCTTAAAGAGAGACAGTCCCTCCAAACGAGGGACAATTGGAAAGTATAGGGCAAGCGAGATGAGGAACAGAGGGATTCGTTTCTAAAAGAGGGACAGTCCTTCCAAATGAGGGACGGTTGAATTTGGTTGTAAAAGGGGGACCATTGGGTGGATAACTGAGAAGCAAAGAGAGGCCACAGAATTTGATTCTAAAAGTGGATTTAGTTCTAAAAGAGGGCAGCTAGGACTAGAAGGTATGGGACAACATAGGAGAGGGACAGAAGGATTTGGTTCTAAAAGAGGGACATTCCCTCCAAAACGAGAGAAAATTGGAATGTATAGGGCAAGCTAGATGAGGAATAGAGGAATTTTGTTATAAAAGAGGGACAGTCCTTCCAAATGAGGGTCTGTTGAATTTGCTTGTAAAAGTAGGGACTGTTGGGTGGTATGGGATAACTGAGAAGAAAAGAGGGGCCACAGAATGTGGTTCTCAAAGTGGGTTTAGTTCTAAATGAGGGCAGTTGGGAGGTATGGGACAACTGAGAAGAGGGACAGAGGGATTTGGTTCTAAAAGAGGGACATTCCCTCTAAACAAGGGACAATTGAAAAGTATAGGGCAAGCGAAATGAGAAACAGAAGAATTTGGTTCTAAAAGAGGGACAGTCCTCTCAAATGAGGTGCAGTTTAATTTGGTTGTAAAATAGGGACCATTGGGAGGTATAGGACAACTGAGAAGAGGGGCAGAGGGATTTGATTCCAAAATAGGGACAGTCCTTCCCAATGAGGAGCAGCTGAGAAGGAAAGCTAGACAGAGGGATTAGGTTCTAAATGTGGAATAGTTTAGAGGTATGGGACAACTGAGAAGGAAAGAGGTGCTGTGGAATATATTTCCAAAAGAAGGAAAGTTGGAAGTTATCAGGTGACTGAGAAGGAAAGAGGGATTTGTTTCTAAAAGAGAGACATTCCCTCCAAATGAGGGACAATTGGAAAGTATAGGGCAAGCGAGATGAGGAACAGAGGGATTCGGTTCTAAAAGAGGGACAGTCCTTCCAAATGAGGGACTGTTGAATTTGGTTGTAAAAAGGGGACCATTGGGTGGATAACTGAGAAGCAAAGAATTTAGAATTTGATTCTAAAAGTGGATTTAGTTCTAAAAGAGGGCAGCTAGGACTAGGAGATATGGGACAACTTAGGAGAGGGACAGAAGGATTTGGTTCTAAAAAAGGGACATTTCCTCCAAAACGAGAGAAAATTGGATTGTATAGGGCAAGCTAGATGAGGAACAGAGGAATTTTGGTATAAAAGAGGGACAGTCCTTCCAAATGAGGGGCTGCTGAATTTGCTTGTAAAAGTAGGGACTGTTGGGTGGTATGGGATAACCGAGAAGAAAAGAGGGGCCACAGAATGTGGTTCTCAAAGTGGGTTTAGTTCTAAAAGAGGGCAGCTGGGAGATGTGGGACAACTGAGAAGGAGGACAAAGGGATTTGCTTCTAAAAGTGGGACATTCCCTCCAAACAAGAGACAATTGGAAAGTATAGGGTAAGCGAGATGTGAAACAGAGGGATTTGGTTCTAAAAGAGGGACAGTCCTTTCAAATGAGGGGCTGTTGGATTTGGTTGTAAAAGAGGGACCATTGGAAGGTATGGGATAACTGAGAAGAAAAGAGGGGCCACGGAATTTGGTTCTAAAAGTGGGCAGTTGGGAGGTATGGGACAACTGAGAAGAAGGACAGGGGGGGTTTGGTTATAAAAGAGGGACATTTCTTCTAAACAAGGGACAATTGGAAAGTATAGGACAAGCGAAATGAGGAACAGAGGCATTTGGTTCTAAAAGAGGAGTAGTCCTTCCAAATGAGGGGCTGTTGAATTTGGTTGTAAAAGAGGGACCATTTGGTGGAATGGGACAACTGAGAAAAAAGAGGGACCATGGAATTTGGTTCTAAAAGTGGGTTTAGTTCTAAAAAAAGACAGCTGGGAAGTATGGGACAACAGAGAAGAGGGACAGAAGGATTTTATGCTAAAACAGGGACAGCCCTTCCAAATGAGGGGCCACAGAATTTGGATGTAAAAGAGGCACTGTCAGATGGTATGAGATAATCGAGAAGAAAAGAGGGGCCACAGAATTTGGTTCTAAAAGTGGGTTTAGTTCTAAAAGAGTAACCATTGGAAGGTATAGGATAACCCAAAAGAAAAGAGGGGCCACAAAATGTGGTTCTAAAAGTGGGCAGCTGGTAGGAATGTGGTTCTAAAAGAGGGACATTCCTTACAAAAAAGGCACAATTGGAAAGTATAGGACAATCGAGATGATGAACAGAGGGATTTGGTTCTGAAAGAGGGACAATCCTTCCAAATGAGTGGCTGTTAAAACTGGTTGCAAAAGACAGACCATTGGGTGGTATGGGATAAGGGAGAAGAAAAGAGCGGGCGTGGAATTTGGTTCTAGAAGTGTATTTAGTTCTAAAAGAGGGCAGCTGGGAGGCATGGGACAACTGAAAAGAGGGACAAAGGGATTTGGTTCAAAAAGAGGGACATTCCCTCCAAATGAGGGATAATTGGAAAGTATAGGACAAGTGAGATGAGAAGCAGAGGAATTTGGTTGTAAAAGAGGGACAGTCCTTCCAAACGAGGGGCTGTTGAATTTGGTTGTAAAAGAGGGACCATTGGGTGGTATGGGATAACTGAGAAAAAAAGAGGGGCCATGGATTTTGGTTTGAAAAGTGGGTTTAGTTCTAAAAGAGGGCAGCTGGGAGGTATGGGACAACTGAGAAGAGGGACAGAGGGATTTGGTTCTAAAAGAGGGACATTCCCTCTAAACAAGGGACAATTGAAAAATATAAGGCAAGCGAAATGAGGAAGAGGGGAATTTGCTTCTAAAAGAGAGACAGCCCTCTCAAATGAGGGGCAGTTTAATTTGGTTGTAAAATAGGGACCATTGGAAGGTATGGGACAACTAAGAAGAGGGACGGAGGGATTTAATTCTGAAAGAGGGACAATCCTTCCAAATGAGCGGTTGCTGATTTTGGTTGTAAAAGAGGGACCATTGGAAGGTATAGGATAACAGAGAAGAAAAGAGGGGACACAGAATCTGGTTCTAAAAGTGGGCAGCTCAGAGGTATGGGGCAACTGAGAAGAGGGACATTTAGTTCTAAAAGAGAGACATTCCTTACAAACGAGGGACAATTGGAAGGTATAGGACAATCAAGATGAGGAACAGAGGGATTTGGTTCTGAAAAAAGGACAAGCCTTCCAAATGAGGGGCTGTTGAATTTGTTTGTAAAAGACAGACCATTGGGTGGTATGGGATAACTGAGAAGAAAAGAGGGGCCGTGGAATTTGGTTCTAGAAGTGTATTTAGTTCTAAAACAAGGCAGCTGGGAGGCATGGGACAACTAAAAAGAGGGACAGAGGAATTTGGTTCTAAAAGAGGGACAGTCCTTCCAAATGAGGGGCTGTTGAATATGGTTGTAAAAGAGGGACCAGTGGAAGGTATGGGATAACTGAGAAAGAAAATTGGGGCCATGGACATTGGGTCTAAAAATGGGTTAAGTTCCAAAAGTGGGCAACTGGGAGGTATGGGACAACTGAGAAGAGGGACAGAGGGATTTGATTCTGAAAGAGGGACAATCCTTCCAAATGAGGGGCTGTTGATTTTAGTTGTAAAAGAGGGACCTTTGGAAGGTATAGGATAACTGAGAAGAAAAGAGGGTACACAGAATTTGGTTCTAAAAGAGGGACATTCCTTACAAACAAGGGACAATTGGAAGGTATAGGACAATCAAGATGAGGAACAGAGGGATTTGGTTCTGAAAAAGGGACAATCCTTCCAAATGAGGGGCTGTTGAATTTGGTTGTAAAAGACAGACCATTGGGTGGTATGGTATAACTGAGAAGAAAAGAGGGGCCACTGAATTTGGTGCTAGAAGTGTAAAAGAGGGCAGCTTGGAGGCATGGGACAACTGAAAATAGGGATTTGGTTCAAAAAGAGGGACATTCCCTCCAAACGAGGGATAATTGGAAAGTATAGGACAAGTGAGATGAGGAACAGAGGAATTTGGTTCTAAAAGAGGGACAGTCCTTCCACATGAAGGGCTGTTGAATTTGGTTGGAAAAGTGGGACTGTTGGGTGGTATGGGAAAAGTGGGACTGTTGGGTGGTATGGGATAATTGAGAAGAAAGGAGCCTTGGAATTTGGTTTAAAAAGTGGGTTTAGAGGGCAGCTGGGCGGTATGGGACAACTGAGAAGAGGGACGCAAGGATTTGTTTTTAAAAACAGGACAGTCCTTCCAAACTGGAGACATTTGGGAGCTACACTCATTAACGACACCTGGTACGGGTTTCCTATAAGCATAGCAGGTGCCATGCGAATGATCCCTTTACGTCCCAGTGACTGATTGTGCTTCTAGCACCGCTGGACGATAAGACAGACACATCCTATTATTAGAGAGCTCTGTCTGCTAGCCTACAAAAAAAAAAAATGTTCTCCTCCTGGTATAGTGCAGAAAGTTTGGTGTGCCCTATGACAATTGTGATAATGAGAGGCATATTTAGCTGGGTAGAGGCAGGATACCCTCCAGGCAGAATGTATATGTGCTCCAGGCAGACACCCAGCTCCCATCCATCCAATCCAGTGACAGCTTTCAGTGACACATGCAGCAAAAAGTGGCTGCACACAATCCAAGACCCCCAACATAGAGAGGAGGAGAAGGAGGGGGGAGGTAGCCCCCCCAGCCCCCCCCCAGCACCTATCCCCGCCATCAGACTGGCCTGGCACTGGTGACAGGTGGCCGATCTGCCATCCTAGGTAGAGAAGAGTTAAAGGAGGCAGGCTCAGCCCCCTCCTCCTCCTCCTGCCTGGGTGTAAACAGAGGAGTCTCAGCCTATCATGTCTGATTGCTGCTCGCTGCTAGAAGAGAGAGCCAGGCTGTGTAATGTGATACATTATAGACTGCTCCAACGTGCTGCACAGGCTCTGCCACTCACTCACATACACCGAGCAGCCATAGGAAAGGAGCCGATCCCGAGCACAAGGAGCAGCACAAGGAGCAGCAGCCTGGCTGGTCACCATCCCCTCCCATACACACACACAGGCACCATCTCTCCATCCTCTACTGCTGGAATGGGAGGAGGCTCCCTGTGCTAGAATCTCTCCAACACCAGCACCATTAGCATCTCAAATGAGCTGGCTTTTTAACCCTTAGAAGACACCTACAAGACAAGACTAAACCAGAGGTAATTACAAAAAAAAGTCTTTTTTCTACTTTTATTTCCATTCTGTTTTATGTTTGCAATGCATCTGTGATATGTGATGGATGAGTATTGATTGAGCACCTTATGCCATCCCTGCACAGCCTCCATCCCTTTGTTGCAGGATCCCTCTTCTATCTTAGTACCTAGGTGAGTGTGATGGTGTGCTGCAGTCCCATGTCCTCCTTAGATCTGCTTCACCCTCCAGTCCAACCAGTGATTGTGATTGCCATGGTGGCACCTTGTCATTTAGGCTTCCTAATCAGATGCATTGCCCTGAGATTGTGCCTGCTCTTGAAAGGTCTGATTCCCCCCCCCCCCCCCCTTCTCATCTCAATGGAGTGGAAATACTTTCTGTAATTGAAAGCAGATTCCCCTCTAGTCTGCAGTGGAGCCAGCCAAGATTTTCATTCTTAAAATAAACCTTTTGTTCTCAAAAACTTTCAAATTGTTCCTGAAGCCAGCCAGAGGAGTTGTGTGTTTGACAATCTTTCACTGAGCCTGATAAATTGTATCAAAATACAGCTAGACTTTAAATCAACATGGTGTTGTCTGCTGGGCTTCACAAAGCCACTCTCTGGCCAAGAAGGTATGGGATGCCTGTGTTGGATCCTAGATGTCCGATGGTGTGGATGTCTAAAGATCTATGGAGATAGAGCTGGAGATATGGATGTCTATAGATCTGCCCAGATATACTTGTCACTAATTGCTTGTCTGATTTTTGATTTTTTTTTCCCTCCCTGTCCCACCGGTTTCTCCTCTGTTATTTGGTTAAACTATGCACACCAGGTTCGAAACTTCACAGAATATTGAATTTAATTCAGAGTGATGGTATTTGTGTTTGCTTTTCATCTGCTCTCTATTAACTCTGCATTCCCCCCTCCCTTGGACATGGCTTTTAGAGAAAAAGGGGGGGGGGGGGTGAAACTATGCAGGCATTTTAAATTCCACTTTGAATGCACTGCTATGAAATCCTGCAGACAAAGACTTAACTGATTCTCTCCATGTGTATGTTGTGAACAATAGGGATCCGGTGAGTGACCAGAGAGAATTAAAAAAAAAAAAAAAAAAAAGCAGTGGTGTTCTTTTTTTTATTTGGGGGGGGGGGGTTTGGAAAAGTTTATTTATATATTTGCCATTCCGGGTCTCACATTTCCTGCTCGGCCGGTCATGCCCGGCCATCTGCAAAGTGAGCAGAGAAAGCACTTACCCCAAGGTAGAAACCTTTTATGCGATGGCTGCTGTGTGTTAATAGGAAGAACCCAGTTTTATATTTTACTGGCAGGTTCTAATGTTGTTCCTCTTTAATAATGCATGACACTGTGTGCTTGTATATTCACCGAAGCCTCTGCTTGGCGGTCTGTGGATAGTTCTCTCCCTGGCGGTGGAAGAGTTACCCACCTGTACTGTCTGATCTCTATATAAAGTGCATGGCAGCTTGTAGAAATGAAGAATGGGTGCCTTTTGAATTTGTTGTGATAACTAGCGTGCCCCCCCCCCCCCCCCCACTACAATTCTTAGGAGTTTGAAAGTTTGTGGTCTGCTCTTCTTCTTTAGGCTGAAGTTGATGAATAGCTTGGGGAGATGGTGCAGATCTGCAGAATGATTTAGCTGGACTGACTTGCTTGGGTTTTTCTAAGTCTTGGAAGGGTCGTGCGTTTGTAGACTAGCTTCCCTTCTGGGGATTGAGTACTAAATAGAAGAAAAGCAGTTTGGAGCCTATGATTAAAATCCCTGCAAACATCTGATATTCTGCACAAGGGGTGCCTGATGAAGTGTGACCTGATGTATACAGTGATTTATTTTACTCTACATTACATGCGAGTGACTCATGTAAGAGCAAAGAATCCATAATATACTTCTGGCTAGGGGGATCCGACGTTGCCTTTGCCTGCCAATGTCTTGTCCTGCAGTAAAGGGACCAATGAAACTTTTTTTTCTTAGGTTAACTTATTTGCTTTTACTAAGGCCTGTTTACAGTGCAGCCACAACTTGTTGGATCACGCAGAAGATTTTAGCTTCTTGCAAAATCAAATACCTAATCTATAAAAACTTGATTTGGGTGGAACTGAACTGAAATAATTATCATTGTTATTGGCATATATCACCATCCAGGTGCTGCATAGCAAAAGACTGACATAGCTTGACGGTGGTTTGTTAAAGCATGACTAGGCTCTGCCAGGCACTTATACAACACTTGCATTTTCATTTTGTCAGGCCTGCTAGATTTTCGTAATTTTTTTCTGTAGACTATCTTTTTTTTTTTTTTTTTCTTAACTTTTTTTGTAGACTGTCCTATTACTGGTAGATATTTTTTTTAATATAACACTTTATTCATGTTTACTCCTCCATGCCATCGCTCCATATACACAGATTTGATGTCCAGGTTATTCCATATACACCGATTTGATGTCCAGGTTATTCCATATACACCGATTTGATGTCCAGGTTATTCCATATACACAGATTTGATGTCCAGGTTATTCCATATAGACAGATTTGATGTCCAGGTTATTCCATATACACAGATTTGATGTCCAGGTTATTTCATATACACACATTTGATGTCCAGGTTATTCCATACACACATATTTGATGTCCAAGATATTCCATACAGTATACACCTATTTGATGTCCAGATTATTCCTTATAATCAATTTTGATGTCCAGGGTATTTCTTCTAAACATAATTGATGCCCAAGTTATCCTATATACACATATTTGATGTCCAGGTTATTTCTTATAAACATAATTGAAGTCCAGGTTATTCCATATACACATTTGATGTCCAGGTCACTCTAGATACACATATTCGATGTACAGGTCATTCTATATACACATATTTGATGTCTAGATTATTTCTTATAAACATATTTTATGTCCAGGTCATTCTATGTACACATATTTGATGCCCAAGTTATTCCATATACACAGTTTTGATGTCCAGTTTATTCTATATACATATTTTTTTATGCATGGGTTACTATATATACACAGATTTGATGTCAATGTTATTTTATATATACAGATTTGGTATCCATACTAATCCATATACAGAGGGTCTGTAATTGCCTACCAATTAATAATAATGTCTCTGGGTCCAATATCATTTCACTGGGTATTTGCATACCACTTTGATGTCCAGGTTAATCCATATACACAGATTTGATGTCCGGGTTGTTCAATATACACATATTTGATGCCTAAGTTGTTCTATATACACATACAGTATTTGATGTGTAGGTTAATCCATATACACATATTTGATGCCCAAGTTATTCTATATACACATATCTGATTTATAGGTTAATCTATTTACACATATTTGATGCCCAAGTTGTTCTATATACACATATTCGATTTCTAGGTTAATCCATATACAAGTATTTGATGCCCAAGTTATTCTATATACACATATTTGATGTCTAGGTTAATCCATATACACATATTTGATGCCCAAGTTAATCTATATACACAGATTTGGTGTCTAGGTTAATCCATATACACATGTTTGATGCCCAATTTATTCTATATACACAGATTTGATGTCCAGGTCACCCAAAACAACTTTTGTTAGTTCAAAGCGCCACCATGACAGGCCTCCACTCTTACCTCTTGGTTGACACCTCAACCTCCATCAGACTGAAATCTTCTTTTAAGTTGCCTTTAACAACTTTTTGAACTGGCATCTGTACCTGCAACTGTCGGCAGTCAGCTCAAGTAGGATGAGTATTTTTTATGAAATTGAGCTTTTTTTTGGGGGGGTCATAGAAGTTTAATGAATGCATTATTTACCTACCAACATCAAGCACTATTGGATGCAGAGTTTTTATTTATGTGACAAGAATATCAACGTATGTACAATAAAATGTACAGTATTCTAACATACAATACACATACAAAAAAAAATGGCTTTCTTGTTTCAGCTGGAAATAATTGTATCACTTTTTATCTTCAATATCTGTTCTAGAGTACAGATGATTTGGTCTAGGGCTCTGTATAAATTAAGATCAATTTAAATATACCAAGAGTAGACCACATTGCTGGTCCCAGTAGTGAATGGTTCTTCTTTGATCTTCCCAGTATAGATCTGCCTTGCAGACATCACAGTTAATATCTAAAGTCATATTATGGTTCTGCATAAGAAGAGAAACATTTCCCAAAACCTTTCTCTATTGTGCGCTATCCGCTAGCTTGTGTTTCAGAGAATATTTCCCTCTTACATTTTGCACATGAATTCAGTATGTTATGACCCCAGTGACACACATAAAAAATCTGAGCTGTGCAGACAAAATTATTTCCCGATTTGATGTCAGGTACATTTTATTTTTTTTATTTCCCTTTTTTTTTCTTTTTTTTTTTTTTTTTTTATACCTAGAAGGTTCACAAATCTGCCAAATGCTTCTTCCTCCACAGTTTCATATGAAAACAAGTGCAGCAGTTTTTGTGACTTCAAACTTTCCATTTTGACTTTCAATAGACTCCATTCAGGCAGACTGGAGCAGTGGAGAGCAGGGGCTGCCTGAATGCTTAGATCCTTGTGATAATTAATACTGCAAGATGGATTAAAATCCCACGTTCCAGGTATTTGTTCCCGGACAAGGTCCACTAGAAAAGCGTTGCTAAGCACCTGTCACCACGGCCGGTAACTTGAAGTGACCCAGTGAATGCACTTGCACTGAGCTATTGCTAAAGTGCATTTGAATAGGAGATAGACAGTTTGTGCTGAGAGTCTTGGAAAGAGGAAAAAAAGAAAAAACCTTCTATGATTGTCGGTAAAAAAGGTTCTCAGAAGCATTTCATTCATCATAAAAGTCATGTAAATTTTAACAATGTTGCCCATAATAGCCCCCTCTGCTGGGGATATTTATAAATTAGTGCTATACATTTTTGCAGTGTATTTTTTAAAATAATATTTATTTATTAATATTTATTTAAAATAACTATTTGTTTTTATTGTATCATGTTTGATTTTTAGTTTTTCTTTTTATTTATCAATACAATTGTTTTAGTTCCTGGAATGCAGTATATTTATATGCTCGGTTGTTCACTTGGATTGTTACTTTCTCCTTTTTTTTTCTTCTTTTTTCTTTTTTTTTTGGTCACCAGATGCGTAGGATTTGTAGAGCAGCAGTTTTTCCTCCTACTCCCGAACAGTGAAATGAGTTGTAGTGGCTCTAACATGTGGTTATTTTTGTTGATAGATTCTTTAATCATTTTCAGCTAATTCCGCCAGCTTTGGCTGAGGCACATGTGGCGGGCTTTTAACATGCTTGCAAAAATGTCACATGTGACTAATGGCAATTAAATAGACATCAGCAATGATTTCATTGTGTGAGTTTCTTTTTTTTTTTTTTTCCCTACTTGCAGAACGTTGCCCTTTTTTTTTTCTGTATGTTTTGATAGGCTCTGGAATTCAAACTGCAATTTCATGTCTAATGTGCTTCGCAACTCTAATGCATCACGAGAAACCACATGATGATTTGCCAATTAAAATGTGTTTGGCTTCTGATTAATCCTGGTCATGGCTGAATTAGAGAGACCAGTTTTCAGACGTTGTGAGACGTTTTCTAGATTTTTTGCTGAGATGCTTTTGCTGGGAATGGAATGTTAGCTTCTCTCTTCAAAAGATTGCAATAGAAGTATCCTTAATAAGTCTATAAAAAAACTGACTGCCTGAGATGTATAAATTAGCATTTTCACATACATACTAATAATAAAGTACTAACGTGTAGAGAAGTTATCTCTATAAATATTATTATAAAGTGCAACGTCAAAGATACAGTTCAGAGCAACCAATTTGCTGTTTTTTTTTTTCTTTTTTAAGGAAAAAGAGTGCGCAAAAAGCGAAACTTGATTGGTTGCTATGCATTATTGCACACTATTGTATGTTGCAATTAAAGGGGAGTTCCACCCCCTTTAATTGCAAGGGGAGTTTGGGTGTCCCTTGTAATTTGCCTGCTCTTGACCGCAGCGCTGTAGTCATATCCTGGGGCGCCCTGGCTCCAGGGCTATGTTTCTCATTGTTCCCAGGAGTCAGTGGGCATCACTGCAGGATTGCATTGCCATAACAACGGGGCAGGAACTTCTTCCATCGCTGTCTGTTATAGCAACAAGATAATCTTCCTGCGTTATGCCCTGTGTAGACTGTGCACGCGCGAGATCGGGCGGTGCATGCTGGGTAGCCAGCAGCACCTTATCCTGGAACAGACTCCTAGTGGGCTTCACGTGCCCACAGTGAAGATGGAAGCGCTCAGCAATGCAGAAAACAAACGTGAGTGAATTAAAAAAACAGGAATTGAACAGCGATTTTTATCACACGCATTAAAGTATTTAACGCAGTGCAGCAGAACGGGTGAAAAAAAAAAATCTGGGCGGACCTCTGCTTTAACATATAAAACATAATGTCAAAATAAGCAGTCAAAACTGACGTTGCAGATCAGTTTCAAGTGCTTCCTAATTTAATACACATATTTTATGATCCTCAGCTCCTGCTGTGCTTTAACAGAAGGAAAAACACAGAACGCATTGGCGTTGATTTACTAAAGACAAATAGACTGTGCACTTTGCAAGTGCAGTAGACGTTCCTGAGAGCTTAGTGAATTTGGTGATGGTTCACTTTGTAAATAATATCCAGTTGGGTGCAAGGAAAAAAAAACTGCATTTTCACTTGGATGATGGAGATCAACAGAACTTCACCACATTCACTAAGCTCTGGGGAAAATGAGTGCAACTGCACTTGCAGAGTGCACAGTCCATTTTCCTTTAGTAAATCATCCCCTTTGTCAGAGTTTAGGGATTCTGTACCTCGGACTTACCTTGCTGCCTTTGTTTTGGACTCTGGGCCCTGTCGCTGCCCTTCTAACCTCTGCCCATTATCTTCAAGAACTGGCAACTGTATAAGGATTAAAACAATATATATTGTGGGGTTGATTTACTAAAGCTGGAGAGTGCAAAATCTGGTGCAGCTCTGTATAGAAACCAACCAGCTTTCAGGTTTTATTGTCAAACGTGATTTCCTAACAAACGGTTGGCCCATAACTCTAATTTTTTTATGCATTGTTGAAAATTCATAAAAATAAAATCAATCACTCTGGTTGACCTTGAGGGGGTTATTTATTAAAACTGGAGCATGCAAAATCTGGTGCAGCTCTTCATAGAAACCAATCAGCTTCAAGATCTTATTGTCAAAGCTTAACTGAACAAACTGAAGTTAGAAGCTGATTGGTTACCACACACAGCTGCACCAGATTTTGCACTCTCCAGTTTTAGCAAATCGACCCCTGTCATTTTCAAGCAAATTTTATAAAAAGAAAGTATTTGTATGTACTTAAAAATAAGACTTTTATTGTCCAAGCATGGATGCTGAAACTATTTAGGCAAGAGACAACCTGAAAATTATAAACATTACTAGAAGTATCCAAATGTTACTTGAATTTCTGACCTTGAGACTTACCGTATTTAGTCTTTCTTTTCTTTTCTGCGCAAATAAAAGCTACTAATGCCTTCAAAAGGGAAAAGTTTTTGTTTGTTCTTTTTTTTTTTTTGTTAAAGTTTTTTTGGATCAGCCAAAAACAACACAGTGAGACGTTCGCTAATGCAGTAGAAGCACATTCCTCTGTGTGTTAATGTTGCCAGAAAATCAGAGAAAGGGAAAGAGGCCATGGCTTTGAATGACTCCTCCGAGAGACCTAAGAAACAACTTTTGTTTTCTCTTTGACACAAACTGATTTACTCGGCTTGTACTAGGCTGTTAGTGGAGCAAATAGGAAAAAAAAATAGTTGTTCACATGGAGAAACTTTTGTTGGTCATTTTGTTCATGGGATGTGTACGGTGTATGTGTGTAATTGTGTATATGCCAATTTATGTAGACGCATAGACATCATGCATTAAGGGCCAAAGAAATATATATATTGTTTGATAGTTTACTATTGCTAAATCTTTTGAGAAGAATCTTTACTTGGGACTGGTCTGTTTCCCAAGCAGTGGACTGGTTTCCATGATCTTCCCTCTCCCGTCATCTTCTGGTTACCATTCCTTGGTTTAGCTCATGGGTGCTCAACCTGTGACCCTCTAGCTGTTGCGGCACTACAAGTCCCATTATGCCTCAGCTTTTGGAAGTCATTGTTTGTAACTGTGTCAGCATTGCAATGCCTCATGGGTAGTTCTGAAGCAGCTGGGGGGCCACAGGTTGAGCACCCATGGTCTAGCTGTTTGGCTGCCTTCACACTGGGGTGGTGGGTCCGTTAGCGGTAAAGCGCTGCTAGTTTTGGTGGTGCTCTTGGCTGTTTAAGCGGTGCTTTTTGGCTGCTAGCGGGGTACTTTTAACCCCCCAGCATCCGAAGAAGGGGTTAAAAACGCCCGTGTTGCTGTGCTTCCAAAGCAATTTTCAGGCGCTTTGGACGCACTGCCCATTCATTCCAATGGGTATGGGCGGTGTAGGAGCGCTGTATACAGCGCTCCCACACCGCCCCAAAAATGCTGCTTGCAGAACTTTTTTTCGCGCCCCACGAGCACACCGCCCCAGTGTGAAAACACTTGGACTTTCACACTGGGGAGGCATGAGAGAGGAGGCTATTTTTACACACTGGGGAGGCTATTTTTAGCGCTAAAATGCCAGAAAACTGCCTAAATATAAGTAGCCTAAATATCCAATCACGGCTTTACTTTTCACATGATTGGATAGTTGTAGCAATTTTTGTTTAATTTATTTGAGTGAAGATTCTCAATGTCCTTGGTAAATCCACCTCTGTGTCTTTGAAAACCTGTGATGTGCACCAGCAGAAAATAAATGGTCAAGGAAAATTCCGACTGTCGGTTTTGGAACAATGACAATCTGGTTGCATTCACTATCCCCATTCAACACATCCCATCCACTTCAGCCCTCTAAGTGGAGTTCTACTTTAAACCAGTTTCTTTATTTATGAGTGAATAAAGGGTCAGGGAGAATTCCGACTGTCGGTTTTAGAACAATGACGATCAAGTCGCATTTACTATCCACATTCACCACATCCCATCCACTTCAGCCTTCTAAGTAGAGTCCTCCTTTAAACCAATGTCTTTATTTATGAGTGAATAAAAGTTTAGAAAAACATCTATTCTGCCCAGCCTTGTTGGGTTTGATATGCATGACTGGAGCTAGTATAGGATGAAATATGCCAGTATGTAAGGAACTGTGTTCTGTGAATTCTGTGGAGCATAGAAAGTAAACAAATGGCTGACAGCTGAAGCCTGCTGTAACATTCTAATGACAATGGCATCTTGTAAGAAAGTTGATGTAGCCTTTGTCTTCAATGACATTCAAGCTCTGCAAGGAGTTGATCTTTAGGGGACTGCACCAAGATCGCAGCACTCAGCAATGACATACATCCCAGCTAGACCTGTCCACTCTGCCAGTCTCCCGTGTTTTCATCAGCTGCAGATTCCAAAAAAAAAAAAAAAAAAGGTCACAAGCATTGGTTACCTAAGTATGCTAAAGTTAAGAAGGAACACAAGTCTGTTTAAAAAAAAATGGTGACATTTAAAAAAAAAAAATCCTAAATATTAGTAGTTTCCTCTAGAAAGGTGGTAGAGTCCTTCTCTTGCAGATGCTAAGCATTCACTAGAAAATCGGCAACATTGGCCACCTCGTAACCATAAAATACTCTCTTTATTAAGTAATTCACATAAAACTGTCTGCTTATGCGTTCAACCAGCCAGGGTCTTAATCATAGTGGTATATACATATTAACTAAATGGCTTATCAATTTCTCATGCAGAGTCTACTCCTTTACATGTAATGTCTTTAATGTTGGGGGGAGTGGAAGCAGAAATCAGTAAATCAGTAAATATACATTAGGTGATGTGCATGTGTAGAAAAGTAATTGCCACTGTGATGCAGTTATAAGGTTCATGCACATGGCTGCAATTGATTTACTGATATCTATGGCGGATCTTGCTGGCATAGACTGGAAGCAGGATTCTGCGTAAAATTAAAAAAATGCATTTAATAGTGCTTCCAGAGACATCTGAAAATTCTTCCTCCATTCCTCTACTTCAAATTTACACATAGATTGTAGGCTATATAAGTACCTGTAATGGTAGTAATAATAATAATAAATAACTGACCCCAGATGCACTTTTTTTAATTTTTATTTATTTTTTTTTGTTTGATTTTTTTGTATCTTTACGTATTAAATAAAACTGATGTAAATGCAGCTGTATGCATGGGCCCATAGCATACAATACTGCTGCATGCAGATCTGTAAAAAAAACAATGTTATTTATTTTATCTGAATTCAGCATTTTTTACATTGTGTGCACAAGCCCATAATCTGAAAGCGTTTACTTGATGTTTTCCAGCCTTCTGAAATTACAAGTAGCTGCCCTGCTGGGACATGCAGTTGTGGCAGTTTGTTTCCGTTGTTTTTTAATCGTCTGAGATTTCCCACCAAAGGTTCTTGAAGAAAAATTTCAGGAATACATTTACTTGTAGTTTTACACACTCATTAGTAGAGGTGTTGCTGACTCTGCCTGCAAAACCGCCTGCTCAGTAGGGATATCTGGGGGGGTGACAGGTCTGTGTCCGCTCTGCAACACAGAGACACAGCCTGCTTATCTCTATGGGCGGTCAGATGTAAACTGACCGTTTACATTCGACTGTCATTCGATCTGATCCTCCAGACAGATAGGGATCGGATAACCCATCTGTCTGTTTTTAGCGGATAATCGCATTGGATGTCGGCGAGTGTAAACGGATACATGGTCTGATTGGGTCCGCCTAAAAAACTGATCAGTCCACCTGTGTGAAAGGGGCCCAAAACACAGCAACATAAGACTTTGACGGTTTCATTTTTAGCACTTCTGATCTGGCTAATCCCAGATGCACACCACCAAGCCAACAAACTGTGTAAATGAAAAAAAAAAAAAAAGGGGGCCTTGTAAACAAAACCATTAAAGTGGAATTCTATGCAAAACTACTCTTAAAAATGCTGCCTCCCTCCTTCTAACACCTATTCTGACTAACCTGTGTAAGCAATATATCCATATACTTATTATCAGGCCACTCCAGTACAGTCATGTGATCTCCCCTGTGTCCACCAGTGGTGGTTGCAGAGGAGTGGAGAGAGCAATGGCTGGTAAAGCCAGGGAGTGGTGACCTCACCCATAGGCCCCTATGGCCCACCTGTTGTCTGCGCTCCCTCCACTGCTAAAGTGAACCTGTGGCTCTACCCTAAATCTCTGCCCTGAAAGCACAGATTTGCTTTAAGAATACACTTGAGCTGTTCCATTTACTGCTAATAACCAGTTTATGGGGTACTTCAGATCAGTTTCATGCTGTAGAGTGTAGTTCTTTGATATCTTGAGCGCTACAGGCTACCCATACCGGTTTTACAGAACATTTAAAACAAGAAATGCAACATTATGTTGACAGGTGACTATAAATAACAGTGAAAACAAGCCCTGTAGGTGGATTTGGGACTTCAGACAGTGAGAGTACATTTCACAGTCTCGGAGAAGTAATTCAGTCAAGGCAGATACAGACAATCTGATAGGAACCCTATCAGACTAATAAAGGATACATTCCAGTCTAGTAGCAAATTATGATCCCATGTTTATTTTTTATCTTTTCATTTCCATTTCCAGATCTGCTTATGCAGCTCTGCTCTCCGTCTCTGCTTGAGAAAGGTCAGGTGTCCCTAGAGTAGAGCAAAAAGCAGACTTGCTAAATCAATTCCCAAACTAGAGAAATAACATGCAGCAAAATGAATGGAGACACGCTCCATCACCAAAAATGGTCCTTCTTCACCATCATAAAGTATCACAAAGCTAAAGTACAGATGGAGAACCATTACTAGCACAACTCGTTTGTGCTATGGAGGACTTGTATTTACATATACAGATGTATGTCCAGATTGAAACCCTTCCAAGATCATTACTCCCTTGCAGCTGCGTTTTCATGCGTTTATTTTTATTTATTTTATGCATTTTTTTATGACTCAGAGCCGAGTGTATATGTAGTCATGTTATGTCTAACAAAAAATAAACAATGCGCAATTTCCAGAGCATTTCAATCCTATATTTTGTCAAATTTTCAGAGTGCCCCCTTGCATTAGATATCCCTATCAAAGTGCCTCCTTACATTGTGTCCCCTTCAAAATGCCCCCTTATGTCAGGTGTCCCTATCTGTGTCACCTTACATAAGTTATCGTAATCATAGTGCCCCTTTACAATAGGTGCCCCTATCAGAGTACCCCCTTACATTAGGGGTCCCCATACTGGGGTCTTCTTTCATAAAGCTTACCCATCACAATGCCCCCTTACATCAGGAATCCCTGTAACAGTAATCTTTTTCTTTTACAAAGTGTTTGTTGAAATTTCCAAAGAAGCAAGTGAGCATCAAAACACAATTGTGTCAAAGGTAACAGGTGCCAATGAGGCAATAAAAGACAAGGGGAAAAGGAATGGGCCAGTAGGCCTACAATTACAAAAGCAGATGGGCGGTGCGACAACAACCCCCAATGTAACTATTGCATCAAGGACATGAGTGTGTATTAGTACAAAAAAGTGCTCAAGTTCACGGAATCTGCATGTCAGCAGTACCCTCTTTCATCAGGATTACCCATCCAAGTGCTCCCTTATGTCCCTATCGGAATGTCCCCTTACCACAGTCATCTCTATCACAGTGTTCTATTTCATCAGGTGTACCCGAAACAGTGCTTCCTTACATCAAGTGTCCTCATCACAGTGTTCCCTTACATCAGGTGTCCCCATCACAGTGTTCCCTTACATCAGGTGTCCCCATCACAGTGTTCCCTTACATCAGGTGTCCCCATCACAGTGTTCCCTTACATCAGGTGTCCTCATCACAGTGTTCCCTTACATCAAGTGTCCTCATCACAGTGTTCCCTTACATCAGGTGTCCCCATCACAGTGTTCCCTTACATCAGGTGTCCCCATCACAGTGTTCCCTTACATCAGGTGTCCCCATCACAGTGTTCCCTTACATCAGGTGTCCCCATCACAGTGTTCCCTTACATCAGGTGTCCCCATCACAGTGTTCCCTTACATCAGGTGTCCTCATCACAGTGTTCCCTTACATCAGGTGTCCCCATCACAGTGTCCCTTCACATTAGGTGTCCATCATATCAGTGCCCCCCTACATTAAGTGTCCCCATCACAGTGCTCCCTTACATCAGGTACCCCCATTACAGTGCTCCCCTACATCAGGTACCCCCATCACAGTGCTCCCTTACCTCAGATGCCCCATCTCTGTGCCCTCTTTCATCAGGTGTCTTCATCACAGTGGCTCCTTACATCAGGTGTCTACGTCATAGCATCCCCTAACATTAGGTGTCCCCATCAGAGTGACCCCTTACATCAGGTGTCCTCTACTAGATTACCCCTGCACCTTTTAGTGCCAAGCAGAGGATAGGAGCTGGGAGGAGGTAGAACAGGGCACTCATGTGATATCATTGGTTGTTAGGATGCTGGCGGTCCTAACAACCCATCACTGCAGGGGATGGGTATCACTGAAGCTGGCTGGCTGGTAGTCCAGATAGAACTTTCACTCAGTCTAGGCCCAGACTACGGTCTGCCATTTAAAGTGATGCCTGCTATAAACTTATATTATTTGTCACTACTCCCTCTCCTGCAAAAAAGATCTGCATGTGCCTAGATCTTGGCAGCAAAATCCACTCATTTACATGTTATATCTTATCTTGAATCGCTTAAAGGTGTCCAGGATGTTCTCTCTTACCCTTGTATAGAACCTGATCACGAAGCTGTGGGTTTCCCGGTGGCTAGGTTTGTTCCCTCCTGGTACTGTTTTGCAGTGTCTGCCTCAATTATGTACTATATTTTAGCCATCGTATTGACTGATGTAGAGATAGATGTGTCTCTATAGCCCACAGCTACATCTAGAACGATGAGAGCTGAAACCAAAAGAGTCTGCGGACTTTCCCTTAAAACCAGCTGTAGGGAACACAGCGCTCGTCCTAATTTCATAGACCATAATCACATCTCCAAAGCATCATTTATTTTTTTATTTTTTTTAATGTCGGTGTCTGCTACAGATGGAAGTTAGATCTCTTAAACAGCACATAATGCATATTAAACCACCACAGTCTGCTATAAGTATTAAAATGATTCATTATAGCGTTTTTGCACTTCTTTATTGCAGACAATACACACAATTTCACGTACGCCCACCAAGTTAAATTATATATGTCAAATATTGCCATTGGAATGCATGCTAGTGGAATGACATTTATGTCAAGGTTTTTTTTTTTTTTTTTTTTTTTAATTTTACAAAAAAGTCTACAATTTAACAGTTTTGTATTTTTAGTCTGCTCCAATGTTTACCTGTATATATCACCTGTAACTAAAAATAAGTGTAATCACCAGGCAGTTTTGTAAAATGTAATAAATAATATTGCCGCAGGGCCCGTTCAGGGTTGTGTGATGAAAATTGGTTGTGAAAATGAAGTTTTGGTGTGGTGATATTTGACATAGCTCCTCATTTAATATGTATTTAAACCTAAGAGCAGAAGGTTAATATATTGCAGCTTAGCAGTCCTTAGATGTGGTGGCTGCATTCGTTTTTTTCTCCCTTTTTATTATCACCAGGTGATCCCGTCAGTCACATGGGCTTATTCGGACGTATAAAAATACGGCTGTATTTTGGCACTGCTTTATTTTAACTGACAATTGCTCGGTCGTGCGACACTGTACGCGAATGAAATGTATGTCCTTTTTTCCCCCACAAATAGAGATTTCTTTTAGCGGTATTTGATCACCTCTGGTTTTTATTTTTTGCGTTATAAACAAAAAAAGACCTACAATTTTGAAAAAAAAAACAAAAACATTTTTTTTTATTTTTTTGCTATAAAACATATCCAATAAAAAAAAATGGAAAAAAAAATCGAATTTCTTCATCAGTTTAAGCCAATATGTATTCTGCTACATATTTTTGGCAAAAAAAAAATCCCAATAAGCGTATATTGACTGGTTTGTGCAAAAGTTATAGCGTCTACAAACTATGGCATATATTATGGAATTTCCTATTTATTTTTTATTTTTCACTAGTAATGGCAGTGATCAGCGACTTATAACGGGACTGCGATATTGCAGCGGACAAATCGGACACCTAACTGACACTTTTGACACTTTTTTTGGGAACCTGTGACACTATTACAGTGATCAGTGCTAAAAATATGCACTGCCATTGTACTAATGACACTGGCAGGGAAGGGGTTAACATCTAGGGCAATCAAAGGGTTAAATGTGTGGCCAACATGTGTTACTGTGTGCTGGTTGTGATGCTTTTACTAAGCAATGTGCTTTGCAGGAAGAAAAAACAGCGCATTGCTGCTGTCAGAAGAGAGCCCTGTGTTTGTTACCTACACAGAGCTCTCTTCGGCCAATCGTCGGGTACCAGCGGCCGATCAACGACCCGCAGCCCCTGATTGGTTGGCGCTGCAGCCAATGGCAGCACAGCCGGGGCGGCAGGGGCACTCTCTACCTCGCTGTGCGGATCACATACTAGGCACGCTGCGGCCGTGTTAGCGCCCCACTAGCGGCGGAAAAGCGGCACGAAAACGCCGCTTAAACAGCGGTAAAGCGTTGCTAAAACGAGCGGCGCTTTACCGATAACACGGCTGTGGCTCAGTGTACAAGGGGTCTTGGCTGTATTAGTTTATGAAAATGATGTAATCCATTTATCATAGCTCTTTAATATATGTTGGTTTCTGTAGCTAAAGACATGAAGCATGGGAATCTATGGATTTACAGCTTCTGTTAACCTTCACTGTACTCACCTAGGAATAGCTATAATGATCTACCTATACATATTACATTGTAGATCAATAGATGCTTTCAGAAAGTTTTTCTATGACAGCAAACTACATTGTCAGACATCTGAATATAAATGTACCCCATGACATTTTTTCCGGGATTGAAAACGGCAGTAGATAGGAATGTATATATATAATATAGGAAAATATAGGTTTGCTCGGTCATTATTTTCTATTACTTCTGTTGCCTTTGTTATTAAGGAATATTTCTGATTGTACGCACGTACAGAATAAAAATAGTAGTCTTGTACCTTATGGCAGAGAACACTGCATTGCATAAGGTGTGTAGTAGTTTTATTGTTACACAGTATATTTACTCTCCCCCTGAGCACCAAATCCGTTATTTCTAGACTGTTTTTAGCAGCTACCAAGGGAGCTGGAAATTGTAGCCTGAAACCCTTTCCTAGATAGCGAAGTTTAAATAAAGCCGAGATGGTGTGTTTAACAAAGCTCACATTGTTAACCTCATGTAATTATTAAACACTTGTTCAATTTTACTCATCACTTACATAGGAAAAGTGCAGGAGGCGAGCAGACAGCTGGTTAATCTCCTAAAAGTTTCGATTCCCGTGATAGTGGGGGTGCAATACATCTTCTTAATTAAGTAAGCCTTTGTTTAGGGAAATGTGTAAAGGCCAGCATACTTAAACAGGGCTGTTTGGATTTGTGATAAGGTCGATGTCAGACACCACTAAGCAGTTTACCTTATTGACATTTGTGATATGGCAGCCTGCAAACTGCTACTAGCAGGCTTATGTCACAGAGCAAAGAGCAATGTGCAGAATAGAGCGACTTAAGCTTGGTATACACGTATCGAAATGCAGCCGGTTCGGCAGACAATGGTTCTGACTGTTCAGTAGAAATCAGTCGTTACACTGGATTCTGTGGAATGATCCTGCTGCAAAAACAGCATTTGATCAGCCGTTGCAGCCAATGGCTGCAACACTGATCAATGTATTCTGACAAGGGGGAGTCCCCACTGGCAGAATACAATAGTGCTGCAGGGGAGGTCCCTGCATCCACCTAACTTGGTTAGGGTGGATGCGGTAATCTGTGAGTTTTTTTCATTCAACCCGCTGGTTGAATGAAGAAAAATCCTGCGTGTATACATTGCCTAAAGTTGGATATACACGCTCAGTACTCCTATTCATTAAGTCGGCAGGATGAACAAAACAAAAACAAATGAATTCCCCTATCTGTAAAAGTGAGGTGGATGGAGGAATTTTCGCTGCAGGAACATCGTATTTTGATAGCAGGGACTCTCCACTGCCAGACTGGCTGCAGTCGCTGATCGTTTAAGGTTTTCCTTTTACCAATCAACTTCTGTTGAACAGGGAGGGCCACACACAGATCAAAATTTGTCCAGTCCCTGCAGAACCAGACTGATTTTCATCCAAGTGTACCCACCTATTCCATCCCAATCTAGGTGATGCAAGACAACCCCAGCTGATCTAAGGGGCAATAGTGATGGCTCTTGTTTTTAGCTGAAGATTCATGTCTATGAATCCTTCAACAAAGAAAGACCACCCAGCATATTCAGGAGCCTTATAATGTCTATGGCTAGCTTTGTTTCAGTTTTTTAACCCTTTAACTAGCCCTACACTGAGCAAGGTTCATTAGGAACTGGCTAAAATGTATTTATTTATTACAGGTTCCTATTATAGAGCCATCAATTTACGCAGCACTTTATACACACACACACACACACACACATATATGTATATGTATACAGTTGTGCTCATAAGTTTACATACCCTGACAGAATTTCTTGCCCATTTTTTTTAGAGAATATGAATGATAACACAAAAAACATTTCTTTCACTCATGGTTAGTGTTTGGCTGAGGCCATTTATTATCAATCAACTGTGTTTACTCTTTTTAAGTCAACAGAAACTACCCAAATGACCCCGATCAAAAGTTTACATACCCTGGGGATTTTGGCCTGATAACATGCACACAAGTTGACACAAAGGGGTTTGAATGGCTATTAAAGGTATCCATCCTCACCTGTGATCTGTTTGCTTTTAATTAGTGTGTGTATAAAAAGTCTTTGAGTTTCTAGACTCCTGACAGACCCTTGCATCTTTCATCCAGCGCTGCACTGACGTTTCTGGATTCTGAGTCATGGGGAAAGCAAAAGAATTGTCAAAGGATCTGCGAGAAATGGTAGTTGAACTGTATAAAACAGGAAAGGGATGTAAAAAGATATCCAAGGAATTGAGAATGACAATCAGCAGTGTTCAAACTCTAATCAAGAAGTGGAAAAAGAGGGGTTATGTTGAAACCAAACCACAGTCAGGTAGACCAACTAAAATTTTAGCCACAACTGCCAGGAAAGTTTTTTGGGATGCAAAGAAAAACCCACAAATAACTTCAGGTGAAATACAGGACTCTCTGAAAACATGCGGTGTGGCTGTTTCAAGATGCACAATAAGAAGGCACTTGAAGAAAGATGGGCTGCATGGTCGAGTCTCCAGAAGAAAGCCATTACTAAGCAAATGCCACAAAGTATCCCGCTTACAATATGCCAAACAACACAGAGACAGGCCTCAAACCTTCTGGCACAAAGTAATTTGGAGTGATGAGACTAAAATTAAGCTTTTTGGCCACAACCATAAACGCTACATTTGTAGAGGAGTCAACAAGGCCTATGATGAAAGGTACACCATTCCTACTGTGAAACACGGAGGTGGATTGCTGATGTTTTGGGGATGTGTGAGCTCAAAGGCACAGGAAATTTGGTCAAAATTGATGGCAAGATGAATGCAGTATGTTATCAAAAAATACTGGAGGAATATTTGCGTTCATCAGCCAGGAAGATGCGCATGGGACATACTTGGACATTCCAACATGACAATGATACAAAACACAAGGCCAAGTCAACCTGTCATTGGCTACAGCAGAATAAAGTGAAGGTTCTGGAGTGGCCATCTCAATCTCCTGACCTCAATATCATTGAGCCACTCTGGGGAGATCGCAAATGTGCAGTTCATGCAAGACAGCCCAAGAATTTACAGGAACTCGAGGCTTTTTGCCAAGAGGAATGGGCAGGTTTACCATGTGAGAAGATAAAGAGCTTCATCCACAAATACCACAAAAGACTTCAAGCTGTCATTGAGGTTAAAGGGGGCAATACACGGTATTAAGAACTGGGGTATGTAAACTTGATCAGGGTCATTTGGGTAGTTTCTGTTGCCATTATGATTTAAAAAGAGTAAATACAGTTACATGATAATAAATGGCTTCAGCCAAACACTAAGCATGAGTGAAAGAAAAGTTTTTGTGTTATTCATATTCTCTGAAAAATGGACAAGAAATCATAAATTCTGCCAGGGTATGTAAACTTATGAGCACAACTGTATATATGTACATTCCCATCAGTCCCTGCTGTCAAGGAGCTTACAATCTAAGGTCCCTAACTAACATTCATACATTCACATACTAGGGCCAATTTAGACAGGAACTAATTAACCTACCAGCATGTCTTTGGAGTGTGGGAGTAAACTGGAGTACCCAAAAGAAACCCACACAGGCACAGGGAGAACATGCAAACTCCAGGCAGGTAGTGCTGTGGTTGGAATTCGAACTGACAACCCTAGCTTGGCAGAAGTGCTAACCACTTAGCCACTTTACCACCATGCTGTGGGTGGCCTTGCCTGTATCCTCCAGTCTGACATCCTTCAATCAGAAAATCAAAAAAGCAGGAAATTGTTGGATGAACAGCACTTGCATTCAATCAGATAAAACTACTGTTTGGGTTGTCTGACAGCTGTGGATGTCAGCTGTCAGAATAAAGTAGCCGCCAAGGAAGATCCCAAATGGCATAAATAGGGAAAGCTATAGATTTCTCTGTTCAGCATATTGTTTGAGAAATCTTACATTGTTTGGCCACCTTTTGTTCACTCTGTATTTATTAACTGTTTTAGGTTTTGACAGATTATGTACAAAGTACAGTGAGAACAGAAAAGAAGGGATAGAGCCAAAGGGATGTGTAACAAAAAAATATTACATATCCCATACTATCTATAAGAATAGCTTGGGCAGCTCAAGGTAAAATCAGAATTGTGTGATGTCTTGACACTAAACACAACTATACCCCCTGGGATATTCAGCCAACCACATAAACTGGCATAGATGCATAGAACAAAGCGTGTAAATTGTTCTATTTGGTGTAGCAAATCTTGGTTGCTCTTGTGCCACCTTACTGTTAAAATTGTAGGATTTGCTGATTGCATTTTCTAATTCACAAAAAATACTGTGTTCGAATAAGTGTATGCAGTAATTACATTTAAAACTAGCATTCAATATATGGTTTCTTTTTTATTTCACATGACCTGATTTATATTTTTTTGCACAGCAAAGCTGACAAGGGCATTATATAGGGTGCTGAGCAATTGCAGCAAGTTTTTTTTTTTTTTTTAACCTATTGAATAAAAGGTGACCATTGTAACCACTCCAGGCAGCTCTATAGTATGGTCCGTTCCCCCGTTGTTCTCTTTTGATTATGTAAGCCTATATTGTGCTGATGTTGTGCCTTGAATAATATGAACTTTGCGGTGGGCTTGCTGGAAATGTAAGAAAAAGATCTCTTGATAGTCTAAAAGCTCAATATTCTTATGTGAAAGGCACATTTTAAAGCTAAAGTATGACTAAAACCATTTTGGCCATTTGCACAGTAAAAACAAGTTCTAGTGGTGTGTGCCCCATCTTTGGCTACTGCAGGGTTTGTCACATACAGTATCTTTTATTTAACTGGCAGTCTTTTGTCGCTGCTGAACATCTGGTGCTGAGACGTGTACTTCTGGCTCTGGGTCTTTTGCTCAGCACCTCCTCTGTTCATAAAATGCCTTGAATTTTTTTTTTTTGTGAATACAAGTACAACTTCTTGTACCTGGAAATGTCCCAAACTTGTTCGTTATTGGGGAGAAATTATTACTGTAATAAACCAGACATATGACATACAACTTCCTAGGGATCCACTGATTTGCCTCTTGGGGACACTAGAAGTTGAACAATATACCCCATCTACTTACATAGCTGCCACCCATCTCTTCTATTTGGCAAGGGAACTTACTACGCAATTCTTGCTCTCCCCTCTCCCACCCGAGTCGTACACAATGGATTGAGCAGGTAAAATATATTCTCGTTAGGCAAAAGAATACCTATCAGCATAGATATTTACCCAAGAAATTCCAGTTCATATGGCGATGTTGGCTTGACGTCCCTGGTTTGGCCTCCCCCACAGCTTATTCTAGACCTATTATTCCAAATCTAGGTTTACTTGTTGTTCTATGGTTCTAACAGTTGGTGACTGTACTTTTGTCCTTTAAAGTTAGGAGTATTCCTTCGGTGTATATCTATCTAGCTAAATGCTGACATTTTGAGTGCACTTCTGAGCTCTTTTATGACACTCCAACCAGTTGTTGCCTTATGGTATGTTGTTCGTTACTACTAGTTTTTCCATTTTAATGTAACCTGAGATGAGGGTTTTTAACCCTGATGTACAATAGTCATTGTATGACGTGTAATACACTTGATGAATATTTGTAACCCTTTATATCATTAATAAACCTTTTCCCTGATTAAAAAAAACAAAAACAGAAAAAAAAAACTACTTGTACACTAAGAGCTGTGCATGTGCAGCTAAGGGAACATTTGCTGGGGGAAAGCACATGGGCGAATGAATGTCCATGCTCCGGAGGTTTACCATCTCAGCCTGGCCAATTAAGACAGCTGAATACTCCTGAACCAGGAAGAAGATGGATAGAAGTGATAAAGTAAATTGTGGATGTCACAGAGCTGGAAGGGGGCAGTCTACAATGCCATAATGTGCAAAAATTTTGTTCATACTTGTATAGTATGGCTAAAGCTCAGGAAAGGCCAAAAGTTTACTTATGCTGTAATAGGAGCCCCCCTCCCCTCAAAAAATGTAATTGAATAGAAATAGAACCCCCTTCCCCTAGCCATGCAGCCATAAGCAAGTGCCCACCACAGCTGATTGAGTAAAAGGAATACACAGAAACAAGTAAACAATAATGACAAGGTCCAATATTAAAAACCAGTACTGATTCACTAAAATGTTTAAAAGTTAACCCGTGTGGAGACATTCATTTGTTGTTTCTTCTCAGCTTTGATGACCATTATATATTAACCCCGCACTGTTAATAAAGTAACAGTGTACGGCATATCCAGGCCCTAACGTGCCATGTCTTGTTCTGTGTACAACACAATAGTGTGGCTACAAAAGAAGTTATGCCATGGCTGGGGTTTTTTATAGTCTCATAAATCCCTATCCACTCCACACTTATTTTGTACATTCCAGCCCAGGTTATACATCTCTGTTTATTTATACTGTAGGCATATAAATAGCTGCCGGCCAGGCTTGTCTTTTGTATTGTCCAGTGGCTTTTGCATTGTTTTTCCAATAAGGTAATGACCATGATAAGTTTCTCAGTAAACACTCTCTCTGGCAGTAGAAGCGCTCATTAGATGCCTCGGCCGACCCATAATGTAATCAATATGTCTGGCGTAGTCCGTAATATTGGGAAGCTTTGCTCTTCAGTTTGGGATAACTGTACGTTTTATAGTGTTGGAATACGGGCTTTGATCTCACAGCACAAGTATTCTTCTTAATGAATTAGATATTAAGGTAAACACCATTTGAGATTTCCTGTTACATTAAATTAAATCTTTTGCCAGCATATTCACCTTGTAAATGCCTAAATTAGCTTGGATGATTACTAAATTCTGATTATGGCTGTTATTATGTATGTTTAACTACATTAAATGTCAAAATAAACACTGTCAAATATTACAGAATTAAAGAGCTCAACCCCCAGGGTCCCCATGTGTTAATTTTCATCTTACGTTTTATCCTTAATTAGCATATTCACCTGCCCAGCAAATTTTATGATTATTTATTATATGTAAACATATCTTGCCTTGACTACTACTTTTCTTTACACAGACTATCCCCCCTTCAGTCCATCATGAATGCTGCAGCCATCTTATCTCATCCATCTTAACAACTGTTCAGTGTCTGCTACCCCTCTCTCCAAGTCTCTCCACTGGCTTCCACTCACCCAACTAATAAAAATAAAAATACTAACAACAACGTACAAAGGCATCCACAACTCTGCCCGCAGCTACATCACTAACCCTCAAAATGCCGACCAAACCGCTCACTTTGGTCCTCTGAAGACCTCCTGCTCTCTAGCTCTCTCTCTCACCTCCTCCCGTGCTCGCCTCCAGGACATCTCTCGAGCCTCTCTCATGCTTTGGAACTCCATACCCCATTCTATCCAGCTATCTTCTAATCTGTCTATCTTTAGACAATCCCCGAAAACCCATCTTTTTGAAGAAGCCTATCCTGCGTCTACCTAATACACTGTATTTTTACTTTCCTCATCAGCTCATCCCCCAGTTATTACCTTTTTATATCACTTGACCTTCCTCTTATAGTCTAACGAGCAGGACCTTCTGATTCCTCTTGTATTAAGTTATATTGTGACTGCACTTCATTTTGTAAAGTGCTACGCAAACTGTAAGCCTTATATAAATCTTGTATAATAATAATTATTATATAGGACCAACAATGTACCTAGTACTTACAATCTAGTCCCTACCTCACATGCACACACACTAGGACCAATATGAGAGAGACATTTAACATACCAGCATGTCTTTGGAGTGTGGGAGGGCACCAGAGTACCTGGAGAATACCCATGCAAGCTCAGGGAAAACATAAAAACTCCTAGGGTAGTGTTTTAGCTGGGATTGAATAGATGGCTAGTGCTGTAAATTAAACTATGCTACCCCAAATCCAGCATTGCCGCACTGTAATAATCTACTGCTCCACTGCTTCATGCTGGGGCCCGCGCCACCATTGTCCTCTGTGAAGTTGTTAGGAGAAAGCTAGGAAAAAGAGAGCCCTCCAAAGGTTTAGGAGAAAGCTATATCTTCTGGGATCTTGGAGCCATCCCCCTAATTATATGCCGCCAGGTCTGCCCTCCTCCAGCTGTTGTAGTGTATAAGCTGATGCCTCCTGAGATATGTGGCATGCATATCCAAAGAGGCACTAGGAACAGATCACATTTTATACTTGCCTAGGCAAGAATGGAAGCAGGGAGCGCAGTGGAGCATGAATACAAAAATAAAGGTTTATTGTGCTTTAAATGTCCTTTGAAAAGTTCTGTCACAAAAGATAAACTTTTCTTTATTGTCTTCTATGTAATTACTCGATGGGTCAGACTTCCCTGGGCCAGTGTCAGTCTGGACCTATAAAGGAAGACACATTACTGCTAATTTTGGAAGAGTCCTGCAACAATGTTATTATTCATTTTGGGCCTTGGATATTTAAGACTGTTGCAAACTATTTCACCTTCTACCACACTGCATGGCTACTATAAAGCAGTGGGAATGCAAAGGTGATGCGTGTGTGTATGTGTGTGAGGTTGGATCTATGCTTATCCCAAGTTATAAGATAAAAAACCTAAAATTAGGAATTAAAATTAGGCAATGAGAGATTTTTGGTTTTGTGCTAAACCAGGGGTGTTGAGTATATAAATATGTACTCCCAGCCCCAGAGCTGTGACACTGCTCTTCTGCAATGTAATTGTCTATCTGTTGGTCAGCAGTGCTCAGCCCATTGTGCTGAGGCACACATGGGGGACCTGAAACTTGATTTTCAAAGCAATAATTAGAAAAAGAAAAAGATTAATGCACTGGTTGGATTTTTCCTTTTTTTCAGCTTTTATACTTTATACACATCTCAGATTTGCTTTTAAACTGTCTCTCAGCCAACTTACTATTCAATTCTCCTCTTTTGCTATAACGTCCTTCAATGACATGTTCTTTCAGGAAAATAGTTCCATGTTGAAACAACAAAGCCATGTCTTTTTTTTTTCCTAATTCACTGCTAAATAGTTGTATTTGTTAGTTTCTCCTGTTAATTGATGGGGACAGATTTGTCATTTTGGGCCTTGGATATTTAAGGCCTTTGCAAACTATTTCACCTTCTACCACACTGCATGACTACTATATAGCAGTGGGAATGCAAAGGTGATGCATGTGTGTATGTGTGTGAGATTGGATCTATGTTTATCCCAAGTTATAAGCTATAAAACCTAAAATTAGGAATTAAAATTAGGCAATGAGAGATTTTTGGTATTGAGCTAAACCAGGGGTGTTGAGTATTTATAAATATGTACTCCCAGCCCTAGAGCTGTGACACTGTTCTTCTGCAATGTAATTGTCTATCTGTTGGTCAGCAGTGCTCAGCCCATTGTGCTGAGGGACACATGGGGGACCTGAAACTTGATTTTCAAAGCAATAATTAGAAACCGAAAGAGATTTATGCACTGGTTGGATTTTTGCTTGTTATTTCAGCTTTTATACTTTATACACATCTCAGATTTGCTTTTAAACTGTCTCTCAACCAACTTACTATTCAATTTTCCTCTTTTGCTATAACGTCCTTCAATGACATGTTCTTTCAGGAAAATAGTTCCATGTTGAAACAACAAAGCCATGTCTTTTTTTTCCTAATTCACTGCTAAATAGTTGTATTTGTTAGTTTCTCCTGTTGATTGATGGGGCCAGATTTGCCTCCTCATTAGAAATGCAGCTGCCTAGCCATTCCATTGCTGCTTTTAAGACCCATTTAATGATAATGCTTGGTCTCTTTGCAGTAGAGCTGCTGTTATGGCTATTTTTTAAATTGTTATTAAGCAATTAGGAAAAGGAACCTGCCGACTTCAATTTTAGCCTTGAAACAGATTTTTTCTTTTTTCGAGACCGTCTAAATAGGTTAACACTTTCATGAACTGGATGACAGAATTTTTTTTGTACTTTTACTGTGTAATGGGCCATAAAGTTGTAATATTCCAAACAGAGCTTATAGAATTGTGTGTGTTTTTAGTTTTGTATTCAAAGTCACCGTGACCCTTGTGACACAGGTGAAGTGACTCTACACACCCAAACCACTCCTGTAGACAATAAGTGAGAAACATTCTCGGCAAACTCAAACTCAGAGGCACTGATTGCCATCACATTTTAACCAAAGTCATTAGAATGAATACAACCTTTTTACATTGTCATTTTAATAACTCCTCAAAATTGTGATTTTCAAGGTACCTCGTTATTCCACATCATATGTACAATTTAATATGGTAAATCATGTTTTTTTATATTAGTATTAAATAAAACCACCTTTTTCCACTAATCGCTATCTTGCATTTCTTTACATATATTCTTGTTTGTAGCCCCACAAAAAAATATCAGGATTATGTATATCAATTGTGTAACTAGAATGCTGTTGGCTGGCTGCTAAGTAGCCCTACAGGCTCCAGTATTTCCTAAGTCACAGACCAGAATTGCCTGAAGTGTAGGCTTTAGTATGCCCCATGGAAACAAGACCCTAACCTTAATGTCCTAGGACATAAGGCCATAGATGGCCCAGATTTCAGCTGATTCCTGCTGATTAGGCCAATATTCAAGCGTTGGATGGCCCTGAAAACACCACCTTTTGACAAAAATCTATTTAAAGTAGAACTTCACTCTCTCAATAAACATTGACTATTTTTAATCCTTATGCTGCTAATATTAATAAATAGATAGGAAAGTATATCATATTTACTTGTTTTAAACATTGTTTTTACATATCTTTAGTTACTTCCTGGTTTCCAGGCCTAGGCAAATTATGTCATACATCCCAGAAGTCTTTAGGAGGGCTTTTCTCAACTAACCACACCCTCCTGCCAGCATGCCTGAGCTAAGTTCGAATAGATGGGGGGGCTGAGAGGGGAGCTGCACACTGAAGGCTTTTTACCTTCATGCATAAAATGCGTAAAGGTAAAAAACCTTCAGCCTTTACAGCCACTTTAAGATGAGCATAGCTATAAATGTTGGGGGGGTCAAAGTGATTTCTCTGAAGTTTCAGTGAGTTAAAAACAGTTTTAGAGAATAAAATTGTGGTCTTTGCAATACTTTCTGTCACACCGTATTTGCGCAGCGGTCTTACAAGTGCACTTTTTTGGGAAAAAATACATTTTTTAATTAAAAATTGAGACAACAGTAAAGTTAGTACAATTTTTTTTTTTTATATATAGTGAAAGATAACGTTACGCCGAGTAAATTGATACCCAACATGTCACGCTTCAAAATTGCACCCGCTCGTGGAATGGCAACAAACCTTTTACCCTTAAAAATCTCCATAAGCGACGTTTAAAAAATTCTACAGGTTGCATGTTTTGAGTTACAGAGGAGGTCTAGGGCTAGAATGATTGCTTTTGCTCTAATAATCGCGGCGATACCTCACATGTGTGATTTGAAAACTGTTTTCATATGCGGGTGCTGCTCACATATGCGTTCGCTTCTGCACACGAGCTTGGCGGGACTTTTTTTTTTTTTTTACATTCTTTTTTTCTTTTTTCTTTTACCTTTTATTTTTTATTTTTACACTGTTTTTAAAAAAAATAAAAAATGTGTCACTTTTATGCCTATTACAAGGAATGTAAACATCCCTTGTAATAGAAAAAAGCATGACAGGACCTCTTTAAAATGAGATCTGGGGTCAAAAAGACCCCAGATCTCATATTTACACAAACATGCAATAAAAAAGAAAACAAAAATTAAATGTCATTTGAAAAAAAAAAAGTCTCTTTAAGAGCTTTGGGCGGACGGACCACCATGCAGTGGTATGGAGACAGGTGGGGGCCATCTTCCCCTCACTTATCTCCATACCACAGATGTGACAGGACCCAATCGCCTCCGACGGCTACGGTAAGCGGCGGAGGGCACTGAAGCGTGGCGGGGGGGGGCCCTCTCCCACCACCGATAAAAGTGATCTTGCAGCGAATCTGCCGTAGAGACCACTTTTATCTGAAAGCGGACCGCTCCCGCTGAAGAAGAGGATACCAGGGTTATGGCAGCTAGCTGCTGCCATAACAACGATAACCCTCTTCAAAGTATCGACGTATACCGACGGCAGGCGGTCTGTAAGTGGTTAACAAACAAAGTCAAAGTTTGGTCTCACCCCCTCCCAGGCCTCATTATGGGTCAATAGCTATGATGTCCATTAACCAAGCAGGAGGGAATGGGGCCAAGCTCCTGCAGATATCTAAAAGTATGCTCTGGTACCTATAGAAGCCTACTTTTAGTTTGACATGAGCATTGTAAAAGGTTTATCTCACTACAGGTATACTCTAATTTACAAATCACACCGCATCGTCATTGGAATTATGCTTTAAAAGAGAAGTATGGGATTTTTTTTTATACCATAATCATACTTACCTCGGTCCGATGCTGCATCTGTGCCCCGCCACCACTTCACTGAGAACCGAGCCACCAAACACCGCCAAAGGCTCAGTTCTCTCACCTTCCCGAGAGTAGAGCTGCTGACTGTCAATCACTAGCTCTCCTGCTCTGCTCTTCCACGCTCCTTCGGAGTGCTGAGCTGTGGAGGGGCGAGAGGCGGCTGTCTCAGCGGCTCGCCAAGAGGCTGAGATGCCTATCAGCCAAGGCACCTGGTGCATCCAGATTCGGGATGACGCTGTGCCTATACTGATCTTGGTGACGGGTCACAGGAGTGCAAAACAAATTACACTCCCGTGGTCCATAGGAGAAGCCCAGTCAAATGAGCTCATGTTGGGCTTCTCCTTTAAAGGATTTTATTAATCTGTTGGAGATAAAATTGACTGCAGCACAATTGCATGCTACATATTTATTGAATTTTCACTTGACTATATGCTTCTCTTTTTGAGAAGCATGACCTCTTAAGAGTGCTTTGTGTTTGCTTCAAGGTGGATTTCTAAAGATATACCTGGATATCCAGTTGGGTAAGCCTAAACAATAAGTAGGGAATAATCAATATGTTCCTTTGCTTCATTATAAATTAATATCAGCTTGGTGCGATCTTTGATGTCCCATATCTGCATTGTGGGTATGCCCTCTTTATTAGCTATGCTCATCCTGTAAAAGAAGCCCAGACAAAAGATGTTTGGTATTAAACCTCTGAGTATGGAACCAGATTAACCCTGTCTGTGTTTCTATGATAGCTTCAGAAACAAAAGGTTTTCTAAGCTGGAATCCACCATTAACCTGAGAATTGTGTACTTCAAAGTAAGAGGCAATTCTTCTTTATTGCATGCTGCCTCATCATAATTGCAAGCATCAGAGAAGAGCTTCATTACTGCAGACAACTCCACATAGAAGCAAACCACTGGAATTGTGTTTGTTCACCTCACGTGAACCGATTTTTATGTTCACTGATTACCAGAGCAGCACTCGCACTGTTTAAATATGGGGTCTGCTGGGATGTTCGCTCTCCCGGAAAGGCAATGCTGGTTTGTGAAAACACCTGGATACAAAAACATACCTGAGTGCTCTGATTTTAGTAAATGTCCCCTCTTCTCAGTTTGATGGATACATTAGGCTGATTTATGTTTATTTATTAGGAATTTTGCATAATAATATTTTTTTTTTTTTAAATTTATTTACATAATTTTTGATTAATTTTCAAGGTAAGGAGCGACAACAGCATAGGAGTGATGGATCAACATAAAAATGCAAAATAAAAATCAGGGTATACACGGGGGGTTGTCCAGAACTTATCTTGAGGATTAGGAACTTCTCAATCCAGTCTTACCTTCAGCCTTGCACAGGAGACTCCTCTCCTGTACTAAAATTGTTTAGGCAGGCCATATATTATGCAATTTGCTTTCCGTCACCTACGGATAGAAGGAAAAAAATTAGCTTGAGAATCCCTCCTGCAGCGCTATTGTGTAGGAACCAGGGAAAGCAAAAATAAGCAGATTTCACGTCAGTTTTAACCACTTACTGACCACCTTACCCTATTTCACTTTTACTGCTGCTGTGTGAAAGATAGTGTGTGTGTGTGTGTGTGTGTGTGTGTGTGTGTGTGTGTGTGTATATATATATATATATATATATATATATATATATATATATATATATATATATATATATATATAATAATCACAGCAAGAAGCACAGCTCACGCGCGCCCCCTGCTGGGGGAAATGCACAATTATGTATATATATATATATATATATATATATAATTGTGCATTTCCCCCAGCAGGGGGCGCGTGTGAGCTGTGCTTCTTGCTGTGATTATTTACGGCAGAAGCCGATCTGCAGGTGTCCGCCCGCACCCACTGATTGTCGGACAGAGACTCAGAACAGAGCTGTGCCAATGTAAACATGGCAGAGTTCCCTTCTGACAGGGGGAAAGGGATGAATTCTGCGTTCCTGCAAAGCAGGAACTAAAATCCATCTCTTCCCCTAGTAAAAGCAGCACACATAGTAAACATAAACACTGGCTAGGCACACAGTTAACCCTTTGATCGCCCTAGATGTTCAACCCCTTCCCAGCCAGTGTCATTAGTATAGTGACAGTGCATATTTTTAGCACTGTATTAGTGTCACTGGTTCCCGCAAAGTGTCAGTTAATTTCAGATTGTCTGCTGCAATATCGCAGTCCCGCTATAAGTCGCTGATCATCGCCATTACTAGTATATAAAAAACAAAAACATTTCAGTATAGATCTCATAATTTGGAGACACTATAACGTTCACATACCAACCAATCAATATATGCTTGGGAATTTTTTTAATCAAAAACATGTAGCAAATTACATATTGGCCTAAATTTATGAAGAAATTAGATTTTTTTTTTCATTTTTTTTATTGATTATGTTTAATGGCAGAAAGTAAATTTTTTTTTTTTTTTTTTTTTTCAAAATTGTTGGTCTTATTCATAGCATAAAAAACACAGTGGTGATCAAATACCACCAAAATAAATCATAAGAAATTATTTGTGTACAGCATTGCATGACTGCATCATTGTCAAGTTAAAGTAACGCAGCACCGTATCGCAAAAAGTGGACTGGTCACGAAGGGGGGTAAATCTTCCGTAGGTCAAGTGGTTAAAAGCTGATCTCCAGGCACAAAAGCTTTGACTTAAATATATTCATCTATAACCACAAAGGTTATAAATACACTTTGCAAACCCAGTTATTGCCTTGTAAAGTAGTGCTGACATTATCACTGTGCTGTATATAGCCTGTGCAGAGAGCAGAGCTGTGGGAGGGGCCCAGCAAGTCCTCCTACTACTGGCTGACTGCGAAAAAAAAAGGCAGGAGGGGGCGGATACAAGACCGGTCTCCCTGCACAAGGAGACACAGCAGCAGCGACTGGTCTTTATTACAGGAACTTTTTTCGCAGAGGCAACTTTTTTGCACTGGAAAACTGCATGATTCTGGAAGAAATACACAAAGCACAGTAACAATACACATGCCTCTTGTATTTAGACAATTTTAGCTTAACCCGGAGTTCAGCTTTAAGTGATACCTCTGTATTTTTCCCCTTGGCAGGACTGCTGGTTTAATAGTAGGTAATAATTTGTGCGTATCATTTTGTGAAGTAAAGATGCAGCTGAAATCTACGTAAAAAAAAGGTCTGTGATTTGTTTAAGCCACACACACTTCAGTCACCACATAAATAATTGTAGAATAAGATAAATGTATTTATTTAGGAGACACTGATGGAGAGGGATTTCAAAGCGAGTCTGAACACAAAGCTCCCTATCCTCATTTTTCACTGTTCTGTCAAACATAACAAATGGCGGAGGAGCTGTATTTTATGTTGTGTCACCCCCAAGTTCTCTTAAATATCAGTAAATCACTCCTTAAGAAAAGTCTTGAAAACTTGAGTCTTCAGGATTTCGGAAAACATAAAGCTTTTTCTTCATTAAAGGTATATTTGTGGGACAAAGATGGAGGTTGCATGAAAGTTCGTACTTGAAACCATTAGAAGCTAATTAAACCATATAGGCATAAGATATTTGAAAGCCTATGGAGATTTTTAAGATTCATGGTTTGTCGCCATTCCACGAGCGTGCGCAATTCTAAAGCGTGACATGTTGGGTATCTCTTTACTCACGTAACATCTTTCACATTTTACAAAAGAAATTGGGGTGAATTTTGTGTTTTTTTTTTTTTTTGTTTTTTTTTTTTTTTATTCATTAACCACTTCAGGCCCGGAAGATTTTAACCCCTTCCTGACCAGAGCACTTTTTACAATTTGGCACTGTATCACTTTAACTCACAATTGCGCGGTCATGCAATGCTGTACCCAAATAAAATTTGCGTCCTTTTTTTTCCCCACAAAAAGAGCTTTCTTTTTGGTGGTATTTGATCACCTCTGTGTTTTTTTATTTTTTGTGCTATAAACAAAAAAAGAGTGACAATTTTGAAAAAAAAATAAAATATTTTTAACTTTTTACTTTAATAATATCCCCAAAATAAAAAAATAAAAAAAACCCCACAAATTTCTTCATAAGTTTAGGACAATATGTATTCTTCTACATATTTTGGTAAAAAATATTGCAATAAGTGTATACTGATTGGTTTACGCAAAAGTTATAGCGTCTACAAATTATGGGAAAGATTTATGGCGTTTTTATTTTTTTTTTACTAGTAATGGCGGTGATCTTCGATTTTTAGCGGTACTGCAACATTTCGATGGACAGATCGGAGACTTTTGTCACATTTTTGGGACCATTGACATTTATAGAGCGATCAGTGCTAGAAATGTGCACTGATTACTGTATAAATGTCACTGGCTGGGAAGGGGTTAACACTAGGGGGCGATCAAGGGGTTAAATGTGTGTTCCCTCAGTGTGTTCTAACTGTGTGGGGGTGGGACTAAATAGGAGAGATGACAGATCGCTGTCCCTACTTTGTAGGAACACACGATCTGTCTTCTTTCCTCTGACAGCACAGGGATTTATGTGTTTGCACACACACATTCCTGCGCTGGCTCTCGTGCACGATTGCGCTTGCCCGTCGGAGATTGTGCCCGCCGGCCACATGCATCGGGCCCCCCGCTGTGCAGCGGGCGTGCACCTCCGGCGGCGCCCGCACGCCCTCTGATGGTTCTTTTAGGCAAAGCCGTATATATATGGGATTTCGCCAAGGAGAGCCATCCTGCCACAGTATGTCTGCTTGAGACGGTTGAGAACCGGTTAAATTGTATTTTTTTCCCAAAAAATTGCGTTTGCAAAATTGCTGCGCAAATACTGTAATACATAAGCAATTGCAACAATTGCCATTTTATTCCTTAGGGTCTCTGCTAAAAAAAAATTATGTTTAGGTTTATATCATTTTTTTAGCAAAAAATACTGATTTGAACTAAAGAGTGACTGAAAAAGCCAGGTCTTAAAGTGATAATAAAGATTTGTTTTTTATTAAAAAAAAAAAAAAATAACAAACATATTCTAGTTAGCTGCTCTGTGCAGGGGTTTTGCACAGAGCAGCTCGGGTCCCCCGCCGGCACTCCTGGCCCCTCCTTCTGGCTTGGTGCCCCTACAGCAATTAGCTTGCTATGGGGGTATCCGGGCTGAGCCGCTGCTCTGTGTGTCTATTCACACGCGGAGTCACGGCTCGGCCTGCCCCCTCCATCTTCTGATTGGCTTATTGGCTGTGATTGACAGCAGCAGGAGCCAATCGGGAGTGCGAGTCCCTGGAGAAGCAAGACTCTCTTGGACATCACTGGATCGAGAGGGGGCTCAGGCAAGTATGGGGGGCCTTCTGCACACAGAAGGTTTTTTACTTTCATGCATAGAATTCACGAAGGTTAAAAAAAAAAAGTGCCTTTACAGCCACTTTAAAGTGAATATGTTTTGTGTATGTGTTATTTTATTTATTTTTTCTGAAAAACTACTAAACAAGCTGCACGCTCAACACGTGCCACAGATATCTGTGCCATTGATGGAACTGTGCAGAACTCTTTACTGGATGAGAACATCCGCCTTTGAACTCTCTCTTCAAAGCTAGAACCAATTTTCCTATATTACTGTATTGGCTGCACTGTTCAATTATAATTGTACCAATAAAAGAATAGCTTCATTACAAGAGACAAATCCACATTGATTCTAAAAGAACTGTTTTTATTGACCTTGCATGAGCAAGTTATAAGCTGACTAATTATAAAACCAACAGTAATAGCATGCAGTATTCTTCAACTCATTTGTAAATGAACCATTAGACACTAAAAGATCAAAGAATTGCTCTTTGTTTCCATGCTCTACATCAAGGTGAAAACGGAATTTGGACATGTACAACTTCACTGGCTGCATGCTTGTTCCAATTTAATTAGTTTTTTAAGAGGCTCCGATGCCAAACTTTAAGATGTACAGTATTAAAGGTAAGTTTTAAAAAATAAAAACATGTTATACTTACCTGTTCTGTGTAGTGATTTTGCATAGAGCAGCCCCAATCCTCCTCTTCTGGGGTCCCCCGCCGGCGCTTCTTGCCCCTCCCTCCTTCCAAGTGCCCCCATAGCAAACAGCTTGCTCGGGGGGCACCCAAGCAGGCTCGCTCCTAAGTCACTGCTCTGTTTGGGACCATTTACACACACCCAGTCCGCCCCGCCTCCTCTCTCTCTCATTGGCTCACTAGCTGTGATTGACAGCTGTCTCAGCCAAGGGAGAGTCCCCAAAGTGCATCGCTGGAGTATTAGGGGGGTCTGTGGGGGAAAACACAGAATACATTTAGATAAAAAAACCTTGAGCCTTGAGAACCACTTTGATGCTTCCACCTAGTCAACAATGGCAGGGCCTATACTTCCATTCCAACAGGTTTACTTTAGTGCTACTTAAATTAATTAAGGATATCCAAATTTTGTGGAATGGATAAAGGTCCATCTCTTCAGATACATTGATGCCTTTTTATATAAGCCTTACAATTGAACTGTTGTGCCACAACAGCAGATTTCATTAATAGGTGATGCTGCAACTAACCGTGTATCCAAGCTAAGCCAAAGCCAAACACCTTTGTGTTACAATGCAGCGAGTCACAGCTGAGGGAAGGGGGAATTAATCTAACATGCAAGTGTTTTGCTTATACCGAACATTTTTCCACCATCTCTATGTTATGTAAGTGATGCGCCATTTCTCTTTGCTGCCAAGATAAAAAGGTCCTGAGGAAGCTTGTAGATGTGAAACACGTCGACCTCTTGGATAATATAGCAAAGACCTAACTGTATTGTTAGGGATTGTTTTTCTATGTTTTTTAAATATCCTTTTTAATAATTTGTAATAAAATGTATTTTTTATAATTTTGTATGGGTGTCCCTTGTATAGGTGTCCATCTCTGGTACCAATAAAGTCCAAATAAGGTGTTCTTTGTAAGTAGTGGTGTAAGTACCTTGAGGTATGTGATGTCTTTTTATGTAAGGAGACTGCATCTGCATTTCATTTTATCATTTTTATTCTAAAATGATAATAAATTATTCTGATGCCTGTAAAATGTGTACACATCCAAAAGCCCTAAGGCTGGGCTGAGCCCCTGCCATTTTGGATTTGATTTCAGCAGCCCCAGCAGATTCGCACTTACACAAGTGACACTCTTTAGTATTCCACTGCACTCCTCCCCCAGCGGCTACAGAAAAGGTTATGTAGAAAGGTGAGGGAAGGGGTGGAGGAGCTGGGCCAGCACAGAGAGTAGTTAGACATTCTCAGAAGAGGAGAGGGTTAGGATTTGTCAGGAGGGTGAGACCTGTGCTGGGATATTGACTAGTCAATTTTCATAGCAAGTTCAAAAGCACATTGCAAGTGAATAAAAAATAATTTATGGAAAGGGAAAATGCTGCAAGTACGCCTTTAGGGCTCGTTCACACCCGCATTTCTCTGCTGGGAATAAAGAGTGGCAATGCGCCTTTGTCGGTGCATCACGCTGTTTGGTTTTTTCTTTTTTTTTGTTAGAACTTTGAAATGACAGAACAGTAGAAATGACTTTTTATTCAGTTCTTTTGGCCCCTGTGCGATTTATATAGTGCCTATTTTTAGTGCACATGGCAATATAAACTGGCCTCATAAGGAACAAGGCTTTTTGCCTTGTCTTAGAGTTCCCCCACTCTGGAGGAAGGAGCACAGGGGCAGCACAGTCCCAACACACTTGTTGTAAATGAGCCGTTTAAATATTTGAATTTTCAATACTTTTAAAGCGGAGTTCCACCCAGAAATAAAACTTCCGTGGATCGGATTCCTCCCCCCTTCCGGTGCTACATTTGGCACCTTTCAGGGGGGAGGGGGGAGCGGATACTACACAATGTCCGGCATTTACCCCTGACAGGGGTGCTTACAATGCTCAGCTTTTATGTAAAACCTTTATCCCAAATGGGGAAAAAAAACTGTTGCTGTAACTGCTTGTGTAACTGCCATGGGAGCTGGAGTCTGGCTTCAATTTGCTTGTGTAGCTAAATTTGCTAGTCCATCTAACCCTCCCCTCTCCCCAGAATGACAGTGCTGCTGTCTGCTGTGCCCCCTCTGCTCCTTATGCCGCGTACACACGAGCGGACTTTCTATCCTACTTGGTCCGGCACACTTTCCGACGGACTTTGTCCGCCAGGTGCGCCGGACTTTAAAACGGACGGACTTGCCCACACACGCCGGGACTTTCCGGCGGGCTAAGTCCGCCCGTCTTTCCGACGGACTTTCGCCGGAGTTCCGGCGGACTTTCAGAATGAACGGACTTGCCCACACACGGACAAGTCCGTTCATTTTGAACGTGACTCAGGTGCGACGGGACTAGAAAAGGATGTCAATCTTGCCGCTTTTATCGGCGAGATTGACACCTTACTAGCCCCGTCGCGGGGCATACCAGGCCCTTAGGTCTGGTATGGATTTTAAAGGGGAACCCCGCTACGCCGAAAAAACGGCGTGGGGTCCCCCTAAAATCCATACCAGACCCCGATCCGAGCACGCAGCCTGGCCGGTCAGGAAAGGGGGTGGGGACGAGCGAGCGCCCCCCCCCTCCTGAACCGTACCAGGCCGCATGCCCTCAACATGGGGGTGGGTGCTTTGGGGGAGGGGGGCGCCCTGCGCCCCCCCCCCCAAAGCACCTTGTCCCCATGTTGATGAGGACAAGGGCCTCTTCCCGACAACCCTGGCCGTTGGTTGTCAGGGTCTGCGGGCGGGGGCTTATCGGAATCTGGGAGCCCCCTTTAATAAGGGGGCCCCCAGATCCCGGCCCCCCACCCTATGTAAATGAGTATGGGGTACATGGTACCCCTACCCATTTACCTAGGAAAAAAGTGTAAGTAATAAAACACACTACACAGGTTTTTAAAATATTTTATTAAACAGCTCCGGGGGGGGATCTTCCTCCGGCTTCGGGGGTCTTCTTCCGGCTTCGGGGGTCCCTCCGCTTCATCTTCTCCCGGCGTCCGGTTGGTTCTTCTCCCGGTGTTCCAGTTCTTCGGCCGGCTCCTCTGCTGTCTTCAGGTAGCTCTCTTGCCAGCAGAGGTCCGGACTTCTGGGCTTCTGGCCTTCTGGGCTTCTTCTCTTCTCTTCTCCAGATGTTGACACGACGCTCTCTCCGGCTGGACTGCTCTCCGAGGGCTGCGTTGTGACTTATATAGGCGGAGACCCCGCCCCCTTTTGATGTCACAGTCCCTGGGCATGCTGGGACTGTGACGTTTTAGGGGGCGTGGTCAACATCACCCAGTGACCACGCCCCCTAAAACGTCACAGTCCCAGCATGCCCAGGGACTGTGACATCAAAAGGGGGCGGGGTCTCCGCCTATATAAGTCACAACGCAGCCCTCGGAGAGCAGTCCAGCCGGAGAGAGCGTCGTGTCAACATCTGGAGAAGAGAAGAGAAGAAGCCCAGAAGTCCGGACCTCTGCTGGCAAGAGAGCTACCTGAAGACAGCAGAGGAGCCGGCCGAAGAACTGGAACACCGGGAGAAGAACCAACCGGACGCCGGGAGAAGATGAAGCGGAGGGACCCCCGAAGCCGGAAGAAGACCCCCGAAGCCGGAGGAAGATCCCCCCCCCGAGCTGTTTAATAAAATATTTTAAAAACCTGTGTAGTGTGTTTTATTACTTACACTTTTTTCCTAGGTAAATGGGTAGGGGTACCATGTACCCCATACTCATTTACATAGGGTGGGGGGCCGGGATCTGGGGGCCCCCTTATTAAAGGGGGCTCCCAGATTCCGATAAGCCCCCGCCCGCAGACCCCGACAACCAACGGCCAGGGTTGTCGGGAAGAGGCCCTTGTCCTCATCAACATGGGGACAAGGTGCTTTGGGGGGGGGGGCGCAGGGCGCCCCCCTCCCCCAAAGCACCCACCCCCATGTTGAGGGCATGCGGCCTGGTACGGTTCAGGAGGGGGGGGGCGCTCGCTCGTCCCCACCCCCTTTCCTGACCGGCCAGGCTGCGTGCTCGGATCGGGGTCTGGTATGGATTTTAGGGGGGACCCCACGCCGTTTTTTTCGGCGTAGGGGCTTCCCTTTATAATCCATACCAGACCTAAGGGCCTGGTATGCCCCGCGCTCGCCGCAATAGGAAGATTTGTTTTTCCTATTGCAGCGAGCGTGAGATGCAATACCCTGCCCTCGTGTTGTATCTGGTCCGTCGGACCAGCCTACACACGAGCGGGCTTTCCGTCGGACCAGCACACACACGAGCGGACTTTCCGCCCGAAACTGAGTCCGGCGGAAAGATTTAGAACTTTCTTCAAATCTAGGTCCGGCGGGCTTTTGGGAAAAAGTCCGCCGGAAAAGTCCGCCGGTGCCTACACACGGGCGGATTGTCCGGCACACTCTGGTCCGCCGGACCAAGTATGCCGGAAAGTCCGACCGTGTGTACGCGGCATTACTCCGGTGTAGGGGCACTTTAATACAGGAGTTGTATTACTGGCCAGATCACCAGGTGAAAAACCTTAAAGAAAACTAATGCAGCCACCACATCTAAGGATTGGTAAGCTGCAATATAATACATTTTTGGTTTTGGTTTGTAATTGGTGGCAGGGTCTCTTTAACCCCCTCCCGCCCACATTATAGCCGAAAGACCACTACAGTGCAGGCCTTAATTGGAGAGCGTGCGCTGTCTGGGCGCCCCCTGCGGAGCTCACACAGCATGCTCTGTGATTACCGAGTCAACCCCTTACCATGTGATCAGGTGTCAGCCCCCTGTCAGCCAATGACAGCTGATCACGTGATGTAGACAGAAGATTGGTAATTGGCCGATCACCAGCTTCTGTCAGAGGGACATCAGTCCCGAACAGGGAGAGCTACTGCCGCCTCATCTGTGCCCACTAGTGCGACCTGCCAATGCCACCTGCCAGTGCACATTAGTGCTGCCTATCAGTGCCACCTACCAGTGCCCACCAGTGCTGCCAATCAGTGCCTCATCAGTGCCACCTATCAGTGCTGCCTATCAGTGTCACCTACCAGTGCCCATCAGTGCCACATATCAATGCCCTTCAGTGCCGCCTCATCAGTGCCCACCAGTGCCACCTCATCAGTGCAGCCTTATCAGCGCACATCAATGAAGGAGAAAAATGACCTGTTTTGCAAAATTTTATAACCATCTGTAAAACTGTTTTGTTTTTTTTTTCAAAATTTTTGATCTTTTTAATTTTTTTTTTAGCAAAAAATAAAAAAGCCAGTGATTAAATACCAGGGAGCTCTATTTGTGGGAAAAAAAATGATAAAAATGTAATTTGTGTACAGTGTTGCATGACCGCGCAATTGTCATTCATAGAGTGACAGCGCTGAAAGATGAATTTGGCCTGGGCAGGAAGGGGTTGAAAGTGCCCAGTAAGCAAGTGGTTAAGTATTGGAAGACACTGTGAACTATTCCTTTCCACAGGAGTTGTATTTCTTCATTTACTCATCTGCAGCAGATAATTTACCCTGAAATGCCAGCTGTATTACAATATTTGCACAGTCACACTAGCTGGTTAACATTAAGCCTTTTCTTCGAACGGCTGAAAGATCTAAAGACAATCGCCAGTGGTATGCAGAATTATAGTCCAGTAACGTTGGCACACTATCTCACGCATTACCTACTCCTAGTTACCAATCATAAGACAATTTTAATTCCTACCACATTAATTATAGTAAAAGAATGATTCTACACAAGAGAAGTTGATTATACGCCCACTGTCATTTGCAAAGTAATTAACTGATGTTCAGCAGGTAGCATAATGCTTATTTGGGGTAGCACTTTATAATCAAGAGATTATGAACCAGTATAAACAAGAGTTTCAGAAGGTATTACACTACTTAAATTAAAGAGAGCTCCTTCTGTGCCACACAGGCTGCTATAAAAGATATTTAATACTCTCAATAAAATAATGATTTTTAATCCTGCGGACTGTATCTAGAACTCATTTACTATGTTTGTGACCTGAATACATTCCTCATGCTAAGTTATTATAAGCACTTGTGTATCTATTATATTGGCAAAACCTGCTGCCTGTAAGGTAAGCTATGCTGGCAATTTATTCTTGAAATTGTATGCGGCAGGCATGAACACAATGGCAGACTTGGTACGCTCAGTACCTCATTACCCTGTAATTCTGTTTTTGGCAATAAAGAGCCCAATTCTGTCATCCTTTCACGCTTTTATTACCCAGCCTGACGGTGAACATAGCCTTAGGCCAAAATCAAACTTGAGTTGTTTTTTTAATTGCAAGTTTGTGAACCCCTTTTTTTTTGCGTGTTTTCAGGTGTGAGTGTTTTTGTTTTGGCCAATGCAAAGCTAGTTATTAGGAGGAGGAGATGGTTGTTGGGTGCGAAAGTTTATTGGGGCCAGAAGCGCATGATCAAGCCTCAAAGAAGCTCTTGAAGGTTCCATTCACACTTCATCTAAACACCTTTGGTCATTTTTTTTTTGGTTGGGGTTTGTGGTGTTTGTATGTGGTGTTTAGCCAATGGAAAGATAGTTAGTAGACAAGAAGTTTTTCAGGAATTCCCATTGAAGTCTGTTGGGGCCAAACATGTCACTCTGCCTCAAAAGAGCTTGTGTACTTTTTTGAGGAGCAAGTTTTAAGTGACACTAAGCTTAGGTGTGAATGAGCACCATGAACTATATTGGAGATCCTAGTGTTTAGCATTGAAGCGCTCAAGTGTAAACGAGCACCATTGACTATACTGTAAATCCTAGTGTTGAGCATTGAAGGTGTGAATGGACACAATAAAGCAACATTGGAATCTGAGTGTTGAGCATTGAAGTGCTATTGGAAATGCTCTTCAGATCACTCAATTGTGAATGGAGATTTACACACCAGGTTCTTGTAAAGAAAAGGCTGCCAATAAAGGAATAGGCAAAAGTAAAGATTTCAAAGTTCGAAGTCCACCATAGACTGTGATATGGTCATGGTAGTAGGAATGAGATAGGGCCTGTTGTGCTTTTGCCTAACTCCAAAATACACAGAGACTGACACTGTAGCACTGTGGTGCATGGGCAACTGAAGGGTAGATTATTAACCTCTTATCCTTTCTAAACATGGCTTGCATGGAAAGGTGTAGTGTACACTGTTATGTTTGGATAGCTCTTAAAGTTTTGCTTTGGTTGGCCAATGGCTATATGGGCATGGCTCTATGCTTTTAGTTGGTTTGCTGTGATTAGACGAGCATGTTTAATTGATAATGTTTATTCAGTAGATTAAATTGTTACAGACAATATTTATATACGTCTATAGGAATGCCCATTTGTCTCTCATATAGTTGATAGTCCTTTTCTTTTTATTATGCCCGCAGATTTCTGATTTAAACATGCGGGGTACATTACATTTAATCATGTGCTAGTGTTGAGATGTCTTCATAATTCATGTTTTGCAATCACAAGTAATGTTGCTTTTATTGTAATTAACCTAAATAACCAAGGGACACAAACTTTGAGTTACACGCTGCCTGTCCCCCCCTCCACATTTCTTCAAGACCCGATGCAATAAAACATTTCTATTGGGTATCAAAATTCTATATATCCACGTATTGAAGTTCTTGCATAAGTGCACACTCTGGCCATAGTAGAAATGTAATTATTGGACTTCAATGTTTGCTCTCTAATTTTAAAGAGCTGTGGATTTTGGTTATTCTTCCCCTTAGTGGGGGCCGCTAGCACTGCAGGGGTTAACAGCTAAGGAATTAACATTCCTGAGAGAATGCATGATCACTCATTGGGTTTTAGTTGCTATCACTGGGTTTGTGTAAAAAGCGTACATTGTGATTGATTTACTAAAGGAATACAGCAGGTTTACCAAGACCTCTTTCACATTCCATGAGTTCATTTTTCACCTGTGATTAGACTAATCAAATCAGAATTCAGTGTATCCCTATGGGCAGCCAGATAGAAGTGGATTTGTGTCTGTTTACATCTGGGTCTACCCACAGGGACTACAAGGGTCAGTTTTCCCTCCATAACAAGATGGAGGAATGTGACATCTGTTTCTGTTCTGATTTAACACACCAGGAGAACAGTCTAGGATCCCCTGCTAAGACAAGGCACCTGTGTGAAAGGGGCATAAGCTAAGTGAAAAATTGCTTGGTCATAAGGCCATACACTGTTAGTTTTGTTGTGTTCTCTTTTTTTTGTTTGTTTCAGCCACCCAAACATGGTAGATGGACTGTAGTCTTGTCACCCTTGCTGCTGCTGTAGCTGCTTGGATGTTGGCACTGTTGATAGCTCTCCCAGTGAATAGCCATGGATAGCTCTGCTCACAGCCCATTACATCAACAAAATATTGCTTTATCTGCAGGACATTGATGTAGAACCTCTGCTCAGACCTTCCCACCGCTAACATCTCTGACAAGACCTTTAACAGGCCAACTGATGAAAAAATTGAAAGGGTTTTTTTGAACTTTAGAGAAAAACCTGTGGACCAGCAGATCCAACCTTGTCTTCTGTAACCTGCCACATGCCATACGCCATCTTCTGGTTCTGCATCATTAGGGGGCTCTGGACATATTTTCTGAGTTCTTGCAGCCGGACCTTCTGATAACATGCAGCTGAAGTTTCCCTGAAGCCTCCTGAGATGCATGACATGAGCTGTGGGGAGTTATTCTAGCTAGACAAGAAAGCCAGAAGTGCAGGGCCAAGTCCCATAAAAAAATATATAAGGAAGAAAAATATTAGAATATCTGAATGTGAAACTGAATGGGAGGGGGGATTATAAAAACTGTCTAAAGAGGACGAAGGTCCACTTTAATTGAGGAGAACACATCCAGCCCTCTTCTAGGTACCTCCTCTTCAAGGACCATGAAATGCCAACATCACCCACTATTTTGGTCAGCCAGTGGGCAGGCTGGATCCCAGAGATCTACAAATCTATGAGTTAATGCAGGAGAGTCCTCATCCCTGGTTATCTGATGGACGTGACACACAGCTGAAACAGAAAATCATTGAACAGTTAGTAGTGAAACACATAAGAAAAAAATCTAGCTAAGCCGCGTACGTACTGTATGCACATTCAGGCGGAAATATACTATGCATGAAACTGCTGAACTTATCAGTAGAGCAGTAGACTGCATATCAATTCCAGCACTTTGAGTCAGTATTGTAAATGTTATTGGAATTTATTATTGGTATTATCAAACACTGCAGTACACCTCTTAATCCCTTCGTCGCACAGTAGGTCATTACTGAAATTGATTCTGACACTCTCTTGAATCTGCAAAAAGGTTAGAAATGTCCATCCAACAAAGTTCAGGCTATTTCTAAATTAACTATATCAAAGCACTGCTGTCTTTTCTTCAGTGCACATTCGCGTATGCACCATTTAATATTCCATCAAGTAATTGAATCTTTTAATATTCCTTTCAGATGTGTTTAATATTGGGTTATGAAACTGTATTCCAGATTCCATGCCTAATTTTCAAGGTTCAATATATAGCAGCAACGTGCTTCGAATTTGTTGAACAGCGTGTGTTTTTGTATGTATGTGTGGATATACAGTATAAAAGGAAAGAGGGAAAAAAGAATAATATTACATATAAATATATATGCGTTATTGCAAAATATTACCTTTTTTTTTTTTTTTTCACTTGAAATTATATTTACTTATAGCAAGAAGCAAAGAGCAATGACCAGTGTCAACCGAATTCCAGCATTTCAAATTAGAATGATGAAAGTAAAGGCTAACCTCTAATGGTTTATATTGCTTCCTGCAAGGCATTTGTCTTTGCTGCCTGATTTATTTATTTTATATATTTATTAATATTTAAAAAAGTGCCTAAATTATAACCACAAAGCAAATTACAGCTATCATTTTCCCCCTTGGAGGTTTGACCACAGTACCAAGCCTTTTGGTGCAGTACAATTAAAGAAGAACTTCATCCTAAAGGGGAAGTTCCACTTTATGCCCCCCCCCCCTCTTCTATTTTTGGCACTTTTTTTTTGGGGGGGGGGGCAGGTACCTGGTTTTGACAGGTACCTGCTTCCACTTCCAGTTGGATTGTCACGGCGATCCAACTGGAGGTTTTTTATTGCAAGTCCTGCCACCTTCTGGGACATGTCAGAGGTCCCAGAAGACTACAGGACCATTCACAATGCACAGCACAACTCGCACATGTGCAGTAGGCAGCCAGGTGTGAAGCCGCAAAGGATCACATGCGGCTGCCCACAGTAAACATGCCGGTACCAGGGAGCCAAAGACTGGTGAAAAAACGTTTGGGTGAAGACGGCATTAGACTCTTGGACAGGTGGGTGTCCTATTATTAAAAATCAGCAGCTACAGTATTTGTACCTCTTTATATCTTTGTGTTTATTGAGTATTTATTCTTTTATGTCGCCGTGATCCAGCAACAAGTTATAGAATAGCCATGTAGTGTTTGGAGGAAGATGTGTACAGTTTTAAATATCTCAATGAAGGCTCGTTCATAAATGCTAAAGGGCGTGCGCGCTGGAGTACGTTGTGTGGGAGCAATGAGGGGCGGTGCGTATTTACAACACATTACATAGTTACATAGTGGGTGAGGTTGAAAAAAGACACAAGTCCATCAAGTCCAACCTATGTGTGTGATTATATGTCAGTATTACATTGTATATCCCTGTATATTGTGGTCGTTCAGGTGCTTATCTAATAGTTTTTTTACTTTTTTTTTTTTTTACTTTCATAAAGTATCACAAAATTGCACTTTATTTAAGTTTATGCAATGCAGTGTTGTATGCAGGGAGTTGAGATGCGTTGCGTAAAAATGCAGCTCGTCAGCATTATTATATAACATGCAACAATGCACCTCAACACAACATTATGGAGGGAACAGGGCACATACAGAACTCTTTTCTGGATGCCCTTGTGTTGTGCCTGTGTTAATCTATACAAACACAGCTCAATAGAAATGGTATGAATGAGCCTCGATGGCTATGATCAGTTGTGTGTACTGACTGGTGGAAACCCCTCTGACAAAAAAGATATGAGCAGGCATCATAGTTACATAGTAGGCAAGGTTGAAAAAAAGACACACGTCCATCAAGTCCAACCTATGTGTGTGATTATATGTCAGTATTTGCTTGTATATCCCTGTATGTTGTGGTCGTTCAGGTGCTTATCTAATAGTTTTTTGAAATTATTGATGCCCCCCCCTGAAACCACCGTGAAAGAATTACACATCCTTACCACTCTTACCGTAAAGAACCCTCTACGCAGTTAAAGGTTAAACCACTTTTCTTCTAATTTTAGTGAATGGCCGCGAGTCTTATTAAATTCCTTTTCGTGGAAAAGTTTTATCCCTATTGTGGGGTCACCATCAAAAAAGTATTCCTGGAAGAAGGCAGATGTTTCAGGATGACCATGTCCCCATATTGTATGTCTGCATTGCATCCAGACAGGGAGGCAGGTCTGGCTTTTAGAGGTATATACAGTACAAAAAAAAAAAAAATATATATATATAAACACACACTGTCTATAGGTGTGTGTGTATCTATCATATACTGTGCGTCTCGCTCTCTCTCTATATCATACCCCCTCAATCCCCTCAATATACCTGTAAAGGCCAGACCTGCCTCCCTGTCTGGATACAATGCAGTGTATGTATATATATATATATATATATATATATGTATATATATATATATATATATATATATATATATATATATATATATATTATTAGATTTACAAAATATGAAAGCATCAGACTATCCGATTCCCCCATCCCAGCTTTTTTTTTTTTTTTTTTTATTTGTTCTTTATCACTATGAGAAGATAAGAAAAACATAAGTGAAAACATGTGTGTTCTGAGTTATAGGTACACAATAACTGATTGAAATCTCTGGTTAAAAATATATGTGGTCACGTTAAAATGAAAAAATGTAAAAAAAATAAAAAAAATAAAAATACAAAAAAGAACAAAAAAGATTTATTTGTCTTGGTAATGTAATACTGTACCTTACGCAATGGAAACTTTTGTGGCTGTACATATTTTGTTGGCTTGGCAATAGTTTTGTACTTTTGGTAGCGTTTGCATGAAGTTTGGTGTTTTGAGGTCATCAAAACTACAGTAGAGAAACCACAGCTGAACTCTTCTCTTATATTAGGCAAATTTAGAACTGCGTAACCTTTTTTTTATTTTTATATACCTATTATGATTTCAATTTATGTTTTCTATAATGATGTTGTCATGATAGTTTCAGATGTAGGTTTGTGTCAGTCTGCATCCAGAAAATAGAAGAAAAGTGAATCCTTGACCTTACTTTTAGTGTAAAGTGCCCCTGCAGCACTGTAGATAGAACAAGGAAGATATAACTGCTTGGTTACTCTAGCTATGCTTTAGTGTCCCTCTTAAGGCGGCTTTCTCTTTCTCACAATTGGTTCCTGAGTAATAACATAAAGGCAAAGCAACCAATAATCAGCCTGGAAAAAAAGTAAGGTGTAGATGGAAATGGAGCAGCTCCTATGGTAACTAAGCAGCAACTGCTTCCTCCTAATGCTGCAGATGTAATTTAAAATGTATTCAATGTAGATGCAAATCTAAATTGCTGCAGTGTGCACTTTTAGGCTCGATTCACATCTATGCATGTTGCTTTTGAGCGTTTCTGCTGTGTTTTTTGTGGTGCTTGCCGCGTTTTTGAGCAGTGTTTTTACAGCGTTTTTGCAGCATTTTTGCCACGTTTTGCAGGGTTTTTTTTACAATTTTTTTTTAGACTGTATACAGTCTAAAAAAAAAAAAAAAAAAAACGCCAAAAAGGCAAAACGCGTCAAAAACGCTGTACTTGCGTTTTTGATGCTGGTAAATTGAATTATATTACATGCAAAACGCTGCATTTTGCATGAAAAAAGTCCCTGACCCTTTCCAAAAACGCAGAGGTACAAAAATGCATTTATGTGAACATGTTCCATAGGAACCCATGTTAAAAAATTCCCATGCATTTCTGCAAAATGCATCAAAAAACGCGTTAGTGTGAATGTGTTTTTTGATGCATTTCGCAGAAATGCAGGGAAATTTTTTAACATGGGTTCCTATGAAACATGTTCACATCAATGCATTTTTGTGCCTCTGCGTTTTTGGAAAGGGTCGGGGACTTTTTTTTCCCGCAAAATGCAGCGTTTTGCTTGTAATAGAATTCAATGGACCCGCATCCAAAACGCAAGTACCGTGTTTTTACCGCAATTTTACCTTGATTTTCCCACGATTTGCGTTTTGCGTTTTTTTTTATTTCTTTTTTTTTACACTGTATATAGCTGGTTGCTAAGGAGTGGGCCGGGAAGCCGGCCGCCGCGTCCTTAACAACCGATGAGTCGTCAGCTGGCTTCCTGCCCAATGTAAAAGAAAAAAATGCCGGCTAAAAAAAAAAAATCATGAAAAAAACCAACGTGCCCCCCCCCCCCGGTACATACCAGGCCCTTGGGTCTAGTATGTATTCGGAGGGGACCCCCATGCCAAAATTTTAAAAAACAATGGCGTGGGGGTCCCCCCAAAATCCGTACCAGACCCTTAATGAGCATGCAGCCGGCAGGTCAGGAAAGGAGGGGACGATCTCCCTCCCCCCCACCCCAAAGCACCTTGCCCCCATGTTGATGGGAACAAGGGCCTCTTCCCGACAACCCTTGCCCAGTGGTTGTCGGGGTCTGTGGGCAGGGGAGCTTATCGGAATCTGGAAGCCCCCTTTAACAAGGGGGCCCCCAGATCCCAGCCCCCCCATGTGAATGAGTATGGGGTACATTGTACCCCTACCCATTCACCTGGAAAAAAGTACTGTAGTGTTAAAAAATACAGTAGACAGTTTTTGACAATGGTTGTCGGAAAGAGGCCCTTGTCCCCATGCCCCAAAGCACCCATCCTCCCATGTTGAGGGCATGCGGCCTGGTATGGTTCAGGGGGGGGGGGCATTCGCTCGTCCCCTCCCTTTCCTGACCTGTCGGGCTGCATGCTCAGATAAGGGTCTGGTATGGATTTTGGGGGGACCCCCACGCCATTTAAAATTTTGGCATGGCATCTGAATCCATACTAGACCCAAGGGCCTGGTATGGACCTGGGGGGGGGGGGGCCCACTACATTTTTTCTCTCGTTTTTTTTTTTTTTCAGCCGGCAATTCTTTTTTTTTTACATTGAGCGGGAAGCCCTCTGACAACTGATGACGGCTTCCCGGCCCCCTCCTTAGCAACTGGCTATATACAGTGTAAAAAAAACCCCAAAAAACGCAAATCGCTGTAAAATCGCGGTTAAAAACGCGGTACTTGCGTTTTGGATGCGGGTCCATTAAATTCTATTACAAGCAAAACGCTGCATTTTGCAGCAAAAAAGTCCCCGACCCTTTCCAAAAACGCAGAGGCACAGAAATGCATTGATGTGAAAATTTTCCATTGGAACCCAAGTTAAAAAATTTCCCTGCATTTCTGCAAAATGCAAAATGCATCAAAAAACACATTAGTGTGAATCAAGCCTTAGACTTTGGAAGATATTGAAATGCCTAGGTTTAGTTCACATGGGGACAGTAAAAACAGAAGGTTGGACAGGATTTTTTACTGCCCTGTCGACCTCCAAATTAACATGGTGGCCAAAGATGGGTGTTCATATTGCTCAGCGTTTAGGTGTATCAGTTTTAACTCAGCATGGTGCTTGTGGGGTTGATATACTAAAAGGAGAGAGTGCAAAATCGGTTGCAGCTGTGCATGATAGCCAATCGGCTTCAAACTTGAGCTTGTTCAATTAAAGCATCTGTTACCCCAACACTTCATATTCCTGATATGTGCCTGCTGTACCATGTAGTTGTATGAGAAAGTATCTTGTTTTCTTTGTATTGCTTCCTTTATGTGAAATCCCTGGTGTTCCTGCTAGTTCCCTTGCTTTCCTATTAAAAACTGACCACACTAAGCAGGAGAGCACACCGTGGTCAGTTCTCTGTGCTAGGAACTCAGTGTGCTCTTCTCCAATAATCAGACTTGTCCTGACACGCCCCCGCTGCACCGCCATTCACTGGGAAGCTCAGTGTCCTGATGCTTCTTCTTCCTCCAGCTCTTATGCAGCTGAGAACAGAGGGAATGTGATCGCTTAAAAAAAAAAAAAGGTAAAAAGGGTATTTATAATGTTTTTTTATATCTATACACAAATGTTTTGCCTTTCATTTCTATTTTAAACTGAATAGGCTGTTTTACAAAGTGATCGTTTACAATCACTTTAAAGTTAAGTAAAGTTGTTTTTTGTTTTATTTCAATAAACATGTTATACTTATCTCCTCTGTGCAGTGGTTTTGCACAGGGCAGGCTGGATCCTCCTCTTCTCGGGTCCCTTTTCGTTGTTTCTGGCCCCTCCCTCCTGTTGAGTGCCCCCACAGCAAGCAGTTTGCTATGGGGGCACCCGAGCTGAGTTGCAGCTCCATGTGTCCATTCAGACATGGAGCTGCGGTTTGGCCCCACCCCCTCTCCTGATTGGCTAACTGACTTTGACAGCAGCGGGAGCCAATGGTGCAGCTGCTGCGTCTCAGCCATTCAGGAGGAAGCGTCCCAGAGTCCCAGATGACCAAGGGACTTGTGGACATTGCTGGATCGAGATGGGGCTCAGGTAAGTTTTAGGGGGGCTGAGGGGGGCTGCTGCACACAGAAGGCTTTTTATCTTAATGCATGGAATGGTAAAAGATAAAAAAAAGTCTGCCTTTAAAGCTTTCACAAAAAAACTTGGAATCTGGTTTCTATGTACAGCTGCACCAGATTTTACACTCTGCAGTTTTAGTAAATCATCCTCTTTGATAGGTGATGCCTAAAATCAATGGAACATGTAAGGCTAAGGCAGTTTGGGCTGGGTAATTCAATGTGAATTCGACATTGGTATAGAAAAAATTCCCCTAGGGATAAAAAACAAAAACAAAAAACAGGCATTCACATACCTCCCAACTTTTTGAGATGGGAATGAGGGACACCTATCAGCAAAAGTATGCAGGCATAGGACACACCCCTTGCCACACCCCCTTAAAGGAGAATTGTACAAAAAAAAAAAGATTGGTTAAACCCACAAGTGCTTTTTTTTTCCGACGACTATTCCTTTATATTGGCTTTTGGAAATTACAAATGTAGCAATTTAGAAATCAGATGAAAGGTTTAGCACTGGAAAACACTTTTTGATATATAAAAAGTGCATTTTATGTACATCTATATAGATCAGACCAAAATGAGGGACAAATGAGGAGAAATTAGGAACAGAGGGACAGTGCTCCAAATCAGGTATAGTCCCTCCAAATCAGGGACAGTTGGGAGCTATGCATTCAAGATGTGGCAGTACTTTAAAAAGTGATGCGCTGTGAATCACTTTTCAGAGGGTGGTAAAGCCTGCTGCCCATGTGAAAGAAACATTAATGCTTTGTTCACAAGCTGTGTTGCGGGAACATGCACAAAATATTGCACTTTCCTACAACGCACAAAAACCTGCTTCCCCTTTGTAGACACACAGCAGTGCCATAAATTCATCCTGAAAACATGCACACGTTGACGTGTGCCAAAATGCGTGGTGACGCAGTACTATGCGGTTTGGTGCGGCATGATTTGTAAAATGGTGCAGGCACCTTTTTTATTATGTATTTCTCGTGCAATAAAATGAATGGGCTGACCTAAATGCGTCACGCGGAAACGCGCAGAAACGGACGGTCACACCTCTGGGTGTTCACGGCGTTCAAGGGTCTATTTAATTAGAAAAAAGTAAATTAAATAAAAAGATATAAGTGAATAAAAAAAAGTTCGATTGGAAAGCATGCGACCCTAAATAGACAAGACTGTCATGTAGTTTCTGCTTCCCCGTTCCGGATTGTTTCTTCTGTTTTATGTGATCTCATTGTGTATATGGGTGTTGTAATACAGTAAAACGACATTTTATCTGTCTTGTTTAATCTGTGAAAACACGGGTCCCACCTACTATGTACGCATTCTGCTGGATCCAGGAAGAAGCTGTCCACGTTATTTTTCTTTCTTTCATTTCTGTGTTTTACGTGATTGGACAGATCTATGACCTTTTCAGAAATCTGATGTTTAGATGTAAGTTGCCAGGCAACCGATGAAACGCATGCTTTCAATAGTAATCCGTATGTCAGCGAACAATGTTGATAACAAGAAAAAAAAATCTACAAAGATACAAAAATACAAATGTACTTTTGAAAATGAAAGTCTGTAGGCAGAGCTTGGAGTATTATTGTACTACTATATTAACCACTTAAGGACCGAGCCTCTTTCTGAGATTTGGTGTTTACAAGTTAAAAACAGTTTATTTTGCTAGAAAATTACCCAAATATTATACTTTTTTTTTTCTAACACCCTAGAGAATAAAATGGCGGTCGTTGCAATACTTTCTGTCACACCGTATTTGCGCAGCCGTCTTACAAGCGCACTTTTTTTGGAAAAAATACACTTTTTTGAATTAAAAAATAAAACAAAGTTAGCCCAATTTTTTTTTATATTGAGAAAGATAATGTTACGCCGAGTAAATTGATACCCAACATGTCACGCTTCAAAATTGTTCCCACTTGTGGAATGGCGACAAACTTTTACCCTTAAAAATCTCCATAGGCGACTTTTAAAAAAATTCTACAGGTTGCATGTTTTGAGTTACAGAGGAGGTCTAGGGCGAGAATTATTGCTCTCGCTCTACCGATCGCGGCGATACCTCACATGTGTGGTGTGAACACCGTTTTCATATGCGGGCGCTATTCATGTATGCGTTCGCTTCTGCGCGCGAGCTCGGCGGGACGGGGCGCGTTTAAAAATGTTTAAATTTTTTTCTTATTTATTTTACCTTTTATTTTTACACTGTTCTTTAAAAAAAAAAAAAAAGTGTCACTTTTATTCATATTACAAGGAATGTAAACATCCCTTGTAATACAAAAAAAAGCATGACAGGACCTCTTAAATATCAGATCTCACATTTACACTAAAATGCAATAAAAAAAAATTGTCATTTAGAGACGGAGACGGGTGGGGGCCATCTTGCTCTCATTCGTCTCCATACCCAGCAAGGAAGAGGATCCGATTGCCTCCGCCGCTGCTGACGGCTTCGGTAAGCAGCGGAGGGCACCGGAGCGTGGGGGGAGGACCATCTCCCGCCGCCAATAAAAGTGATCTTGCGGCGAATCTGCTGCCATTATCGGAAACTGGACTGCCGGCTAGAGAGGATACTGGGGTTATGGCCGCTAGCTGCTGCCATAACAACGATATTCCTCTTCAAGGTTAGGACGTATATCGGCGTGTGGTGGTCCGGAAGTGGTTAAAACCGGTAGTGGTTTTACGAGTGTGATTAGCTTCATTCAATGCAAATTTATATTAAAGTAAATTATAAAAAAAATATCCTAAACATGGATGGTATTTTTATTTATTTATTTTTTACCTTAATGCATTGTCTTCTGTGTGCAACTCCCCCCCCCCCCCCCCCCCGATCCAGCGCTGTGCCCGAAAGCAGCGGCGCTCTCGGATCTCTTTCTCACTGGAGATCAAGGTAGCAGCCAGAGAGGAGAGAGTGAGGGGTGGGGCTGAGCAATGCTGTGTGTGTCTTTGCACACAAGTGGATTGCTATGGGGCTCTCAGGAGGGGAGAGGAGCCAGGAGAGCCAGCAGGGGACCCCAGAAAAGGAGGGCCGGGGCTGCCCTGTGCCAAACCATTGCACAGAGCAGGTATGTATGAGATTTTGATGATTTACAAAAAAATCCTGTAAAATCACTTTAACGCCCAGTTCACACTGCCGCAACTTGCCGTGCAACTTTAGAGTTCAAAGTCACATGGTAAGTCGCGCCCCATTAACGACTCAAATTCTATAAATCCACTTTTTTGTGCATGAAATGCCTTTGCAAGCCCAGATATTACATTGTGAAAATACATGTGCAAAGATCACTCTGTCTGGGCAAAGAGCAGAGCTGTAGGAGGGGAACAGTGATCCCCACCCACTACAGGCTGCCTGCAGAAAACTATAGGAGGGGGCGGATACAAGACCAGACACCCTTCACAAGGAGAGAGAGGAGCAGGGACTGGTCTTTATTATAGGAAGCTTGCAAAGTACTGGAGTTGCTTCTAGTTGAAATACTGCACAGATCTAGAAGAAATACACAAAGCACTTTAAGGCCTTGTTCACACTAGGCATAGCGGCAACTTCCTGCTCGTAATTTTGTTACTCTTGTGGACGCGCATATGTGCGATTGTCACTCTAAAGAAGCTCAGGGACCAAACTGTGGCCCTGAGCCACGAGTGACTTTACACATGTGTTTTGTGTGTTTTGTAGCTGGACAACCAAGATGAATGTCACCCAATTGTGTGTTGCGAGTTTTGTTGTGATTTGGAATTGTGGCTAGAACCACTGCGATTTCAAATCACACATATGTAAACAAGGCCTGTAAAAATCAAGCTTGGTCATCCTCTTCCTCTTCCACCTACTCTGCTTTTGGGCAGCTAGGTTGTCCATTACATTAAAGGACCAATGTACCTTCAGCTGCCTCCTCTGTGGTTTTCACTAAAGGTGACCTCTATAAGTGTGGATTGTTCACTTCATTCACCCGCATTCTTCTGTACTATCAGATGTGGTGTTCTGAGACAGTCTCTCAACCTTTTTAATACGGAGGAACCCTTGAAATAACTTTCAGGTCTCAGGGAACCCCTGCTAATACGGTAATTACTATATTTACAGCTCACGGTACATTAGCATGAACATTAAGTTGAGATAAGAATAAATAAAAGAATAAGGAATGTGGTGTACGTAGCATTTTTGACACCCAGGGCGGTTCTAATCTATACAACAAAATACATTTTTAATAATTATAATGACATGAAACTAATAATAGTTATGGCTAGAAAAGAAGCACAGGCATTGAAAATTACTGTATTACCTCACATTGGATGTCAGGTAATGTGTTCTCTTACATTAAATGATTAGTGTAGTGTCTTGCTTACTCTAGTGGTCAGTGTAGTTCCCATCTTACATTGGTGGTCACTGTAGTATCTCTCTTACATTACTAGTCAGTGTAGTTCCCATCTTACATTGGTGATCAGTGTAGTTCCCCTCTTACAGTTGTGGTCAGTATAGTTCCCCTCTTACATTGGTGGTCGGTGTAGTTCCCCTCTTACAGTAGTGGTCAGTATAGTGTTTCTCTTACATTGGTAGTTAAGTGTAGTTCCCCTCCTACATTGGTGGTCAGTGTAGTTCCCCTCTTACATTGGTGGTCAGTGTAGTTCCCCTCTTACAGTAGTGGTCAGTATAGTGTTTCTCTTACATTGGTGGTTAAGTGTAGTTCCCCTCTTACATTGGTGGTCAGTGTAGTTCCCCTCTTACATTGGTGGTGAGGGTAGTTCCCCTCTTACATGAGCGGTCAGTGTGGTTCCCCTCTTACATGAGCAGTCAGTGTGGTTCCCCTCTTACATGAGCAGTCAGTGTGGTTCCCCTCTTACATGAGCAGTCAGTGTAGTTCCCCTCTTACATGAGCAGTCAGTGTATTTCCCCTCTTACATGAGTGGTCAGTGTAGTTCCCCTCTTACATGAGTGGTCAGTGTAGTTCCCCTCTTACATGAGCAGTGTGGTTCCCCTCTTACATGAGCAGTCAGTGTAGTTCCCCTCTTACATGAGCGGTCAGTGTAGTTCCCCTCTTACATGAGCAGTCAGTGTAGTTCCCCTCTTACATGAGCGGTCAGTGTAGTTCCCCTCTTACATGAGTGGTCAGTGTAGTTCCCCTCTTACATGAGCGGTCAGTGTAGTTCCCCTCTTACATGAGCGGTCAGTGTAGTTCCCCTCTTACATGAGCGGTCAGTGTAGTTCCCCTCTTACATTGGTGGTCAATGTAGTTCCCCTCTTACATTGGTGGTAAGTGTGGTTCCCCTCTTACATGAGCGGTCAGTATAGTTCCCCTCTTACATGAGCAGTCAGTGTAGTGCCCCTCTTACATTGGTGGTCAGTGTAGGTCCCCTGTTACAGTAGTGGTCAGTATATTGCCCTTCTTATATTAGCGGTCAGTGTAGTGCCCCTCTTACATTAGTGGTCAGTGTAGTGCCCCTCTTACATTAGTGGTCAGTATAGTGCCCCTCTTATATTAGCGGTCAGTATAGTGCCTCTCTTATATTAGCGGTCAGTGTAGTGTCCCTCTTATATTAGCGGTCAGTGTAGTGCCCCTCTTACATTAGTGGTCAGTGTAGTGCCCCTCTTATATTAGTGGTCAGTATAGTGCCCCTCTTATATTAGTGGTCAGTATAGTGCCCCTCTTATATTAGTGGTCAGTATAGTGCCCCTCTTATATTAGCGGTCAGTATAGTGCCCCTCTTACAGTAGTGGTCAGTATAGTGCCCCTCTTGTATTAGTGGTCAGTATAGACCTTTAGTACATCAGCAAGAATACAGTATATCAGTCATACAAGAAGTGCCTTGTTTTCATTGAGTGGATTCAGAAGGGTTTTCTTTGCCTCAAGCATTTGCAGAGCCTTCACAAATAATTGCCATAATCTGTCTAGCATGTTTATTATCTTTGATTATCCGCTTCATCTCGTAGTCATAATGCACATAATGCAGTCTTTTCTTGATTGAGGTATTTTAGGGGAAATATTGCATTGTGACCACTAGATGGAGCTGATGATCATAGAAAATAAACATATTAGCCCCTTCATGCCTAAGCTTTTTTCTGACATTTTTTGCTTACAAGTTAAAATCAGTATTTTTTGCTAGAAAATTACCGTACTTAGAACCCCCAAACATTATATATATATATATTTTTTTAGCAGAGACACTAGAGAATAAAATGGTGATTGCAATATTTTATGTCACACTGTATTTGTGCAGCGGCCTTTCAATGCAATTATTTTTCAAAGAAATACATTTTCTTGAATAAAAAAACAGTAAAGTTAGCACAATTTTTTTGTAAAATGTGAAACATGATGTTACGCCGAGTAAATACCTAACATGTCATGCTTTAAAATTGTGCACGCTCATGGCAACAAACTACGGTACTCTCCATAGGTGGCGCTTTCATTTTTTTTTTTAACGGTTACCAGTTTAGAGTTGAGGAGGTCTTGTGCTTGAATGATTGCTCTCGCTCTAATGATCGTGGCGATACCTCACATGTGTGGTTTGAACACTGTTTAAATTTGCGGGCACAAGTTGCATATGCTTCTGCGCGTGAGCACGGAGGGATGAGGAGCTTTACATTTTTGAAAATTTTTTTTATTATTTTATTTATTTATTTACTTTTACACTGTCCCTTTTATTTTTTATTTTTTTATAATCACTTTTGTTGCTGTCACAAGGAATGTAAACTTCCCTTGTGACAGTAATAGTCAGTGACAGGTACACTTTATGGAGGGATCTGGGGGTCTATAAGACGCCAAGTTTGGCTGTTTTGAATACTGTTATTTTTCAAAAAATCTGGCGCCTTTAAAGAGGAACTGCAGTCTGCTCACATAATTTGTAATAAAAATATCTTTGCCATTCTGAAGCTTCCCTCCAACCACTTTGCATATTATTTTATATATACTGTGATTCTGTACTTGCCAAATATGCTGCAGAAATCTCCCTCCACTGAAGCTGCTGCCTGTTCACTTCCTGGATTTACACAGGCACATAAAGGCACATCTTCAGCTCTGCAGCTCTCATTGGCCCTCTTATGACTCACACCATCCTCCAGAGGCCACATATTTCCATTACTTCGGTGTGAAGGTGATAGACTGATTACAGTGATTATTTGTGAGCACATTTTTTTTTTTTATAATTGAACCCCATTAAAGTGGAGTTCCACCCATTTAAACCTTAGCAGCTACAAAAAGTGTATCTGCTGACTTTTAATAATCAGACACTCACCTGTCCTGCGGTCCAGCGATGCGAACGCACGAAGCCCCGCTCCTCTATCTCTCCTCTCTGCGGCAACGGCATTCTAACTGTGGGCGCCCAGCTGTGGCTTCACAGCCGGGTGCAGACTGGGCATGTGCAAGCAGTGCTGCGCGCTGTGAATGGCCGGGCAATCTTCTGGGACCTGTGCTGTGTCTCAGGAAATCGCACGGAGGGAGGGGGGAGAGGTGATCTTCTTTCCGGCACCGCAGCACCAGGGGAGGAAGTGGGAGCTGGGTGCAAGTAGAAACTGGGCACCCCCCCCCCCCCCAATCTGGCAGGTCAGGGGTTAAAGTGGTTGTAAACCCTCACAGACCACTTTGTGCTACAGGTAAGCCTATAATAAGGCTTACCTGTAGCTACCCAGGATATCTCCTAAAGCTGCACGGTTAGGAGATGTCCCCTGTATCTGCATGTGCCGATGTCTTTGGCACATGTGCACTGACACAAACCGAAGCAATGGCACGTACGTGCCGTTGCTTCAGTGAGTGTGCCATTACCACGTGCATGCACGGGAGTGACGTCATTGCGGCTCTGGCCAATCACAGCCCAGGTGCCTCCATACCCGGAAATAACCCCCGGGAGTGATGTCGGCCGCCGGAGCAGTGTACGGGCACTGCAGCGAGGGTTTCGTTCTCAGGTGAGTATTACATAATGAGCTAGTATGCTATGCCTTTGTCTTGCAGGTGTTAATTTTTTTTTTGTGGGTTTACACTCACTTCCAAGTTCCATTTTTGGGTGGTACTCCGCTTTAACTTGCATTGTGAAAGAGCAATAAAACACAAGCACTGTGATGCACTGCAGAGCAGGAAGCAGAGTCTGCATATGTAATTAACAAATATTGCTGCCCCAATGTATCTATATGATTACCAATTAGGTATAAAAATTGTTAATCATTATTGCATATTGATAATATTTACAACAAGCATGTTAGCCCGAAAAATGACTTATTCCTATACCTTTGGTTTAACAAGGCAGTGAGAATCATGGCAGAGTAGTATGTAGTCCCCTTGTGTCACTTTCCTTCAGTTGGGAGCAGTCAGATAACAGAAAGATGATATGCGGCTGACAGAGGTGAGTGTCATTTTGCTCTTTGCCTTATTAAAGAATGATGTGTATGATCATAGTTCCCGTATGTAGGGACTGACCTATGGAAATTGGGACTGAACAGGATAATGCATATGTAGGATTTCAGGTGGCCCTATCAAAGCGCACCTTTTCTTTAAATCCGTGATTTAGGGCTTTGGTTGTCCCTTTATGATGTCACATACGTCCGCGTGTATTGCACAGCAGTGCAGAAAATAATTGCATCTCAGGCGGAATTGTCAGTCCGAGTGTTAAAGAGAAATACTACACTTTGGATGTGAGAGATGGAGGGGGGAGTGGATGGATTGAGTTTTTTTTTTTTTTTTTGGTGTTAGCTGTGTTTGAACCTGACACAGTGTTTTATTTCCTGTTTGAAAGCAGAGCGAGGTGCTGCCATTTTATTTCATTGGATAGGAAGCCGTGTGTTCTGAAGATCTAAGGAGCCACAATAGAGCCAGCATTTGTCATATTATTTGTAGCATATGAATTAGGCTCCAAACATTTTCAGTTTAACCTTTGTGGATGATGTCAGGCTTGCAGTGAATTGTAAAGCGTGGCTGATCACTTCAGCCATGATGTATAGGCGTGTGGCAGAGGCAAGTCGATAGGAATCATAGCTGTCTGACACAAGCTTGCACATCAACACTGCATATCTTGGTTAGAGGAGACCTGAGCCCTTCTGATTGCTGGAAACTACAACACAGGAGCTAAATGTATCCATTCCCGCACTCCGCTGCTCCGCCGCTTTATCTTACCGCGTGGAAAGAAGATCGCCTTAATGACATTTGACTATAATGTGCCAGCGCCTTGTTTGACTCCTAATGTTACCAGGATGAAATGTGACTATGATTATCTTCGTTGTCTCTCTTATGATGATTATCATTATACCCTTTGCTTGTATTTGAAACATAGATCATAAAAATAATCATAAAATAAATTAAAAGACGACTCCAGTAAATACTCATTTTTAGCATGGAAATATAGCACCATAGTCTTTTACAAAGTTTTTTGATAATACAAAACAAAACAAAACAAAAAAAAAAACAAAAAACAAAAAAAAAATATATATATATATATATATATATATATATATATATATATATATATATATATATATATATATATATATATATATATATACACCAAAGTATTGGGACGTCTGCCTTTACACTCACATAAACTTTAATGACATCCCAGGCTTAGTCTGTAGGGTTCAATATTGAGCTGGCCCACCCTTTAACTCTTCTGGGAAGCTGTCCACAAGGTTTAGGAGTGTGTCTATGAGAATGTTTGACTATTCTTCCAGAAATGCATTCATGAGGTCAGGCACTTGATGTTGGATGAGAAGGCCTGGCTCGCAGTCTCTGTTCTAATTCATCCCAAAGGTGTTCTATTGGGTTGAGGTCAGGACTTTTGCTTATCCATGTCTTTATGGACCTGCAAAGGGTGGGCCTGCTCAATATTGAACTTTACGGACTAAGACTGAGATGCCATTAAAGTTCATGTGCGTGTAAAGGCAGACGTCCCAATACTTTTTCACTGTCCCTGCTGAACCAGCCGATATTCAATCGATTTATGGGCAGGTTGGTTGTACTGAAGTCGATCCATCAATCAACTTGGGTACAGCCAGCTTGTCGTATTGTTTACATGCAATTACTGCCGGTGGCTATAGCAATCATTGAGTTTTGCCAGCGTCCCAGAACGGGCACTCTTGTGCACTGTGTGGCGATTGCGCCTGTGCCATGTTGCTAGGACACGGCGCGACCCCGATCTCTGTAAAGAGCTCTTTAACCATGTGATCGGCTGCGTCCAATCACAGCTGGTCACATGTAAACATGGAGATGCCGGTAATCGGCACTCCTTGCCTCACACTGACAGTGTGTGAGGAGAGCCGATCAGCGGCATCTCCTCGCAGGGAACAACAAAACATGTAATCAGGGCATTGATCATCAGTGCCCTGATTACATTATAGCACAAACAGTGTCACCAATCAGTGCCATCAATTAGTGCCCATTAGTGATGCCAGTCAGTGCTGGCTATCAGTGCTGCCAATCAATGCCCATCACTGCTGCCCAATGCCAATCAGTGTCACCCATCAGTGCCACCCATCAATGGCCATCAGTGCCACCTATCCGTGCCGCCTATCAGTGCTCATCAGTGCCACATATCAGTGCCCATAAGTGCAACATATTAGTGCCTCCTCATCAGTGCCCATAAGTGCCGCCTCATCAGTGCCAATAAGTGCCACCTCATCAATGCCCACCAGTTCAGCTTATCAGTGCCGCTTCATCAGCGCACATCAGTGAAGGAGAAAAATTACTTATTTACAAAATTTATTGACAGACAAAGTAAAAAAATGTTTTCAAAAATGTTGGTCTTTTTTTTTTTTAAATAAAAATAAAAATCCCAGCAGTGATTAAATACCACCAAAAGAAAGCTCTATTTGTGTGAAGGAAATTATAAAAAATTAATCTGGGTACAGTATAGCATGACCGCACAATTGTCATTCAAAATGTGACAGCTCTGAAAAATGGCCTGGGCAGGAAGGGGGTGTAAGTGCCCTGTAGACAAGTGGTTAAACATTCACAGTGCTGGAGGAAAAAGTAAGTGAACCCTTGGGATTAAAAGCTTGCCGGACCACCTTTTGTCAGCAATAAATTCAAGCAAGAGCTTTCAGTTGCTCTGGATCAGACCTGCACAACATTCAGGAGGATTTTTTGACCATTCCTCTTTACAAAACTGCTTCAGCTCAGACACATTTGTAGTATGTCTGGTGTGAACGGCTCTCTTGAGGTCATTCCACAGCATCTCTATGAGGTTAAGGTCTGGGCTCAGATCACATGTTATGGCACACTACTCAGAAAACAAGTTAATGCCAAGGGATTTGCATACTTTTTCTTGGCACTGCATTTATTACAGGGCCCCCATTTGCCGTATACAGTATATACAGATTACTATATGGACCGGTACTATAAGGAAAGAAGTGGTGAAGTTAGTTGCAGTTGAGATAGACATGGGCTGATTGCAAGTCAGTATAGTCAGAGGAGTAAGGAGAAAAATTCTGCTGGGAGAAGGGGGCTCTCGCCATAATGTACAAGAAAGCAGGTGCTATGTACAGTCACTCATTGAAATCAATGGCTGTATGCAGGTATACACTGGCACTTGAGCAAAGAAGCGCATACGGACTATCTGCGTTCAGGGGTGTATGTCTATATTCATGCAGGCATATATCTGCATATAGCCATTATATTCTGTAAGGGGCTGTACACAGCATCTGTGGCCAACAGGCTTTGCAGTATTTTTCCCCTAAATATTTTTTTTCTCTGTGTGTGTTCACACAAGTGTATTTTACAAATTATAGTTTCATAATTTTCATGTATTACTTCTATCTGAAGTAGCTGGTTGGTCCTGCCACTCTCTTTTCTTCCTGGTTCTAAGCTGAACCACACAAAACACAGAAGCTGATCTGTGCTTGTTTTCATAATATGGCTGGCCATTCAGACCTACAGCGTCCCTCTGTTGGGATAATTTGTTCAGCCACCACACCTCCCCCCCTCCCAATTACAGCCTGCCTCTGGCACACATCCCTCACAATTACATCCTGACTCTGGAATACACCCTTCTCAATCACATTCTGCCTCTGGCACACCCCCCCCCCCCAATCACAGCCTGCCTCTGGCACACCCCCCCTTCCAATCACAGCCTGCCTCTGGCACACCCCCCCTTCCAATCACAGCCTGCCTCTGGCACACCCCCCCCCCCCCAATCACAGCCTGCCTCTGGCACACCCCCCCTTCCAATCACAGCCTGCCTCTGGCACACACCCTTTCCAATCACAGCCTGCCTCTGGCACACACCCCTCCCAATCACAGCCTACCTCTGGCACACCTCCCTCCCAGTCACAGCCTGATTCTGAAACACTCCCCCATCCAATCACAGCTTGCCTCTGGCGCACACCCCTTCCAATCAGAGCCTGCCTCTGGCACACACCCCCTTCCAATTACATCCTGCCTCTGGCACACACCCCTCCCAATATCAGCCTACCTCTGGCACACACCCCTTCCAATGACAGCCTGACTCTGGCACACACCCCTCCCAACCGCAGCCTGCCTCTGGCACACACCCCTCCCAATCACAGCCCACCTCTGGCACACCTCCCAATCACAGCCTGCCTCTGGCACACACCCCTTCCAATCACAGCCTGACTCTGGCACACGCCCCCTCCCAACCACAGCCTGCCTCTGGCACACCCCCCAATCCTAGCCTTCCTCTGGCACACACCCCTCCCAATCATAGCCTGCCTCTGGCACACACCCTTCCCAATCACAGCCCGCCTCTGGCACACACCCCTCCCAATCACAGCCTGCCTCTGGCACACACCCCTCCCAATCACAGCCTGACTCTGGCACACCTCCAAATCACAGCCTGCCTCTTGAACACACCCCCTTCCAATCACAGCCTGCCTCTTGAACACACCCCCTTCCAATCACAGCCTGCCCCTTGAACATACAGCTATACTCAAGCACATCCTGCATCTTCCCTAAGGTTGAACAGATTACAGAATACAGGTGTGCTGTGTTTCTGCACAGTGTCCTGTAACCCTGCCCCCACTATCAGGAAAAAGAGATGCATGGTCACATGACAGAACTTTTTAACCTTGTTAAAAAAGGTAAGAAAGATCATTTCTGAAACTAGGCAAAAGCAGTAATGAAGCCTGCATAGATCTAACTGTATAATATAGTTTGTTCACAACTATTTTAATGTCAATTTGTCACAAATTTTTGTATGAATAGAAAATGAAGGTTATTGTTGTGCTTGACAGTTTTGTGTGACTAGATTTGTTTATGGTGTGTTCTGTAAGCATAATGTGCTATGAACATCATTAAAGGCAGAATAACATAGCTTGGCTCTGCCACAAATATGCAACATTAGTGATTTAAACTGCTTTGATATTTATGATCGTGCATTAACACCTCTTATCCTGAGCTGAAGCCCCTACATCTAATGACAACTCACAGTGCAAATAGAAATACTTGTACATTTATAATTAACCATTACATGTGTTAAATAAAAAATTACAGATAATAGCGCATTTATTTTTTTATATAACGTTCATTTCAGCACAGTGGTTTAATTTTAAATGTACCTTTACCTTGTTAATGTTGCTTTTCAGTTAAGTATGTGCATTAACTCAACTACAGAGAATTGCCTGTTTTGATTATTTTTTTTTTTTGTTCTTATGAAAAATCCAGAAAATGAGTTGCTCGCCGTTTGCAGCTGGACAACGCATCATCTATTTGTTGTTTTTATCTGCCTGTTGCTTTTTACAACATATTATCAATAAAAATGTTTATGGGGAAAAAAAAGTCTGAAAAAAACCATAAACTACCTTTTTCATAGGACTCCCCAAATAGATTGTGTGACCGTATTTGGGGTCCTGATCCTTTGATTTCACTTGGCCAACTTTTTTCATTAAAGATTTTAACAGCTTAGTGCAAAGCAGAAATTTGGTAAAAAAAAAAAACCTGTGGCAAATGTCAGCTTTGAACATTGTTAAATAAAAGGCTGCATTCTGATTGGCTGAGACATTATTCTTTTGCATTGTGTAGATAAGTGTGGTATGTGAATAAAAACAATGTGTGTAGCTTTAGTTGATGTCTTTTGGCATAAATCATGGAGGCAACTGGTTCACAATGGTGGTGATTTGTGATAGCTCTCCTTCCTCCAATCCAATCTTAACACCTACACCCCCCCCCCCCCCAATACCTTCTTAAGGCCCCCACTCCAGGATCAATGTCCTCCAGGTATAATAAAAGGTGCATGCTTCCCACACCTGCCCTCCTCTTGCAGCCCGCCATTTGAATGTATATGTAGGGAGCAGGGCAGAATATGGGGGAAAAAGAGCGTATTAAATAAGATAAACTATGCCCTTGTATGAGGGTTGTTAAACATTTTAGATTCAGACAGTGTGAGGGAGATGTATGCATTATGTAAGGCGTTCAGCCTCAAATAGTTATGAGCAAGTTAGTTACAGCAACCTGTTATATTGTTTTTGGCGCCGCTGAAAGTAGAGGTGAAAAGCATATCCCTGTTTCCCAGAGCATGGTGTACAGGCTTATCCTTATACCAATCCTAGTAAGTGTAAAGAGGAGAGGATTACCACTGCTCCCGACCAGCCCAGGTGAATAAACGATAAACAGCAGCCTCAACCTACATGTCTCCACCAAGCCACATGTGCTGATGCATTTCGCCCCGATGACTAAACCTCGGTGGATGGGGTGAAATGCATCAGAGCATGTGGTTTGGTCGAGACTTGTAGGCTGAGGCTGCTTCTTATGATTTGTTCACCTAGGCTGGTCGGGAGTAGTGGTGATTCTTTCCTCTTTATTTGAGCAAACTAGATTTGGCATTTGGTATTTGGTATTTCTAGGTGGCTGGTTTGTCTGAGAGTTCATATTTGCACAAATTATTTTTGCTTGGTTGGTTTAGTACCTGTGCTGTATGCTCCCTTCTATTAGATTTTGGCCTTCACCCTTGGTGCCAGATCTGGTGCAGTTCAGGGGACCTAGGCTAGGAATAAAAAGTGGTAGGTGGCCCAGCTTGCCTTGTATGGCACCTTGCAACAGTAGTAACTAGGCTTTATACTTGGTTCTCCACATCCATACCAACTTCTCATTAAAGGAGGAGTACAACCAAAGCTTATTTGGCTGTACTTCTCCTGTGGATCGCAGGAATGGAAACTGTTGGCTGAAGCCTGCTGTCGGCTGACATCAGAGTCAGTCCAGGCTTGGGCAAGATCGTGACCATATGGTTGGGATCCGCCCACATGCCTGGACCAGGACCTGGCTTAGCCTCTCAGCGAGCTGCTGAGAGGCTGAGCCGGCAGCTCCCACCCCTCCACAGCCCAACGCTCCAGTGAGCAAGGGAGGGGGCAAAGCAAAGAACTGCTGGCTGACCGTCACCAGCTCTCTGTTTAGGGAGCTGTGAGAATCAAATGATCGGTGGTGTTTAATCGCTCGGTTCTCAGTGTTAGAGCCAGCGAAGGAAAGATGCAGCATTGGACATTTGCTGCATCCATCTAGGTAAGTATGAAAAAATGATTTCCATACTTTTTAAAGGAGTTGTAAAGGCAGAAGGTTTTTTTATCTTGATGCATTCTATACATTAAGAAAAAAAGCATTCTGTTTGTAGCTGCCGCCCCAGCACCCCCTAATACTTTTGGGCCCCATCACTCTCCAGCGATGTCAATGATGGCCGGCCGTCCGAAACTCTCCCTTCTGATCAGCTGAGACACAGCAGCGGCGCCATTGGCTCACGCTCAAATTCGGTTAGCCAATCAGGAGGGAGAGGGGGTGGGGCCGACCGGAAGTTCCGTGTCTGAATGGACACTCGACAGGAGGGAGGGGCCAGGAGCAGCAGAGAGGGACCCAAGAAGAGAGGGATCCAGGCTGCTCTGTGTGAAACTAACTGCACATAAGAGGTAAGTATAACATGTTTGTTATTTAAAAAAAGAGACTTTACAATCACTTTAAGTACTAATTTCTCAGGTAACGGACAGTTTATAATACCTTCCTCCCATACTGAGTACAAGACAGACTTCTTGTAGCTGTCAAGCTAACAGTTCTCCATTCACCGAAAAACTCCTAAGCCTGACACGACAATAGTGTAAAGTTAATTTCCTATTTAAATTAGTTGTGTATATTGATTACATATTTCAAATCAGCCACTGTAGGGAAAAGCGTTCTCCTATAGATCAAGGCTAATGTGATGTTTTAAACGGCCTTAATATTTTCCGTTCTCCCTGTGTTTTTTTTTTTCTTTAACATCAAAAGCATCTTCATTAAATCAGCGGGTTATAAATATATTTATCACACTTTGCCTCCCTTGAAAAAAAAAAAGAGAGGGAGAGAAAAAACCTCGGACTCCTAGCGTATGAATACATAATTGCAGGATTTCAAAGTGCCTTGTTAAGATGGAGCCCGGCTTTGGATATCAAATGCAGTTTTGAAAAAAAAAAAAAGAAATTGCCATTTGGCTTTATTAAACTGGGATTTGAATGTTTGAAAAAACACATTCAGGGAGGCATTTCTTTTGAAACAGAGGTAATATTCCACACATGCTATGTGCAAATTATTATTTTTGGAGATCTTTCATTTCGTATAAATAAACGTTGGAGACTGCACCTCAAAGAAATCTGTTGACTTTATGTGACTGTAGATGAATCGTACGCTTGGTGTTTGTAGTTCTTAGGGTGGTTGTATAGATGCATTTTCTACACTGAAATTGGACCAGTGTGAAATTAACTATGCCTAATGAGGCCATCATTTTCTACTATCCATAGAATTGTTGTTGGAGCTACGTTTTCAAATTTCCATTTATTATACCGGCAAACTTTAAGCTGTTCCATCTGTCATTGGGTAAAGCACAATTCTATTTAGTCTGGGTGTAAAAGGAGTGGTTATGTGGTTAAGGCGTTGTTCTACGGAGGACAAAGACTCAAATGTCTGATCGGTGGTATAGGCTCGCTTCTGTCTAATGAATGCTTTGGTAATGTTTACCTTTGCTTTAACATCATTTAAAATAATCATTTTGTCACTGACATTTGTCTGTTGGTTTAAGAAAACAAACTTTGATTCAGTTAATGGAATCAGTGCACATGCATGTTTTATAAAAGAATGAGCTAAACTTTAAAGAGTTAGTTCATCTTAAAAAAAAAAATCCTCAATGCAGTCCACAATTATTCTCTAATTTTTAACTAATACAAAATTAAAAATACCCATTTATGCTGTTTCCATACCCGTAGGCCTTTCGTACACAGAGTGAAGCCTGCCCCAAATGCTTTTTCATAGCTTTGACCTGTCCTCCTATCTAAGTCGGACCAGCTACTAGGCCACACACCCCCCTAGATGTAAAGCAATGAGCAAGGTCCTTCTGAGCCTCACACATGCGCAGTGCAATCTCTTACTAGGTAAAGCTGCTCCAGATAGGCCTGCCGACATGGTCCTGCACAAAGTACCCCACATGGATGCCAGCTCAGCTCATCAGACTGAAGGATATGCAAAGAACAGGAGTTTGGACAACTGCACTCGGAAAACATCCATTATATTGAATCATAAAAACAACAAAACATGTCAGCAAGACACTGTGGGGCATAAAAAGTCAATGCATTTCATGCTAAATCAGTGCTTAATCATGACTCATCATTAAGCGATGCTATAGCATAAAACGCGTAGACTTTTTCTCATGCCCCAGAGTGTCCTGATGCAGTCTTTCTTTGTAGTCATAATTCAAAATAGGTGGAACTTTTCACAATGTTATCTCTTGTTGCTGGAAGTGACCTCAGCAGCTGAGCTCATCTGTTTAGTGGAGAGCACAATACACATGTGCGTGGACTTAGGAGGACCGCGCTCCCTCCTGTACTGCTAGGGGGCGCTCGTCCAAATGACTGGTCTGTCCTAAAGTAAAGGACAGGACCGAGCTGTGAAAAATACCAGGAACATTTGGGGAATTATGGAATAGTGTTCATGGGATTTATCTGCTTTAAAGTGTAAGTAAACCCTCCTATCATTTTTAGCCAAGGAAGCTGCCATCTTTGCCTTTGTTTAATCTACAACTGCCATGATACTTCACATGTGATCAGTTATGACACCAGCCATTGGATGGCTTGACAGTTTGGTTGAGAGCACAACCAATGGGAGTGTTATATTTCCGGCACGTGCCGGAAATGAAACAGTTTTATGGATGGGTTTACTTCCGCTTTAAGAAGATAAATCCGGGTACTGGCTGTATATAATCCATATAAAAATACATGTTTAAACACAACTAGTTTAAAGTGTATGTGTTTTTTTTTTTTTTTTAAGTCTCAAATAGAATGTGGAAGGGTTAGAACCTCTCTATTTGTCTTGGTGACCAGACAAAGGGTGATGTGGAATCCAAAGTTTACATTTATTCCTGTCCTGGGGATGACCATTAAAGACATCCAATAAGGAAACATGTTCCAATGACAACCCTCACTTTCCTTCCTCTTTATGATGTGTTTCAGAGACAAGAAGTATGGCAAATCTTTCCAATGGGACACAGGCAGCCAAAAGAAAAAGATACCATTCTGTAGAAAATAAGTTTGGCCTTTAGATACAGTATGCTTCAAAAAAACGTAACTTAATTCATCTTTTTTATCGGCCTCATATAAGCCTCAGTAAAGCATGATTCAGATTGGGTGAGGAAATTTCATTACTGGGGGTCAATTAGATGTGCCGCATGCCCATGTGCTTACAGGGAACATGCTGACAAGAGGAAAGCTGAGTGAGCATAGGTGTGACCTCTTAACTTAGCTGCTGCTGCACCATCATTTTTCAGTCAACAGAATGGGAGTTTGCATAGACCAATGATCTTGACCAAGCAGTTCTGTTCAAAATATATACATTTGTCTGTGTTGCTGTTGGAGATTGTTCCTTACTTCCTGTTTGGTGAAACCATTTTTGCCAGGACAGTAAATGTAGAAAAATCATCTCCTGAATAGCCGTAAAAGCCCAACAGGGGTTCTAATCCTCTCAACTCTTTTAAAAGCTAAAATAAAGTACTGGCCAGGCCATGAACAAGTGTGAGTAAAGCTAAAGTGTAATAAATGTACAGGTATAGAAAAAGGATCAAAATATTGTGCTTTATACTTTTCAAAGTTAAGCAAGGCATAGATTTTGCAACTTTCTTTCCTTCAACCAAGGGCCCATCAATATTGCTCCATCAATATATTCAGTGAAATCCCTTCCATGGAGCTATTGTATTCTGGCAGCAGGAAGTTTCCCAGCCATGCTGGCGGCTATAGCTGCTGGCTGTGATCACATAAGAAAAACCCAACAGGCTGTACTGAAAGTGGAGGTTCGCTGAAAAAAAATATTAAAAGCCAGCAGCTACAAATACTGCAGCTGCTAACTTTTAATATATGGACACTTACCTTTCCAGGGAGCCCACGATGTCGGCAGCCGAAGCTGATCCGTCCTTTGGCTCTCGGCTGCTGCTGCCGCCATCCTCAGTAAGGGAATAAGGAAGTGAAGCCGTACGGCTTCACTTCCTGGTTCCCTACTGCGCATGAGCGAGTCTCCGGAAGTGGCATAGATCACCGCAAGCGCCGCGGTGATCTATGCCAGGAAGTGGGAGCAAATACCTGTCTTAGACAGGTATCTGCTCCCTCCTCCCCCCTGAAAGGTGCCAAATGTGACACCGGAGGGGGGGGGGGGAATCCAAAAAGTTCAATTTTTGGGTGGAACTCCACTTGAAGTCAGTTGATAGATAAACTTCTGTACAATCAGCTTGCCTTCTATAGGCAGGCTGATCGCCCATTGGGGAGATTTACTTTCACTTCCTGTCCCATAGCCAAACAGGAAGTGAGAGGGAATCCCTGCAATTTAAGGGAATTTCTTGGGGACCCCCCAGTTCAGCAGAGCTAGTGTCCCCATTGGAACATTTCCCCTCTATTATTTTTCTGGGGACAACCCAAACTTTAGGATTTTCTTTTATGGTAAACAGGACAAATAGAGAGGGTGAATCTCCTCTCCTTAAGTGTCAAAATGTGTTCGTTTTTTGCTGAACTGTCCGAATCTGGATCTGTCTATGGCCAGCCCTAGTGTTATATATAGATAAATTGGAAAGAATAGTTTAGTAATATGAACAAATTAAAACGAAATTCAATTTTGAGTCTTAATATTTTATATTATAATAACATATCATTTGAAAAAAAAATCAGTAGGAGCCAGATGAATCCAAGCCCACCCAGCACAGAAATAGTGAATTATATACAAAGCAGATAAGGTAACACTGATAGCGAGATGACCTTGACAAAGTGTAAATAATTTGATTTTAGCACACCTTGGCAGAAATGCATGCAAGGGTACATTATTTACACCCCTCTCCGTGAAAAAATTGGAAAGCGCTGCCCTGTGGTTAAAAAATGTAAGAAGTGTTGCTGTCTCACCAACTGCTGGAATATCAGCACATTGCCCCCTTCTTTTGTTCTAATAATTTACTTGCTACACACTGCTGAGGTGTATGCTGAGCTGCGTATTGAATTTTTCACAATCGCTGAGTCCCTTCCTTCCAGAGTTTATAATCAGATTTTCAGGTACACAGAGATAAAGTAACTTGTACATGTAGCTGACTGTAATTCAAACCGAACTGACCTGATTTATAAGTTGAAGACTTTAAAGGCTGCACTTAAAGGACTAGTACAGCTAAAAGACCAATGCTGCTCACATAAAGAAGTTTGTAGGATTCAGGAGTGTGATGGACTTTTGTGTTTTACAGCCTAAATAAGATACGTTTTTGGTTATATACTGTATAAAGTATATTATGCACTTAAATTGCATGTTGAAATCATCTAAAAACAATATTGTCTGCCTTTTTAAAGTGCAAACATTTCATGAAAAGGCAAACTAACACCCTACACCAGCCATTCTCAACCAGGGTTCCTCCAGAGGTTGCTAGGGGTTTCTTGAGCTGTGGCTGATTGACTTACCATTTGATGGTGCCTGTATAGTCCCAGGGTCAACACCACTTGGTAGACCCAGTTGCATGAAGCCAAGGACCTTTTAGCTGGCTGTAGTGGTTCTGACCACCACTTTAAGGGTTGCATTCTTTCTACTAACCATCAATGTAAGGATCATTTTTTTTCACTGACCACAAATGAATTGATTTTAGCAAGGGTTCCTCTGGGGTAAAAAGTTTGAGAAAGGCTGCCCTACACTCTTCCCACCCCCATCCCCCTGGTTCCCTCTGCACTTACTTCCATGGGTCACTGTGCTGTCACTGCCTCACGGTTGGTGCAGCGGTCCACAAGTTTGGAATCCTTCCCCTTCTTCCCCTTCTTAGGATTTCTGGTATGGATGATAATCACACTCATTTGGGGACCAGGGTGGTGCAAATGGTGTAGGGTGTTAGTTCATCCTTTCATTTTTTTGTGAAAAGGTGAACTTAAAGAGGTTGTAACCCTAAAAAAATAAAGAAAAATCCTGTTCCTTTAAAGCATGTTAAACAGCATAGTGCTTGTGCAGTGTCATTTGTCCATTTCTATGCTGTAAAATACCTGGTTGATCCTGCCTGTTCCTGTGTCCCCCTTGGTGTGCTGACAACAGTAATCATGGCTGCTAATCCATAATACCGTGGTCAGTTTATGTGATGCCATCATCCTGCTGTGTTTAGAGTCTCCCCCTCCCTCCCTGTCTTTCACTTCTAGTGTGTGAGCCGATCGACAAATCCACCCCTCCCCACTTGCCGCTATTCTGTGAGGCAGTTAGTGATCACAATTACTGCCAGCCCCTCTGTTCTAACAAGATATACTACACAGTGTATGTGTTTTTTTTTTTTTTAATTCTGCAGCTAATACCTTATTTCACAGCGCTGCTGTGTGGTCACATGACCACCCAGCTGACGTCAGAGGGGAATCTCAGCCCCTCCCACTGTAGTGCTTAGATTGGGGAAGGAGAGCAGTGGGCAGTAACGTGACTGCACATCGGCGATGTGAAAAAAGGTATTTTGCTGCAGAATTTAAGAGGGGCAGGCAGTAATTGTGAAAACTGACTTTACAACCACTTTAAAATGTAAGTTATGTTAAAGTGCATGCTTTTGCATATGAGGAATCAATGTGACAATGTTTTAACCCCATTTTTGCAGCTGAATGCTCCGCAACTGTGTGCATTACACGTGGTTGTGGGGCGGTTGCGGCGCTTCCCCATTTGAGTGTGTAGCATTTTGCAGGCTTGCCACTCGCCAATCGCTACAAATCAGGTAGATTTAAGGTGGGGGAGAGGTCAATGTGCACTAAAAACTATTTTCATAGTACTGGATTTAGTAACACTTTAACTTATAATGAACCAGTTTTTTTAGTTTATTGTCCATTATCTTCAGTTAATCAATAATTCATTGTTAAGAGCATGTAACCTTCCCAGGTTTTAACAATGCAGAAGGGGCATCAGACACTGGTGTTAAACAGGATAATCCAACGTAAAGGTCAATTGGATCTATTGGAACAGAAATACACTGGCTATGATACATCTTCTTAAATGGATCTCCTATTTCTATGTTTAGAGACCTGCACTAAAACAAAAACCAGAGAGGTGTCTAGAGGAGTCAAGTCTATAATTACAGGGTAGAAACGAATGCCTTTGTCTCTTTAATCAATCATGTCTTTAATACCATCACAGAGATGAGACAAGTATTATTTATAGAAAAGACTTGCCACTAGCTGATCAATTCAAGTTGTCCGTTTGCCAGTGTTAATTAACCACCTTGTAGCTATGAGAAGAGCACAAAGTAGGCTGCAGGTAACTGATATGCGCTCAGACTGGTTGGTGACACTGTATATTGTCTTATAACACTATTATTGCTATGCTATAGAATAGATGGAACACAAGCTAAGTATGGATACATTTTAAAAAGTAAACATTTTATAAGAAATATCTATAAAATATTTGGGTAATCGTTGGGGTCATACACACATGCATACGTACATACACATTGAAGAATACACAAACATTGCCTGATAGCCTTTCAGAGGTTCTGTATAGCTGCCCCATTCTTGTAGTTCTATCACTATCTTACAGCTGCAGACTGGTCTTATCCTGCTATCACCAAGATGACCTTCAGATTTGTCCGTAAGTGCTCAAAACTACACCTACACCACAGATTTCAAACATAAGGCAACTGTACACCTATCAATTATCAGATAGTTTCAGGTACTTTTGGGCCACCAGGAATCACAATAACAATTGCAACAAATCGCCAAAAACCAGGCAAGTTACCACTCACATTTTCAATGGACCACCAGTATCCGGTCAGTTGTGAAGTTGAAACTGGGCATTACGTATACAAGTTCAATGCAGTTCATTAAAAAAAAAAGTTGAAGTTCATTTGAAATGGGAAGGGGGGGGGGAGACTACAACATACCTCTCAACTTTTTGAAATGATAAAAAAGGGACACCATTTAGCATACAGTATGCAGGCAAAGGACACGTTTCTGCCACGACCCCAGTTACATGGACCACAAAAATATATTATGAAAAAACGATTGGCTACACCATATTTGTCCTTTTAGTTTGGCTTTTCTAAATAAAAAAATGCAATAATATAGAAGTTGAATAATAATGTTACTGCAGCATGAGCCTACCACTTTTATAGTAAAATAGTCAATCTTGTATAGAGATGTACACATCAGACCAAAGAGAGGGACAACTAAGGTTGCACAAGGGACAAAGGGATTCAGCCGCAAAAGAGGGACAGTCCCATCAAATAAGGACATAAAGGACAGTTGGAAGTCAAATACTATCTGATTTTTTTTTTTTTTCTGCGATTGATATGGCCAATTTTTATTTTATCTTCTTGTGGTTGATCGATACCACCATTTTATATCTTTGATTGCTTTGCAATTAATATTTGATCACTATTAAACTGCCACATGTAGGGGTATCCTAAAGCCCTATACACACAGGCTGAATATCAGATGGTATCGGCCGGTTTCTATTAATTCAGCCTGTGTGTATGGCAGCCAGTCTGACAGAAGCCGGCCTAACATTTGTCAAAGGGGCATGACCAACAAAGGTCTGCCGATCGGCTCCCAATCCGTGCGCTCAACCAATGGCTAAGAGCGCTGACTGGTGTGTTCTGGCAGGGGGGCCAGACACCTGCCAGAACACAATAGCTCAGAGGGGAGATCATTGTACTAACATTGCCCCCCATAGCAGGGGGGCCAGACACCTGCCAGAACACAATAGCTCAGAAGGGAGATCGTTGTACTAACATTGGATAGTTAATACAGCGCCCCCTCCCAAGCTCTTCTGTTTTTTTTTTGTTTTTTTTCGTTTTTTTTTCCCCCCCAAAAAAAGTAAAAAAAGATAGTAGGTGGATTTAGGTTGAATACAAAGCACTTTTTACTTGGCTTGTAATACTAGAAGCTTGATTACCTGTAACTCTGATAAGCTTTTATAGAACAAGAGAACAGCAGCAATGATCTGTAGATACCTAAAGAAGTGCTCCAAACAGGCACATGCATTCTTCACTGTGTATGTACATTTGTGCAGCTTATTTCATAAGTAGCCTTGTTTTCTAGAGCTAATTAGCTTATATGCCTAAGACTGCCAGTGTTGCTCACCCACTTAGATATTTTCCTTTTATTTTCACAAAGCTCAGCAGTGAGTGTGTCTACATTAATTCTGCAGTGGGAATCTTTCTATTTATGTATTAATTGGAAAAAAGTACTCTTGCTAAATTGCTCATCATATCACAGTTGAATAAACCTTATTAGATGTGGATTTAGTTCATATTCCAGCCTTTATTGGCAAATAATTGTACACTACTGTGTCTAAGCAAAATTCAGAGTACAGTGAGAATGCACTTAAATGATGTAAACATGGATGTATTGTGAATTATTGGTAACCATGCATCATCAGTGGAAAGAAATTAGTACCTACTTAGTGTCCTATTCATACTCATTCACTATACAGTATGTGTGTGTTCTCATTTACCCCTAGGAATCAATATCTAAAGACATAAAGGTTGATTTGCTAAAGGTAAACAGGCTGTTCACTTTGCAAGGGAATTTTCCCTTAGCATGGCGATTGAGGTGAAGCTCTGCTGGCTTCAATAATCCAATCATGTGCAAGCAAAAGTAAAATATTTTACATTTTCTTTGAACGTGGTTGGGTACTCTTTGCAAAGTGAAATTTCACCACATTATTAGGCTAGTGGAAAATTCAGTTGCAAAGCGAACAACCTAATTATCTTTAATAAATCAACCCCATAGAGCGTAGTCTGAAATTGCATGTGATTTTTGATTTTGAAGGTGGATTATGGCAGGTTATATTATAATTTCTATAGTTCTGGGGATGTCAATAATGTCAAACATTTTAAATGTCATTACTGGTACAGTTAACCTCTTCCCAATGTATCCAACACACCATTCTTAAAAAATGCTTGGGCATGGCTAAAATCAAGAGCATTTTGGGGCAAACGTATGAGCTAGTGTTCCTAATGCCCCTATTATAGAAGAACCCCAGTATCTACCCTTGCATATTCTGGTTGGGTGTCTTCATGCACCTACAGTAAGATGTCAAAGGCAAGCAAATGTTTTGTGTCCAAGAAAATCACACAAGTGAATAAGGGATGTATCTCAACGTCTGTCAACACTTCATACATCCTCTAGAGTCAGAATGTCCCTCCCGGTAGTGAAAGTTCAGGTCATAAAATTTAGACATTTCCTACAAGGGCAATTACTGTTTCCATAGTGTTATTTGGGCCCAGATGTATTTTCACCCCATACTTCCATGCTGCTTATAGGAGGCATCTTTTGGTGAAATGGTTTTTCATTGAAAGTTAGATCGGACTCCAATCTTGCTGGGGATATGGCCGTTTTTGGTCCCTGAACCCCTTTAAAAATATATATTTGGTTATACTTAGGTTCTCTTCAAAACATGATCAGAGATCCTCATCAAATGCTAATAAAACAAGAGACAAAGCATAGGGAGTGTTATTTCTCTGTATTTTCAGCATTTGTTTCCTTTCATACCCTGCTCTGTCCCTCATTACAGCAAGCATTTTCAGTTCTTTTCAAGCTTAAAATTTACTCATTTATTTATTTTACGATGTGTTGCTGCAGACATTTTGTGTAGTACATGGAGAATTCTAAGTTTGTCTGGCGAAATGTCAAACAAATTGAAACATGTACAGGAAAATAAATAGGCAATAAGTAAATGATTGCTTTTACATTAGGAAAATTAATTCTTTGTAGCTTGATAACCTGTGGGAGTTGTCTGGCTTGTTAACAATTTAAATTTTATGATTCAACTATGCCGCACAAGACATTGCTCTACCTGAAAATAATAGATGGTATTTCTAAACGTTATTTTTAGATGGAAAGTCATTTATGAGCAGAGTTGTCTAACCAAGATTTGGGCAATGTAGTGAACTGTGTATTTTTCTGAATTACATGAAATTGCTGGTGTCTGTCTGGGGGCAGCAGTGACATATCAGCAAGTTCTATCCGCAGCTCTAAATCCAGAGAAGGAATTTTCAAATAAAAAGAGATTTAGATTCTGCTGTGTACCTTGGTGTTGCAGATTTTATGACTGTACCATTGTTCTAATTTGTCAAGACTACTTTTTACAATGGTTGCAGAAGAATCAGGATGTAAAGGCTGCTTCTTATTCATCGTTGCCGGCCCTTGTAAGGGCCTGTTCAGCCCATCATACTGTGGTACACTTTTAAAATGTACCGATTACCACAAAACACGATACAGGTGTTGGTGCACTGTGGCGCCATTCATTTCAAATGGCACCCCTACATACCTCCAAAATGCACCTATGATGGAATGCACTGCAGGAAGTGTGTGCATTGCGGCACATGGCGTTGTCGCCTTGTCTAGCTTCATAAATTTGAGTCACAGACCTGGGTCACACATACAGTAAATGCATGGGAGAACTATCTGAATTCCTCAAAACATAACAACTAAGGAACTGCAATTCTCAAATGCAAAAGTTAGCAATAATAGTCTACTAAATTCCCTTATGACAGATATACTTTAAAGAGTCAAACAATGCATATTTTAGTTATAGGTGTACCGTACCAGTCTGAGTCAATTTCGGTCTATCTTTGACCAGCTTTAATGTAGAGATCTCCCCAGTAGAGTCTTTCATGCCGTGTACACACGAGCGGAATGTCCGACAGAAAAAGTCAGACTGGAGCTTTTCATCATATATTCCGATCGTGTGTATGCCCCATTAGACTTTTTACGTCAAAAATTCCGACGAACCTAGAAAGAGAACATGTTCTAAATTTTTCCAACAGAACCAATTCCTATCGGGAAAACCGTTCGTCTGTATGCTGTTCCAATGTACCAAAAATGACGCATGCTCTGAAGCAAGTACGAGATGGAAGCTATTGGCTACTGGCTATTGAACTTCCGTTTTCTAGTCCCGTCCTACGTGTTGTACGTCATCGCGTTCTGGACGGTCGGAATTTGGTGTGACCGTGTGTATGCAAGACAGCTTGAGTGGAATTTCGTCAGAAATCTGTCGGAAAAACCTTCAGAGTTTATTCCGACGGGAAAAACGGTCGTGTGTACAGAGCATAAGAGATAGAAGAGACTGCATAGGTGTGTAACGATCCAGCAGCCACCAAACACTGAAACATTAGTTTTGGGTGGACTGATCATTTGAGATCAAAAAGTTCTCTATCAGCTCCAGGAAAACAGCTAAATACATAGCTGAAGTGGAAATAACCTATTTCACTGTAAAAGGTTTTCAGGTCTGGCCAGCTATTTTTGTGTCAAGCATACCTCTGCTACACTGCATAGAGGAGGAGGATCTATTTAGTGGTATAGCTGCTGGGCTTAAGTCGCAACCCTTTGGACAGAACTGATGACATTGTTTGCTTGCCATACCACTTTGCAAATTGCCAAGACAGCACTTACTAAGGATGAATGTTATGATTTTTTACATAATATTTTATCATGATTTTCTCTTCAATGTATTTATTGGAATTTTTAACAAAGAATAGTGATAGCAATTGCAAATTTCTGCTTGCAAAGCCATATATATTAGAATACCGCGCATCCAACATATCCTGACAAACAATTCTATCACCAATAAAACTATTAACCTATAGAGATCATTGAGATTGATTTGAAGTCCTGGCAAAGGTTACTGACTCTCCTTGAAAGGAGTCTAAATCAATTGGGAATTGAAAGAGGAGTGGGGGGGGGGCCTGACCAAGGCCCAATCAACCCCTCCTGGATCCCCCCAGTCCACCCCAATGGGCTTACACTGTGGACTAGGAGGCACCATCAGGATCAATGAGGCTGTGCCCCCAACCCCTCTTCCAGAACCCAGGATAAAAAAAACTCCAGGACTAGGATTATCCATATAAATTGAAGAAAAAAATGAAGATTACACTTTACAAATGTGAAACATCAGTTATGTAAAAGGCCTTATGCCAGTAGGATTAACTTGGTGAAAAGAGGGAGAAAAAGCAGAGCAGAAAAAAGAAACATAAGCCAGATGGAAGAGGGCGAGGGGCTGGGAAAGGCTATAGCAAGGGAGGCAGGATTTTATCATCATTTTATTATATTTACATATAATTTTAATTTGTATAATTCAGTGGTAACATTATCTTTTTCAAATAATTTTTAAGGATTATTATGTTTGGAATTGCACCATGATTTCATTCTTCTTCTGTAAGGCACCATAACTTGTCTTCTGCATTACCTGAAGCATCCTGAGGGTTTGCTGAGATAAGCTGGTGCCACCCAAACATATTTTATTTTGGGGATCACAAAACCAGATGATGGTGTCATAAATGAATTCTGTAGAGTTTAAAATAAACAAATAATTTGGATATATGCTAGGGAGTATGCCAGAACAGAAGCTGTTATATGTAAACCATTGCAACAGCAATCTCCATGGGATAGAAGTTAGCAGTGTCCAGACAAAACTTTTTGGGTGGGGTTGATCTTTAATTCTGGTTAATTCTGGTTTTCATAAATGGATGATTATAGACTTAAAGGCAATTATGGCTAACATGGAAGGAGCATTTTATTTTTTATAAAGTCTGGCTATTAAAGGCCAGAATATTCGAAAAACTGCTACTGTTGTTGTTATTGGTTTCCTGTCATTGTCATTCTTGTATTCAATACTTGCAAGAGTATATCTTAAAAATGGTCTGGGGGGACCCTAACTGATATCTGTCACCAATATTAATAAAATGAGTATGTATAGAGTAAATTTACCGATTGTTAAGCTGTAGGGTACTAATAGGTCACCCTATCCATCTAATGCTAAACAGTCCTTGCATCATTCATCTGCTCAGATGTTGGTGTTGAATCATTCTGATGAACACATTGTTTATTAGTCATAGCAGCCTATCCATTCTGGACAGCTAAACAGTACGGACATGCTCCTCTTAAATTTAGTATACAAACAATCATAAGAGACATTCCAGATACAAGGATGGGTTTGTTTCCAGTCCACTGTTTAATGATACTTAAAACACAGATCTAAGACATATTGATGGCAGACCTTGGCAGAAATGACTATTAAGAACATATAAATGCCCCTGCATGCTTTAAAACAGGAATAGCCATGCTCAATTTTTTGGTATAGAGTATTCTGGTGTCTAATCATGTCCTATCTCCCCCCCCCCCCCTTCCAGCCAGCATTTACAACTTGACAAGTTTGCATTATGTGCATTGTATATATGTGCTAGTCTTATCCTTTCGGAAACCACAACTGGATAGTGCAGTGGAATGTGATCTGTTTTATTTGCTTTCCCTTAGGATAGCATCAGTGTACTGTAATACATCACTCTCTACTTACCAGAGGTCATGTTTGAGAGGTATGGGTGAACATTCTACAGTGAGTGCTACTTCACACACGGGGAGCTGGCAGTAAAATGCTCTCCCTGAGATACATAAATGGTCTCCGACATCCAGAGTAATTTCCAGCCCAGCCATTTTCATTACTTCCCCTTGACCATCACTACAAGATGATCAAGCTGCAATAAATATGTTGCTTTTTCAAATAATTATTGAATTCATTATTTATAAACAAATATATATAATCGGAATGGGAAATAGAAGAATGACGGATATTAATCCTGTACGATAAAGCAATTCTGCCAATTCATGATGAAATGTAATCATTTTGTGATTAAAGTACCTCTCTAGTCGCAGCCTTGTGGGCCATGAAATGGCTACTCCACCAAATGTCCATTATGTTTTTATACTAAAAGATGGTCAGCTTATATCAGCTATTCTCCATCAGGGTTTTGTGGAATTATGGGGTTCCTTCAGAGGTTGCTAGGGGTTCCTTGAACTGTTTGTGATTGACCTCTTATTTGAAGGTGCTTGCATAGATCCAGAGCCAACACAACTTGGCAGAGCCAGCAGCATGACACCAGTTATCTTATTAGCTGTCTTTAGACCCCTTTCACACAGCATTTCCGATCTGGTCTTCCTGTCAGTTTTTCAAGGGGATCTAATCAGAAGGTCCATTCATCTTTATGGACAGGCGGGTGTAAACGGACTTGTGTCTGTTTACACCTACCTAAACTCGGGTCTGATCGGGTCTGCTAAAAATAAAAAAAAAAAAACTGTAAGGATGCTCCTTCTTCCGTTCAGCTGAAGCAGAGCAGAGGTAGTCTGTATATGGACGGCGGAGTCTGCTATCACCCGGCCACCCATAGATCAGCACTGTCCGTATATGTTCTGCAGAAACTGAACAAACACAGATGTGTTATCTGCCTGCCCTGCTCCGATCAACATGGGATCTGTGAGCTGATCCCCCGCTGATCGGAATGGAATCCTTCTCATGTGAAAGGGGTCTTAATGTGCTAGTTCACCTTTTTGAACTAACCCCCTGCACCCTCCCCGCATCCCCCACCCCTGATTCTTGCTGTATTTATCTCCTGTGAGTATGTGCCAGTGCTGACTAATCAGAAGCTCTCTGAGCCATCCCAGGAAGCTTTGCAGGGAGAAAAGAGGGAGTTTTAAATCCCTGGACTGCTACACAAGCTGCATAGGCACTGACAGCACATCATCCACAGAGGTAAGTACAGCAGGAACCAGGGGGTGCGGAGGGTGTAAGCTGTTATTTCACCTATTCGTCTTTTCTGAAAATGTGAACTAAAACTTTGAGGATGGCCTTCTGGCCACCACTGTGCAAGTGCCATTTTTCTACTGACCCACCATTATTAGGGGCATATTTCCCATTGACTCCTGATGAATTTATTTTAGTAAGGGTTCCCCAAGAGGTTAGGAAAAGCTGGCTTATATAGTACACACTTCATAGTTTTTCTAACAGATCCCACAATGCAAACAAATGGTCTAAACTAGATTGAGTTGATGAAGTTTACCATATCTAAATAAACATAAAAACAGGACAGTAATCTGGATGTTAAATGAAACCGGAATCTACAGTGGCGCTTTAAATAATAAACATTGTGAGCATTTATATTTTAATTGCGCACATTTTATATCACTACATTGGATGTACTGTTCATGTTTAATATGCTGGTGTTATTGCCTTTCTCTATTCATTGGAGAGCCAATATAAACATGAAAAAAAACAAAAAAAACAACAAAGCATTGCTTTCTCGGGCATCAGAAAAAAACAAGACTTCTTTTACATTTGTGTTTGTTTTTTATGGAAAGGGTGCCGCAGTCACAAATGCGTATACAAGCTTTTGAGAAAGGCTGTCACTACCTATTACAGTCTACTGGTTGTGCACAGCTGTCGACTTCCTTTATCAAGTGGTGGCATTGTATGACAGAGATACAGCCTCGCTATAGGCTCTCTGATTGCTGGGCTATGATGGAATAGTTGCTCTGCAAGAATATCAGCTTGACTTTCCTGCAGACTGCTCTGCACCTGAGCATCTGGAGCTTATGTAAAGAATATGGATAAAAAGATATACAATGTCTTTACTGTAGTGCTTTGATTTAGGAAGTCTGTATTTATTATATTTATATATACACCATGATTCTTTATGTGAAACCTGTTGGCTTTGCTGCCGATAAGAAAATAGCACAGATAACAGTCTTTTCCGATACAATGCAATCCATGAAACAAGGACAGAACCTTGTTTTGATACTGGAGGCCTTAGCTTATGGTCATTGGAGAAACCAGGGTTTAAATTACAGACCAGGTATTGGGTCCACTGAGTTCTTTTTTTTATTTTTTTTGAAAATTCTTTTTATTGAAATTTTCATAATATAGTTACAAACATTAAAACAGTCAACAGTCAGCACGACCATACACCAGCATCAGTGAACAATGCAGCTCCAGGCCATACCAGTGACACGTTTCTTGTAAAAAGATAAATTAGGAAAACAAAGCATACATTTACATAGTCAAATCACATCACCCCAGGGATACCAATACTTATTGAGCCAGGTGCTCACCAAGGCCTGCATATATTCAGCATCTTGCCCACAATATAAACCTTTAACCAATTGACGGTTAGTCCGAAGCTGTAAAATTATCATTCATCCAACCGCCCCACACCTTTTCAAATTTAGTTGGTACCCCTCTATTAAGACACATAGCTTTGTACAGGGGTACGGTTTTATTTATAAACGCCTTCCAGGCCATAATTGTAGGGGTCACCAGTTTCTTTCATGACAAAATTATTATTTTACGTGCATAATACAGGAGCTGGGTAAGTAGCGTACAAATACCCTTTTTGGGTGCCAACGGGTCCACCAGGCCCAACAAACAGACAGCTATAGATGGTATGATGGTAATCATTGTAATTGACTTACAGTCCATAACCTCTGCCCAAAACTGCTGGATGGGTGTGCAAATGTGCAGAAAATCCCCCCAGGGGCACCACACCTCCAACAGTTAAAAGGATGCGCTGGAAAGATTCTCGCAAGTTTAGCTGGAATGTAATAAATTCTATGTTGAAATTTCAATTGTATCAGGTGATCCCATGCTGACACCAGTCTAGAAAAGGTAAAGTTCCACACATCGTCCCAGTCATCACTATCAAGCTGCGCGAAGTCTGACAACCAGGCAGCATGACAGGAGGCTAGAACCTTGGTAGTGTCTAGGAATAGTTGGGGTCCTTTTAGTTTAAAGTGTATGAATAGCGTATGGATAGTATAGTGAAAGTCTAAAAGCCCTTTTGGGTTATTTTTTCCTCTTTGCATACATTTTCATCCTAGAGACGCAACAGGGAGTTAGAGAAATTATACCAAAGTGAGGACCATTCCCCTCGTAGACAGTTGTCCCCAGTAGAATATTTCATCTCACCTCTTGTTCTGGGGACAACCCTAAAATCTTGAAATACCCATCACTTTCTGTTTCTGTGAAAGTGGTCACCAGTATGAATAGAAGTACGAATCCTACCTATGGAGACGCAAACCGCAATAAAATCTTGACATTGGATCTAACCCTTCCCCACATACAAAAGTTTTGACTTTAGGCTCCATTCACTATAGGAGCAGAAAAAATGCCAGAACCTCTGATAGAAAAAACAAGCATAAGAAATGCTCATAGGAGCTGATATTGCACAAGGGTTTAGGAGAGTTTAAGGGCATTTGCTTTTATAAGTGTTTTTTTCCAAAACATTTCCCTTTGCTCATTTTTTCAGTGTACACTTGAAACGCGACTAAACATTGTGTTTAGGTGCATTTATGAGCTTTAAACATTTTTCCTACCTGAAAGCTTCTCTCAAAAACACGATTCTGAAGATTTTTTTTTTTCTGCCTCTAAACAGTCCTCTGAAAATATGCATGTAAATTTACCAGTGTACATGGACACATAGGCTGCAGAAAAAAATGCAAAATGCCTGTAAGCAATCTATAAGCAGCATTTTTTTTGCCCAGTGTGTATGGACTCTAACATACACTTTAAAGGTGGTCATACATGGCTTAAATTTTGTCTGATTCCTGCTGAATTGGCCAAAATTCTAGCTGTGGTTGGCCATGTTGGAGCTGCCCAGCTCAGCAAAAGATGATTTCAAAATGAAAAGAGCCTGGTGGAATTTTTTTGGGTGAACACTGAACAGTGACTGCATTTTATCCGGCACAGTCACTGTCTTGGGAATTCAGACAACCACAAGGGCTGTGGCTGTCTGAATACAATAGCCAGCTGTGCATATTCCTCCATCCATGTGGTTCAAGGAATTGACATCTATGCGTGTTTGGCTAGCCTAAAGCTGAGTGTACACATAGTGTGTTTCTTTTTTTAATTCAGCCAGCGGCCAAAAAAGAAAACACTCACAGATTCCTGATTACACGCAAGCAATGTGGATGCAGGGATCATCCCCACTGCACTATTGTATTCTGACAGCAGGGCCTTCCCCCCACCACAGTACTCTGATCAGCACTACAGCCATTGCCCAGTCCAGCAGGTCTGTTCAACAGAAGCCTCTTTAACAAAGAAGGGTACACACTGTTTGGTTCCTATTGCACTGGCCTGTATTTCCATACATGTATACCCAGCTTTAGTTTTTCTGTCAGCTTGGACAACCCAGGGTGAGGAAGGGGGCCCAATTTATGATCTTGCATACTTGCCTCTGCATTATTTATTTATTTATTTATTTATTTCAGGTACTTATATAGCGCCGTCAATTTACGCAGCGCTTTACATATATATATTATACATTCACATCAGTCCCTATACCCTCAAGGAGCTTACAATCTAAGGTCCCTAACTCACATTCATACCTATACTAGGGCCAATTTAGACAAGATCCAATTAACCTACCAGCATGTCTTTGGAGTGTGGGAGGAAACCGGAGTACCCGGAGGAAACCCACGCAGACACAGGGAGAACATGCAAACTCCAGGCAGGTAGTGTCGTGGTCGGGATTCGAACCAGCAACCCTTCTTACTGCTAGGCGAGAGTGCTATCCACTGCACCACTGTGCCGCCCCATTCAGAAAACGCTCCTGGACCAGACAATTGGTATTTAGACTGATGACTTTAAATGTTATTTTCAGAAATAGAAAAACAATATAAAGGTAAGAGATGTAAAAATTCTAATAACGTTGATCCAGATATTCATATCCTGATACCAGATATAGCAAATTTTGAAATGCACATGAAGCTATTTAAAGTAGTGTGCTGCTCCTTAGGCAGTCCTAACTAGAAGTTAATTTGGCCTTATATGATAGCAGTGCCGCTGGAGATTGTCTAATTTTGGTTTTAACATGAATACAATCCTTTTTGATAAAGTGATTAAGCACACAGAGCTAATTTCATGTAAACGGGATAGATAGTTATAGTTTCAACCTTTAGTTGACCTCTTGTTAATGTCTCCATGAAATTTTAGGGAAAGCGTTGACGTCATGACCCACATTGGTAGAAGGAGCCTGGCAGGTGTCCTACTGCTGCAGTCATGGGCATAATCCCAGTAATCAAGAGGCAGAGATGCTGCTGCATAGGAATAAAATAAATGTTACGGTTTACTCACGCATTAGCATCCTGCAGCAGTATACAGACTGGAAAGATTGATGATGACAACAACAAATGTGTGTTAATTATGGACACTAGCGTTCTTCCAGGGAAAAATTATCCTATGTGCATCACTTCTCTCCATCTCAGCATTTTTCAGTGGGAGTTGCTTGCCTTGTGTCTCATTTTTCTGGTAAATGCTACACATGATTCAATAGAACAGCGCCCCCTGTGGCTGTATTGCTATGCCTTCAATATTTTGGTGCAACTTTCAGATAACTCCATATGACTGTTGTACATCAGCAAGTAGGGCAAGAATAATGCACAAAACTCAAAAACCCCCAGCAATGAAATAAAATTCACCGTAAATAGTAAAACATTGAAATTAGTAGGGGTTACTGCATTTTTGCCTTATTAAATATGCCTTTAGACTGATTAAAAAACATCCTCTTTCATTTAATACAAAATAAAGCTGTGTAAGTCAAAAGATGTAGCTTAGGTGAAAAAAGATCAACAGGATTATTTACTAAAAACTGTCAAAGGAAGAAAAACCAACTTGATTCTGTAGGGCTCACCTGACAACGCAAATGGCCACTGGCCACAGTAAATATGGTGTTCACTTCCATAAATCCAATTTGAAAGAAAATTCACAGTATACATGGCTTCACTTTATTTATTAAGTTCAGTCAACTTTATTCCTGTAGTAAAATATCCAATCTGAGTTGTTATGAATGGCATCATTAATAATATGTATCAATATGTAAATTAATCTGTATTTACCTGCACCAGGCATGCTGTAACCACAGTGGGTACAAAGATATTTATACTCTAAAGTGTTAAAGAAGAAGGTTCATTACACTTTTTTTTTTTTTGCTCCTGTCTGTCAGCGACTAAATGCATTTTACTACACATCTAGCAAGGAGACGAATATTTAATTTACTATGATTGACAGTGTTTGTCTCGGGAAGCAGCCACTTCACCAAGACAAGCACCATCACTATGTATGCAGAGAGAGGGGGCTTGTCAGTTCCCCTGTTCTGTCCCTTTGTTCATTTTATTGGTCCCTAAGATATAAGCAGCCCCTGCCACACAGTGTCCTTGGTTGCTAGGATGCAGAAGGCTGTTGCACCATCACAATCAATGATATAGTGTAGGCTGGCCACATGTTTCCTGACAGCCAAGGATGCTGTGTGGCAGAAGCCACCTGTGTACCAGCAAGCAAGCATGCTAAGCAGGAGGAGCCGTCTACATCCTAGCAATCAAAGACAATAGGCGTCAGGGGGTGCCTTCATCCTAGCAACAAATAAGACAGATGTGGTGAAACAAATATACTGGGTGAGAGCCCACTAGCCATCACACCCTATTCCACAGTGCACTCAATGAATGGTGAATGGTGGCACTTGAGCTCTGCCTGAGCTGGACTTTGGTAACACCCACAAATTGGGCTTCTGGCAGGGGAGAAGCAAAAGTAAGGAAGAAAAAAGAGGGTTTTTTTCATGTTTCAATACGGTTTTATTGGAGAAGCTAATACAGGTAGTTAGACATGAATATATTGACCTGTATTTATTATTTTAATGCTTATGAGAGCTCATCTTTAATGCTTTACAGTAAACCGATTGCATCTTTTGTTAGAGGTAGCCAACTCCTAATTGAGACTGTATAAAGCCAAATTTCTATTACATCAGTTGCTGCAGGCCACTCTGGGAGCCCCAAAAATCCCAGATTGCTACAGTATGTAAAAAAAAATTGTGGAAAAATTGTAGACCTAATGATCACTGTAGTGCATTCTACAAAGCTATGCTCAACTTAGGAGTTATTATTGTTGAGGATGTTTCTAAGTATTTAACACAAATTTAAATGCTACAAGTGCTCACAAATTTCAGAGGCTCCCAAAGTGCTCTGCGGCAATGGATTGTCAAGTAAGTGTTTTTGTTCGGTACTTGAGGGTGCCTACTCCTTCTTTGAATGGTTGTTTCTAGCAGTTTGGAATAGTAATAAGTGTGTTTCATTTATTTTTCATTACAAAAGCATAAAACTCCTCTAAGACATGCATTTGAGCAGTAAAAATATCCCAAATACTGTGAGCTACTAAGACCCACTTGGATGACAGTATAGGGTACTACAGCCAGGATTCTTTTTGGCTTCTGACTTGGATCACAAAATATCACAGTCCTCTTTGTCTATAAGACAGGTACACTTGAACATGTATATACACATTATTATACACAACCCGAATACTCTGTGCAAGTCTAATCCTATTATGTGTGACACAGACAAGATTTTTTTTTTGTGGGTACTGGCAAACCATACCATATTTTCTGCACATATTTTTATGCTTAACTTGTAAGACAAATAACACATGAGGCCGCATTACAGAGCACTGCATTAAACGTCTGTTTTTCTTCCTCTCTGGTAACCATTACCTTACTGATCCATCATCGTAACTTAAAGCAAATAGAACTTTTTTTTTTTTTTTTTTACAGTCTCTCATTTACCATTGTCACTGTAAGAGCTATATTAAGATACGTGGCTGGTTTCCATTCCAAGAACATGTAAAACCTAATTACTGTTTAGAAAATGTCTCTTTCATGTCAGTCCAAGGTAGTGTTGAGCCAGGTCAGGATCCAGATATGTGCCTGGATAAACATATTGCTTCAAGCACATTTGGCTGGTGATTATGGCATGGCTCAGCTTTGTATGTTTGCAGTATGTCTCCGGACCTTTTTTTTTTTTTTTTTTTTTATAGCTTTCTTTAGTGTGATGAGAAGCCTATATTTGCTTTACAGCATGCTCTAGAATATCAAGTTCCTCACTCAGTATTGCAAGTAACTTATTGATGCAGTCAGCATATCTTTTCTGTCTTTGTCAGCAATACATCAGAAAACTATATCTTAGGCTGTCTGACAGTTAACGCTCTACTCCATCATAATGCCAGTGTCATTTTCCCATCAGTGGTTAGCATGCACTTGACTCTTCACATTTCCACAGCCTTACTAGTAAAAATAGGTCAGGGGGCTGTGGCTGTATCAGGGGGCCAATGTGGTATCTTTAAATTGAACCGTAAAATAACAAAAATAATAAATCTAGCAGATAGCTGACAACATAGTCTGCCATTCATTGACTGCTGAGAAGTATAGGCTTATTAATGACCAACTAATAAACCAATACCTTACCCGCCGAAAAGACATGGAAGCCAATTTAGGTTGGAAGTAGAACAAGTCCACTGCTTTATTGAACTTTCCAAATGTACTCACATAGTCTAAGAGGCCTGTCCTTGCTGTCAGTGCCAGACAGGGATTAGACTGACCCAAGAAGTTAACTTGAGGGCAGAGCCCATAAAGCAACATCAAAAGCAACATCAATTGCCGACAAGGTCAAAACCACTAATAAAGTTGTGACGAAGCACCACAGTGGGTGGGGGGTGGATTGGTGGTCAACTCTTGTGATAGCTGAATCTCCTCAGAGCCGTGGCATGTGCCCCAGCATAGCCTTTTCCTAGAGTTCAGGCTGCACCCAGTCACATCAGGTCTCTGTAGCCGGTCCTAAGGGAGCCACTTAACTTTCCTTTTAGGTTCACACCCACAGTGATGCCATGGTTCCAGCAGTCATTTGCCCTAAAGGAGGTTCAAGGGGCATTCATTCCTTTCCCATTTCTCAATGTATCTGCATATGCGTGTACTTAGGCAGACTGACAACACTAAGCTGCTACTTGGCAATTAGCAGTTTCATTGTCAGCTGGACATGCCTTTCCCTTTAAGTCAGCCATTGGGCTTCCTTTCTGATAGACGTGATTGACAGCCAAACAGCCAATCGCACATGGCAAACCAACAATACTGCCGCTATTTGAGAAGCAGTGGCTTAGTGCACCCAGCCTGCAGCAGGAAGTGCTGTTACTGGCAGGTTCTCTAGGAAAGAAACTTTGTAACAGATTCACAAAAAAAAAAAAAAATTTTCTTCAAACCACATGAGTGAATGGGGAGCACACTGTAATGTCTTTGATGCTTTTTTCCCACTGGAGTTTAGCAGAAGAAAAAGACGCTCGTTTATGCACATTCATATGTCAGGTGTTAATGCATTCTTTTTCCCAAAATGTTTCTGATGCTTTTTTTCCACTGGAGTTTAGTAGCAGAAAAAGATGCACATTTATGCACATTCATATGTCTGGTATTAATGCATTCTTTTTGCCAAAATGTTAATTTATTCTGGCCATTAAAATGTATTAACGTGCGTAAATGCTCATAGCATTAATGTGTGTTTAGGCACTTTTCAGCGTTTTTTTTATGCTCAAAAGCTCCTCTTCTGAACGTGACTTTGGTGAGAAGTTTTTTTCTGCCTCTAAACTGCTGTAAACACCTATAATGTGCATGGACACATAGGCTAAAAAAAGATTAAAGTGATTGTAAAGGATTGTTTTTTTTTTTTTAATAACAAACATGTCATCCTTACCTCCACTGTGCAGCTTGTTTTGCACAGAATGGCCCCGAACATCCTCTTCTGGGGTCCCCCGGCGGCTCTCACAGCTCCTTCCCGCATCAGATAACCCCCCTAGGAGAAGCACTCTCCCGAGGGGGTTACCTTGTGGGCACGCTCCCGAGTCCAGCATTTGCATCCACAGACACAAATGCCGGACTCAGCCCCGCCCCCCGGCGCCCGCGTCATTGGATTTGTGCTACTATCAATCTATCCAATCAAGAGCCGGGACCCCGTGGAGAATGGGACAGCGTGTCCCCGCCGAAGAGTTGAAGGGGCTCAGGTAAGTAAAACGGAGGGGCTGGGGGGCCAGTGACTGCCAGGTGTTTTTTCACCCTAATTCATAGGATGCATTAAGGTGAAAAAACACAAGGGTTTACAACCCCTTTAAACGATTGCAAAAAGCATTTAGTAGTGTATTGTTTAAAAAAAAAAAAAAAACCTTTAAAGGTTTTGGATAAAGCAGGGAGGGGATTAGTTCCTTGTCACATTTTCACCATTTTCCTAGGCTCCCTTAAAAAAAATTATATTCACTTCCTGTCCTGCTGACAATAGATTTCTAGACAGGAAATGAGGGGGAGTTCTTATAACAGCAACACACAGAGAAATAAAAATCTCTTGCTATATGTGTCCCTGTTGCAGGTTTGTATTGCTGTACATGTCTCCGTTGCAGATTTTCATTCCTGTACATTTCCCTGATGCAGATTTGTATTGCTGTACATGCCCCTTTTGCAGATTTGTATCGCTGTACATGTCCCTGTTGCAGATTTGTATTGCTGTACATGTCCCTGTTGCAGATTTGTATTGCTGTACAGGCCCCTGTTGCAGATTTGTATTGCTGTGCATGTCCCTGTTGCAGATTTGGATTGATGTACATGTCCCTGTTGCAGATTTGTATTGCTGTACATGTCTCCGTTGCAGATTTTTATTCCTGTACATTTCCCTGTTGCAGATTTGTATTGCTGTACATGCCCCTTTTGCAGATTTGTATCGCTGTACATGTCCCTGTTGCAGATTTGTATTGCTGTACATGCCCCTGTTGCAGATTTGTATTGCTGTACAGGCCCCTGTTGCAGATTTGTATTGCTGTGCATGTCCCTGTTGCAGATTTGGATTGCTGTACAGGCCCCTGTTGCAGATTTGTATTGCTGTACATGTCTCCGTTGCAGATTTTTATTCCTGTACATTTCCCTGATGCAGATTTGTATTGCTGTACATGCCCCTTTTGCAGATTTGTATCGCTGTACATGTCCCTGTTGCAGATTTGTATTGCTGTACATGCCACTGTTGCAGATTTGTATTGCTGTACAGGCCCCTGTTGCAGATTTGTATTGCTGTGCATGTCCCTGTTGCAGATTTGGATTGCTGTACAGGCCCCTGTTGCAGATTTGTATTGCTGTACAGGCCCCTGTTGCAGATTTGTATTGCTGTACATGTCCCTGTTGCAGATTTGGATTGCTGTACAGGCCCCTGTTGCAGATTTGTATTGCTGTACATGTCTCCGTTGCAGATTTTTATTCCTGTACATTTCCCTGATGCAGATTTGTATTGCTGTACATGCCCCTTTTGCAGATTTGTATCGCTGTACATGTCCCTGTTGCAGATTTGTATTGCTGTACATGCCCCTGTTGCAGATTTGTATTGCTGTACAGGCCCCTGTTGCAGATTTGTATTGCTGTGCATGTCCCTGTTGCAGATTTGGATTGCTGTACAGGCCCCTGTTGCAGATTTGTATTGCTGTACATGTCTCCGTTGCAGATTTTTATTCCTGTACATTTCCCTGATGCAGATTTGTATTGCTGTACATGCCCCTTTTGCAGATTTGTATCGCTGTACATGTCCCTGTTGCAGATTTGTATTGCTGTACATGCCCCTGTTGCAGATTTATATTGCTGTACAGGCCCCTGTTGCAGATTTGTATTGCTGTGCATGTCCCTGTTGCAGATTTGGATTGCTGTACAGGCCCCTGTTGCAGATTTGTATTGCTGTACAGGCCCCTGTTGCAGATTTGTATTGCTGTACATGTCCCTGTTGCAGATTTGTATTGCTGTACAGGCCCCTGATGCAGATTTGTATTGCTGTGCATGTCCCTGTTGCAGATTTGTATCGCTGTACATGTCCCTGTTGCAGATTTGTATTGCTGTACATGTCCCTGCTGCAGAACTGTCTTTGATTCCTGCCTAGTGCAACTACCTTCATCAGGACTTTCGTTGAGGATACATTTCTCCAAAGCAACTCTAGAAAACAGTTAAAACAGTTAAACTCCAAAGTGGTTCTAATGCTTTCCCTTGCTATCCAAAACCGTAAAAAAAAAAGTTTTTGGCTGACATAAAGTTTAAAACTGCACAGTGAGACATAATGCCAAACATACTGAGTCATACAATTTAATTAAAAAAATCCTTATGACAACCCCCAGGGATCTCCTAGAAATAGCAGCCATTCCTACAGATAGCAGCTTTGGCAGATTGCTGGATGGGGCCCAATGGTTTTACTTTATCTAGGAATTAGGAATGTCTGAGTCTGTGAAAGCAACTCAGGTCTGATTTACATGATGATGGAAGGGTAAATTACACCTATTGCTTATAGCTGCCAATCCGATTATACATTTTTTCTTTGGGTGGTGGAAATCTGATTTCTTTCTTAGGGGTAAATGTTTTGCTTTACCTTGTGCAATGGTCTTCTGTATTCAGTGCAATACACTCTGTACTCCCCTCCTATTGTACCAAACTTTTTGACTTCTTATGGAAGGTCTAAAGTGCTTTAAAGTCTAACGTTTGTATGTCCACTCTGCTGGGGACCTTCCCATTGTTATCCCCAAGGTGCATTCATGTAAGGGAGACAACAAAACCAGAGGCAGCCTCCAATAGCATGATACCATTTTTGTTTAAAGTTTAAAAACAATTGAAATTTACTTACAAGATATAGATGCTCACATACACAAACTACAGCGCATGTATTACTTCCTAGAACCATCTGCGTTCCATTAACCTCAAGTTCAGAAGTGGAAATGACTAAACAAGCTGCCATCTTCACCAGGTCTTCCTTCCAGGTGTGCAAGCTCTGGCTATTTGGCCTAGCCGGGATATTGTTGCTCCCGCACATGCAAGCAGGAGTCACGGCCGTGGTGCAGCTCTCTCAGTGGACAGCATGCCATCTATTGAGAGCTCAGTGCGCACGCCGTGGTGATGTCACCGGGTGCTACTAAAGTGAATATCTCCTAAATGGTGCACATTTAGGAGATATTTACCGTACTTACAGGTAAGCTTTATAATAGATTTACCTGTATGTAAAAATAAATACGCAAACTTAACTACCACTTTAACTAGACCTACTGTGAACTGGGGACTGCTGCTAGTGAGTAAACCCGAATAGCAGATATTGACTTGTTTATGAATGGTACCTAGCAGGTGTAGTGCTTTCCACCCCCCTGTACAGTAATATTGTGTCATGATAAAAAGGTTCAGAAGGTTGGTCATCTTATTGTCTTGGAGAAGCCAGTGTTTATTTCTGTAGTGGAAGCAGTGTAGTAGTACCGTGGGTATTGGAAAAGAGCCACACCTCACTGTATATGACACGACACTGGACTGGGGTCCACTGAATACAGACAACTAAGTTGTAGAGTTGTGTCTTATCCTGTGACTTCAACATGGTCATTTTATACGGTATTTATCATCTCCTCACCCTTGGCAACCTTATTTTAAGCTAATGTCAATCAAGAGAGGAGGGATGGGCGGAGGGCACAGCTGCAAACTAACTACATTAGCATGGATCAACTTCCGAGCTTAGCAAGGTCAGTTTACATCAAGGAAAAAGGGAACTGGCAGGATCAACCAAGTACTCATTTTGGTTTCGGGAACAATTAAAGTGATTGTAAAGTCTAGTTTAAAAAAATAACAAACATGTTATACTTACCTCCTCTGTGCAGTTGGTTTTGCACAGAGCAGCCTGGATCCTCCTCTTTGCTGTTCCTGGCCCCTCACCCCCGGTCAAGTGCTTGCTATGGGGGCCCCTGAGCCGAGCCACAGCTCAGTGTGTCCATTCACACACGGAACCCTGACTCGGCCCTGCCCCCCCTCTCTTCTGATTGACTAACTGACTTCGATTGCGCCAGTGGCGCCGCTGCTGTGTCTCAGCCAATCAGGAGGAGAGTCCCAGACAGCTAAGTCACTGGTGGACATCGCTGGGAAGAGATGGGGCTCAGTTAAGTAATTAGGGGGTGCTGGGGAGGCTGCTACACACAGAAGGTTTTTTATCTGAATGCATAGAATGCATTCAGATAAAAAACCTTCCACCTTTACAACTCCTTTAGAGGAGAAGTTTTTTTTTACACCTTATTGCATTCTCTGCATTAAGGTAAAAAACCTTCTGTGTGTATCTCCTCCCAAGCCCCCCTAATACTTAACTGAGCCTGATCTTGATTCATCACTGTGTACGAGAACACCTCCTCCTCTCTGGGCTCTCTCTCTCCTCACTGGAGATTTAGGCAGCAGCGGAAGCCATTGAGACAAGTTGTACTGTGTGTCAATGGGCACACAAAATGCAGCTCAGGAGTGAAACCCATAGTAAGCAGGAGCACCGGCGAGGGACCCCAGAAAAAGAGCACGTTTAACCGATAGAGAGCAAATAAGAGAAATGTATTGTTAGAATTTACATACACACTACAGCAGGTAGTAGTAATATAGTAGTAGTAGTAGTAGTAGTAATACCACCCAGCAGGGCCCAATAAATGTAATTAATTTAAAGTGACACTAAAGTATATCTTTATTCCACAAATAGAAGCCATACACACCCGCTACATGATTGCTCTGTAATTTATTTTCCATGAAAATTCCTTACGGTGTTTTTCTGTCTCCTTGTAATGTACCCTGTGAGCTCCTGAACATCTGCTCTATGCACACTACATATCCCATGGTCCATAGTCCATCTTGGGAGTGAGCATGAGAGGGTGGCCATGTTCAGACATACAGTGAGACCACGGAGAATGAACGTAGCCACCCTCTAACAGGAAGTCAGATCACAGGAGGAAAAAAAAAGAATTTGGGGATTTGGGGACGTCCAATAGCAAAGAAGGGACTTTTCTCGCTTAAGAATACATATTTGAATAGATTTGATGTATTTATTTTTATTTTTTTAATATCAGAGGTTAGTGTCACTTTAATATGGTCCTCTAACTGCCACTTACGGCTGAATTCAAAATTCTAATCCTGTATAAGAATATGTTTCCTTGATAAACATTTGTATGGCTTAAGGTGGCAATAATAAAGAATTCTACATGCAACCCTGCAGAGACGTTATGTTCATTTGTAGATTTGTTAGTTAATCCCGTTATTGGCATCACTCTATTATTACTCTGGATTTGGCTGCAGATTTTTATATTTCAGCTTTAGTTATTATTGAGAAAAATGGAAGTGAAAATAAATCCATGATCTGCAGAAATGGCAGATTTAGGAACTTATGTATGATTAGTGGTTACTGACCTTTCTTAGCTAGCAGTCTGCATCTATGCATGTGGCTCTTGTCACAGAGCTATAGCCTCAATCAGCGCTTGTAACATTTACACACTCTCCGAATGATTTTCCGGATGTCCTTTCCTGCCTTCACCCAGGAACAGCAGCCTGTACGGAAGACTAACAACATAATTGTATCAGCTTAGAATGCAGTCATTGTACATTAAGTCAATAAGTATCCATGTTCATAATGCATAAACAGGATGAGGGGCAAAATTGATTAATTATATTACAATGCATATGAACAATGATATTGCTACAAACCATAGCATTCAAAGCCATGTCCTATTTGTGAAACACCACCAAGGCTTGAAGTTATATTAACCAAAAAAAGTAATATGAAGCAGTCATAAATTAAAGTGTTACTAAACCCAGGACCCTGGATTCACTATATCTGGTCTCCCACAGTACAAAGAACATGGAAATGCAATTATTTTAGTAAATATAAACTGATCAGCAGTATACAGGCATACCCCACTTTTAAGTACACAATGTGGTTTATTTACTAAAGCTGGAAAGTGCAAAATCAGGCTCAATTCTGCATAGAAACCAATGAGCTTCTAACCTTGGCTTGTTCAATTAAGCTTTGGTAATAAAACCTGGGAACTCATTGGTTTCTATACAGAAGTGAGCCTGATTTTGCATTTTCCAGCTTTAAATAAACCCCATTGTGTACTTAAAAGTGGGGTATGCCTGTATAGCACCTGTGACTTCTATCAGTCCCTGGTAACACTTGTAGGAGGATTTTTCATACTGCACTGACTGTCTTATCAGGATGCAGGACCCCCGACCCTCTGTCTGGACAGTGCTGATTGGCCCTGTGCTGAAAACATGCATTCTCCCAAGAAAAAAAAAAAACTCTCTAGCAATACACACCAAACTGAGCATGTGCAGCCTGACTCCAAATGCTCTGTGTTATCCAGGCAAGTTCTGGAGTCAGTGGATGAAGAAGAGGATCTGTGCATACAGGATCAAACAGCCTTTTTGCACAATGCAGAGGATTAACCCCTTAGGTTGCACAGTAAATATAACAAGCATGCTTTACTGCATATACAGACTGATTTTATTGTTGTGGGTTTAGTAACACTTTAACTATTTGGAAATATACTTCAGTTACTTCCTGGTTCCTTGCCTAGGCAAATGATGTCATCCCCAGAGTTTCCAGTAGAGGAGGAAGTGTTTTCTCAGCTAAGCACACTCTCCTGCATACATGCTTGAGCTAAGGGCAGATGGATTCCAGAAAGTAAATGCTACACAAATCATTTGCCCTTACGCAACAATAGCCATGGCCAGAAATGCTAATGGTTGATTTCAAAGTGATTTCCCAAGAAAATAAAGCACAGAGACATGAATGCATTGGGTAGTTTGATCTGAATAGTAAAAATGAATTAAATAGTGTTTTTGGTTTGTTGTGCTCAGATGCAGTGAAAGTCCGCTTTAAATCAGCTGCTGAAATTGCTTAATATTACTTTAAGACTTCTTTCACATGGACAGCCAGGGGGCAGTAAAAACAGGCAGTTGACCTGTGTTTTTATTATCCACCTACAAGTGGACATGGTGTCATGCAATGCCTGTGATGCTCTCTATTGAGGTGTGTCAATTTTAAAGCTACATGCAGAGTTTGACAGGTAGCAATCCTTGTTAAACTCTCCAAATGAATGTAAGGCACCAGGAGGTGGCATTATCACTTCTGGAATGCCTGCGAACCTTCTTTTACTATCCTGAATAGCGATCCACTACAGATAGCTTTGCGCTGGACCCTAAACTTTACAGCTAGTGTAAAAGAAGCATACATATGAGCGCCAAAGCCCAGGCAAATGTATTGCCCAATTCATTATTTTTATAGGTTATAAATATAAGTTTTAGTTAACACCTTTTTTAGTTACATGGTCTTAGTTCTCTGAAAGCTAGCACCAATTATTACTTAGACAATATTTTCTCTCTCTAAGTATTTCTAGATAAAGAGTTCAGCATTATTTTTTTTTGCCTTTCCTATGTTTTTTTACAACCACCTACCTGGCAGTGGAAGTTGGAGTTCCTGCGATCAATAAACATAATATTTACTCTGCCTAATCTTCCATGCCAACCACTTCAGCTGAGTATACTGCTTTAGGGCTCATGAACAAGGACATAAAAAAATGCTGCATTGAGATCCATACAGTGTATAATATGGGCCCACGCACACAGCGGTGTATAATATGGGCCCACGCACACAGCGGTGTATAATATGGGCCCACGCACACAGCGGTGTATAATATAGGCGCACGCACACAGCGGTGTATAATATAGGCGCACGCACACAGCGGTGTATAATATGGGCCCACGCACACAGCCGTGTATAATATGGGCCCACGCACACAGCCGTGTATAATATGGGCCCACGCACATAGCGGTGTATAATATGGGCCCACGCACATAGCGGTGTATAATATGGGCCCACGCACACAGAGGTGTATAATATGGGCCCACGCACATAGCGGTGTATAATATGGGCCCACGCACACAGCGGTGTATAATATGGGCCCACGCACACTGCGGTGTATAATATGGGCCCACGCACACAGAGGTGTATAATATGGGCGCACGCACACAGCGGTGTATAATATGGGCCCACGCACACAGCCGTGTATAATATGGGCCCACGCACACAGCCGTGTATAATATGGGCCCACGCACACAGCCGTGTATAATATGGGCCCACGCACACAGCGGTGTATAATATGGGCCCACGCACACAGCCGTGTATAATATGGGCCCACGCACACAGCGGTTTATAATATGGGCCCACGCACACAGCGGTGTATAATATGGGCCCACGCACACAGCCGTGTATAATATGGGCCCACGCACACAGCGGTGTATAATATGGGCCCACGCACACAGCCGTGTATAATATGGGCCCACGCACACAGCCGTGTATAATATGGGCCCACGCACACAGCCGTGTATAATATGGGCCCACGCACACAGCAGTGTATAATATGGGCCCACGCACACAGCCGTGTATAATATGGGCCCACGCACACAGCCGTGTATAATATGGGCCCACGCACACAGCCGTGTATAATATGGGCCCACGCACACAGCCGTGTATAATATGGGCCCACGCACACAGCGGTGTATAATATGGGCCCACGCACACAGCGGTTTATAATATGGGCCCACGCACACAGCCGTGTATAATATGGGCCCACGCACACAGCCGTGTATAATATGGGCCCACGCACACAGCAGTGTTATGCTCAGTAATCTTGTTTTGCGTTCAGCTGTGTACAAGTAGTAAGCTCTGCATCCCCAGCCAGTATTTATGCATTATTTTTTTTTAATTTTTTTTAATGAAAGGACTTTGGAAATATGGTATATTTTCCTTGACAACACAACATTTCTTGGGAGCCACAGTAAAATAAAGTCTACAGCTGTTCACGCGAATGTCGACATTCCCAGCCTCATTTACATGGCAAATAAGATCAGGAAAGCAACCATCAAAACAGACCCATAGCTTCAGACCGAGCAAATCCCAAGATGGCGCATGAGAACTGCTGCTTCAAGGAAGGATTTCTTCCATAACCAATAATGAGACTTCCAAAAACTGTTCCAATACCAGCACCAGAGCCAGCCACACCAACTATGGCAGCACCAGCACCAATGAATTTAGCAGGGGTATCTATGTCCCTGCTGACTGCAATGGTCTGAAATCCCCTTAGTACCAGCTGGGTACATGGATTTTGTGTCCCACTGAGGAGTGTGTTTCCCTCTCCAGTTCGGACCTCTGGCCAGGACAAAACGAATGCAGAAATTGGTCTGTACAGAGTCTTGGACCCAGCATGGATCAGCGAAGGGGTAGAGACTAACTTCACACAGGCATACATGATGGAGGGAGGTGTGTGTGTCCTTTAGCGGGGAGTTGGGTCACGGCTCAGCCCCTCGGCACCAGAGGTCGAACTGAACAGAGAACTATGCATTTTAAAGCACATTACGAACCATTTATATGAGGTTGAGTCCGGCGTCAATATCAATATTTGATTACGCCCGTGTGCATGGGGCCTTGTTTCATGTTTGGGTCTAGGGTGGACAGCAACATGGAATACTGTTAGGTTTGCCTATCTGAATAAATGGAAGTGGTAAATCTGTAGGAGAAGAAGGTGCATGTTAGTTTCCCCTCTATCAATGGTGGTTGTAATGACAGCAGTTTTGCCATTGTGCTCATCACTTCATGTATGATGTTTATCAAAAGGACAATATGGTGGTACAATGGCTAGCACTGGCACCTGGAAAGCATTTTGGTCCTGAATTCAAATTAACAGGAGGAAAACTGCATGCATTTTTTATGTTCTTCCTGTGGTTGCATGATTTAGTTTTTTTCCCACAATCCTAAAGGGACTTTGATAGCTCAGTGTTCTGAATAAACTGGGACCAGAATGTGTGAGAACATGTGAGACTATGTTAGGGTTCTTGGGCTCCACATCCCACTGGTACAGGTCGTTATGTCACCTCTTTAATGTTTTCAAAAGTGCTGTGTAATATGCTGGTTATAGATAGATAGATAGATAGATAGATAGATAGATAGATAGATAGATAGATAGATAGATAGATAGATAGATAGATAGATAGATAGATAGATAGATAGATATATATTATATATCTCACCAGACACTTTATTAGGCTTGGTAACACAAATTGCTAATCAGCCAATCACATGGCAGCAACTCCAAGCATTTAGACATCTAGATGGGGTGAAGATGACTTGCTGAAGTTCAAACCGAGCATCAGAATAGTGAAGATACAGGATTAAGTGACTTTGAACATGGCATGGTTGTTGGTGCCAGACGGGCTGCTCTGAGTATTTCAAAAACTGCTGATCTACTGGGATTTTCACGCACAACCATCTCTCCGGTTTACAAAGAATGGTCCAAAAAAGAGAAAATATACAGTAAGTGGCAGTTGTGTGGATGAAATGTATTGTTGATGTCAGAGGTCAGAGGAGAATGGGCAGACATCTTTTGAAATGATAGAAAGGCAACAGTAACTCAAATAACCACTCATTACCACCAAGGTATGCCGAATACCATCTCTGAATGCACAACACATCAAACCTTGAAGCAGATGGGCTACAGCAGCCAGAGACCACGCTGGGTGCTACTCCTGTCAGCTAAGAACAGGAAACAGGCTACAATTCGCACAGGCTGACCAAAATTGGACAAAAGAAGATTGGAAAAACATTGCCTGGTCAATTTCAGCTGCAACATTCAGATGGTAGGGTCAGAATTTGGCATAAACAACATGCAAGGCAGGATGGATCCATGCTTTTTATCAACGGTTCAGGCTGGTGGTGTTATGGTGTGGGGGATTTATTCTTGGCACACTTTGGGCCCCTTAGTACCAATTGAGCATCTTTTAAACACCACGGCTTACCTGAGTAATATTGCTGACCATGTCCATTCTTTATGACTACAGTGTACACATCTGATGGCTCCTTCCAGCAGGATAATGCACCATGTCACAAAGCTCAAATCATCTTAAACTGGTTTCTTGAACATGACAATGAGTTCAGTGCACTCCAGTGGCCTCCACAGTCACCAGATCCCAATCTAATAGCGCACCTTTGGGATGTGGTGGATTTGCATTATGGATGTGCAGCCAACAAATCTGCAGCAACTGCATGATGCTATCATGTCAATATGGACCAAAATCTCTGAAGAATGTTTCCAGTACCTTGTTGAAGCTATGCCACAAAGAATCAAGGTGGTTCTGAAGGCAAAAGGGGGGACCAACCCAGTATTAGCAATGTGTACCTAATCAAGTGGCCGATGAGTGTATTTCATTTTCTGTATAATATATAATTATATAATATAATGTGTGTGTGTATATACATATATATGTATTTTATTTGAAAGTTGGTACCAAGCAATGCCTAAATGCATCACAAAACAGAAAGAACACCCAGTAGAGCAGGCAGTGAGCACTTGTCAAAACCTGATGCTAGGCTGGACATCCAGAGTTTTATTTTGATCTGATGTTTCAGTGGGGCCCACCTTTTATATTATCTGTCTGTTTGCCTGTCTATCTACTGTATATGCACCATATTCTGTAACTATATAAATCCACTGTGGAAGGTTCATGGTTACTGAGTTTAAAGTCTAAGACCCCATACACACTAGTAGATTTTCTGCAGGTTTTGTCTTCAGATTTACCAAAACCATATAATATGAGGTCAAACTTTAAGGCCCCTTTCACACGATCGGACCGTTCAGGTCCGCCTGTCAGTTTTGTAGGCGGACTTGAACGGGCGCTCCATGTTAGCCTATGGAGCGATGGATGTCAGTGGAGACATGTCCGCTGAAATCCGATCCGCAAAAAGCAGACGGATGGCCCAACATCCGGATCTGTCGCTGGCGGATTGGATCGGGTGAGATCTGATGAAAACTTACATGCTGTCCGTTTTCATCCGATCCCTCAATAGGCAGCAGCGGCGCCTGACAAACCCCTTCCCGCTCAGTGAGCAGATAGGGACCTGTCATCCGCCGGCTCAGCGGAGATCAACGTAGAGATCTCCCGCTGAGCTGGCGGACCAAGGCGGTCTCCGTGGAAGCGGAGTCCGCCTCGTGTGAATGAGGCCTAAGAGTTTCAATTTGTATGCAATCAGGCAGGCCCTTGCACTACATGGTTTTGGTAAATCCGAAGACAAAAATCTGCAGAAAATCTAATAGTGTGTATGAGGCTTTATTATATTCAATTCCATAAAACTAGCAAAACAGATTATCTGTTTAAAATAATTCTGGCCCCCTGGGGGGTGTGCAAAGTTTGAAAACGGTATGATTTTTTTTGTTTTTTGTTCTATTGCTGTCACATTTTTTTCTATACAAACCACAAAGTCTTTCTTAAGCTTACTCAGTGTGCATCGCCATAGGGGAGCAGAGACGCCCCACATTTGGGGAGCTGTAAAGCAACAGACCAAAATCGTTCCTCTGTTGCTGGCTGCTCTGAGAATGATGCTGTGAATGAAAAGATTTATTTGTGCCCTGCGAACAATACATGTTTTCCTTTTCAACAGAAACACTGTCTTGTCAGCATCTGGTTGTCCTCACACATTTGCAATTCACGAATGACAGCTCCATGATTACTTGGAAGAAGAATGGATGTGCCTATAGAAAAGAAGCACCCGTAGATCTTTTACTGAGCTTAAATAAAAAAAGAAAAAAAAATGCTCAGCACCTGAAATCCTTTCCAACTACTTTTAGAACTCATTATTAGGGAAGTTTTGGCTTATTTTAAAGGAGAGGGCTACTGAGTTTTATTTCTCACTCAAAATTGCCTCAGTAAAGTTTAAAATTCTGTCTCTCTCTCTCTCTCTCTCTCTCTCTCTCTCTCTGTCTATATATATATATATATATATATATATATATATATATATATATATATATATATTGTATTTATATAATTTTTTTGTTGTATCTTTATGCCTTGGTCAGGTGTGTGTGCGCACCAGTGGCCACCATGTCTTACGATACATACTCAACTCCCATGATTTAGGTATAAGATGCACTAACGATCCTTACATTAACTCCAGACAAACCGTAACTAAACAATTTAATTACATACAGTATATGCATATATGTGAACTAACTTACCTGCCAAAAGATAAGTAATTCTATTCCTGACAGTCTTCTGGTGACCTGGGACTTAGGTCATTTGAGGACCTAAGTTTTCTCTACTGAATTTAATAAATATAGCTTGATCACAGCCAATCTCCAGCCTACTTACTTGACAATAGAGCTGATGGAATTATCACTCTGCTTTCATCTCCTGTGAACAAGCTATCACTGTGCAAAGCCGAAGAGCCTGACTGACTCATTGAGCCTCCATTCCATTCCCTGTCTGCCACTGGGCTTCAATCAGGCTTTCTTTATTTTAAATACAATTCAAGATGTAGCTCCATATTCCAGATATTGAGTTTAATACTGTATTGCAGTCAACTCAACTAGGGTTCTTTCAGAGGTTTATAGGGGTTCCTTGCGCTTTGGCTGATTGACCTCTTATTTGATGGTGCCTGCATAGTTCCAGGGCCAGCACCACTTGGGAAAGCCAGCAGCATGACAACAATGATTGTTTTAGCTGTTTCAATGGGTGACATTCTGACCACCACTGTAAGGGTTGGATTCTTCCACTGACCACCAACATAAAGGGCATATTTCCCATTGTCTTTCAATAAACTGGTTTTTAGTAAAGCCTCAGACGTGAACATAATTTTAGTGGCTCCTCCTTGGGTAAAGAGGTTATGAAAAAGTGTGCCATTTGTATTTCCTTTTAGATCAAGCTTATAATTATTATAGATTGTTTGGTCTTGGCACTCACATTGAATGGGAGTACTCATATTCTAATATGAGGGTAAAAGGTCCTGTGTAGCTTACAGCTGAAAGGTTACTTTCCCTGTTATAATAATGCTGGGCAGTGCTGTCAATTAGCATTGCATACTGGAGGGGCAGACACATAAGGGTTGATTTACTAAAACTGGATAGGGCAAAATCTGGTGCAGCTGTGCATGGTAGTCAATCAGCTTCCAACATCAGCTTGTTTAAATAAACTTGGAAAGAAAAAAAACCTGGAAGCTGATTGGCTACCATGCATAGCTACACCAGATTTTACACTCTCCAGTTTTAGTAAATCCAGCCTATAGATTGTTGTTTTTTATTTTTGGATAATAGCTGCATTTTTGCTAAAGGAAAAAAATAGGTAGAATTAATTGGTTATGTTGAGTGATTTCAACAGTTGCACATATTCCTATCACACTGGAATTCTTCTTTAAAATTAACAATCTTTGTATCTAGGTGGTCTATGCCTTTTTTCCGCCATGCCAATCTTTTCACCTCTCAGCTCACAAGTTAAGAATACCTTAAGCCTCTAGTAACAGAAGGAAAGGTTGGAAAGGTGAGCTTCTAGACACACAGGGAATATGTTATCCATGTAATGAGAGAAAGCTCTTGTACAAATAGGCTTTGTACACATAACATGCTATGAAACTGTACAGTGGATAGTAAACACACACATCTCTCAACAGATCCCGGAAATATATTTAGAGATCGTTTTTCAGGAGCGCACATAGCAGCGTGGCATTGGTATGTTCAGTGCGATTAACTGTTTATGTCAAGAGGCTTTCAGAGTCTTCTCTCTCTGAGATGATGCTTCCCATGTGCTATTAAAGCATTATTTGCGACCATTATGAAAGCAGCCAAGGCACAAGTGTTTAAGTAAGTGCTTGCTGGATTGCATTAGCAAACTTCCACCCTGACAAGAGTTCTCCCCTGTAATTGCATCTTCTTGAACAGATACAATTATGGAATTTATAAAAAAGTGAAAATATATATATATATATATAGATCTATATCTATATCTATATCTATATAGATATAGATATAGATCTATATCTATATATATATATAGATATAGATCTATATATATATATATATATATATATATATATATATATATATATATATATATATATATATATATATATATAGATCTATATCTATATATCTATATAGATATATATATATAGATATATATCTATATAGATATATAGTATTACTTTTATTTTAAACCCTGAATGGCATGATTCCTTGCATGTACAAGCTTAAAAGAGAAGTTGTCTTACCTCATTCTGTGGCTGAGCTGAACTGCTTAATATTTTATGAGGAAAATACTGTACTCTGCGCACAGCATGTTTCTGTGGTATGAGGTTTAACCCTTTCCGTGCCACATTATTTATCAGACATGCAGCACGCATCTACTGTTACCATTTGACCATTCAAACAGACTCCGCTAAATTGGTTTGAGAAAGAATACTGGTGTGCCCGAAGGCCAGACAGGTAGTTTTATTCTGTTCAACATGTTGGCTGCTAGGCCATGTTGGCCGTAATGAATCTTTGAAAAAAAAACACATTTGGCTCTTCTCTTTAGGCAAGGTGCTTTATATGTGTGAGTGTTCACTTTTTGCTGGAAATGTTGCACTGGCATTGCAAGTCATGTGTGGCATTGCTTGGAAGGCAGTTGAATTCAAAGGACTAAATATGATGGCTGGGTGTCACTATGATGTCACTTTATATATTGTGGGTGTTTTCTGGTTCAATAATTTTTATTGAAAATATGTCAGAAAATTTGCAGTAATAAAAAGAAAGCACCTAGTCTGCCCACGCAGGGGCTACGACTGGCGACATAAGAAACACTGATTCATAACCCTAGCATAAATGAAGGAGGGAGGGCCTCCATCTCAAACAATTACATTAAACTTAAACAGAACAGATATGTATGTCTGGGAAAACCCCAGAGTAGCCAGGACCCATGTGTCAAGGACCCCGTGTAGATAGTCCTGTACACCAATAACCAATTAAAGAGGCTAAAAAGCTCAGCAAATGAAAAGAAACAGAAAGCAAAGACAAAGATGAAAATGAAGAGTAAAGTGGGGGGGGGGTGTAGGGAAAAGGTAGGGACCGGGGATTGCCTGAGACATCTGTTAGAGTCGACCCACGCTTGTCAGAGGAAGGTCAGGGAAGGCATATGTCAACCATGGTTTCCACATTTTTAGGAATTTAGTGCGCATTTCATTAAGGATACTAGACATTTGTTAATTAAGCATCATGGCCGTCAAATGGTCTCTCACTTCCTGGAAAGGGGCTCTAGGTTTCTTCCAGGCCTGAGCAATTGTCCTTTTGGCTGGTATGAACAGATAAGATGCCAGTTTTTGTTGACAAACGAATAAGCCCAGAATAGGACGATGCAGCAAAGGAAATACAACAGACCGAACACTCGGAACATATTGTGGGTGTTTTCTTGTCAAAATTGCCTTGATCACTTTTGTGTTAACTGCAATCATTTTACATTAAAAGTGATGGACCACAATAGACCATTTTTAAGAGATTTTGACATTAAACAAAAGAAAGGCGGCATTTACACCACTGTAGGTATGAAGTGCCAACATCAGGAGGCAGACACCTCCCGAACATTCTTGCCATGGCTGAATGCTGTACTATTTTGAGCCACAAAGCTTTGACACTTTCTGTTCACCCCTCCTATTGCTTTTAGAAGCAACCCTGATGGTTCCAAGTAGTGTGGGAGCTTGCCCTTCACATTTCTATTGACCCATCACTTTGATGTACAACTTTACATGCCATTAGGAATATGTAGCATTCAGGAAGGGTCAGTCAAGCTTCAGCATTAACAGGAACTACTTCTAGGAACCTGCACTTGATACTTGCAGCAGTTTGTCCAACTTCTCCCCAGGGACAGGATTTCTTTAAGGTGACCATGTATGGACCATTTATCGATAAGGAAGGGTCGTTTAAGGATTTAACTGCCTATAGCCAGTCATTCAGTAGTGTACACCTTGCTTTGCAGCTCAACCTTTATCACTGCGCAAATGGACAGGTTAGATTAAAAAATAGTATTATAGCCCCATCCACCTTACAGTTTTTGTAGAGCTAAATGATCCAGACATTCATATATGAATTAGCCTAACTCTAAAAAAAGGCTGCCTGAAATTTGAGCCCAGTATGTTTCAGACAATCTAATCCAGCCATATATTTTAAATAAATTTATCAACAGATGGATTTTAATTATTTTTTTATTTTGGAAAATTGTATTTCATAGTACTTTGAGTTAGTCATAAATGAGTTGATGTTGAACCACAAACAAAAATTCACCAAAAATTGCACATTCTGGAGGGTCCTAGCCACCTGTGTTATTTTTTTACTGTTAAAACACCAACACAGCACCATCTTCCAGGATTCCAGAATTTACTGTTACGCCTCATAATGCTCCTTATACTAATTATACATAATCTCACATTCTTCTGATTTTATTGTATTCTATAAGATAATTATAGGAGAGTAAATTCACAGGCTGCTCACTCCAATTTTAGTTTTGACATTCTTTTTTTTTCTGTAAAACACAATGTAATTTCTAAACACACATTTAAAATATTGTTTTAATTAGTGCTAAAGATGAAACAATTAACTTTTACAAAACATTTTCCATCATTTGCTCTTTATACTTGCCTAACACACATAATTGTATCAGCATTTCATTGAAATTAAAGATCTTTTGTTAATCCCTCCCTACTCCCACCACCTCCTGGTATTTTGTATAAGTTTCACATTAAGCAAGGAGAAAAATTCAGATGAAAGGTTGACAGTTTGTTTTGCGATCAGTCACATAGCTCACATTGATCATTGTCATGTTACTTGCTGTCCATATATTTACATACTTCCTCTACTGAAGTCCGTATGGCCTCTAAAGACTGAGCCTTCGTGTGAATGTTCAAGGATGTGGAACCTAAGTCTACATTTCTAGAACAAGCCCCGGGAGATTTTATTCTGAGTTCTCCTTGAAGATTTTCCATCAGAAATTTGTGTAGGTTGTTCCCTTTCTCAGGGGAGTGGTGAAATATATGGGACAAATAACTCATGAATTGTTCCTTCTTCTGTAGTGCCTAAATATAGAATGAAAATAATGTTAATGACTATAGTCCTAAGTAAGGTAATGTAACACATTACGTGCACACATGATTGTATTTTACATGCGTAAATTTCACCTCAGCTGACCACCAAACAAATCCAAAGAGCAAACCACTTGAATTTTATCCATTGCAACTCGATAAGTAACTTGCATGCAGCATTGGGGGGTTTAGCAGTTTTATTTTGGGGCCCTTGGTTCTTGACTTCAGCACCCATCTGACAGACTATCACATAAAGCCTGTATGTTTTCCTCTTTCTAGCACAGAACTTTTGCAACCTAAGGTTCCTCAAATAAGTTGGACATCATGGGTTATATGTATGACTGTAGAGACCTTAGATTGTAAGCTTCCTCCTCCTGGTACAGGACCTCAGAAGCCTAGGAATATATTGGACCATTCATTTTTAGCCTAGATATTTCTCTGTTGGGGGGGGGGGGGGGGTGCAAAGACCATTCAGTTACAATGCTGTGAAAAAGTATGTCCCCCCTTTCTGATTTTTTAAACATTTTTTTTGCATATTTGTCACACTTAAATGACTCATCATCAAACAAATTGTATTATTACACAAAGATAACCCAAGTAAATACAAAATGCAGTTTTTAAATTATGGTTTAATTTATTAAGAAAAAAAAGCTGTCAACCTGCCTGGCTTTATGTGAAAAAGTAATTGCCCCCTAAACCTAATAACTGGTTGTGCCACCCTTGGCAGCGACTACTGCAATCAAGTGTTTGCAATAATTGGCAAAGAGTCTTTCACATTGCTGTGGAGCAATTTTGGCCTGTGTAAGCATGAATAGCCTGTGTAAGGTCATGATACAACATCTCAATTGGATTTAAGTCCATGCTTTGACTAGGCTACTCCAATGCCTAAATTTTGCTTTGTTTGAACCATTTGGAGGTGGACTTGCTGTTGTGTGTCAGATCATTGTAATGCTGCATAACCCAAGTGCACTTGAGCTTGAGGTCACAAACTGATGGCTGGACATTCTCCTTTAGGATTTTCTGTTAGAGCTCAGAATTCATGGTTCCATCAATTAGGTAAGTCGTTCAGGTCCTGAAGCTGCAAAGCAGCCCCAGACCATCACGCTACCACCACCATGTCTGACTGTTGGTATGATGTTCTTGTTATGAAATGCTGTATTAGTTTTATGCCAGATGTAACGGGACGCACACTTTCCAAAAAGTTAAATTTTTGTTTCCTCAGTCCACAGAATATTTGCTTAAAGGTCTTCGGGATAGTCAAGATGTTTTTTGGTAAATGTGAGCCTTTGTGTTTTTTTTGGTCAACAGTGGCTTTAGCCTTGGAATTCTCCCATGGGTGCCATTTTTGCCCAGTCTCTTTCTTATTGTTGAATCATGAACACTGATGTTACCTGAGGCAAGTGATGTTTGCAGTTCTTTAGATGTTGTTCTGGGTTCTTTTATGACCTCCTGGATGAGTGATCGTCATGCTCTTGGAGTATTTTTTGTAGGCCGTCCACTCCTGGGAAGGTTCCCCGCTGTTCCAAGTTATCTCCATTTGTGGATAATGGCTCTCCCCGTGGTTCACTGGAGTTCCAAAGCCTTAGCAATGGCTTTGAAACCCTTTCTAGACCGATACATGTACATTACTTTGTTTCTAATCTGTTCATGAATTTTTTTAGATTGTTGCATGATGTGTGGCTTTTTGTGATCTGTTAGCATGCTTCACTTTGTCAGACAGCTTCTAGTTATGTGATTTCTTGATTCAACAGTTCTGGCAGTAATCAGGCCTGGGTGTGGCAAGTGAAATTTAACTCATCTTTCCAAAAAATTGTGGTTAATCACAGTTTATTCATGATTCAGCATAGAAGGGGGAAAGTACTTTTTCACATGAGGCCAGGCAAGTTTTAGCTGCTTCTTGGATTTACTTGGGTTATTTTTGTGTAATATTAAAATTTGTTTGATGATCTGAATAATTTAAGTGTGAGAAATATGCAAAAAAATAAAAAAAACAGGAAAGGGGCAAATACTTTTTCACAGCACTGTAGGTAATAAATTTAAGTTGGCCTAAGGAGGTTACGGATTAAAGGAAACCTTTGTGAAAAATAAGGCTGCCATTGCTGAACTCTTAGGGATAGGTTAAGGTGTGGGGGAGGTTAGTGTTACGGTAACAGTAAATGTTAACAGTTTGGAAGAGAGTTTATTTCACATTTGTTTTTTTTTGCCAAATGTTCTGTACAGAGCTCATAGCGAAAACATTCATCTGTTTTATCAATAATGTATTATTTCAGTTCTTCTATAGTAGATTAGAGTAAATAGTACCATCCACTGATTTCCCATATCTCTGTGACGTCACTCATGAAGTTGCTGGATTACAGTTTCCTGCTCTGCCTACCTGCACTAACCATTATGGGTTTACTTTAACTTTTACCTCTCATTTAGCATGTCTTTATGGACCTTGCTTTGTGCACTGGTCCAAATAATTTGGTGGAGGGGGATTATGGTGTGGAGTTGTTTTTCAGGGGTTGGGCTTGGCCCCTTAGTTTCAGTGAAGGGAAGTCTTAACCTCCCTGGCGGTATGATTATTTCGGATTTTAGGTGCTGAAAGCGGTACAATTATTTTGCATGGAAATTTGGCGTTTTATATTGTAGGTCTGTAAATCTTAACAATAACACACTTAAATCTGTCCAAACCAGAGTCTAGTAGATATCCCGGGTATGATAAAGTTTGAAACACAAAAACATAAATTATAATATAATAAATAAAAATAAATAATTAAAAAAAAAAAAAAAAATAGTACTAAAATAAATTTCCCCACAATTCACTATCGCTCAATTCTGCAAGTGTTCTAATTTACTATCGCTGTTTTCTAGCTGGTCTAAAGCCACTTTTGACGTAAAGGGACACTTTTTGGTTGCTATGGACAATCTCCAGTTTCCAGGCAGAAAGAACAGTGTATATCATGTAAAACTGCATGCAGGGCATGGGACAAAGCACTGGGGACAAAAGGGATGTGAAATCATTTCATACAGTACTGTAATCTGTAAGATTACAGTACTGTATGTATTATGATTTTTACTTTTTTTTTAATTTGCCGCCAGGCTCCGCCCCCGTGCGTCGCGCCGCTCGCAGGGAACGGAGCCTGGCACAGAGAGGCTTCGGAGGAGGACGGAGCCCTCGGACACTGCGGGTGACATCGCAGGATCCCGGGGACAAGGTAAGTAAAGCCGCCCCAGGATCCTGCAATGCGATCCCGAGTGTGGCTCGGGGTTACCGCTAATGGTACTGAATTTTAACCCCGAGCCATCCTCGGGAATACCGCCAGGGAGGCTAGGTCATCAGCATACCAAGACATTTTGGACATTTTATGCTCCCAACTTTGTGGGAACTGTTTGGAGATGGTCCTTTCCTGTTCCAACATCACTGTGCACCAGTGCACAAAGCAAGGAGTGTGGAGGAACTTTACTGGCCTGCACAGAGTCCTGACCTCAACCTGATAGAACACCGTTGGGATGAATTAGAGCAGAAACTGCGAGCCAGGCCTTCTCGTCCACACCAGTGCCTGACCTCACAAATGTGCTTCTGGAAGAATGGTGAAACATTCCCATAGACACACTCCTAAACCTTGTGGACAGCCTTCCCAGAAGAGTTGAAGCTGTTATAGGAACAATAGGTGACCCAACTCAATATTGAACCGTATGGACTAAGGCTGGGATGCCATTAAAGTCATTAATGTGTAAAGGCAGGCGTCCCAATACTTTTGGTAATATAGTGTGCGTATATATATATATATATATATATATATATATATATATATATATATATATATATATATATATATATATATATATATATATATATATATATATATATATATATATATATACCATTTACTGTATGTATTGCATGTCAGTACTGTTCGTAGACACTGTGATTTTGTTTGCCGTTTAAAAGTGTAATTATGTGTTACTGAAGTAAATATATCAATTCCAATAAACAGCAGCATTATTGGGAGATTTTTCCTTTGCCACCCTGGTGTTATTTCAAATGTGTTTTATTATTCTCTCCATAAGTGAAAGTGATTGCTTTCTGTGGTTTTATTTTTTTTTTCTTTTTTACACTGTCTGCTCTCAACAATCTAACAACCTCTCAAATTAATTTCAGATATTTTTGTAAACTCATAAATACTCTTGCGGAACAGTCTTACCCCCGACTGTGCACTAAACTTTAGCCGTCGTTTTATGTTCTCTAATTTTCTCTGATGGTTACATGATAACTAATAACATTTATCAAGTTTACTGTAGTGCTTATGCTGGTCAGCGTCTTTGAAACAAACAATAAAAAAAAGGGTACCTGTCATTCTAACTCAAGCCTAGCTATTATATGATGTTTGAAGTTTGAATAATCTCTTGGGTACAAGGGTACTAATTGATTGGTGAAATTGTGGTCCTAGCCACAACTACGCTAAGTTTTTGTAATCAGATATTTTTGATTACTTACAGTTTTTTCTTTCCTATAATTTGTAAAAAAAAAAGAAATGCGTAAAGAAAAAAAATAAAGAAAATAAATAGATAAAAATAAAATATATATAGATATATATCTATATCTATATCTATCTATATCTATATATATATATATATATATATATCGATATATATATATATCGATATATATATATATATATATATATATATATATAGATATCTCTCTCTCTCTCTCTCTCTCTCTCTCTCTCTCTCTCTCTATATATATATATATATATATATATATATATATATATATATATATATATATATATATATATATATATATATATTTAATATTAGTAAAAAGAATATTGCTTCCAAACATAAAGCCAGTCTGGATACTTGCCGATGTCCTCTCTCTGAAACATGGAGGGGCTTATGGTGATCAGAAATGTTTCACTCCCCCGCTAGGAGTCTATGGAGAGTCATGAAATGATGAGAGACAGTCACACAAACTGAATTGCCTCTTCGGTATAAATCACTTGGTCTCCGAGTGCGCTGCCCTTTTCAGAAATGTGCTGGATGTGTAAAGTAGCTTTTGATGGATGCGGAAGAGTGGTCAGCTCTGTGTGAAACTGACAACTTAAACTCCATGATTCAAATAAGTGCCTAATAAATACTGACTTTCATATGGCTCTAGAGTTTAATTGGATATAAAAGGGAGCCTAGGAGAAGCAGCTGGTTGGACAACGTACAGCCAATCCACAGTATGGTACTCTTAATCTTGGAATGGGCATAGGTGGCTCATCTTAAAATGATTTAATGTTTGACATTGGTATACTGTGCTACACTGCAAAACTGATGTTTTGAGTGCTTTGCACAGCGAGGGGCTTATGCTGTTTACAGAAAGATTGGTCATCAAGGACCATGGGAATTTTTAAGGTTAGGTGAATTTCTGGTACTTCAAACGATTAAAAAAAATGAATAAAATATAAGCCTATAAGGCCTGTCTACTTGTTTATGTTGTGGGGTTTTCAAATAATTATGGGATGTGGTACATTGATGTTGTTAGTGTCTTTAGCCATTTTGTAAATTTTTATTGTTGCGTTTGAACATGCACTTTTTTTGTTTTGTTATTTTAAACCAGTGGTCTCCAAACTATGGCATGGGGGACCGGATGCTGCCCTTTAGTTGCTTTTATCCAGCCTTTGGGACATTATTTCCCCTACTCTCAGTGGGGGGAATAGTTCCTGCCACTGACACCGACGATGGGCACTAGTACTCTCACTGACACCAACTATGGCACACTATTGCTCCCATTGATACCAATGATGAGGCGCTATTCCTCTCACTGACAAAAAACAATGGGGCAATATTACTCCCACTGATATCAATAATGGGGCACTATTCCTCCCACTGACACCATTGATGGGGCACTGTTCCTCCCACTGGCTCCAATGATGGGGCACTATTCCTTCCACTGACTCTATTGATGGGGCACTATTCCTCCCACTGATACCAATGATGGGGCACTATTCCTCCCATTGACACCAACAATGGGGCACTATTACTCCCTCTTATATAAATCATGGGGCATTGTTTAATTCCACTGATGCCAGGACATTTTCTTCTCCCATTGCCCACAGTCCGACCTCCCTAAAGATTGAAAGGCAGTAAACTGGCCCTTTGTTTAGGACTTTGGAGACCCCTGCTTTAAACCAATGGAAAGCTAGTTGCTAGGTAATAAAACTGTGCGATAAAGGCATTGTTGAGTGTTTTTCTGCACGTTTGTGTGTTTTTCAGTTGTTCCCATTGAAGCCTACTGGGGCCAAAGATGTTTTCAATTTTTTGAAGATTTTAGCTCAAAAGAAGCTTGTATAATTTTTTAAACTTCAAGCTTCAAGCGACATTATGCTCAGACAAAGTTGAAAACAATGGAATTTTATATATTGAGCATTTTAAAAGTTTGAACTACAAAATGCTCAGATGGGAATTGGGCCTCAGTGTTATACATACTATCGAAAAATATAAAGAAAAAATAAGGTATAAGAAGATAACAAATATGCCACATAAATATATAGATTTCATGCCATGATTGTCAAAGTTAGGATTTAAAGTGGTAGTAAATCGCATCTTTCCGGGTTCACGGGCTTTGGCTATCTGATTTTGCCAAGCCGGCATGCAGATATGCCGTTCCTTCAGAGCGCATGTGCCGGTGACATCACCGGCTGCATCTAAAGTAAATCTCTCCTAAACGGTGCATAGGAGATATTTACAGTACCCATAGGTAAGCCTTGTTATAGGCTCACCTATAGGTAAAAATCATGCATGCGAGTTTACTGCCACTTTTATTATCTGTTAAATATGATTGTAATACGTATAACATGCATAATTATAAAATTTGCATAATGTAAAAAGATTACATGTATTTCTTGGGATAATAGACCTGTTTAGACATGTAACACCCTATTATAGTTAGTGAAAGGTGTCACTTTCTGGTAGATGTTGAACTCTAGGCGTAGAGAGAAAAAATATATCTTAGATATTTGTATCCGCTTTGCTTACTTCATATTTTTTTTTTTAACTGATGATTTAATCTTTATAATGTTGATGCCATTTCATAGACAATAATTCCAAATTTGCAGGTCTCATAAAAAAAACCTGGTGAAGTTTAGGAGCTTCCTGTTGTAGGGTGACAACATTCAATCCCTGTCTCAGTTGTTCATCACCCTCTCAGATGGCCTCCAATGGAGACTACAGATGGCCGTTTGAATGCACACATTATACAGGCGCGGGCCACTGAACAAAAATTGGTGAAAATTATTTTTCTCATAAAAATATACAGTTATTGATGATAGAGTAATTTAGCAAAACTTTTCAGTTCCAGACATCAGCAGCATGTTTTAAACACGGTTTGCACATGATATGATATTTTTAGTAGAGAAGATGTTCCACATACATTTTTGTATGAGCTGTGCTATTTCTTTCACCTCTTGTCATTATTTGTCCTATTTGTATTCCTCCTGATATGTTTGTACTTGTGCTTGTCCTCAGACGTGTTTGCCGTCAGTTGCAAGGATTATTACTGATTAACGTACTCCCATATCACAGCGAACTCCTTGCGATGCTCGGCTCAGTCCCCTGGACACTCTCTTCATGTAGTGCAATAAAACAAAGATGGATTGTGTACTGTTCTCTGTAGGGATAGACTGACACATAGATCAGCATCTGCGCCAAGATCTTCCTAATTAAACCGTTACCATGAGCCGGAGTATTAAAAGGAACTTCTGCTGTTTTATCCTGTCATAGTCCATATTTTTTCCATCTGTAGAGATAAATAAAGTAGGGAGAGGCTGTAAAAAAAACACAGCATGGCGCTTTTTACTTTGTTATTATTAACTTGATAGCTGTGGTAAAAAAGTAAATTCCACTCATAAATTTTGTCTTACCCATTCATTGCCGTTTTGAATTTAGGAGTGCTATGTAGAGCAGGGAAGATTTGTAAATGACTTTGCAGCTCTAACTATAGCCTCAACGGGTCTCTGAAGCATTTGCCATAATGAAGGCTTACCCCCTCCTCCAAGCACTGGAAGGTCCATGGTCCCTCTGGTTGCTTCGTTATTGCTGCTGCATGACCCCCTGGTCTTATTCCAGTCCATGTTTGCAGTTTGTGTGCATTAAAAAAATAATTGCTAGCAAAAAGGTAAAGCAGTTTTCCTGGCTCCAACATGGCATGGATTGGTGCCAGGATGGGAAAATTACGGTAAGTATTTGATGCAATTTTCAGTTTTCCTGGCACCAACACAGCAACATGCTGCCATAGACTGGCACCAGGAAAAGGAAATTACCATAAGTATTTCATACAATTTTCCATTTTACTGGCACCAACATGGCATACTACCACATGTGTGCTGCCATGGATTGGCGCCAGGAATGGAAAATTACTCTAAGTGTTTGACACAATTTTCTGTTATTTTTGTTAAAACAGACATACAAAGTCTCTTCTACCAAAACATTTATGTATTTTCTTTTAAGTTTTTACTTCTGACTTGAGCATTCCATCAGTGAATACCATGTGATACATCGTAAATGCTTTTGAAAATGCAAGTAATGGCTTTTTATAAAAATTATTTCTGACAGGCTGATTAAGCAGTTCAGGGATTTATTTTTTTTTTTCTTTATAGATTATGTTCAGATTATCTATTCATTATATATTAGTTCAACTAGAAGGGCTTTAGATAACACCCATATTGCTCAACTCACATATCGCCTAGATTGCATTTATTACACTTTTAGAATTAAAGGGGATTTTCATAATTTTCGAGACACCCAAATTGATTTTACATAAAGGGATGATCACCTCTGCCTTTGGGTAAGCGATAACACGGCGCATAGACATTGTTATAATAATTTTCAAGCTGGCCATAAACTGTACAAATTTCATCCAGTTTCTGAGGAAAGAGTGGGTTTCTCTGTCAGCTCCGAAAAATCAAAGAAGCCAGGCGGAAAAGTGGCTGCATTCAGATCAACGCAAACACTGAGTATTTTGACAGCTGATGGGGCAGGTTGTCAAAATGCAATAGGTGCAGAGGGAGATTTGTCCATCCTCGCTGTTTAGTGTGGATCAAGGAATCTGTTTTTTTTTTCAGCCCACAGATCAGAATGTGTATAGCTAGCTTAACATACCTATAAAGAACATTTATACTGCACGTGCAAAGCTTTGCTCCAGTTTCATGTTCACCAACTGGAATTTTAGGTGAAATATAAAATTGGGTAAAGCAAGCCAGTGCTATAAACCCCATATTCTTTTTCTTTTATTTTGTGTTGGGGAGTAGTAGAGTTGGAAAACATTTTCAAGGACTAAAAAAAGATTTTTATCAAATGTGTTGTTTTTTTCCAATAAACTATGACATACTTCATATGAACTATTTTCAACAACCAGGTTGAGCTTTGGACTCCTTTTCACTTGTTTACCACCAGACTTATCTTAATGGTTTGTCTAACAAGGATAGCAAGGATAACTAGCCACAAGTTTGTGGCGGTGTTGAGTTGTAAAGCCTCATACACACGATCGGATTTTCTGCAGACAAAACCTTGGACTTATGTCCGAAGGGTGTTTGGCCCCAAACTTGTCTTGCATACAAACGGCACACAATTGTCGGCCAACAACGTACTACGTGGTTTTTCAGCTCTTTAGCGCCACCCTTTGGGCTCCTTCTGCTAATTTTGTGTTAGAAGTTTGGTGAGTGTTGATTAATGCTTTTCATTTTGCGCTTTTCAGTTTGTTTCTCAACGGCCGTTCGTCAACCAGCCATGTTGCCGAATCGGAGGAGATAATGCGTTATTTATTATTGGCCTTGGAGTTATTACTTTGACACAACTCCAGTCCAGGAACAGGGGGAGGAGGATTTCTTGGACCAAAAATTGGTTGCTTTATTAATGGTGACCAATTATGTCATATGCCTTTGCTGCGGGAGCTCCAGGAGAATAATCCAGATGATTTTCGGAATTATCTCCAGATGACGGACCCCTGCTTTCACAAACTCTTGGCATTGTTGACCCCCTATATTAAGAAGCAGGACACATGCATGAGGCTTTTATTTTATTTTTTGGTTGAATAATGATTTGATTTGGTATATTTTCTATATTTTTGGATACATAGAATGCACTTTTTGGTTCAAGTTTTATAGCATGTCTAATTTTATTTGTTTTCTTTTTTTAATGCACAATAAAAAAATTGTGGAGAATAATACTTGGCTTTGTGCTTTACTTCAAATGACAGTTTGGGAGTAATTACATTTTATAAAATGCAATGTAAAATTAACAAGAAACACCAACATAGCTGTATCTTTGATCTTAAAAACTACGGGATAATGGTGTTGTGGTAACTTGCACCAAAAATAACAAGCATAATAATATTCATCTTGATATCACTAGAAAAAAAAGCCTTTGCAAATTCGTTTGTCATAACTCCATCAGTATCACCAGCAAAGCAGCTTCATTATTATCCCATTAAATAAAGAAGAAAAGAATGCGCGCTGCATTTCCAGATTTCATAATTTGCCACGTCACGAATGTTAATTTTCAATTGCGAACGCTAGTTTACAAGACCGACCGCTTCCAGCTCGCCCTTGCTTCCAAGCATGCGTGTTTGTACTTTGGACTTTTGTCTGATGGACTTGTGTACACACGCTAGGAAAATCCGGCAACAGACATTTGTCAGCGTAAAATTTTAAAGCCTGCCATCCAACATTTGTCGCGGAAAATCGGACAACAATTGTCAGATGGAGCATACAAACGATCGGATTTTCCGCCAACAGCCTGTCATCACACAATTCCCGTTGGAAAATCCGATCGTGTGTACGAGGCTTTAGTCTGTTAACTTGCTGCACATTTTCACTGGCAAGTTGTACACTTGCAGAGCACTTGAAGCACAACTTCTAGTTGACACTTCCAGTTTTGTAGCATATTTGCGTGGCAAGTCTCTAGCAAGAGCTCTGCGAGTCTACAGCATGGAAATCCAGCCACAGTGACCCCTGTGGTGGGATGACTATTGAACAACATATCTGAACCAGAACTTGCACAGTGTTTGCAAAGAAAGTTGATCTGGAGTCATGCAATGCCGACTTGCTGCAATTGTGCAACAAACTTGTGAAGCCGGGCAAGTCTAGCAGTAGCTTTTTCAAACTTGCAAGCAATTGCTTGCTATCTGGGGAAAAAAAACCTTTACAGAGCTGAATAACTGGAGTTTAAAATATAAATACAGTTAAATGATTAATACTGGTGACTCCTGCTCCTTTTCTGCTTTAAATCTTGTAAAAATAAATGCTGACCTAAACGCGTAGTGATTCAAGAATTGCAGCCAAGTCATGTAAACTCCCCCTTCTACTGCCTTTGCAGCTGAAGTAAGAGCGTTGGGGGGCAGTAAAAAATGTTGGTCAGCCAGATGTTGTTACTGTGCTCCTCAACCACAAGTGTAAATGAAGCTTTAGAGATAGTTCCACTTCCTGTTTTGGGAAAAATATCTAAAAGTTGAGGTTCCATTCGTACTTTAGGGTCCTTTCACACGAGACGGATCCGAGATGATCCGCCCCGTGAACATCCGCTTGCTCAGCAGGGAACGCTCCGTGGATTCCTGCTGAGCAGGCAGATGACAGGTCTGTCTCTGCACACTGTGGGGGTCGGATGACGACGGACCGTTTCCATCCGAAAACGGATGGAAAAGTAGGTTTTTCCTCCGTTACACTTGATCGGATCGGAGCGGGTTGGATGTCAGCGGACACGTCACTGCTGACATCCGACGCTCCATAGAGGTCTATGGAGGGTCCGTTCAGGTCCGCCTAAAAAACTGACAGGCGGACCTGAACGGATCGTTCGTCTGAAAGAGGCCTTACTTAGATTTCATATCAGCTTTAGAGTGTTGTACGTTTGTGGCTATTTACCTTTAAGTATTATCTATAAACACCCCATCCATCTCACCGCGCAGAATTGACAAAAGTGTGTATCTCTATACAACACTCTTAATAACCCTTTGAAAGAAAATTGATGAAAAAAGTACTTATCAGCACTTATGTACGTAGGCTTCCTTTATGCCTGCCACTTTTCATCTCCATTTGTGCAACACTTAAGATATATAATGGAAATATACCTTTGCAAGGACATTGTACAGTATTTATTTGCAGAACTGTGAACAATGGTTTTGTGGTGAAGTATTATCAGATAGGTGAGATGTATAAAGGAAATAATTGCTATTAAGTTAGACCTTGCATCAGCCTAAGCAAACCATATTGTGTCTAAAACTGTGAGGTTCGAAGTAAGTTTTATCAAAAATAATTGTGCTTCAGTAAGCCAGGGTAATTATGGTGGTGTTGAATGCTTCCAACTTTTCCTATGTGAAGAAGGAACAATATATTAAGCAAACAAAATTGCAAGTTGAAATCACCGACACACCTTTACACCCACACCACATCTTTATTGTTTTTACAGTAAAAGATAGTCACAACCATTTGCATATGGGCTTTTATTTTCACTCAGTTACCAAGTAAAGTACATAAGTAGGTCTGTTTGATACTTAAGGAAAGACAGATCAAGTAAAGTACCCAAGTGGCTCTTTTTGGTTTTTAAAGTGGAAGTAAACTGTCCTTTTTTTATTTTTACTTACAGGTAAGCTTATGATCAAGTTTTTCCTGTAGGAGATATTCTAGTAAGCAGCAGCCTGTAGTACTAGTACATTATGGTTTTACACTGCAGAAAGATGTATATATATATTTTTTTTTCATCCTGAACTTTACACTTTACTACCGCTTTAACCACTTCAATACAGGGCACTTCCCCCATTCCTGCCCAGGACAATTTTCAGCTTTCAGCGCTGTCACACTTTGAATGACAATTGTGCGGTCATACAAAACTTTACCCAAACTAAATTTTAATCATTTTCTTCCCACAAATAGAGATTTCTTGATGTTTGATCACCACTGGGTTTTTAATTTTTTGCTAAACAAACTAAAAATGACTGACGGAGATGCAATGTGTCAGAGTGACACACCACCGATCGCCATGCTGCGCGCCCCCCGTGGGTGAGCGCTGGCTTGTTTTCCAGCTGGAAGTCATATGACGTCAAGTCATGATAACTGAACCACTTCCCAGCCGTCATTCTGCTATAGGCCAGGCGGGAAGTGGTTAAGAAAAGACTGATCAAGTAAAGTACCCAAGTGGCTCTTTTTTAGTATGTAGTAAATATTAGCACATTATGGCAGACTTACTTGTCAAACAAAGCCCTCTAGTGTTGCGCTGTCACTGCTCCTTGCACTTCACCTGGTCTTCCTTCTGGGTTCGTGCTCTCCATCCTTTTGAATGATTGGCCCATGATGACGTCACTCTACTGCATGCGCACAGGAGTCATGATTGTGGCACAGTGCTCTCTGCATTCAGGGCACTCTCAGAGAGCGCTGTGCTTGTGCAGTGACGTCATCAGCTGGAGCCAATGGAGTTGGTTTGCTAAAAGGTAAATAGACTGTACTTTGCCAGTGCAGTTGCACTATTTTTTCTTAGTAAATGTGGCAAAACTTCACTTTGTGAATAATACCTGTTTAAATGCAAGGAAATAATAATAAAAAAAAGCTTTTTTGCTTGCACATGATTGGATGATGGAAATGAGCAAAGCTTTAACACATTAAAGCGGAGTTCCACCCAAAAATGGAACGTTCGCTGATCGGATTTCCCCCCCCCCTCCGGTGTCACATTTGGCACCTTTCAGAGGGGAGCAGATACCTGTCTAATCCAGGTATTTGCTACCACTTCCGGGCATAGATCGCCGCAGGCTCCGCGGTGATCTACACCATGTCCGGCCCCTCCTCCATTCCCCCGCTGTCTTCTGGGAGACACACAGATCCCAGAAGACAGCGGGGACCAGTGAGGACGAGCAGCGTGATTCTTGTATGTGCAGTAGGGAGCCAGGCTATGAATCCAGAAGGCTTCACATCTTGAATCCCTTACCAAAGATGGCAGCGCTTCCACCCGAGAGCCGAGGGACAGATCGGCTTTGGGTGAGGACATCACGGGCGCCCTGGACGGGTAAGTGTCCATATTTTAAAAGTCAGCAGCTGCAGTATTTGTAGCTTCTGACTTAAAAAAAAAAAAAATTTGGCAGAACTCCGCTTTAACTAAGCTCTGGAGAAAATGAGTGCAACTGCATCCACAGAGTACAACTGCACTTGCAAAGGGCACAGTCTTCTTGGCTTCAGTAAATTAACCCCGATGTGAATATCTATTAAGCAGCGTAAGTTGTTCATATTCGCAGTACCTACAGGTCAGACTTATCGTAAGCTACTACCACTTAAAGGGGGGGCAGTTGGAAGGGGGGGTTAAAAAGCTGCTTAACCACCTATTTTTACCACCCTCCAACCACATATTTAAACTAGGCCATACACAGCCCCAGATAGCAATAAAAACTCAATAGGAGTTCAAATGCTTCCCCACTCTCTCCAAAGCTAGTAAAAAGCTTTTGGCTTGACAAACACTTTATATAATTGAAATCTTCAACTCTGTATAGCAAGTACAGCTCTCCCATGGATGAGTGGGAAATGTTTTGATACTAAGGTATAAGTGGCTCGGCTAACGTTCGTCATCTAGATAATATAACAAACAGGGAAAATGTAATTTAAAATGTTGCCTTTATTCACACCAAGCATTAGCGTATTTGAGCATGTCAGCTGTGACAACAAAATAAATATTTTGTTACATGTGCCGCATAAGAACTCTCGTACTTTGATCCACAAGTACTTTATTAATGCACTGTTCATCACATTTGCCTCACATTCCAGACTTTTATGTGGGTATTTGTCACAAGCGGTGTTCTTCAGCTAGAAAAATGTTTAGCTGTCATTGGCCAGGGCAGGGAAATGATTCCGTGCGGAAGAACGCATTCTTCAACACATGGCATGTCTTAAATGATGTGCTAAATGGATGACTTTGTGTATATTTATTTAATGCCCGTATTTATTTGTCTGGGCTGATTTCTGGTGGAACATTAGGCAAAAAGGTGACCTAGCGAGTGCATATGTCAATGACAAGATTGTGCCGTAACAATCCGAAGCATGCTTTCAGCATTCCAAAATGAGATTGCAAAAATCCTCTCAAATATGACATCTAAAATGGCATTAAAACACAATTTCCCTTGGCAAAGGTTTTAAGGCACTCATATGAAAAGTGACACCACTTTGCACGCTCCTTTGTCAGCATTATGCGATGCGTAGCTCACGACTGACATTAATCCATTAAGAGCGCAAGGGTCATTTATTTTCTTCATAAAGTCATTAAATACAATTATTGATTTCTGTTCAATCAGCAAGAGTTGCCAGCTTTTTCTTGATCTTTTTAACACTTCTGAGTATTAAGGCGTAGCGTCCTATAAACCTCTGTACATTAACGTTTCTCACGTAAATAACAATGTCTATCTGCAGTAAAAGGTTTCTTGTCATTCTTCCTTTTTAAATACACTGAAGTAAGGAAAAAAGATAGCTGCCACTTAGAACAAGTAAACATACACTTTTTTTAAAGTGCACTTACTGATCTATTGCCCCTGATCCATGGAAATTCTAAGCAGTTTTGAGGAGGAACAGCAGAGACAGACTAGGGAATGTTTTAATTTAGCTCCTTCACTGGGAATGATAACTGCATTTTACAAAGTCTGATCCACCCTGATTCACAAACGTATTTATTGGGGCGATCCTGATCAAATGCTGATCATTGCAGTTTAGCCACACAACAACGCCCATTATAATCTGGGGGGTGGTGATAAGACGATTGAGATTATATCCCACGTGACTTGACTGCCATTTTATTTACAGTGCTCTGTGGACTAAGGTTCAAACATTGCGGGTACAGTGTTGGCCAGCACTGCAGAAGAAAAAGATTTGGAGGTACTTATTTCAGATGATTGCAAAATGAGCAAGCGACGTGACCAGGCCGTGGAAAAAGCGATTAGAATTCTAGGATGCATTACTAGAGGGATCACCAGCAGGAGGAAGGCGTTTCTGAATCCCCTATATATAGCTTTTGTGAGACCTCATTTACACCCAGTTCTGGGGGAACTCAGTTATAGAAAGATATTGATAAAATAGAACAAGTCCAGAGAAGGGTAACAAAAATGATGAAAAGTCTGGGGGATAAAACCTATCGAGATCAACTTCAGGAACTTTTTTTTTTTTTTTTTGGTGGTGGCCCGTACGGGGAGTGAGCGACTTCAGGAACTTAATATGTACAGTGTGAAGGAAAAAAGGGAAAGGGGAGACATGATTAAACCTTTTAAATACATCAAGGAGGCGAATAAGATTTAGGAGGGCAGTTCTTTCAATATGAAACCAAAATCAAGGACTTGACCTCAAACTAACTGGAGGAGAGTTCAAAACTAATCTAAGAAAGTATTATTTTACTGAAAGGGTAGTTGATGCTTGCACCAGCACAGGTAGTGAGACAGTCAACAGTAAATGGCTTCACACATAGATCTATACTCAGACAAAAAAGTTAATGAAAAAACAAAAACAAAAAAAATGGGCAGACTCGATGGACTACTCGGTCTTTTGCTGCCATCACTTTTCTATGTTTCTAAAATACGATGCACTTCATACACAGCTACATATCTCTCTATCCCTACCTCTATCTCTGTCTCTATCCCCCCCTTTAAATATCTTGCATTTGAAAATATCGGGGGCAAGAAACAGAAAAGGAATAGACCAGAAACATTGCACTAATGGTACTGCTTGGACTCATCGTACAGCTTTCAGAGTGCTTTAAAACAGAAGGCTAAACAATAAACCAACTTTGAAATGTTGCCTCCCCATTGCCTTGTATACGTTTTATAATAAAGGGCAATATAAAAACATGTTTCTCTGTGGTCAGGTGACCACAGAGACCCAGCTCAATCTCCTCTGTATGCAGTTGGTGGGCATGAACTCTTTTCTCAACCAACAATGCCTAGAGCTATGGACGTTGTCGGGTGATCTTACTGCTGTGATTCAGGCCCACTGTTGGCCCTCCACATTTACATACTTTGCAGTCACGTGATAACATAGAAAAGTGTTAAAGAAAGTGTTTACATTACAGTGTATTCAAAAATGTATTCAGGGCAATGGGGAGGGAACACTTTAAAGTTGGTTTATTGTTAGCCTTGCCTTCCACTTTAATCAGAAAACCGCACCACCTCTAAATCTACTTTTTCTGACTTTGAAAAAACGTTATTGTTCAATGAGTGTTTCACAACTTGCCAGGCCAAGCTCCTGTTATGACATGTTTTCATATTTGGGGTTTTTTCACAGAGATCTATAGATCTTTTTGACTAGACACCAAAGTGGGAGAAACCTGCCTGACAAAGAGTTTGGCCTGGCAGGCTGTGAAACGCTCAGTAAGCCAGTAAGCAACAAAGTTTTTTTCTAACTTGAATTTGGCGGTGGTGCAGTTTGAACATTTTCTGCTTTACATGTTTCACAGTGAATTGACCTTACTTGAACCTTGCAGATATGGCTGGTGGAATAACCATAAGTCCACCGGCAGCACTTTAGTCTTGAGGCTATTTAAAGTAAGGCGTAACTTGGAAAAGGCAGCATGGAAGTATGCAAAATTCCTCCTGTGGTCCTTTTCTGAAATAGGTTATGGAGCTCTTTGCTAACACAAAAGTACATAATTTATGGATTTTGCAAAAAAACACTAGGCTGCCCATTGTGTTCAAATACTCTCATTTACAACATTTGTATTATTTTAGTATTGGTGTAATGTGGTGAGTGCTCTTCACTGGTTGGGGCTGTTTAATACACACTAGACTGAGCTGTACTAAAGGAAACCCATAGTTAGAGGAATATATTGGTTGTCTTTGCCGATCTCCTCCTAAACAATGTAGTTGCCTGGCTGTCTCTGATTTTAATAGTCTCTGAGTTGCTGACATAGAGTAATCACGGACATTAGAACCTAAGAGTGAAGTCAGAATGCTTGATATCCATGCTTGTTCCAGATCAGTGCTTCAGAAAGTTGTGAATACATTGGATAAGCATAACCTTGAGGAATCTGGCATATTCAAAAGGAGAGGTCAGCAAAAGCATCCTCCTTTTTCTTGAACTGTTTACTTTAACATACAACATAACGGTATGAATGGCTAAAACGCAGTGCTTTGCAGTAGATAATCATTGCTTCTTATCTGGGTGTATATTTTTGTAGACATCATAGGCAAACACATTCATTTTTCATTTTTAAAGACTGTTAAAGCTGTTGTAAAGTCTTATTGTTTATTTTACTAAAATAAAAAAGGTATCATACTTACCTACTCTGTGCAAGGGTATTGCACAGAGTGGCCCTGAACCTCTTCTTCTGGGGTCCCCTGCCGGTGCTCTAGTGTTCTCCTCCTCCCACAATAGGAAGCCAATTCCTGTGGTGGCACACATGTGGGCTCTCTCCTAAACTGGACTCTCCATGGACTCACACAGCACATCTCAGCCTTACCCCCCTCCCTCCTCACATGATTTGATTGATAGCAGCAGGAGCCAATGGCTCCCACTGCTCTCAGCCAAGTCTGTGAGAGAGGGGAGAGAAGACCTGCAGATAGGCACAGCGCTGGACCAATACATGACTCGGGTATTTGGGGTTTGGGAGGAACATCTACTGAAAGGTTTTTTACTTTAATGCATGCAACCTTTTGAATTTATAACCACTTTAATTTCCAGGCCATTGCTTAAACCATGTTGTGATACCAGAGTTCACCAGCTGGTGGCACTGAAGGCAAAATACTTACTTTTTTCTCTGGATTCTTGTGAGCTTTGTGGGGAACTCCCTTTGCTGATGTTGCTCAAAGGTGTCACAAACAAAGGACTTTAAAAGACGAAGAGAGAGGCATGCACAAAAGAGGGTGTTAATCACTTGCTGACCGCAATATGTATATATATTATATTCATGAGCCGCTGGAATTCTTTCAGAAGCAGCAGGGGGACGGATGCCCCCCCCCCCCATTGCGCGCCTTTGTTTCTCGGGCTTAAAGTTTCCATTGGCTCACCCGAGAAACGATCTGATGGAGTGGCAGGCTGGTCACAGAGGTGATAAATAACTAGATCGCATTTGATCGCCTCTATGGCCTTGGAGGACCAGAGCAACATCCAGTACTTTTGGTACAATGTGCAAGTAAACACTTTTCTTTTTTAAAGCTAAAGATTATATATGTTTGCTTTTAAAGGTAAAGGATTTGGTGTCTTTTGACCCCAGATCTCTCCATAAAGAGGATCGTCCGCTTTATTTCTATTACAAGGGATGTTTAAATTCCTTGTAATAGGAATAAAAGTGATAAAAAAAATTAAAAGGACAGTGTAAAAGTAAAAAATAAAATAAATAAGGACTTTTTTTTTTAAAGTGCCCCATCCCTGAGTACTTGAGCATAGAAGCGAACGCATACTTAAGTCGTGAACGCATATGTAAACGGTGTTCGCCACATACGTTAGAGTGAGAGAAATAATTATAGTGCTAGACCCCCTCTGTAACTCTAAACAGGTAACCTGTAAAGGCATTTAAAACGTCGCCTATGGAGATTTTTAAGTACCGTACTTTGTCGACATTTCAAAAGTGTGAGCAGCATGACATGTTGGGTATCTATTTACCCAGGCATAACATCATCTTTCATATTATACAATTGGGGTATATTCTGTGTTTTATGTTTTTAAAATGTATTAAAATTTATTTTTGTGTTTGAAAAACTGCTGCGCACATACTGTGTGACATAAAAAATTGCAATGATTGCCATTTTATTCCCTAGGGTCTCTGCTTAATATAAATAAATATATATATATATATATATATATATATATATATATTTTATCTGGCTAAATGAGATTAGAAAATATAGATTTCTAAGGTTTAGGAAGCCTTCCTTAAATTGCCATAATATGATTGTAATTGTCCTTTTGCAGTATTGTCGTGAAAGGTTTTATATTCACACAGACCTTGTTCTATACTCGCCAAATGTTTTGAGAATGAGTGGCTACCATGGTTTCCTTGACCTGCTGTCATTTGTTGCTATGCACTTTGCTGTAGCTGCTTTAGTGTTGTGGGCATCTCTGCAGGCATAGTTGTTAATAATTAGACTTTAATGTTACTGTGTTTAGTGAGTTTGTCTCTTGTACTATGTGGGCGAACACTCTGCACAGCCTTTGGTCAGAAATGATGTTGGTGCCATCCGCTGTTTGTATCAGTGCTTACCTGTGCACAGCAAGAAATGATCCAAGATATGAATGAATTCCAAATATACTGTGTGTGTGTGTGTGTGTGTGTGTGTGTGTATATGTATGTATATATATATATATAGCAAGAAAAGGGATAGGGTTGTTTTATTCAAACAAGAACAATTGTTGTAGGAATCTGGTATTTTGCTAGAATGTACCCTACCACTCAAGTAAAATTTTACTGAAACCTTTCCTAAATAGAACTATGGAAGCTGCCATTGCAGACTTCTAATCCTGAAAAGTCAAGAATAGGTATGCAGATAATGACTTTTGACCTTACTTGGACTATCCTGATTCCCATAAGTGTTCTAGAATGAAATGATGGATGGAGCTCAGAGGGTTGTACCAAAGAGATTTCTAAATCTTCTGAACTAAACAAAGCTCACCGCTTTACCTGTGCAAAGAACAATGAGTGTGCAACATAGCAACAAACGGGAAGTAATCTTTTTTTGGTCAGCTGAAATCTGGATGGGTTACTATCAGGGCTGGCCCAAGACATTGTGCTGCCTGGGTCCAAGGTTGAAATGCTGCCCCCCCCCCCCCCAAAAAAAAATTACGCCCACCAAAAGGCCCCCACATCTAGTGCTGGGAGGGGTGAGGGGTCAGTGGCAGTGCTGGCGGGGGGGAGGGTCAGTGGCAGTGCTGAGGTGGCAGTGCTGGGGGGGGTCAGTGGCAGAGCTGGGAGGGGGGGTCAGTGGCAGTGCTGGGAGGATACAATTACAGGCAGTTGTACTCACTGTACCTCAGCCGGGATGAGGAGATGGGGTCTCCTCCAGCCCCTCCCACTTCAATCACGAGTCAGCTGACCTAGTCTGTGCCCCCTGCCATTCCGCAAACTCAATGGGCAGCCACAGGCTCCAGGAACAGCCCAGCTGCTGCTGCTGTTTTGTGCACCATATGCAGCTCCGCAGACTGGGATGCACCATCTGCCCACCTGGAGGGGGGGAGACACGGAGCTTCTCACGTCCGGAATTCTCCTTTTCCTTCTGCTGTCCCCAACCCGCACAGCCATTGAGCTGCACAAAAAATGTGGGCGTCAATTTGCCACCCCTCTCAAACGGCCGCCTGGGACCATCTGTATGTGGATGATGGCACTGTAATTATTTTAATAGAAAGAAACATCCAAGTACCTTTTTCCTAATCACTACACAGCTGTCACATGACCCAGATCTTTCCCAGCCTTTCTGCAGGGAAACATAAGCAGGAGGAGATTCTATTCCTCTGCTGCTAGTCACATGTTTAAAATAAAAAAAAATCAGCCTTTGGAATACGGAGTAAAAAGAAATAATTTATATCAGTAAATTGTTTTAAATTGTCATACAAATATATATTTGAAATTAAATATTTATTATTTTTTGGCAATAACATGGTGTGGGCATATTTCTGCCAGTCACAGGTTACGTCACGCCCATCCAGCCTGTGTCTAAGAATAAGAGGGAGGTGAAGCCTCCGTTAATCTGTATGTAATATCCCATCCCTATTGTATTTAGCTGGTTAGTGGGCATGGAGGGAGGGAGGGAGTGAGTGGGCATACACCCACATGTGTGACTCTATAGTCACATGGGCTACTCAGATGTGATAGGTAGGAAATGCTCAGCATAGAAACTCACTGAAAACTGAGCATGTGCAGAGTTGCTAAATCCCTAGCCGATTTGGGGACATGAACAAAAGGTAGAGATGGAGAGCAGCAGGATCAACCAAGATGTTTTCATAATACAGAAAACAAATGAACAGCATGTAATACAGCATTTATTGATAGTTTTTTATGATGTGGGTTTAGTGACACTTTAATTTTGTTTGTTGTAGGTGTATAAAGTGTATAAAGTGTAGACTTCATTCAGGTCTCCACATAGCAGCATGGTGCAAAGTGCTGCAGTGTTCTGCAGTGCGCTGGATGATTGGTGGTGTGGATCCATTCCAGAAAAAACCCCAATCAATGCAGTATTTCTGAATGAGCTCTAATGCCCCATACACACGGTTGGATTTTCTGATGGAAAATGTGTGATAGGACCTTGTTGTCGGAAAATCGACCATATGTAGGCTCCATCACACATTTTCCATCGGAATTTCCGACACACAAAGTTTGAAAGCAGGCTATCAAATTTTCCGACAACAAAATCCGTTGTCGGAATTTCCGATCGTGTGTACACAAATCCGACGCACAAAGTGCCACGCATGCTCAGAATGAATAAAGAGATGAAAGCTATTGGCTACTGCCCCGTTTATAGTCCCGGGGTACGTGTTTTACGTCACCACGTTCAGAATGATCGGATTTTCTGACAACTTTGTGTGACCGTGTGTATGCAAGACAAGTTTGAGCCAACATCCGTCGGAAAAAATCCTAGGATTTTGTTGTCGGAATGTCCGATCAATGTGTACGCAGCATTAGAGATTTTACAGGCTTTGTTTTGTGGAGGAGACAAACCTTACAAACGGAAATGACTATAATACAGTTAGATTTCCACCTGTTGGCATAAAGCAAAGTACTGAATCAGCAAAGAACTAATATCCTATGGAATGTCTTTGTGTTGTGGGACTCCTTAACAACTTTCCATGTAATTAGCACTTTTCAATTATAAACTTTTGCAAATGTTAAAAGTCAATGGTATGCCACCTGCTGATGCAGAAAAAGGAATCCAGATGAAAATGGACTGCTGCTGCTTTATCAAGGTTGAAGTTTAAAGGTCATCAAAAAAAATCAATTATTCTAAGCAAAATACTGTTAATTGAAGAGTCAACGGGGTAATTGGGCAACCTACAAATCAAGTTAATGCTATACGCTTTCCCTTTATAGGCAGCCTTCCTGTTTATTGCATTATTCTAGTAACTGAGTAAGTATGTGCGTGCAAACAGACCTTGATTAGTCAAGAAGTAACACATTCTGTAAGATTCCTTTTTGTATAACGTTTCTGTGAAAGTATGGAATCCAATAGATCTGCTAAATGTGAACACAACCTTAATGCGGTGTTAAACCCTCCAAAATTGTAATATAATGTAACTTACCAATCCATAGTTGTGCTGGATGCATGTTTTCTTTTTTTAGACTTTTTTTTACCTGCTGATCCAGGCAGTAACACTCTTCTTATACTAGGGTGTCCCCTCTTCACTAGGGAAGCAATGAAGACACCTTTGGACAGACACCAGGGTAGTTTTAGATGCATTAGCAGATTTATATGGACCTAACAAAAAATTCAAGCAGAACTCCAGCTAACCTGATTTAAGCAGTTACAGCAATTAGTCAGGATCACCGGGTGAAATTTAAAGTGTTACTAAACCCAGGACCCCGCGTTCACTATATATGGTCTCCCACAGTACACGGAAATGCAATTATTTTAGTAAATATAAACTGCTAAATACCTTTTCTCGTTAGCAGTATATAGCAGTCTTGTGACTTCTATCAGTGTCTGGTTATAGGTTGTAGGAGGAGTTTTCATTCTCCCCTGATTGTCCTATGAGAATGTAGGACCCCTGACCCTCTGTCTGGACAGAGCTGATTGGCCCTGTGGTGATCACATGTACTCTCCCAAGAAAAAAAAAAACTCTCTAGCAATCCACACCAAACGTGCAGCCTGACTCCAAAGACTCTGTAAACATCAGGAGATATATTGCAGACAGTGTAATGCCCTGTACACACAATCAGATTTTCCAACAACAAATGTTGGATGTGAGCTTGTTGGCTGAAAGTCCGTGTGTATGCTCCATCCAACATTTGTTGTTGGACTTTCTGCCAACAAATGTTGGTTAGCAGGTTCTCAAATTTTCCGCCAACAACCCTTTGTTGTCGGAATTTCCGATCGTGTGTACACAAGTCCGACGCACAAACGTTCACGCATGCTCGGATTCATGCAGAAGGAGTCGCACTGGCTATTGAACTTCCTTTTTCTCGGCTCGTCGTACGTCACCACTTTCCCACGTTCTTAATTGTTGGCCAACATTTGTGTGACCGTGTGTATGCAAGACAAGTTGGAGCCAAAAACTTTCCAACAAAAATCCACGGTTTTGTTGTCAAAGTCTGATCATGTGTATGGGGCAGAAGAAGGCGAGGATCAGAGGAGACAGGATCAAACAGTCTTTTACACAATACAGTGGATTAACCCCTTGTAAAACAAGCATGATTTACTGCATATACAGACTGATTTTACTGTTGTGGGTTTAGTAACACTTTAATGAAAAAAAGGCTGAAAAAAAGCAAATGCAGCCACCACATCTAAGAATTGGTAAGCTGCAATATATTACATTTTTGTTTTCAGTTTTATTACTACATTAACAACATGTCTATGAAATATGATTACTGACTGGCTCAAATAATGTTACCTGATGTATGCAAACCTAAAACTGCATCTGCTAAAGTTCATATTCCCAATCACACTGCTAGCAAAATAATTTTCATTATTTTGAGAAATAGCCTTGAAAGTGAGTGATGCATCCTTGACCCTACATAAAGCATTTTTGTGGTTTTACCTTGAATCTACATTTACATCAAGAGGTATCCACTCTTGAGAAGGCATAATTACAGAAGTATATAATAACTTTGTAAATATATAAATGGCCTATATAGAAAATTAAGTAAGTTTCTCATGCTACGACCATTCCATAAGACACAAACTGATTTATTGAATCTGAAAGCTATAAAGGTTTATCCTCCACATATTGAAAAGGTTGTTTACGGTAAGAGCTGTGAAGATGTGAAATAGTCTTCCACGGGAACTGGTTCTAGGAGAATGCGTAAATTGCATTAAAAAGGGGTTTAATTAATTTCTAAAAGCAAAACATAAAACTGCTATTTCTAAAATTGATCTAGAAAGTGTTTATGCTGCTTGGAGGTTAGGAAAATATTTTTTTTCCTTGTTGAAGCAAACTAGAACACAGTTTATAAAGTTTTTTTTTTTTTTCTCCTAATCTGTTTATAAATGTATGATTTCAGATAACAGGGTAGCAGTGGGGAGGAGGTCTACACTCTGTCTTGGACCCAAGACACATTGGGTTTTCCTTGGCACATTGATATTTTAGCCTGCACTCTTTCCCATTTGGTATGTACAGGAGTAAGAAAAGAGAGAGGCTAGACTTAAAGGTCTAGGATTGTTATTGTTTTGCATTTTGTACAATATTCTGTGTGGGTACAATCTGTTCTATAAAATTAGTATAATCTAACATACCTAGGTTTATCTATAAGACCCAGGGCCATGTGAGCTTTGTAGACTATTCTTGGGTAGTTAAATGTCTTGTTATGCTAAAGCCTGAACAAACTTTCAGTTTGAATCAGCTAAATACATTCCAGGGCTATCAAAACAAAAAGTTAAAGTTTTGCAGAGTGTTTTCTTTAGAAAGCCACAGCCTGTAAAAAAGCCTGTCCCCTGCCTGCATGCTGTAGAAAAGGACCCTTGTCTTATGGAAGCAGTGTAATCTCAGCAGAGGTCTGATATGTTAGAGCTCTTCAAACAGCACGTAGTATGAACTTTGCAGAGTGGAGTGTCAAACCTCTGCAGGGAGAACAATGCTTCCACACCGAAAGCAAGATTCTTTCCTGTGGCTGTTTTCTAAAGAAAATCAACTAAAAGGCTTTGCAAACCTATTTAGCTTTCTTTAACCATTTGCCGCCAAAAAACATACCTAGTACATCATTAGACCTCAAGTGGTTGTACCAGGTACCATTTTTTGGAGTTTGACCGACGGCTCTCTTGTAATAGCAATTGGAGCGGCTAACTAGCCGCTCGATTGTTATTACAAGCAGCAGGAGGGGACCCCCCGTGACTCTCTCGGGCTCTCCTGTCACATCGGGATACCCGAGCTACTAGCCAGCATGTCTGCTGGCAAGTCTGAGGCCCATACAAAGCCGGGATCAGCTTTGGTCAGGTCTCCACTATAGTAACCTGGAAGCGATGATATGACATAACTTCTGGTTTACCCAGATGTCAACGGCACCATTTTTTAAAAATCAAAAGTATTCAAAAACGCTGATCTTGGTGTTTTTTGAATGCGTTCAAGGGCAGATCCCAGATCCCTCCATAAAGAGTATCTGTCACATGCCTATTACTGTCACAAGGGATGTTAATATTCCTTGTGACAGCAATAAAAGTGTTGCTTACCTTGTAGAGGAATGTGGTCACAGAGGGAATGTGGTCACCTACTCAGGGCAGGGCTGTGTAAATCTCAGGACAAAATTAGCAGAACCATAAATCATTTGTCAGGTAAAACCACTCAAATGTATGCATTTCAATGGCGTATTAAGCTGTCCGCCTGGAGTTCTGTTGTAAGGTTTACTTTTTATTGTCTTAAGGAAGGAGGGGTGGGTGAAAAGAATCAGTGATTATTATTATTTATTATTATTAATATCATTATGTTATTAGGGAATACTTAAAGTGTATATATCATGTAAACATTAGTAAAAATCTGAATGCTACATTTTTTTTTTTGCTTTATATATAGCTCTATAACAGTAAAATTGGTTTTTCGTTGTGACAACTCTTGTTTTTCAGCATCGTTCACCAGTATGTGCTTAGCACTACAAGAGTCTGCCTTTGACAGGAGATAACAGACCTTATTTATGGATATAAGCCCTACTTGGTAATTAGACTTATTAGGAAGCAGCAGGAAGCACTCCTGGTTCTAAATCTCCAGATTAAATAAATCTCTTTTTCATAATATTTTAACAATGAATTGTGGATTCATTTAATGAGACATAACTCGTGATTAGAGAGCAGCATGTTGCAGGGTAAATTACTGAGTCAAGAAACTTCATGTAAATAAGAAAAATATTTATATGATAGTCAACCCACTGGAGGTCTTTGGCTTTTATCTTGATACCTTCCGTTGGACATTGGATCCTCCAATATCTTACTAGTAAACTAAATTAGATGGTTGATGTAAGCATGTTTCTAAGGAGTGACTTCTTCTAATAATTTAATTACACAGGCAATTTTCATTTAATTTTGTCTGGATTTGTTGGGGAATGCATTTTGTAATTGTCAGATATTTAACTGAAATTCATTTCTTATCCGATCATCTACACACTTGGGTTAGTCCAATTATCTAAATCTAACAATTGAAAAGTGCTTCAGTTTTACTACTTTCTGTAGTATTATTACTAGTTCTTTGTGCTTTAAATTTTGTAGCCATAAAAAAGAGAAACAAAAGTAAGTAAAACAAAGTAACATGTTATAAACATTATTTGGTTAACTGGTAGTTAGAGTACAACCCACCCTATATGGAGATTTATTTTCTGGCTGTAGTGGGAAACCGTTAGGTTCCATTCGATTTTATTTCAGTCTAAGTTCATGGCAGAAGGACCTTTCCATTCTCCAGATATAATCCTCAAAATTTAAGATTGCTATTTTGGAGGGCCTGCCTTTTCACTGGCCTGTGAAATGATCCTATGCTTTGTCCACGAGTCCAGGGGATCCAGCATTGTTCTCTTCTTTTGCACCACTCTCCTCCTGTAGGTCCAGTTCTGTGTCACTATCTGGCTTTCTGAAGTCATCTGGGAACTAGCTATCTCTTCCAAATTCCTGCAGTTAGCCCCCTAATGACACAGCACCTAATGTACCTTCCTGGACTGTGTGGAAGCCTACAACCTCCTGGGATATGTGACTTCTGTTTTTGAGGAGGAAGCAGCAGGAAGCAAACACATCATTCTCAGCTAAGTGAGAATGGAAGCAGGGGGCAGGTTGACCATGAGTAAAGAAACTAAAAAAAATCAGCTATTTTGGGTATGGGTTGGGATAGTGAAAAGTAAACTCTTTGAGTGAAGATTGTCATTGTCACGTTTACCCCAAACGCAGGTGGTCAGACTACTGTGTTTTTCACCTCTAGCAGCCCCCTTTCCCATAAGGCAAGCAGACCTACCAGTACTTAGTTGCCCCCAGGACCAATGCAAATTACTATAGTGCCTGGTCACCATGCAAGGGCATGTGTGAACTGAGCAAAGCAAACAGGTATGTGCGGTTGGCAGACAGGCAGAGTGGTTCAATGACCGTCCAGGTAAAAGGCAGGCAGCATTCAGAGAATAGTTGATATCCGATATAGCAGAGCAGGGCAGAAAAACGGGCAGCTTCATTAGTTATTTACACACTCTTTCACAAGCATGAGACTGCGGACCTGGCTAGCCTGATTCTGGCCACAATCACCATGCAGGTGGACAGACAAGGAGAATGCCACAGCCAAAACCAGTATGCTGGAACCTGCAGCTAAGATGGAGCAGGAGCGCACACGCTCCTGACATGCATTAACTGTCACCCTTCCTAGCTGCATACACTTAGCTTGCCTTCCCTCCCCCATTGTTCTATTTGGCCACTAGGCTCAAAAAGTGGAAGCCTGGCAGCTTACACAGGGCTGAAAACTTCCTTCCCTTATCCATGTGGCCAATTGCTCAAGCAGCTGTGTTGTCAAATGGGAGGAAGGAGCGTAAGTTATGTGCTGAAGAACTGGGTACTTCTCTTCATTCTCAGTGGGTGAATGAAGCATGAATTAAGTGAAGTGTGTGTGTGCAGCTGGGGTGCATGGTTTTTTAAAGGCGCAGTATATAGAGCAGTGGCAATCACGTCATATATACCCATATATATAGAACTCAGCCACTGGTGGATTGTAGTCTCCATTATAGTGTCAGTTACAAAGTCCATGGGAAATTATACTCTCATCCAACCCACCCAAAATGGACAAGCCCTATGCTGAATAGAGTTGATATTTGAAGCAACTTGTACGTTTACGTCAATTTAGATAGGAGTTCAATGTGTGGCCAGATCACTCTGATGCCTATCTAGGGGAAATAGCGATCATCAGAAAATATCCAGCACAGTTGAAATTGGCCAGATCAGGAAATTATCATATAATCTCTGGGGATACGGTGTGAAAATTTAGCAGGTTGATGCAGAGGAAGTCATTTAAGGACAGTTCTTCCAATCAGCAGAGCTAGAGCAGGTTTCTATTAAGGCCTCACCAAATATATTGTGTATAGTGACAAGCAAAGCAGCCGGCCACCTCTTCGAATTAAGAGATCTTGTTTGGTGATCTCTGGGGTATCCACTTGTGATTAGTCAAGAGAAATGTCCAGCCACCAACTAAATATGAGATATGTTGCTAATTCCTTTTGTCCTGTAACGTTAGTGGAATTAACATCAAGTCAGGGCAGTCAGTGCTGCTTGCTGTCATTGTAAATATTTCCAGAGCTGACAAGAGAGCTAAAGCAATAAGAAGCTGGAGACGCAAGAGAAACAGCTTTTGCTAGAGTAATTTGTTCATAAGCTGAGTTTGCTGGATTAATTACTTTATAAATAAAGAATTACATTTTTGTATTCAATTCTGGGACATTTGTAAAGCTAACATAATTAAATCTCTAATTGAACTCCAAATGGTACACACCATTATCAGAGGCTACCCAAAACATGGATTCATTGTCTGTGCACAGTCCTGGCACGGGATGTAAGTTAACCCTATCCATTCTAGAAACTAGAAACATCAGTCACGTTGGCCAGCTGAGAAATGAGGCCTTTGTACATGAAGAAGACACCTAAAGGGACACCACCACACACTTTACAATAGGGGGAATTATTAAACACAAATAGACTGTGCACTTTGCAAGTGCAGTTGTTCCAGAGCTTAGGAAATGAGGTAATGTTTCACTTTGCAAAGAATATCCAGCCTAAAAAAAAAACAAAAAAAAGCATTTTTGCTTGCACATTATTGGATGATGGAAGTCAGCAGAGCTCCCCTTTTTAGTCTATTTGGATTATATCTTATCTTAATAGCTGTTAAAACTGAAATTTAATCTGATTATGTTTTTCCTAGCCAGGTTCCTTCTGATTAACACGCTAATACAATTTTTAATTAAACCTGCCTACTTTTATTACATACCTTATTTTAGACCCAGATGTCATCTCTAAGCTTCTCTATGCAATTCAGGCATGTCATGGCTGGTGAATAGGACCATCAGGGTTCTCTACATAGCATACTGAAAGCATGGCACCCGGCCTCAACATTCCACTCGCAAACCCTCAGCCAGATGAAAGCAGTGGGAGGGTGCTTGGGAAGAGATCTGCAAATATCCAAAAGGCCTTGATGGGTTCATGTTATTCTAGAGGAGAGGTTGTTTCCTAGGCAGGCTGTATATGCATTAAAGTGGATGTAAACCCAATGTCATCCTTTCTAAACTACTGCCATAGGGGTTATCTATAAGGATATACATGGCTCCTGCATGTTTCTTTACCTGTCAAATGTCTCCCCTCTGTCTGTTATGAGACCCGAAAAACTGCATATTCTGTTGGTGGGTCTGTTGTCTGGAGCTCGGTGGGTGGAGTCGTGATGTCAGTAGACTCCCCGCCCACCTCTACACTCCCCATGTCAATATGCATTTTCTCCTGTGTATTTCTTACACTGAACTTCTGCTATGATCTCTAACATCCAGTGAAAAGACAGGAAAGTAACCACATGACTTCAGCATGCCAAATCATGGTGAGGTGTGGAACAGCCAATCCTTGCAGAGCTGCTGAAGAAAGGAGTGGGGGGGGGATTAAAAAATAATGCATGTCTTAGGCTAGTGCACGAGATATGTAAATCACTTGTCACTCACAGTAAGAGGGAGGATTTGACAAAGTTCTTCTCTGTTTGTCAAGATTTATCTCACTGAACAATAAAAGAGGATTGGTCAGAGCTGGATTAACTCTTTCTGGCAAGACTGGGCTCAAATGACAGGAAATCTTTTACTCTACATTATGAAAAAAAAAAAAAAAAATTGGGTTTACATCTACTTTAAGACTGCCCTAGGTAACATCTACATGTTATGATGAGCCTCTGTATTTGAAAGAACTAAGATCCAATGAGTGCAAGGCCAGGGACAGTAAATTTGGGAAGGATATAGCTAGATGATGCTAGATAACCTCTAGCCGGGAAATTGTATCGACTCTCTCCAACTTGCTGCAGCTTTTAGGACACAATGTGAAAAGTTTACAGTGTGCAGCAAAATTAGATTAAACAATTGCAGTACAGGAGAGGAGCCTATACAACGGTACAAGAATGATGGTAAGGTTGGAGTCAATAACAGGCTCCCTCTAGTGGTTAATCTTCAAATCCCTATGGAACAGGAAACATTTAAAATGTGTCAGATGCATTAAGTTAAACACTGTGATAGTAATTAAAAAAGGCATGCATGCTACAAATGCCCTTTCCTTCTAAATGAACACCCCCTGCTTGTGTGATAAACCAGATGATTTCTTCCTTTGGTTATACTGTTCTATATTCTCAAACTGTGCAGGACCAAGAAGCGGCCTAAAGGGGACCTATCGGAACTTCTTTTACATAGAGAGAGGGCTAGGGCTTCCATTCAGTGTAGGATGCTGACAATACTGAGGTCACCCGAGCTGTAGTTGTTCTGGGGTAAGCATGTCACTACGATGCTACAGAAGTGGGTTTTGTCCTGGAAATGGCACCTAAAAGTCAAGTAAAACCAACCTAGAGCTAGATGGAAACCTTGATAGATTAAATTGAACGAGACCGGGCCTCTTAAGAACCAGGAAGGAAGATAAGAGACTTCTCCTATGCAATTAGCTTTGCACAGTATGTGGGGCACAATTTCCATGTTGTATAATGGAATGGAGGTCTTTCTAGATCATCAGTTGTAATCATGTGTGTACCTGTGGGGAAGAGAGAGCAATCCCTTATCAGCAGCAGAGATTTTCCAATATGCTCCAGCACTCTGGGAAAATGATAGTTTATGTACACCCTTTTCTGGCTATCAGATGACATAAACCTTGAAGCGTGCTGGCATGTTTTTTAACCAGATCAGCAGATTTGCCCTTGCATTTAAAATGATTAAATTATATGAAGCCTAAATTTAATTAGTGAGCTTGACATCACGTTTTCCAATGGTAGGGAATTCTATAATCTGATACCATAAGCAGTCCACAGATGATTTTCGGATGTTATTAAGGTACCAAAAGATCGCATAAGCTTGTGATACAACCATCACACAATACTTTCAGCAATGTGAATAGCAAGATGGGATCGAATGAAATTTTCCCACCACAACTTCCTTCTAACAGAAGTTTCTTTAGATTAATTGTTGGTAACTCAGGCAAAACCCAGTTGTTGTGATGTGTTAAAATGCATGGAAACAGCAAGTATCAGGTAAAGGCTTTGGATGTGTATTGTTACCTTTTATAGTAGATTGAATGAAATGCCATTTCAATAGTAAGAGCTTTTGCATTTGTCCTTGGAAATTTGTCCTTGGTGGAAGAAACACTTTAGTGTTAATAGCTCGCAATTAGAAAAAGCCCTTGTATCTTAATTATTGTCTGAAAGGCTCTTGGCCACAGACATTATAAAACTTGATTAAAAATATCTGTGAAAACTGAATTTCAAGAAAAATTTTCAAAAATGTGTGTACATTGTGAATTGAGTATATGATGAAAACCCGTGAAAACTGCATCTCATAATCATCAGTGGATCCAGAGATATAAGTAGCTCAAAAAAATTGTTTTTTTAATACAATAAGTGGCCCCAATAACTCATAGAGAGGCTTGCAAAATGGGAGGAGATCTGCATTTATTTTCAGCAACCTGTATGTCTAGATCTACTGGTCATTTGTCAAAATGTTATATTATTATTATTATTATACAGGATTTATATAGCACCAACAGTTTGCACAGCGCTTTACAACATGAGGGCAGACAGTACAGTTACAATACAATTCAATACAGAAGGAATCAGAGGGCCCTGCTCATTAGAGCTTACAATCTAGGAGTATATTCACTAAAGTTAACCAAAATCCTTATGCCATTTCATCATATGCTCTGCATTTGGCGCTGTGATGGTTTACTTAAACATAACTGCTCTGCATAGCAACAAGATTGAGGCTGGGTTCACATATACAGTTATTGAATTGGATGCCGGTTTTCCCGCATCCAATTCGCATGACAGGTGAACGTGACCGACTCTCAATGGAGCTGGTTCACGCAGGTCCGGGGTGGCCACTGTCTGGATTGCAGAAGGGTCCTGTGCTTCTTTGGGTCCGGTTCAGGTGCAAATTCACGCTAAAATTTGGACCTGAATTACACCTAAATCGGTGAACAGGGACGCATGCTCTGAACCACGGCGCACATAAGAAAAAAGCTCTAAAGAGGCAACCAGGTATCCAGAGTATTAACTACAACCTTCCTTTCATATCTCTAACGTGGTATGGTAGAATGAAAAGTTCAGGCCAGGTTCACATAATACCATTAGGCATTACCAGGCAAAGAGTTAGGTAACCCAGAACCATCAGTCACAATTTGTGCAGTGGCTACTTCAGTCACTGGCTACTTTAAATTTCTATACTTTGCGCATGGTCATTAGTTCACTTTACGGAATAAATAAGTTCATACACTGTATCTTTAGATGACTGCCTTTCACAAAATGTAAAGCCAGTGTTTTGGAAATGGGACACTTATCCCTCGTTGTCACTTTGGCTTGCATAATGTAATGTGATAAACACATGGAAGACCTAACTCTCTCCCTCTCAGAATAAGATTGAACAATTCAGGAAAACATAGTACTAGTGCTATGAATTTCCAAACATTCCACGATGCTGGTCTCATTTAATGGACTTGACTACCTAACACTAAAACAATCTCAATTTCTGGACCCTTTGGGGAGCATACCCGGGTGGAGCAACAGAGCTTCCCTGCCTCCTGTTCCCCTCCCCCCCAGTCCTCCCAACCTTATCTTATTTTTCATTCCCCTTTTTTTTTCCACCCACCCCTCTTCAGTCTCTTTTTTTATAGACCATCCTCTCTCACTCTTTTTTCTCTTAGTTTTGTTTAGACCTTTGCGACCCATGTGAAATTTGGCCAGTTGAGCAGAGACCAGACGAATTCCAATCCGTCTATGGCAGTTCATGCTAGACAGAGGTCAATCTAATGAGTGACTTGCGTTGAGGAGGAATGTAGGAAAGCTTTTGTTGATCAGCGGCTGGAGCCTTTGATCAGTGTATTCTGACAGCGGGACTCACTGCTGTCAGAATACAATGTTCCAGCATGGAGGATTCCTCTGTCCACCTCACTTGGATAGGGAATCAGAAAACAATCTATGGGCAGCTTAAAGCCTTATTTAGGGTGTAACATGTTACTGTAGGACCAGCCCCGCACCCCCCCCCCCCCATCCCCTGTTGTGACAGCTAGCGGTGGATCCTCTACCCTCGCTAGCTGTCACAATTTAAGAAAAGAGCTCTGAGAATAGGAAACTACAAGTACCCACAGCCTTTGCGGCTGTCAGCTTGTAGTTCTCAATGAACTACTACAATGACTACAGTCCTGTAAGTGTGAAATTGCCTGTCCATACGATGTACAGGCTAACAGCTCACACTGAGGCTGGGTTCACATAGGAGCTGCATGTGGCTCACAGCAGGGGTTCTGGTGCGTCCTCGTTCACGGTTTCAGGTGTGATTTCTGCCCGAATTTTTAGCTGAATTCGTACCTGAAACGGACCAAAAGACGCACAGCGTTTTTGTGAAAATTGCACCAGAAAAGCTGCGGAGATATGTGAACCGGCTCCATAGAGATCTCCTGCTATTGCGAATTGAATGCGGGGAGCACGCAATGGTGTGAACCCAGCCTGACAGTCTGCAGGATTCCTGCATGGCACCAGCAATCTGCTGATTGCTGGTGCAATGCTTTCCAGGCTCCTAAAAAAATGTGTAAATGCACATTTTTTTTACCCTATTTATTTATTTTATAGTAAACGTATCCTTTAAGCTGTTCCTTCTTATGTGCAATTAAAAACCCAATCAGGACCCTATATCCCACTGCATTGTTTTCCCTTATATGAACCTGTTAAAGAATTTTAATAAAAGATGTACAGTCAGCCCCTGTGTGTTAAATTACCTTCTGATGCTCTACAACTATGTTATTTTAAGGCAGGGGAACCTTAATGTCCATTGTTTCTCTGCACGATACTCATCTGAATGTCACATTTTATAGGCTAACATATTCTGTTTAATATAAGGAATTTAGTAGTAACATATAGTCTGTAGTCACAATTGGGAGACAGTAAGGCCTTTCAGCGTATGCTGCATTTCTAAGCCAGAGAGAGTCCAGACGGCCCAGGCTGCATCCTTTCGTTGGGCCTACTCCGGCCACTGGGAGGTTAAACTTTTTATTTTCTGCTGGATTTTGTTCAATGAAACCTGAGCACAGACGTGTTACTAATGTATTATGACAAGCCTTTTGACTTTCAGGCCAGAAAGGTTCTAACTATCCTTTTCCAGTTGGAAAAAAGCCTCCTTCACATAATGGAAGAATGTAGTGTGTGCAAGCATCCTGCTCATCACATTTAAGTGCTCGTCCTATTCAGGCACGGACGGCGAGAGAGCCACAAAGCTTCAAGTGGCAGCGTTAAATATCGTTCCCTTCATAATGCTTGAATACATTTTTCGGAGACTGATCAGCGCAGCTGCGGCGATCATGCTTATTTGTTTATTCTTCACCTTGGTCCGCGTGGACTGCTGACCTAGCTAATCTGCAGCACATGTAGGAAAATGTTTTAATATTCATAGCTGAAATCTCCTGCTTAGTAGAAAAAAAAAGAGAGAGAGAGCCACGTGTCGAATGTGTTTGAGGTTACGCTCTTACAGAAGCTAGGTTCTTTTTTTTTTTTTTTTCTGTCTTCTTTCTCTACGTGCCTTTACTAGCATATTAGGAAATAACGGTTATGGATGCTGATGGAGAAAATGTACCAACCTGACTTTTAATGGATTTCTTAGAACAAACAGACTATGGTGCTGATAATTGTGGTAAGTAATGAAAAGCCCACTTTCTGCCTGGGTTCCTTAGCAGATGTCCTTCCATTATATTTAAGAGTCTTCTAAACAGTGTAGTCCTAGTTTTATGACTTGCCCTTCATTTACTTGAAACTCCCAAAGTTCACAGCGCTAGGCTCATTTTGAAAGCGGGATGTAATTACAATGGCGCTATCTTCTGCTTACCGACTGCTTTTTCAGAACAATTTAATCATCATTACTTGTGGATACTGTAAATTGAATATCGCCCACCTAATTACATTAAACTCAAGGGTTGCATCTGCTAACATTCCCAAATATCAAAAGTTCACATTTTACTGTCAAGAAGAGAGCTGTTCCTGTATTTGATCTGAAGGCTGTGCTTTATTGCATTATATTGTCAGGTACAGACTGAGAAGGATACATGGTAATTAGCTATTTAATGAGAAGGCTTCACATAATAGGCTCTTGGATAGAAGGTATTGTATAGAAGTTAAACTAAATTAGCTTACTCTTTTGTGTGTGTGTGTTGTACTGTAACTGTTTATATACTGTGTGCAGTTGGGTAATGGATGAAAGAGGATATCTTATAGCCTAGATTTTAAATTGCGCAAAAAGGAATTGGTAACTTATTAATTTATTTTTTTTAATTTAATGAAAATCTCATTTCAGTTTACATACTTGTGTATGTGTAGAGCACCACTGAGGTATGCAGTGCTATCAATTTCCGAAAATATATGCTGAACTGAAAGTCTAGTACTGTATAGTCTAAGTGATGCAATACATATCGGAGCGTTACAGTGCAGGTTTGCAACAGGATCATCACAGTGAGCATTCAATGAATTGGAGCAGATATAACAAGATGTCAGAAAATGAAATTACTCCAAACCAGCTTTATAAGACACATGATGTCGTTTGTACAAAGGATTGTCAACAAGGGGTCTTCAGAAATCCAGTTATCCTCAGACCCACCAGGAGCAGTCAGGAACTACCTTGTGTATTACCTGACAGCAAGCATTCAGATAGCTCTTACTGCTCTCTTTCTTTTTCTTTCTTTAAAAGAGAATGATTGGCACCAGTCACACGAGAGATTAAAGATTTCTCTGTGCAGTAATTAGCACACCAGATCATTAGAAGTGCTCATTATTACACTCTAGGAGGACCAACATGACCTGATGCTCATCTAGTCATCAAAGGCAGACCTTCTATTGGGTCGGGTGGACCCATGCACACAGTAACCCTTAAACTGAATAAGCCAATTTCGGTTTGCTTGTTCTATAACAAACATGTCAGGATAAATTTGAATCCGCTCTGACAACAGTAAACTGAAATGTGATGGATTGCTATGGCTTACTTTCATTTCCATATACTCCATGCTCTTGGCTGTCCCCTACTACATAATTCTAAAACAGTCCAAATAAGAAAAGAACAGAGGGAAGGGGATTATTATGGTGCCAACACAACTCACTTTTGAGTTGCGTTGGCACCGTAATAATCCCCTTCCCTCTGTTCATTTCTACAATAAACCTTTGGGATGAGGTGCCTTATCTAATAAGGACATACCAGTCACTTTTTCCATATATAGTCCAAATAAGAGTTATTGCTAGATTGCACTAGATTACCACTATAAGGTTCTAAAATGGGCAGTAGGCCTACAGCTACAAAATAGTCAACAACATATGAGAGGCTGAACGGTGGCAATTTTAGAAGGGAGTGTGAAATAGTAGGAACATGGGTTGGTTTACTAAAACTAGTGCAAAATCTGGTGCAGCTGTGCATGGTAGCCAATCAGATTCTAACTTTAACTTGTTCAATTAATCTTTGACAATAAAACCTGGAAACTGGTTGGTTTCTATGCAGAGCTGCAAAAGATTTTGCACTCTCCAGCTTTAGTAAATCAACCCCTATAGTCACCGGGGCTTATGGGCTACTGTTAAGCTCACCACATGTTAAAATCACTCTGTACAATCTTTATACAATCACCTTTCGATTTGCCAAAACCTTTTTAAACTATCAAGTACATTTTTTATTCAGTCAAGCAGGCCCTTGTGCTACATAGTTGTTGGTAGATTTATGGATGTTGTACTGTCAGATTGTAACGTGTGATTGGTTGGTGGGTTAAACCAATTTACCTGGAGAAAAATCGGGGTTGTATGCATGTGACATACATTTAGTATTTTACCTGATTTTCTAACTGGGGACACAAAACAAATGCATGTCCAACAACTACAGATGTTGGGTTAATATAGTAATGCTAATCTGAAAGTTTTTATTATAACTTTTCCAACATGTCGGCTATATTACAAATGTCCTTTTTTTTATTTTATTTATTTATTAATTTTTTTTAATAGGTTTTTTTGATAGACTTGAATTGATGGTGAGGAACTGTACTAAACATTTACTGTTGTAGCACAGGCAATTTTGTGTAAGTAAGACTAGTTACAGATATATTAATGGGTGGTCAGATGTGCAGATATGATCTGTGGTCTCTCTGGTGTGGGGGACACATAAATATGCACATTCGGCTTGACCAATCATGCAATGTTTTTACTGAAAGGAAGGCATTGATGTCCAACATCTCTGGTGCTGTGTTTTCCTTATGTGAAATAATAGGGGGAATAATGATTTACACTGAGGTGGTGGTGTTAATGGTATCTGAACAGTTGCAGCTTAAAAAAAAATATATATATAATTTATATAATAAAAAAAAAAAAAAATATATATATATATATTTAATTTTATTTTTCAGACAAAAATCGCCCTTATTATGTCATGCAGAATATGTGATACTTTATCTGTAGTGTTTGTCATGATACTCTGTACATGTCTAGCTTTTAATCTGGCTCGGTATGTGCAGAATTTCTTTATAAGTGACAAGTACACTCTCTCAGAGGTGATGCGGTCAAATGTCTGTGATTAAATATTAAAAAAAAAGAATGTTTTGGCAAACATTTGTCCTCCCTGGTCGAACTATGCCAGCACACTAATAGGCAGGCAAGCATATAATGGCCTTATGATAGTCCATCCAGTGTTAAGCGTTTTTATTGTTGTGACAAAACGTTTTTCTGTTTTTGTGTATGTCTGTCATGCTATTTCTTCACCACAAGGCCTTGACCTAGGAGTATCGATTGTCAATGCCGCTTGCTCTCCAGAGTGCCTTGACTTGTATTGACCCGCTGGCCCAGCAGCCGGACTCTTATAGAACTGAAGGTGTTAAGTAAAGACAAATTTTGTTCTTGTAGTGGAAAATCAGACTTTAATTAGTTACTTGGTTTCTCTTAGTTTAGTATTTGATGTCTGTTCAGCTCTAGTGGGTCTGTAAATTATTGTAAGAAAACAGGGATTGTTCCAGAGAGAGATTTGATTGATTTTTGCTTGTTATAAGCATTGCACATTTAAAAGCTATGTACAGCTTACTTGTTTTCACTTAGTTATTTCTGGCAATTCTTTTTTTTTTCTTTTTTTTTTTTCTTTTTCTTTTCTTTGTGGATTCATTAAGAACACCCAGTCTATTCACAAGTGTATTTTTTTTTTCTTTGTAAGGTAATGACTTATTTTCCCAGGGCACCCCCTATAGAGTCCCTTTATGACCTCTAATAAAAACCTGCCCAGACAGTACAAATTGGGGCGAAGTGGGACAGCAAGATTAAAGCTATTTCTGTGCCAGGGGATTGGGATGTAGGGAGGAAATAGAACACTTTTCAGAAGCAGACATGCCACAAATACTCCATATTGTAAGGTGTGCTGCCGGCATGCATTATGAAAGCATTTAATCATAGCTCTGCCAGTCTGTAAATGTAATGTGGCTAGGTTGTGGGACGCATGGAAATGTTATTTACTGAGTAAAAATGCATTTTATTTTCCATTTTCACTTGTCTGTAAATGTAATTATTAGAAGTAATATAATCGCCCAGACGGATCTCTCTAGGATGCAGGGATAAAATCTGAAAAATGAAAGTGGTATATTTTAAGCTTAATTGGCCTGAGTTACGGAAAGGTTTCGTTTTTGGCTGTGGACACGGGAAAACATCCATCCCAGTGAGGGTTTATTCTGCAAAGAGTAAAAGTTGACAGAGAGGTGAGATGGCATTGTGTGTTACAAAATGATTTGACCATGTTCTTACCCCAGCACATACACATAAATATCACTGTATATACACTATATTACCAAAAGTATTGGGACGCCTGCCTTTACACACACATGAACTTTAATGGCATCCCAGTCTTAGGCCATAGGGTTCATTATTGAATTGGCCCTCCCTTTACAGCTATAACAGCTTCAACTCTTCTAGGAAGACTGTCCACAAGGTTTAGGAATGTGTCTATGGGAATTCTTCCAGAAGCGCATTTGTGAGGTCAGGCACTGATGTTGGAAGAGAAGGCCTGGCTCACAGTCTCCGCTCTAATTCGTCCCAAAAGTGCTCTGTCGGGTTGAGGTCAGGACTCTGTGCAGGCCAGTCAAGTTCCTCCAACCCAAACTCTCTCACCCATGTCTTTATAGAACTTGTTTTGTGCACTGGTCCAAATCATTTGGTGGAGGGGGGATTATGGAGTGGGGTTGATCAGGGGTTGGGCTTGGCCCCTTAGTTCCAGTGAAGGGAACTCTTTAGGTGTCAGCATACTAAGACATTTTGGACAATTTCATGCTTCTAACTTTGTGGGAACAAAGTTAGAAGTGCAAAAACAAGGTCCATAAACACATGGATGAGTGAGTTTGGGATGGAGGAACTTGACTGGCCTGCACAGAGTTCTGACCTCAACCCAATAGAACACCTTTGGGATGAATTAGAGTGGAGACTGCAAGACAGGCCTTCTCGTCCACATCAGTGCCTGACCTCACAAATGTGTTTCTGGAAGAATGGTCAAACACTCCCATAGACACACTCCTAAACCTTGTGGACAGCCTTCCCTGAAGAGTTGAAGCTGTTATAGCTGCAAAGGGTGGGCCAACTCAATATTGAACCCTACGGACTAAGACTGGGATGCCATTAAAGTTCATGTGTGTGTAAAGGCAGGTGTCCCAATACTTTTGGTAATCTAGTGTATCTTCTGGTCATCACATAGGTGGTGAACCATACTGCTGGGTCAACCCCTTACCTAACAATGATGAATTAGTATAACACTTCTTCTGGACTAACCCTTCCATGTGCATATTTTTTATATAAAGCTAGTTATACCGTACATTGATTAGAGTGGTTGGCGTTTTTAATATTTAGCTCACTGGATTTGATGTGGGGTCTTCAGCTGCTATCGTGCTCTGTTAAGCTTCTGTTGTGCCTACCTGCTGGTGGGTACTTACCCTTAATTTATTAATTGCTATACATGTTCCAAGACAGAGGCTCTCATAGATACAGTTGGGACCACACTACACAGAGGGGCCTTGATGAGGCAGTGTGACTTCCACATATATTTGCAAATGTGTACAGCCACAGATTGTTAGATGGTGCACACTAGTACAACTGCGATTTCATACAATTTCCAATGCGATTATGTGGTGCAACTCTAGTATCACTTGGTGTGATGCTTTTTTGACACAATTTTCATACTACTGCAACTTCTGGAGGAGAAGGAGGAAGAGATTAGATGGGGAGATAATGCACCGGAATCGCATCATGATTTCCATGGTCATGTCATTCTGTGCAACCCAAGTCGCATCTGAAATCGCACCCGTGTGAACCAGAAGAGGAGATGCAAATGTATTTTTCCAACATACACTTAATAAAATTATCTTTTTGCATGCTTATTGTTAAACCCTGAACAGCATGAGTACCACAAGTAATGCCCATACTGGTCACCTAACAAAAATCATGCGTTCTTTGACAGACTTTTCTTAACTGATCCTAAAAGATAAGTGTGTGGACTTAAAAAAAATAACAAACACATATACTGTCCTCCATGCTGCAACATCTGTCCTACATCGGCTCTAAGACTGAGAACTGAGAAATCACCCTACCACTGATCGCTCATTTCAGAAGGGTTGCATGTCCAGCTTTCAATGCTGCTTGGTTGGACAGACCGTTATTGTTTAAAGATATGAAAACTCCTTGTATCATATGGAACACATGTAATAGGGCTGTGTTGTGAAACTGCTGTGCAACTGCAGTTTCAGGTGTTGTAACCTGAAAATACTAAAATAAATGAGGTTACTGTTAAAGCATGTGACACCCTGAGCTGCATGATGTCGCTGGTAATAGCCGGCAGTATCCAAAGTTGATAACTGAAGCATGGACAGAAGTCAAACATGGTGCTGTGTACTTATCAAGGAGCAAGTGTTATACGGCTATTTAATATTCTCCAAGTAATTCTAGGGTGAACGTCCACTTTAACCACTTGCTTACTAGGGACTTAAACCCCCCTCCTGCCTAGACCAATTTTTAGCTTTCAGAGCTGTCACACTTTGAATGACAATTGCGCGGTCATGCTACACTGTACTCAAAGAAAATTTTTATAATTTTTTTCACACAAATGGAGCTTTCTTTTGGTGGTATTTAATCACCACTTGGGTTTTTATTTTTTGCTAAACAAACAAAAAAAGACAAATTAAAAACAAAACAAAAACATGTTTCATGGTTTGTTATAAAATTTTGCAAACTGGTAATTTTTCTCCTTCATTGATATTCACTGATGAGGCTGCACTGATGGGCACTGATGGGCACAGATAAAGCGACACTAATAGGCACAGATAAGACAACACTGATGGACACTGATAAGACAGCACCGATGGGCACTGATAAGACAGCACTGATGGGTGGCACTGATGGATGTCACTGATGGGCACTGATAGGTGGCACTGATGGGCACTGGTAGGTGGTATTGTGGGCACTGGTAGGTGGCGCTAGTGGGCACAGAAGTCTCTGCAGAGGCTCTCCACGATCGGGACTAATGTCCCTCTCACAGCCGCCGGTGATCGGCTTTTTTTTTTCTCCTTACGCTACCAGCGTGAGGAGAAAAAATTTACGTCACATGATCAGCTGTCATTGGTTGACAGCTGATCACGTTGTACGGGGTCGGGATCGACCCGATCTGTGATCAGCCGAGTCTCGTGGACTCGCTGATCACAGAGCGCGCGCCCTGCAGGGGGCACGCAGGCCTCTCGAGCACGGGAAGAGGTCCATAGACGCCCTCCCAGAAAATTAGGTCCGCGCTGCAGCCGTCTTTCGGCTATATCACGGACGCGAGGTGGTTAAATTCACTGTGATCCAAGGAAAAAAGATTTGGGCCTAGTTCACACTAGTGTAATTTCAGATGCAGCTTGAGTCGCACAGAATCACATGACAATGGAAATCACATTCTTCTTTATGGTTCACATCAATGCTGCACAGTGCAGCACATTTTTGTAAAAGGTTTCTGTGCTGCTTTAGTGCGATTTGCTGCACAATTTTGACACCATAGACTTCAATGGAAATGCACCAAAAACACATGTACATGCCTTCTGATGTGCATCCAGTCTCCTTACCCAACCATAACATGCAGTAGTATCAAAAATGTATTAAAAAGTCACCAAGTTGCACTACATAATTCAACTGAAAATCTGATCAAATCACAGCTTTGCAAGTGAAAATCTAGCCTTACAAGTTCTTACAGTTTTCCTTTACTGTTAAGCAGCTGCAGCCAGAATACATCAGTCTGCCCCCTGCTAAAAATGCAGAGATGCTGAAAATGCCCACATGTCTTATATTTGGGCGAGAACAGCTGTTTCTCTGAAATGATATAATTCATCCTCACAAAAAAACATTCACTCCGCCTTCCCACTGAGGCTGGGCTCACACTGTTGTCATGTGTTAATGCATGTTCATTGCTGTGCGTTTATGTCTGTTGTGTATTAAACACTGAAACAGATGCATGTTCTTTTTTTTTTTGTAACACAGAGCCACATCACACATCAGTCAGCAAGGTGCATTGGGGTACTGCACAATTACTGCAGTGCGGCATTTTAAACAAGGCCCGAGTCTGAGCTAGAGATGTGTAATCAGCAAATTTCATGTTCTCTGATTGGAGAGCTCAAGCTCTGAGTCAGGACATGCCAGACTGCTGCAGAGAGACAGCTGCTTACACACGGATAGTAGGGTTCCCCTCTGCATCATGGAAACAGGCTGATTAAGGGCCTTTGTCTACAGGCTTTCAGCTTGTAACAGTGCAGTTTGTTTTGACATCCGTTTGGGACACTTATGAGATCATTCAGAATTCATTGCAAGTGCAAACAAAACCAGTCCACACAGGCCCTTATTCTGGCTGTGGCTGCTTTTCAACAAAATAAACTGTAAGACTTTGTAAACCATTTTGCTTATTTCAGTAGAGCTTTTTAAAACTCTTTTGCTTTTTCATTTTGGATGGAGCAAGGGAGGGATATAACATCTGTCAGATCTATTTCATCATCTGTGTCCCATTGTGAAGATTTCCTCATAGCCAAAACAGGAAGTGAATGGCAACCACCCCCAGGTTACCAAAACTAGTGTCCCTATTGGAAGATTTGCCCTCTAATGCCCCGTACACACGGTCGGACTTTGTTCGGACATTCCGACAACAAAATCCTAGGATTTTTTCCGACGGATGTTGGCTCAAACTTGTCTTGCATACACACGGTCACACAAAGTTGTTGAAAAATCCGATCGTTCTAAACGCGGTGACGTAAAACACGTACGTCGGGACTATAAATGGGGCAGTGGTCAATAGCTTTCATCTCTTTATTTATTCTGAGCATGCGTGGCACTTTGTGCGTCGGATTTGTGTACACACGATCGGAATTTCCGACAATGGATTTTGTTGTCGGAAAATGTTATATCCTGCTCTCCAACTTTGTGTGTCGGAAAATCCGATGGAAAATGTGTGATGGAGCCCACACATGGTCGGAATTTCCGACAACAAGGTCCTATCACACATTTTCCGTCGGAAAATCCGACCGTGTGTACGGGGCATATTACTTTTCTGAGGACAATCCAAAATTTGGGATTTTCTTTTACTTTCACTTTCAATGCTAATGGTAAACAGGACAAATAGAGAAGGGGAATCTCCTTTTAGGAGGCACAGAGAGCAATAAAAACTGACAAGCATTCTAATCCATCTCCACTTTATCCAAATATAAAAAAAAGTTTTAGTTACACTTTAATTTTAACCACTTCCAGCCCATGGACGTCATATGACGTCTTTGATTTTCAGTGGGAATATCTGAAAGATGCCAGCAGCTACAGGCATCATTCAGATATCCTTGTTTTCCACCGGCGAATCTGTGCACCTTAAGAACGATCATAGCGGCAGTTCCGCCGCTTGATAATTCTTACAGGCGACGGGAGGGGACATCCCGCCCTCCCGCTGCCATCCGGTGCTTCCTCGGGCTCTCCCGTGCCATCGGGGACCCGAAGAAAGAATCGTCCACCACCGGATGATGACCATAGAGATTTCCGGTGACCAGATGGTTACCAGTCATCTCTATGACCGTCGGAGGCCCAGGCGTGACGTTCGTTACACGTCCGGGCCGCGGTTGTAAACAAAGCCATGATCGCGGCTGGTTAGCATGAGATCGTGGATATTTTTTTTCGATCTCGTGCTTTCCAGCCTGGAGGAGAGATGTGGGGTCTTATTGACCCCGCATCTCTCCATAAAGAGGACCTGTCACAAACCATTTCTATTACAAGGGATGTTTATATTCCTTATAATAGGAATAAAAGTGATCAAAAAAAAAAAATGTAAAAGAAAGTGTAAAAAAAAAAGTAAAAAAAAAAAAAATAATAATAAAAAAAAAATTTAAACGCCCCTGTCCCTGGTAGCTCACGCTCAGAAGCGAACTAACACGTAAGTCCCACCCACATATGTAAACGCCGTTCAAACCACACATGTGAGGTATCGCCGCGTGCGTTAGAGCGCAAGCTACAATTCTAGCACTAGACCTCCTCTGTAACTCTAAAGTGGTAATCTGTAAAAAAATTGAAAGTGTCGCCTATGGAGATTTTTAAGTACCGAAGTTTGGCGCCATTCCATGGGTGTGCGCAATTTTAAAGCGTGACATGTTAGTTATCTATTTACTCGGCGTAACATCATCTGTCACATTATACAAAAAAATTGGGCTAACTTCACTGTTTTGTTATTTTTTAATTCATGAAACTGTTTTTTTCCCCCCAAAAAAATTGTTGCGCAAATACTGTGCGAGATAAAAAGTTGCAACGAACCATAATTTTTTTCCCTAGGGTATCTACTAAAAAAACATATATAATGTTTGGGGGTTCTGAGTAATTTTCTAGCAAAACAATTATGATATTTACATGTAGGAGAGAAGTGCCAGAATAGGCCAGTAATGGAAGTGGTTAAAGTTCAATTTGGGCATCACAATGAAGCCCCGGGAAATAGTTTTGTTTCTATAACATTCCATACCAGGGCACAGAGCCCACAGCAATAACAAAAATATACATAATACCACGCCTATTTTATTAGTATGGTGCAAGATGACAACTTTTATCATTTATGTAACCAAATGACACTTTCATTCAAAATATAAAAAAGCTTTGAGCAGCTAATATAATTATATATTGCTTATATATTCAGGTCTGCTCACATAACTAAAGCATACATGGCCCTTACATTACATATTATTTCAAATAATCTTGGTCGTGTCTCACTGAGGTGATAAAATAACACATTGATCTTTCACAAAGTGTTAAAACGACATGCTAATTCAACACTTTCTCTACTGAAAAGTTGTTAGCACTTCCACTGATATTTTTTTTCCTAATTGTTAAACACCACTCGACGGAGGACTTAATATTGTACAATTCTGGTATTCAATCCCCAAATTATTTAGCTAATTAGTTTTATAGCAAGCACCAGTAATGAAGTTTTTTTCTGCAGTTTTATTTTAATGAAGTCCTGTTCACACAGTTTTAATTGTTTGTCCCAGTCAGCATCTCTACAGCAAAGTAAGCCTCAGAGCCTATCGGAAGAGATGACTAAATGAGTGTAGAGTTTGTTATTATTTATTAAATAAATGGAAGGTTTAATTAATAGAATGTATGTCAACAGTGCAGTTTTAATAGGTGGTGTCAAGCTACTTTTTATTTAAGACCTACGTAGGTTATTTTTTAAATCAAATTTAATTATAGCACCTTGCGATCTTTACTTTATTTCCCTACTCTTAATTTAGCATTTACCCGTTAATGATAAGTATACAGGAGGAAATTCAAGAACATAACGGAAACCTCAGAAGACCTGAAGTGAGAGACTGATGCAATGTGATGACATCATCATGTTGAACACCATGGCATCTGTTTTTTTTCTTTTGGGAATTGAGGACTTGTCTACTGTAGATGTCAGGGTTGTGTTCAGGCCTGCTCAAGTCTATCAGGTTTACTATAATGAACATAATTTTGCCCCTGTGCAAATCATTAGTAAGACCTCATCTGGAATATGCAGTTCAGTTTTGGGCACTGGTTCACAAAAAAGATATCGGGGAACTGGAGAAAGTGCTGAGAAGAGCAACCAACCTGATAAGAGGCATGTAGGAGCTCAGCTATGAGGGAAGATTAGAGGAACTGAATTTCATCTCTCTTGAGAAGAGGAGATTAAAGTGGTTGTATACCCTAATATGTGTCATTTTTACCTACAGGTAAGCTTATAATAAGGCTTACCTGTAGGTTAAATTAATATCTCCTAAACCTGTACGGTTTAGGAGATAATCCCTTTGCATGTAGCCGCTGACGTCAGCGACACATGCGCTCTGAATGCCCGGCTGAAGGTCCAGTTTACAGTCCTCCAGACTTTAGGGGGGCCAGACTGTGGCCATTGGAAGTAGAAAGTAGAAATTGTCCTGTTGTCCTGTTAGTGAAAGTTAACAATGCATCTTTGGTATGGGGGGGGGTAGTGCCCCCCTCATTGGTGTCAGTGGGAGGAATAGTGACGCATCATTGGTGTTAGTGAAAGAAACCGTGCCCAATCGCTGATATCAATGGGAGGAATAGTGCCCCATCATTGGTGTCAGTGGGAGGAATAATGCCCCATCATTGGTGTAAATGGGAGGAATAGTGCCCCATCGTTGGTGTTAGTGAGAGAAATAGTGCCCCATCATTGGCGTCAATGGAACAGTGCCCCATTGTTGGTGTCAGTAGTAGGAATTATGCCCCATTGTTGGTGTCAGTGGGAGGAATAGTGTCCCAGTGTTGGTGTCAGTGGGAGGAATAGTGTATTTTATCAGTGGAAGAAAAGTGCCCCAAGGGCCGGATGAAGGCAAGCAAAGGGCCACATGCGGCCCCCGGGCTGCAGTTTAGAGACCACTGGTCTAGAGGAAAAGAGATTTAATCTCCAAATATGGAAAGGTTCTTTACAGTAAGAGCTGTGAAAATGTGGCATAGATTCCCTCAAGAGCTGGTTCTGGCCAGCTCAGTATATGGTGTTAAAAAAGGCCTGGATTCTTTCCCTAAATGCACATAATATATATGGGAACTAACACCTCTCGGGGGATCAGGAAGGAATTTTTTCCACTGCTGGAACAAATTGGGGAATGCTTTGCTGGGTTTTTTGCCTTCCTTTGGATCAACTGTGGGTATAGGATTGTGTATATGGGGTTTTTTTATTTCCCCTCCTTTATTGGTTGAACTAGATGGACTTTCAACCAGACTAGCTATGTAACTATATGTAACTTGTATCTTTTTGTCAACCTTGTTAACTATGTAACTGTTAGTAACTATGTAACCCACATTTGCAGTTGTCCCATGAATGGATGAGCTACTCATTGACAACTATGACTCTAAGCCTTGGTTCACACGCATGATTTCATTCCTGCATGTCAGTCCTGACTTTGGGGGCAATTTCAGAGACATCTGTGGGGGTTTCTGCACAGAAGTCAATGGAAATCGCACCCCGAAATCACCAAAAGTAGTACAGAAACTACTTTTGAGAATGCAGGGTTGCACTGATTTAGACGCTGCCATTACCGGACATGTCAAATCACATGCCAAATCGCATCACTGTGAACCAGGGCTAAGGGGGAGATATACTAAAACTGGAGCACTCAGAATCTGGTGCAGCTGTGCATAGTAGCCAATCATCTTCTAACTTCAACTTGTTTAATTAAGCTTAGACAACAATAAAACCTGGAAGCCTATTGCTTTCAACGCAGAGCTGCACCAGATTTTGCACTTGCCAGTTTTAGAAAATCTCCCTCTAATTGTCTATATAGAGAAAATATATGTTCCTGTGAATGTTTACCTTTTTTGGAGGTTTTCTAGGGAAATCATTTTTTACTTTTTGGCTGATGTGTGCTCTTACAGCTGAACAGAAATTTTACCTGCTGGAAGACATCTGCATAATGCTCTACACTTGTCAGATTGTCACACAAACTGTCACTTCAAAACCCCTATTATTCACGCTTTATGATCACATTGCCGAGGTAAAGCTAGCAACGCTTAAAGTGAAGCCATGCTCAGGTACTTCCGGTTCCAAGTAAAGCTCCCTTGATGGGCACTATAATCTACTTATACTATTCTTTACAAGCATGTACTTGACAGTGCCACTACACTTCATACCAGTTACTATGCAAATGCCAACGTACTAAAAGGACTTTAGAGCTGAACTCCAAGGAAAAGAAAAATGCTTCCTTGCAGTGGGGCAGCCCCCCGCACTGTAAGGATTAAATGCAGGTTTAGGTCTAGGGGGGCCACAAAAAGCACTTTTACTTACCCAATATTCTGCTCCCGCCAAGCTGTAAGATCGGCCCCCGCAGCCTCTTCTCCCCTACCCTCTGGAGGCGGCAGGACCTGACCTCATCAAGTTACAGTACAGAGCACTAAGCCCTGCATTGGATGTGAGGACACCAAAGGATAGTCCACTAGCAATGTGGAGGGGAGTAGAGGAGTGTGCTGGCTGCCAGGAAAGGAGCGAATTGGGTAAGTAAAACAGGTTTTTGTGACATAAATGAGCATTTAGCCCCCCATATAGGGAAGCTCTGTTGCACAGGAGCATGTTTCCTTTCCCTGGAAATGGAATTCAAGGACTCATTCACAACTACGTGCACATGTATGGTTTACAGTGATTTCAATTGAATTTAGCCCCCACACCTTAACTATGTCTCCTATGCACCTTTGCAAACAATGGGGATTTACTAAAACTGGTGCACATAGAATCTAGCACAGCTGTGCATAGTAACCAATCGGCTTCTAACTTAAGCTTGTTCAAATAAGCTTTGGAAATAAGCCCATGTTCACATCGGGCCGTTTTGACATGCGATTTGACATGTGAAATCGCTGCCTATTGCCGGCAACGGCACCGTCCAAATCGATGTGACGCCGCACTGATTCCCAAAAGTCATTCTGCACCACTTTTGGTGACTTCGGGGGGCGTTTTTAATAGACATCTGTGCAGAAACCCACACAGATGTCTCTGAAATCGTCCCCCAAGTCAAACTGACATGTGGGTTTGAAATTGTGCGAGTTCAGATTTCAAACCCACATCAGTGTGAACCTAGGCTCAAACCTGGAAGCTGATTAGTCACTATGCACAGCTGCACCAGGTCCTGTGTTGCTGTTTTGAGTGTGTTGGCCCAATCTCCGACAGAGTATGCAGCACAAGTCAGTAGCTTCAGAGGACAGAAAGAAGATCAACAATTTATAGCATATCATCCATGTACACACGCATTCCTAGAAATTCAGATTATCTGTAGCATACAATCCTTATGCACACATATCCCAGCTCCCCAGCCTTGTTGCTTCTGCACAAGTGAGCGATAAAACGAGGGGTAAGAGAAGCTGCCGGCAGCTTTGACAGCTATTACATTCATATGTAGATCTCTCTGCACTGATTGGTTGGGAAAGAATAGGGGTGTGGTGTTGTATGCAAAAGAGTGAAGAGGTGCACCATGGGCCGTGTAGTCTGTTGAAGACAAAACTGGACAGAGGCTTCAGGTGAAGTTGGCTAATGTTGGTAAACATTGGCGCTCAGCTGGAAGAGGAGCCCGCAGAAACAATTGGAATCTTTTAATCAAATGTGAAGAGCAATTACATTGCAATCACACCTGAGTATCAGAATTTAATGGTGATTTTAGAGCATTTTTTTAAATGTGTTTTAGTACATTTTTTCAGGCAGCATCAGACTTGAGCATTTTTGTTTTAGCCAATAGAAAGCTAGTTACTAGGAGAAAGAGGATGGTTGTTCATTCTTGCAACACTCTCTGTTTTAGGTGCTTTGCGGCTTTTTTCAGGGGTCACAAATGGCCCATTCTGCTTCAGAAGTACCATTGTGAGCTTCAGGCGTGGAACTACCGGCACCTGAGCACTCGGGAACAATTTCAAAGCATGGTTGTTACACATTTTGGAGCTTTGCTATTAGAGAATTAGAGTTTAGAGGAAGCCATTAGTAAAATATTAATAATATCCAGCAAACAGGACAAAATCAAAGAATATACTTTATAGCAGGTATGCTTTGGAATACCACCCTATAGTCACTATAGTCAGGCATATTAAAAATCAATTAATGTAAAATTGTATTTATTGTTACATACTGTACAACTACTGTAAATAAATACTTGAATTTCCTAGATATCAACGTCTTGTAATCACCTGCACAGCAGCACAGGAAGGTTTAGGCTGGCCATACATGGGTCAAGTTCCAAACAAATTTTCTTTGGAAAAACAGAAATTTCATACATTTTGTAATCCGATGGTGCCACCATTGGTTTCGAAATTTGACCAGCCAAGCCTTCAATTTCACCTCATGTTGCTACAGAAAATAATTTTCGTGGTCGGGAATCTTCTTTTTTTTTCCAGGTCACAGCTCATGCGCAGTTCTTCTTTTTAAATTATAATTCTCGCACGATTTTCCCATCATTGATTAGATATTAGTTTGTGTTTCCAAAAAATTTCCAACATGTCCGATGGCCGCACGGAAATTGGTTGTTGCTGCAGTCCACTAATGGTGCGAAATTTGAAAGAAAAATCTTAGCTATGATTTTCGTAAGAAAAATCTTTCGGAATTCCACCCATGTATTGCCTGTTTTAGCTCTAGGAACTAATGAGGCTCTGCTGCCCTCCTGCTGTGCTGTGTAATCATTTCTACAAGGGAAAAAGAACTGAATGAGAAGAGGGGGGAATTCATCAGTGTACAGTTGCTCCTTAGTTGTCTAATCCAGGGGTCTCAAACTGGCGGCCCACCAGCTGTTGTGCAACTACAAGTCCCATCATGCCTGTGGGAGTCATGCTTGTAACTATCAGCCTTGCAATGCCTCATGGGATTTGTAGTTTTGCAACAGCTGGAGGGCCACCAGTTTGAGACCGCTGGCCTAATCAGAAAGCTCAGGGGTGCTCTTGACTAAAGCTGGCCTTACATAGCTCGAAATTTGAGCAGTTTAGCAGGGACCCGTTGAATTTCGATCCATGTGTGGCCACTGTAGTTGAACAGAAGTTGATTTTACATAGTACATAGTATAGTTACATAGTAGGTGAGGTTGAAAAAAGACACAAGTCCATCAAGTCCAACCTATTGAAGTTGATTTATTAATCAACTTCTGTTCAGCCGCCCTGTTGGTATTTTTCGCTTAGTGCTGCAGGCTATAGACTCCAGCGCTGTTTTGTGTATTCTGAAAACAGGAAAGTCTCCCCGCTGTCAGAATACAATGACTATGCGGGAAGATTCCCACATCCACATCAAGTGTGTAAATGGGGGAAGCGGGTCCGGTTTTATTTTTTTATACAACCCACTGGTTGAACAAAAAAAAAACTGACCCATGTTTGGTCAGCTTAAGCTGTGATGCTGCATGAGGTCCTGGCTGAGCTGTATAGCAAGGATGCCGCATTACAGATCTGCCTGCAATGGATTTACAAATCAGTTGACATCCAGAAAATATGTATGTTTGAACATCGTATAAAGCTGCCTGCCTGGATTAAAGTGTTATATTGGGCAAACAATTTCTTGGTGTAGGCTGGTGATCTTTAATCATTTTGTGGGGTTTTGTGTTTGTTCTTGTGCCAAGGGGACATTTACATCTCTTCTGTAATAAGCCTTGGCCTTCTGCACTTGGCTAATGGCCGTTCCAGAAACCCATTTCTAAATGCAGCTGTTGTATAAGAGGTATGGCAGAAAACATTTTTGCGTGTATAGCTAAGCGGCCTCACACAACACTTTCTTTGTCTTGTATAAATGCCTGCCACAATATGTTTCTCTTTGTTACAGACCTGTTTGACATATTTCTAGCTTGTTCACAGCTTTGTTATGTAGCATTACCTCAGACACATAATTCTTAGTTTCAGCAATTATTGTATTTGGTAGTTCACGTACTGTATGCTACAGCTTGCCAAAGAGCATCACATTATTCAGCTATCTTGCAGGAAGAGGCAGACATTCTCCGGAGCTCTTACCGTGGACTCCTGCGGAGAATGCGATTTTGCCTGCTGATTCTCAAGATCTGTCCAGGAGGGCTGCCAACGGGTCACAAATGTAAAACCTCTCTAATTAACACATATTTGTCCTGCTGACCTAGCCCTGATGATCCCTTGGGTGTATATATGAACCAGGCTGATTATTTCATACAGTGCATTCATGCCATTAAATGTGCTCAAGATAAAAAAAAGCAAGAGATCAACACATATGGTATAATTTGCCAAAAGCTGCACGTCCAATGCCAATTCACTACAGCGTTCACGTTAAAGGGCAAACAGATTATAAAACTGATAACCCAAAAAAGTACATTTCAGTCAAAATTGAAAATAAAAGTGAACATCCAGCCAAAACTTTATTTCAGGATAGACTGGAGAAGAGTCAACAACCTTGTTGACACCTTGTAGTGCATCTTGCTTATCACGCTACATTTGTCCTAGTAATTATGAACAGAACTAAAAGTGAGGGAAAATACAAAATTTTGAGTTGGCTCCATGAATAAAGAAAAAATCTTACAATGGGAACATTTGTTGTGACATCAGACATAAAAATAGAAATGGTCTTTCTGGCTTAATACCAAGCTAAAGAGATAACAATTATGGCTTTATATATAATTTAAGCACAGGGCCACAACTCTACCTACTTCGAGATTCAGTTTTTCATCCTGGAATTGATATAGCACAGTGGTCTCCAAACTGCGGGCCGAGGGCTAGAGGCGTTTGCTTGCCTTCATCCGGCCCTTGGGGTATTATTCATACTACTGACACCAATGATGAGGCACCATTCCCTCCGACTGACACCAATAATGAGGCACTATTCCTCTTACTGACACAAACAATGGTGCACTATTCCATCCATTGATATCAATGATGGGAACACACAATTTCTTCCAATAATATAAATGATGGGGCAGGATTCCTCCCACTGACACCAATAATGGGGCATGATTCCTCCCACTGACACCAATGATAGGGCAGTATTCCCCCCACTGACACACTGACACCAATGATGGGACACTATTTTTCTTACTGACTCTGATGATGGGGCACTATTCCTCCCACTGACACCAACGATGGGGCACTATTCCTCCTGCTGAGACCAATAATGGAGCACTATTCCTCCCTCTGACACCACCAATGATGGGGCACTGTTCCTCCCATTGATACCAATGATGGGAACACTATTTCCCCAATAATACAAATGATGGGGCACTATTCCTCCCACTGGCAGAAATGATGGGGCAATTTTCCTCCCACTGACACCAGTGATGGGGCACTATTCCTCCCACTGACACCAGTTATGGGGCACTATTCCTCCCACTGACACCAGTTATGGGGCACTCTTCCTCCCACTGACACCAGTGATGGGGTACTATTCCTCCCACTGACACTAGTGATGAGGCACTATTGCTCCCCCTGAGACCAATGATGGAGCACTGTTCCTTCCCCTGACCCCACCAATGACGGGGCACTATTCCTTTCATTGATACCAATGATGGGAACACTATTCCTCCCAATAATACAAATGATGGGGCACTATTCCTCCCACTGACACCAATGATGGGGCGCTATTTTTCTTAGTTCCCCATCATTGGTGTCAATATTTTCCTTACTGATACCAATGATGGGGCACTATTCCTTCCACTGACACCAATGATCAGACACTATTCCTCCCACTGACACCAACAATGGGGCATGATTTCTCCCCCTGGCACCAATAATGGAGCACTATTCCTCTGACTGACACCAACAGCGGGACACTATTCCTCCCACGACACCAGTGATTGGGCACTATTCTTTCTCCTACTGACCACATGTCACTCCCTCTAACCACCAAGCCGGAGGCATTGTTTAATCTCACTGACACTGGGACATTTTCAAATCTCGCTGGCGACACTCTGGCCCCCTTAAAGTCTGAAGCACAGTAATCTGGCCCTTTGTTAAAGTTTGGAAACCCCTGGTATAACACAACAGTTCACCTTACTCTCTTTTGTCAGTAATCTTTTGCTCCTGGAACACGCCTGCTTCTGATGCTGGAACTTCCTCCTGGCTGCTCCCCACGTACAGAAAGCTGGATAAAAAAATAGGTAAGCTTGAAATGTTTACATGTGATGCAGGAAGCAGAGGCTGAGGGAGTGAGAGAGGAAGTAGCACAGCACAGGCATCAGGAAGTACACTCCTACAGACCATGTGTAAGTAAAACCTCACCTTGTAAAAACAGCACATATAGTTTAAAATAGAAATAAAAGGCAAAACATTTACTTATAGATATAAAAAAAAACATTATAAACACTTTTTTTCCCTCTTTTTGGAGGTGATCACATTCCCTCTGTTCTCAGCTGCATACAAGCTGGGGGAGAAGAAACAGCAGCACACTAAACTTCCCAGTAAAAGTCTATGCGGAGGGAGGGTGTGTGTGTGTGTGTGTGTGTGTGTGTGTCTGTGTGTGTGTGTGTGGGGGGGGGGATTTAGGACAAGTCAGATCAGACGGGACGCTCGATGGATGTACACTCTGTCAATGGACCTTGATGGGGCTAGGCTGGGTTAGTATCCACTGATGGGAGGCATTTGTCAGATGGAGGATCCTGCTCCACTATGACACCTGCACATGGGCAGCTGGTAAAGGAACACCGAGTGGAAGGAGGCCGATCTTGAGGCAATAGAGCAGGGCTGTATAGTGTGGAGAATTGAGCAAGACAAGACGCTTGAACTCTCCAAAGGCAGGCTACATGTTTCAGGGATTAACCCCTTCCTCAGGTCACCTGCTGTAGGGCCTTGAGACTGGTTTCTGCCTCTCGGCGTTCCTGTGCTGGCTTGTGTGCAGTGTCGCATTGGTGCAGGATCCTCCATCTGACAACTCCCTCCCATCGGTGGATACTAGCCAAGCCTAGCCCCATTAAGGTCCATGGACAGAGTGTACATCCATTGAACATCCCACCCAGCTCCCAGGAGCTCCAGGGTCCGGGGCAGCCATTCATCCACCATAGCTGGTGAAGCTTCCACTGAAGTTGTGAGTTCAGTGTCTCTTATGCTGCATACACACGATCGGACTTTACGGCATACTTGGTCCGGCGTACCGGATCTCGTCGGACAATTCGATCGTGTGTGGGCTCCAGCGGACTTTGTTTTCTCAAAAGTTTGATGGACTTAGATTTGAAACATATTTCAAATCTATCCGATGACTCGAGTCCGGTCAAAAAGTCCGCTCGTCTGTATGCTAGTCTGACAGACAAAAACCAACGCTAGGGCAGCTATTGGTTACTGGCTATGAACTTCCTTGTTTTAGTCCGGTTGTACGTCATCACGTACGAATCCGTCGGACTTTGGTTGATCACGTGTAGGCAAGTCCATTCATTCGGAAAGTCTGTCGTAAAGTCTGTAGAAAAGTCCGCCGGGCAAAGTCTGCCATAAAGTCCGGTCGTGTGTACGCGGCATAAGGCACATTTCCATCCTCCTGCATGGGCTATTATTATTGCTTCTTGGGAATAGACTGTTCTAATAAAGTGACTTATTTTCCAAACTATCCAATTTGTCTGATCTGTGTACTGGAACAGCGCTTCCCTTGTTGAACGTTGTTACTGTTTTCTCATTTGGTCATATGAGATCGGGAGCAGCGACTGGTATAACCTTTTACATTCACAGGGCACTTTGGACACATCCATGCTCTAGGCTTTTTTACTTGTTTACTTTCTCATAAAAGTACATGGTACAGCAGACACCTATCAGGAATATGAAATGTTGGGTTTACATATTCTTTAAATAGGATACGCCCGGTGTGCCCCCCACATGTATGTTCCCACCAGACACCAAGCTTTTGTCAGAAAGAGCGTTTAGTGGCCAGAAAGCCTTCACGGTTATCTGCCCTTTAAAGTCTGTATATACCTGCATATTGTAAGCTACTGAAAGCCATGGGTTAAAGCATAGCTTTGTGCTTTCAATTCAGCAAATAACATAAGTCTAGGAGTTATATTGGGAGAATAGCAGTTTACAATAGGAATAAAACATGGATAGGGAGGAGGAAAGCAAAATACAGCACATCTCACAAAAAACCCCCACACCCCCCGAAGCATGCCATTCAGGAACATGCACCCTTCCTGACTAACGAGAGCGTAGAAACAGAAGAGTACCGACCTGCCTGGGGGCACCTTAGAGAAAGATAGTATGGATCTATAAAATAAAAAACACTCCTGGTTTATTATGTCATTAGATGCTGGTCAGTTTGTTGCTTATTCTAGCAGGATACTTGTGATATATAGATCAATGCATGGTAACAGCATAGTGATCCAGGAAGAAAGTTTTAGTAATAGAGTTGCACACCTCTAACCAAGTTAAATTCGATAGATAGGCTGACTGTACTATATGCTTTAAATAAACTTTATAAATCACAAAACCTTAACCCAGAAGAACACCTAAAACCACACAATTAGTTCTACAATCTTCAACAATCCAAAAATGTATACTTCCAAGCGGGCTCCATACATGACATGTCCTCTACCATGTCCAGGTCAGATCTCTTGGATGTTATGTATAGATCTAAACTGATCAACAGGAAGAGTCAGAGGCCATTGCTGTTTAGCCTTGTTTAAACGTATCATGTGTATATATAATGGCCTACTTTTGTTTTTCCCTATATCATTTTTATACAGTACTAAATATACATTGAAAAAATCTCTCCCCCCCTTTCACTCACTCACTCTCTCTCCTCTCTCTCTCTCTCTCCCCCTCTCTCTCCCCCCCCCCTGTCTCTCTCTCGCTCCCCTCTCTCTCTCGCTCCCTCTCTCTGTCTCTGTCTCTCTCTCTCTCTCTCTCTCGCCTCCTCTCTCCCTCTCTCTCTCCCCGCTCCCTCTCTCTCCCCCTCTCTCTCCCCCTCTCTCTCCCCCTCTCTCTCCCATCTCTCTCTCCCTCTCTCTCTCCCTCTCTCTCTCCCCCTCTCTCTCCTCCCTCCCTCTCTCCTCCTCTCTCTCACTCCCCCCTCTCTCTCACTCCCCCCCTCCCTCTCTCTCTCCCTCTCTCTCTCCTCTCTCTCTCTCCCCCTCTCTCTCTCCCCCTCTCTCACATCCCCCCCTCTCTCTCTCTCTCCCTCTCTCTCTCCCTCTCTCTCTCCCCGCTCCCTCTCTCTCTCCCCCTCTCCCTCTCTCTCTCCCCCTCTCCCTCTCCCCCTCTCTCTCTCCCCCTTTCTCTCTCCCCCCTTTCTCTTTCTCCTCCCTCTCTCTCACACTCGCTCTCCTCCCTCTCTCTGACACACCCTCTCTCTCCCCCCTCTCTCTCTCCCCCCTCTCTCTCTCCTCTCTCTCTCTCCCCCCTCTCTCTCTCCTCTCTCTCTCTCCTCTCTCTCTCTCTCCCCCTCTCTCTTTCTCTGTCTCTCTCTCTCTCCCCCCTCTCTCTCTCCTCTCTCTCACTCTCTCCTCCCCCCCCCCCCTCTCTCTCTCTCTCCCCCTCTCTCTTTCTCTGTCTCTCTCTGCCCCCCTCTAGAATACATTAAGATAAAAAATCTTTAACTTTAGAACCACTTTAAACTCGCACCAGTGCACACCAATTGTGTGCATTGCTTACAGTTGAGGGGCATCTCCACGTGGTTGAATGTCTCACTCTGGGTAACGCAACAGTTGCGGCAATTTTTGCAAAGCATTGTGGCTGCAGATTATGTACACCCCTGTCCTTTGCCTTTGCAGCTCAAGGAGAAGGCGTTGGGGGGGGGAATTAGAGGGTATTAAAAATGCGTCTCAACTGCAGAGGAGAGAAGGAAAGAAAATGGCTTGATTCCCCCATTAACCCTGTCAGTGTTGATGTGGAGATCCCTCCTGCAGCACTGTTGTATTCTGCCAGCGTGGAGCCTTCCATTCTGGCAGAACACAATGTTTATTGTTGCCGGCTATAGCCATACATTCGGGAAAAGCCCAACAGGCTGGTTGTATACAAGTTGGTCAATAGATAAACTTATGTACAACCAGGGTGCCCACACATGGATTGAAATTCGTCTGGTCCTTTGCTGGACTGGTCAAATTTTGAACCATGTATGGCCGGCGTAAGCCTTAAAGTGTAACTAAAGGCAAAAGTTTTTTTTCTAGTTTTTGGATAGAGTGGAGAGGGATTAGAACACCTGTCAGGGATTTGTGTGGTCTGTTCCCTGTTAGGGAGATCCCCCCATTTTATTTGTCCTTTTTACCATTAGCATTGAAAGTGAAAGTAAAAGAATATCCTAAATCTTGGGTTGTCCCCAGAAAAGCAGTAGAGGGAATACCTTCCAGTGGGGATGTTCTGTCAAAATAGCCAATTTATCGAGATCTCCAATCTACGGCACTTCCGCTTACTGTAAAGCATCAGTAATTGGAGATTTAAATGAATTGCTGTTTTGACACAACACAGGCAAGCATGTACACTCCGGTAGACGATATTATGAGCGGACATTGTTAGTCCGCCCCGATACTAACCAACAACATGGCCGCCTCCAAGGCGACTTTTTTCCTCCTTAGCTGCTGTTCTGTCAAAAACAGCAAACTCTTCGTGTGCCGGAGTGTAGACGCTTGCCAGTGTTGTGTCAAAACAGCAACTCGTTTAAATCTCCAATTACTGATGATTTACAGTAACCGGAAGTGACACGATTGGCGATCTCGATGAATTGCCTATTTTGACAGAACAGGGGCACTAGTTCTCGTGACTTGGGGGCCCTCAAGGGATTTCCTTTCACTTCCTGTTTGGCTTTGGACAGGAAGTGAAGGGAAATCTCCGCAATGAGACACAGATGGCAAAAAAAGAAGGAAAAAAAACCTGACAGGGGTTATAACCTCCCTTACTCTATCCAACATGAAAAAAAAAGTTTTGCCTATAGTTCTACTTTAAATGTAAAGCTTTGCTATAATTTAATTAGAGTATTGTACGAAAGTATAGATTACAGTTCTATGTGATCAAATAATGAAGGAACGGGATGATTCGACTTTTAAGTAAATTACTCGATGCGCACTACAAATGAAATATCTATATTGCATTTTATTTACAAGCAAAGGAACCCCGCTAATGCTCAATAACACCTCAATTATTTCAAACCAAGTTAATTCAATATCATACATAAATGTTCCAGCTCTCTAGCAACATTGTAGTGAATTGCTTATTGAGATTCATGTATAATACAGATTTTTTTCCTTTTCCCCCTAAACGGCTGGGAGTGTCAGCTTGTTGATACAAAACACACACTGATCTTTCAATCAGCAGCCTTAAAATAAAAAGGCTCTGAGAGCGGTATGGCAGCTAGACGAAGGCAGGCTTGTTATTTCAGGCAGTTTGTATGCCTTTTGTTGGCTCATTTTATTAGTTGTAAATATTTACATGAAATTTCTATGGCGCATTTCGAAGGTTTATGCTGTGTATGAGGTCCTTTACATACTCATTGTTTGAGTGAAAGCCTCTGCTGTCAGTCATTTGCTTATGCTCCTTTTTATTGGGACTTTGCAACTTGGAAGCACAGGTTACCGAGCAGAACTGTCATTAATTTGCATTTCTATGAAACAATCTCCAGAAGAAACACCGCCAAATGATATATGAAGAATTCCATATGCAATCTTGCTCTTTTCTTCTGCTGCAACATACACATTCTTCGCTGAAAAAAAAAAAAAATACTATTTTTTTTTAAAGTGTGTCACATAGTTCCCATTATTCATACAGCTGTATTATTCTATGATATATTCTAGAATGGCACATTGAGATGTTTAAAGAGGGTGTAGTGGGATTAAATGTATTCATGAGCTCCGACTCCAAGGTCCAGGGTTGTATAAACTGTTGGATAAAAATAAACTCACTAGGTGAATAAAATATGCAAGTTAAATCCATCTTAAAGGGATTTCCAGCATTAAGTACCATTTAACAGAGCAATTCCAGGCAACAAGTGAAAGCATTCACTGAGCTACAAATCTCTACAGTAAACACAGCAACTGTGCTAAAGCAAAAATAACATTTCAGCTGATCTGCTTTTGAGTTCTCTGTATCCCATCCAAGTTAATGTGATTGTAAACGGTCACCTTGTAAAACAACCCATTCAGTTTAAATAGGAATGAAAGGCAAAATATTTGTGTATAGATAAAAAAAAAAAAAAAAAAAAACATTATAAATACCTTTGTTCCCTTTTTTATAAGTGATCACATACCCTCTGTTCTCAGCTGCATAAGAGCTGGGGGGAGGAGAAATAGCAGTACATTGAGCTTCCCTGTGCAGAGGGGGGCGTGTCAGGACAGGTCTGATCATTAGAGGAGAGCAGGCAAAGTTCCCAGCATAGCTAGAGAACTGACCACAGTGTGTTCTGCTTAGTGTGGTCAGTTTGTGAAGGCAGAGGGACTGGCAGGAACACCAGGGATTTCACACAAAGGAAGCAATACAAAGAGAACAGGATACTTTCTCATACATAGTACAGCAGACACATATCAGGAATATGATATGTTGGGTTTACAAATGCTTTAAGGTTCAGTCCAGCTAGGGGGGCAGTAGGAAGTGTACTTCTCGTAGTGATGTGCAACATAATCTCTCACAAATTCCATCACTGCCAATTACTCAAGCTTACTAGTCAGCTATAAATCTCATTGGTAGCCATGAGAAATGTCTTTTTTTGCATACTTTCTGTGTGTGAGGGGCAGTGAGGACAATGTTCTGCTATCACTAGCAGATGCACTCTAGGACCACTGGATTATAGACAGGGAGTGAGGTGGAATGAGGCTAGCCATATATGATTTATTCCTGATCCCCTCCCTGGGCAGTTCATAGTGCTGTTTAGAGATTACAGTATTTATTAAACTCTAATATAGCTTTTCTATTGCCTTTGATCGTGATTCTAATCATTTCTGCTCAAGCCTTGAAGAAGGGGGAGGCCTTTTCCTGGAAATGTGTTGGCTGTATTTGATGCTCTTAAGCAATAAACATTTCAAAAAGATCTTTTAGGCCCCATTCACACCTGAGCGTTTTGTAGCTTGAAGCCTGAAGCTACAAAACGCTTGAGGGGAAAAAAATCCATTATTCTCTATGGAGATGGTTCACATCTCCACTCCAAGTCGCCTGAAGCCCAATGCCTGAAGCTCAAACAAGTTCTGGACCCTTTTTTGTCGCTCGAATCGGGCAGATTTGGCCTTTTTTGGAGCAGGAAGCAGATGACAAAATCTAAAAACATAGTAACAAATGATGAAACAGATGATCATTTTTCCTATTGGCTAATAAAAAAAACACCAAAGCTCAAAAATGCAGGAAAACGCTGCATGGAAACGAGTCACAGCGTGCAACAAAACGCTGGAAAAAACATCACGCTCAGGTGTGAATGGGGCTTAAGTGATATAAACTTTTTTTCTAGGTGCTCCTGAATACCCACCCCAGAATTTATTGGCTGTTGTACTCAGGCAGCTTCTACACCCATGGTTGTCTGAATGCCCGAAGAGTGACTGATTGGATGGAGTCACTGTGCAGCTGACAATTTTGCACATGGCTCAGCTTGAATATTGTCCAATTTATCAGGAAATGGCCAAAATTTGAGCTGTGCATGGCCAGCTTAATGCAGGACAGCACGGCCTGGATTAGAAACTGAACTACTAAGAAGGTAGGCCATTCTCCCTGTATAGACCACAAGGTTTAACGTTTAATATTTGCTTTCTTATTCTTTACAACCTGGAATTATGATGTTGTTTTTATTTGGAGATCTTTTTATAGGCTAGCTTTTAAGATATAATGATGCATAATGAATGTGATATAGTAAAGTACTACTAAACCCACAATAAAACCAGTCTATATATGCAGTAATGCGTGCTTGTTATACTCACTGTGGCTGTTTTGATCCTGTCTTCTCTGATCCTCCCCTTCTTTCACCATCCCCAATCCATCCGCTGATAGTACAAAGCCTTGGGGGGGAACTCTGCACATGCTCAGTTTGGTGTGTATTGCCAGAGTTTTTTTTTTTCTTGGGAGGGTGTATGTGATCGGCATAGGGCAAATCAGCACTGTCCAGACAGAGGGTCAGGGGTCCTGCAGCCTCATAGGACAAACAGAGTAGAATGAAAACTCCTCCTACAAGGTTTAACCAAACACTCATAGAAGTCATAAGACTGCTATATACTGATGATAAGAAAAGATATTTAGCAGTTTATATTTACTAAAATAATTGCATGTTCTGTGTACTGTGGGAGACCAGATATAGTGAATGCAGGGTCCTGGGTTTAGTAACTTAAAGAGGTAGCAAATGTAACCAGCAGCTGAATAGAAGTCTCACTAATGCCTACAGTGGGTTGCTCAAAGGGGCCATTTTCTGTTACTACAGGACAAATCCTGTAACGGCTTTCTGTGTTTTTTTTTTTTGTATATGCTGGGACCCTTCTAAAATATACAGATTGTCTGCACACACAGAGGACAACCAATTTATGTCCTTGGTCACTGATCATTATACACCCTTTCTGTACACACAGTGGATGAATTTATTTTATGCTCTAATTAGCTTTTAATAAATATTGATTTTGTGCACGAAGTGACAGCATTTTTTTGACCTGTTCAAACATATATTCCCGAAATAAGTCATTTATTTTTTGATCTGAGAAAACTTTCACTTTTTATTTATCTTATAATGCTGAGATGCCATTTTGTGCCCTGAGCCAAATTCTCTACCCAAAGCAGAGGAAGTCTTTTGATGGCCTGAGGCTACGATCAAGAGAATAAACCCTTCATAATGACAGAGACATGAGGAACAAAGTGTAGGTGGCAGTAAGATTAGTACTTTTGTGCTTATGTTTATAATGTGCTTTGGCAGTGCTTGGTTGCGGTATCATAAGGCTTGTAGGCTTAAACAAATTGATTGCATAGGTTTGCATACAGTAGGTGCCTGTTGCTTCAGCTATTCCCATGTCAGAGCTCCAAAGCATTGGCATGACCTGCACCCTTCTCTTCTAGCATTGTAGATGTTTCAGCATGCTCTGAACAGTAGCACTAATTGTGTTCATAAGAGGTTGATGTCCAAACTCTTCAGATTTCCCCTTGAGCAAAGGAAAACAACTTTAATTGTATTGCTGAATCATCCAGTCCAATCTTTGTCTAGCTGCTATTCATATTTTGTCTGCACCTGGTGTACTTGTTTAGATATGGTTCTTGAGAACATGTCTTGAAAATACATGGAAAAGTAAAAAAGAACTTGAGTATTTTTTTCTGGCAAGAAAAATAAGACCGTGTGGTCAGTAAATAGAAGACAAAATACATTTTCAGGCAGACTTCCATGTTACCTTAATGGATAGGCTTAGGTCTATTAGCCATGGGTGGATGATAGCTATGTAAAGCAATACTGACTTACCTTAAAGGATATCTAAAGGCTTATTTTTGTTTGTTTTTTAAAAACAAACATTTCGTACTTCCCTCCTCTGTGCAAGGGTTTTGCACAGAGTGGCCCCGATCCTCCTCTTCTGGGGTCCCTCAGCGGCGCTCCTGGCTCCTCCTCTTCTCGAGTGCCCTGTTGGAGAGCCACTTTACCTTGGGGCACTTGTGCGGGCGCGCTCCCATGTCCTGCTGCTGCGTCTATTGACACAGACAGCAGGACTCTGTCCCGCCCCCCGCGTCATTGGATGTGATTGACAGCAGTGGGAGCCAATGGCTGTGCTGCTATCAATCTATCCAATCAGGACCAGAGACACTGGCTGGAGCTGGTGTGCTTGTCCCCGTCGCTGGAAAGACCGGATTCAGATAAGTAAAATGGGGGCTCTTGGAGACAGCTGCATCACAGGAGGTTTTTCACCTTAATGCATAGAATGCATTAAGGTGAAAAACCCTGAGGGTTTACAACCCCTTTTAATGAATAGGCTAAGGTCTATTGGCCATTTGTGAACGATAGCTATGTAAGGCATTACTGACTTATCTTAATGGATAGGCTTAGGTCTATTGGCCTTGGGTGGATGATAGCTATGTAAGGCAGTACTAACTTACCTTAATGGATAGGCTTAGGTCTATTGGTCATGGGTGAATGATAGCTATGTAAGGTAGTACCGACTTACCTTAATGGATAAGCTTTGGTCTAGTAACCATGGGCGGACAATAGCTATGAGCTATGTAAGACAATACGGACTTACCTTAAAGGATATCTAAAGGCTTATTTTTGTTTGTTTTTTAAAAACAAACATGTCATACTTCCCTTCTCTGTGCTAGGGTTTTGCACAGTGTGGCCCCGATCCTCCTCTTCTGGGGTCCCTCAGCGGCGCTCCTGGCTCCTCCTCTTATCGAGTGCCTCATTGGAGAGCCGCTCTCCTGGTCTGTTGGCCTTGGGTGGATGATAGCTATGTAAGGCAGTACTAACTTACCTTAATGGATAGGCTTAGGTCTATTGGCCATGGGTGAATGATAGCTATGTAAGGCAGTACTGACTTACCCTAATGGATAGGCTTAGGGCTATTAGCCATGGGTGGACGATAACTATGTATGGCATTATTTACTATCTCTAAAATGTATGTAACTGTAGCAGGGACAGCAGGGTCCCTCAGAAAAACACTCTATAATCTTTACACAGTTGAAATGAAGTCCAGCCCTATATGTAGCTATAGTTATAACGAGTGGTTATAGCTGAATGGACAAGGCACAACATTTTCACCTGCTGATGTTGCAGGAGAAACATGAAATTACCACTTTTAATCACACAATTGCAATACTTTCAGTAAGAAAGAAGAAGGACCTCTTGATATATTTTAAACCAGGGAAAATATAACAGAGTAATGCACATAAATGTCAATTTAAAGTTAAATAACTATTTAGAGTTTATTCATCTTGATTATGGACTAATCTGCATTGCATTTTATTCAGAAATACACAATAAAGCTTTTTGTGTCATAGCATAGGGATGCTAAATTGAAAAATCAGCAGAAGACCATGCACCATGTTCTCCAAATCCCGGTATCATGCTCTAAATATCATTTTGCCGCGTGTGCTGGCTGTTCAGAGGCTCATACATTTCCGTATGGTACACTGTAACTCTCTATCTGGGTTTAATTTGTGCAAATGAAGCATCACTATTCCTTGGAAATGTGATTTGCTGGTCTGCATATCGGTGAGTCCACAGAACTGCCATAAATTGAATGTTATAAATTGTACTGCAAGCTTAAGCAGATCAAGAGCATATTTTTATGATTTCTGCTACCCTGCAAATCAGACTAATCTGCTAGAGAATGTGCAAATAATCCAGGCATATCTAAGTATCGCTATAAACTTGCAACCCTTTGTCGCAGGCAGCAACACAGATAAACCTAGACCATGAAGCAGCATCTCTTCCTAAATGCTGCAGACAACTTTTGGAGCATAACAATAGTTTATTGTAACACACTTATTTTTAGTTTTAGGGCCACTAAATAATCCATTCAATGTATATCCAATCAGGTAGGTCTTCACATTGCAAAATTGATAAAAAAAGGTAGAGGAGATTGTAACCTGCCTTACTTGAGACGATAATTGCTGGGAGAGACACACAATGGAATCAGGTCTTAAAAGACCCCCCGCTTCACCAATCACCCCATCTCCTACCCACATCTGATTCTTATGCTAGCTGGACCCCCTGAATCCTGTGGCACACGGGGTTATTAGGGTGTGACCAGGCACACCGCCACACCCTGTGCACACGCCTATGATAGACAGACGGATAAATCGATTGACCATTTATTTTCCAATAATTTTTATTGCCAAGTTTTAGAATATATGTACAATACAAATACAAACTGTTACCCGTTTATTATATTTAAGATTTAATATCTCAAAAACATGATGTGGGTTAAATGAGAGTTCTTTGACCAAGAGTGAAAGCTTTAACACAATAACATTTATTGGTCATTTATTTTCCATTAATTTTTTTTGGCAAGTTTTAGAATATATGTACAATACAAATACAAACTGTTGCAGAGTCCATTCACGAACATAACCAGATTAAGTTTGCCTTGCAAGCACGTGGCAAGAAAAGAAACATAGGCCACCTTAGGATAGATAGATCATTTTATGTATCCACGCTTAACTCTTTATGTGAACGGTAGCACCACAGTAGATTGTTGATCCCTTTCATCAAATCATAAATCTTGGTTAGTTGCTGCCGGCAATTGATTTTGTTTTATTACTTTGTAGTTGTATTATAATGCGTTAAATATTTATTTAAAGGCAGGTATGTGGTTACACCTCTTACTATGTTCTGTACTTGTAGCTTTAACAGGAATATTTATGATAAAAGATGTGAATAGAGATATTTGTAGGGAAAGTGTTCCTCAAAGACACACACCCTGCTTATTATTTCATTTTACCTGCGGTCTAAAGGCCAACTTCATATCAGGCCAAACCTGTCCTATATAAACATGTTATAGATAACATATACAAGTGTATTTTTGCGTAAAGATAGATCTGAGATAGCCATCTAATGTTGTCAGTTTTAAAAAATCATCAGTGCTGGGCAACAGCAGACAGAACCCCCCCCCCCACCATCAGTGAAAAGGCATACTTTTTCTACTTGTAGCTGTTAAAGTAAAGGGTGCTGCTGGGCTTTCTTGTTCTTCTTCCCTATACAGTAGTACACGTGTGCTGTGCTTGAATGTCAGTGGTAAACTATAATGATTAATAAGGTAATGAAAGACAAAGGATTCCCAGGGAACTGAGGAATATCTAAAGGACCTCCCAGCAATAGCAACCTGCCTTGCAACTGTCTTTGTCTAATTGAAACATCAGAATCAGCTGTCTGATGAGGGATAAGCCATTTCCACGTGTCCTTCAGTTCTGTGTGTAAACTGTAGCTTGATTTTCCGAGCTTTGTAACACAACAGCCTGTTTACCACAGACTGCTAAGCAATCTCTGGAGGAAAGGAGACTAAAGCTTAACTTGCTGGCTAAGATAATACAAATTACTATTGTGTAATTCAATTTTTTAAATATGCAAATGTTTAATCCTTTTTGAGTGCAGGAGTACCAGAAAGCATGTAAGCAAAGAAGAAATTCATTGCATGGGACTGCCTGTTATTAGACTTCAAGCTTAAGTCGGCCATAGATGGATTTTTCCTTTCCTGCAACAAAAATCGCTCAATTCCCCCAGCAACACAGTCCATGTGGATGGGGGAATTCCTCCCACGGAGCCATTGTGCATATTGGTCGCAGCTACTGTACAATAGCCGCTAGCAAAAATCTCATGTAAGATCCAACAGGCTGCTTGTACCCGAGTTAATCTAATATCTTTGGTACATTCAGCCTGCCCATACATGGTTCAAATCTCGGCCTGTCCCTGCTGAACCGGCTGAAATTCGAACCCTCTATGGCTGACTTTAATTTACAATTCTCAAGTGAGCCATATGGGTATTCATGGACATTATGATCATGGTGTTACTATGCTAGAATAGATTTGAATTGTTGTGGCTGTCCTAAATTGTAATACAGAGGAAATTTTAATAACATGGCTTCTTTAGCCACTGTTATAATGTGTAATTTGCAGATTGGTTTTCTTTAGGAATATATCAGTGTAAATAATAGTGTACATTCTTTAAATAGTAACTTGGTTTCAGATTAATATTCAAACCCCAGCATGAAAAAATAATTTAGTCACATAATTATAGATGAGTTGCATAATTAAGCATTCATTAAATAAAAAAGTGAAAGGAAGGGCCATTAATAAGGGTGAACTGTAGTAGTTTTATTTTAATGGAAACAACAGATGGTTTACAGTGTGTAATCTTACTGACTTTTTTCAAGAACGTCTTTGATTATCAATCCATATAATTAATATTGTTATTTTCTTATGCCTTTTCTAATAAGAAGTGGTGTTTATGTAACATGATTAATATGCTCTGCGTCATGTTGCAAGCTGGTTTGATAGAACAATGGCCTAGACTTTCACACAACGACAAATATTTAATTTGTTTTAGATTAATAATCATTGTCCTTGGTACAGCTTTTTTTTTTTTTGGGGAGGGGGGGGTTCAGCGTAATACAGTTCCAAATACAGAACTGCAGCTTTTGTTGTTTACAACCTGATGTATGGTATACTGGAGACATTCTAGTTATTGATCCATCTTTAGATTGACAAAAGAAACACTCACACACAGACACATATAGCAGCTTGTTCTGGGGATTTTCCACCACAATGTTGGAATCCAAGTATACTGATCACTCTGAAGACTTTCAATTAAGATTTCCAGTATCCTACTGATGATCCAACATTTGTTTCTCAGAGAGAAACATTTTCTCCACATGGGCCTAGACAGCTGATAAGCTCTGCTCTAGCCACGAAAAAATAAATTGCCCACTGGCTGTAATGAGACATGTGTCCAGCAAATTTCTATTTTCCTCTGGGAGTGTCTTCACGCCGTATGAGAATCAATGATTATTTACTGCCGTTAATTCCGTTAATGCCACTGCGTGCACAACACATGAGAATCTGGAGCTGTTAGAAGAGCTGGAGTTATTTGGGGGAATGAGTAAACAGCAAATTAAAGGTTCTTTCCACGTATTTCTCAAAGATTAGGATAACTAGTTTCTCTGAGCAGACTCGCAGTTTGTGGTGCGCTACACGCTGGTGTTTTAAACGAGTTTCTGTTATTTAGTGGTTTCTACAATTACTTTACAAGGGCTGAAAAAATAAATTTGTGGATTACGCAGTGTGCACATAGAGCACTTATACCAACTGGGAAATGTTTAAATTTCTTCTGTGTTTTAACCAGACTTTAGAGGGAAATTCTTTACTTTGTGTACAGAATGCTAAATCAGTTTAGTTCTCTATAGAATCTATATAAAACAGCCTTCTTTTACTTGAAATAGGATATGTTTGGACTGGGCAGGTAGATGGAACATCTTCTATTGCTTGGTTGCAAATAAATTAAGACGTAATATTTAAAATGTATCTAAAGCCAAAAAATTGGTTTCATTTTGGATGTAGTAGTAAGGTGTTGGAACTTTTGGGGAGATTCCCCATCTCCATTTGTCCTGGTGACCATAGTCACCGGGACTGAAAGTGAGGGGAGATCTCAAATTTTAGGCCATTGCCAGAACAGAAGTAGAGGGACACTCTTCCACTATGCTTAAAAATGCTCCCTCCCCCCTCGTAACACCTATACCTGTGTCAAAAAAATGTATATACTTACAATTCCAAGGCCGCTCCGGTTACGTGATCTCCTGTGTCAGCTACAGGTGTGAGGAGAGAACGCTCAACAAAAGCTGGTAGTGCCTGGTGATGACATCCCCCATAGGTTTACTATGGTCCATCCATTTTTGGCGTTTCCTCCTCTCCCCTGCTGCGGACAATGCCTGATGTGAGAGCCGATCAAGTGACCCGATCAGAGCGGCCTGAGAATAGTAATTATAGACATCTGTTTTACACAGGTTAGTTAGTATAGACTTCCTTCAACTTTCGCCTCTCATGGGTCTTGAGCTTGGAAGAGGAATGGCTGTGAAACCCTGTAAACCCTTGAGAGTTTACTGCTCTTTACTATCTGGCCACTTCAGTGTGGGGGAAGTTCTAAGCTGATCATACATGTCGGTGGATCGATTCCTCTGTGAACCATTACTGCGTGTTTTGGCCTCTTGTAATTAGATGGTCACCTCTATCTGGTAAGAGGCTGTGTGTGCTTCATGGGGCGGTGGAGGATCTCCTTCTCTTTGGGTTATACAGTTGTGCTCCATTAGTTTACATACCCTGGCAGAATTTATGATTTCTTGGCCATTTTTCAGAGAATATGAATGATAACACAAACTTTTCTTTCACTCATGAACATTGATGATGTTTTGGGAATGTGTGAGCTACAAAGGCACACGAGATTTGGTCAAAATTGTTGGCATAATGAATGCAGTATGTTATCAAAAAATACTGGAGGAACATTTGCATTCATCAGCCAGGAAGCTGCACATGGGACGTACTTGGTCATTCCAACATGACAATGATCCAAAACACAAGGCCACGTCGATCTATCATTGGCTACAACAGAATAAAGTGAAGGTTCTGGAGTGGCCATCTCAGTCTCCTGACCTCATTATCATTGAGTCACTCTGGGGAGTTCCCAAAATGTGCAGTTCATGCAAGACGGCCCAAGAATTTACAGGAACTGGAGGCTTTTTGCCAAGAGGAATGGGCAGCTTTACCATCTAAGAAGATAAAGAGCCTCATTCACAAATACCACAAAAGACTTCAAGCTGTCATTGATGTTAAGGGGGCAATAAACAGTATCAAGAACTGGGGTATGTAAACTTTTGATCAGGGCCATTTGGGTAGTTTCTATTGCCATTATGATTTAAAAAAGAGTAAACACAGTTGATTGATAATACATGGCTTCAGCCAAACACTAACCATGAGTGAAAGAAATGTTTTTGTGTTATCATTCATATTCTCTGAAAAATGGCCAAGAAATTGTAAATTCTACTAGGGTATGTAAACTTATGAGCACAACTGTAACTTTTATTCACCTTACAGTAATAGCATGAGGACTAAAGATGGACTTTTTACTTACTGGTGTAATTACATCATGTTTTACTAGGGAGCGCTACACTTCTTGTTTCTATTTAATTAGTATAGATGTTAGGAGGGGGAGCAAGTTGCATTCGTTATTAAAGGAAATCTCCCTAATGGGACACGGATACCAAAAAAAAAAATACTGGCAAATGTTTTAACTATTCTCTAGGTTTTTCAAAATGTGAAAACTTTTCTGTCTTTAGATATTCTTTAACAACCTTTGTAACTCCAGTAGTATCAAGATTACAACAGTCCCTTCCAGGTAAACAATATACATTAAGACCTCATTAAAATGTATCCTGCTCCCTCTTACCCATGAGGATAGGCGCATTCCCTTTATAAATGAACCCAGTGCAAACTTTGTGTTGCCGTGAGAAAAGCTGCAGTGTCTGCATCCCAATAAATGAGGACTGCCTAGATCAGGGGTCCTCAAACTACGGCCCGCGGGCCGAATACGGCCTGCCAGGGTCTTTTACCAGCCCTCCCGGCCTTTCAGGCACTGGAGCCCCCACAACGGTCCGCCCGGAGAGATGCTTTCCCTGCAGACCCCGCTTCATAGGGGGAAACAGTACCAATTTCAGGCACTGTCCAGAGTGGGGGCGGAGACACAGAGAGCCTGCTCCAGCGCGGGAAAGCTTCACAAGGATTCTCCTCGCGGCTGCCTGTTCATAGCGGTAAGTCCCGCAGTGCGCCTCTCACTAATCCCCGTGCACTGGACAGGCTGGCTGCATTACTGGGCACAGATCAAGCTGCATTACTGGGCACAGATCAAGCTGCATTACTTGGCACAGATTACGCTGCATTACTTGGCACAGATCACGCTGCATTGCTGGGCACAGATCACGCTGCATTGCTGGGCACAGATCACGCTGCATAACTGGGCACAGATCACGCTGCATAACTGGGCACAGGTCAGGCTGCATAACTGGGCACGGGTCAGGCTGCATAACTGGGCACGGGTCAGGCTGCATAACTGGGCACGGGTCAGGCTGCATAACTGGGCACGGGTCAGGCTGCATAACTGGGCACGGGTCAGGCTGCATAACTGGGCACGGGTCAGGCTGCATAACTGGGCACGGGTCAGGCTGCATAACCGGGCACGGGTCAGGCTGCATAATTGGGCACAGGTCAGGCTGCATAACTGGGCACAGGTCAGGCTGCATAACTGGCCACAGGTCAGGCTGCATAACTGGGCGCAGGTCAGGCTGCATTACTGGACAATGGAGAGGTTGGCTGCATTACTGGGCACAGGACAGGCTACATTGCTGGGAACTGATCAGGCTGCCTTGCTGGGCACTGATCAGGCTGCCTTGCTGGGCGCAGGTCAGGCTGCCTTGCTGGGCACAGGTCAGGCTGCCTTGCTGGGCGCAGGTCAGGCTGCCTTGCTGGGCGCAGGTCAGGCTGCCTTGCTGGGTGCAGGTCAGGCTGCATTGCTGGGCGCTGGTGAGGCTGCATTGATTCGGCCCCCCAACAATCTGAGGGACAGTGGACTGGCCCCCTGTTTAAAAAGTTTGAGGACCCCTGGCCTAGATCCATACTTGTATTTCAGTGAAGACCTCTGAGAAAGCCAGTGATCCAATCTCAGCAACAGGAAATTAGATTCCTGGGGGCTGTTTGTACACCAACTTTGTACCATACACCTTCAATTAGTCATATTATAACAAATTTTTTGAGAGTTTTAGGAAATTACAGTGTTAGAAGCAGGGTGGATTTCATTTAAATCAAGTCGCTTTAAATCACAATTGAAATCATGATTGAAATCAATGGAAAAAATACTTGATTTAAAACAACTCAATTTAAATCATAATTTTTAAAGAGCAACTGTTATTTCTGTCCTTCTCCTCTGACCCGCTGTTGACTCACCGACAGTCCCATTCACTTTAATGGGACGGCTGGTGAAGTGGCAGTGACACAACAAGGTGAGGGACGTAGCGGCAGCAGGTGAGTGGACGCCCGCTAACAGGTGCTGCCATGATGGGTCTGAAATGACAGGTGATCTTTAAATGTAAGGACTTATTTTTGCTGGTAGTTAGAATCTTTAATATTTGCAAACAAAACAAAGGTTTCCTATTTAGAATAATAAGCTGTCAGGTTAATAAAACAGCGATATCAGAACCGATTCAATCATACAGTTTTTAGTGTTCATAGATTTGCAAAACAATGGGATAAAGGAATATTTCTGAAGGTTTATCTAATGGTTAATGTAAAATTGTGGGAATGCATCAATGCAGTGCATGCTATCTCAGCTTGCAGAGCTTGGATTCATTGAATTAGTTTACCAAAAAATGTAATATTGTAGCCTCATGCTACATGACTAAGCTCCATTTCATGCTGAATAAACTACATTTTTAAGGTATTGTAAATATAAAACTGTCTTTGGATAGATTTTTACGCCAAAAGCATTTTATTAAAATAAATTTGGTAAAAATCAATAAAATCGAGTTAAATTAAAAAAAAAAAAATCAGATTTATTATTTTATTTTTTTTTTAAATATTGATTTATATCCACTCTGGTTAGACGATTGCAATTTTAATAATATTAACTGAAAATATTGCTATTTTAGCAGTTACATATGTTATGTAATTTCCTTAGGAAAAGTACATTTTCCTTTAAGTAGAACTAGGTCAGGTTTAAAAAAGACTGTCGATTCAAGCTATCAATGAACAACGATTTGCGATTGTTTGGGAGAAAGAATTCATATGACTCTCCTTGGATATTTTGTTAATGCTAACACTGTATGCCTTGTTATGTGTGTTTTCTTTCTTGACATGCAATTTTACTGCTATGCCAGAGTATTGGCTAGTCCTGCACAAGAAACATTGCCTCTCTGAACATTTTCACTTTATTATCATCACAAATAACTATTACTAAGCAAGGGTCTTCCCATTAACCTCTGGTCCCCTTTTCCCACCACTGCTCCGCTTTAACCTCCGGGTTAGAGAAGCATCCTTAGAATCAACTTTTCAGTGGTACTGAAAGACAGAGAATACAAGAAAAGCACTGCCATGAAAATTCATGAAGAACATAACATTTAAAGGCTGCTTGGTACTTTTTAGAGGCATTTTGTGATCAAGAATTTCCTTGGCATCAAGTAATTGATGGATGATACCACTGCTCCCTTAGACACAGGTCAATGCACAAGCCTTTTTTATAGAGCTATTTGTCTGGCTTTAAGTACCCTAGCACGTGCAGAGAGCTTCTATGTTCTTTTTCTTATTATGGAACATTTTAACTATTCACCCTTTTTGTGTACGTTGAATATCAAATAACTTAATGCTATAATACAGAGCCCAAAATGTACACAATTTTTTTGTAGTGTTGCTTATAAGAATAGGCTTTGTAGGATCATATAGAATTAACTCTTGCTGCTTCTAGGATGAATTAATTAATGCTTAATTTAGATCTTTTAAAGCTCAGCTACAGCCAAATATTTTTTTTGTTATATTTTTTGGCTCTTTGACTATTTTTGTTTTTCCTTATGTCTGGTCCACTGCCACTTGGACAAGAAGGCAGAGGAAATCTCTCCATTGGAGTCACTAATAGGAGCAAAAACATCCATCTAGGAGACTTTAGAGGGAGACTGAAATCCTCAGTCGGGTTTTTAGTCGTATGTTCAAACTGGAGAGATTTTGCATCATATTATGTCCCGGTAACACTTTCTGCATCAGGGTGCCACAGCATATCATTGGGAAAGTAAATGAGATCAAAACTCCCGCATAGGGACAGAGGCTAGAGACTTTCCCCACTGTATCCAAAATGAAAACAAAGCATCGCCTAAAGGTTAATCACTTTGAGTTTGTTGTAGTTTTAAAACATATTATACTGGTACTGTGTGCAGTAAATTACCCATGACAGTTGGTAACTGCATGAAGCAAGGCCATTGCAAACAATGAATTGGGACATTGTATTGCAATGAAGATATTAACATGTATTCTCAGCCGAGGTTGTAGGATAGTTATGTCATTCCTGTACATGTTATTGAAGAATCTCTTTTCTCCTAGTTACGAGATCACTTTTTCTGAGTTGTAGATTACTCTGCATTGTTAAAAAAAAATACAAACAAAAAAAAAACAAACAAAAAACAGTATGGCTACCCAAAAACTTTCAATATTTCCCCCTGTGCATAATGGACACTTCATATTGCAGCAAAAGTAATAGGGAATAATACAGGCTCTCGAACGACCAGGTCATTAAACGAATTGGTCGTTATACGAGGAGCCACAAGTAATCAATATTTTAACCATTCTTAGCTACTGTACTGTAATGTGAAAAAAGGTTTAAACACAAAACTCCAGCTCAATAATGTTTTAATTTGCATAAGTACGGAACAAAATTTTGTACTGTACTGTACAATACAATGATGTATAGCGGGTTGTTGGGGTGGGGAGAGCTGGTCGTAAGTCCGAGTGGTCATTAAACAGGTAAGTCGTTAAACAAGGAGTATCTGTATTGGTAATAAATACTTTGTTAAGAGTGAATTCTCTCACCTCCTTATGCACATTATCAAATTCCTAAAATAATAAGCAGGTTGCTCCAACTTCGAGATCCCGATTCATTACCGAGGTAAACCAGATGACAAACTTTTCTGGTGACACCTGTCTAATGATAACCCTATAGAGTTAGATTTCTCTTATTCAGCCCATTTGGTTGATTCCCCCATCCATGCTAAACAGCGTGGATGGAGAATTCTCTCCTGTCGGTTTTTGTATTCAGGTATCCACAGCACCTGCAACTGCCTAAATACCAGAACAGTGACTGAATCTGATGGGCTGCAGTCACTGTTTGGCCGATAAATTTTCAACTGCCTCAGTGCTGATTGCTCCACCCATGGCTTGTATTTTGATTGATTCAGTAGGTATCAGTTGAAATTTGAGTCACCTATGGCTAACTTAAGAGGGTATTTTCTCCACTGGAGAGATTTCTTCTAACTTTCTGTTGTGAATATGCACACATATTTACTCTGCATAGGAATCCTGTCACCGAAATGTTGTTGCCAGTTTACACCACCTCCTAAGCTTTGTTTTAACTTAAAGTGGTTGTAAACTTTATGCATTGGGGTAAAAAAATCTTCTGTGTGCAGTTCCCCCCCAGCCCACACTCATACTAATGCTGTGCCCTAGAGCAGCAGCTTTCTCTGCCCTCACAGGGCAGATTGATAGCAGGAGAAGCCATTGGCAGGGTGGCTCGGGATCAACCCTGAAAGTGTGCTACTATAGGAACTGGCTTTCTATTGTGGCAGACAGAGAAGAGGAGGAGCCAGGAGTGTTGTCGGAGGGACCCAAGAAGAGGAGGATCTGGGCTGCTCTGTGCAAAACCATTGCACAGAGCAGGTAAGTATAAGATGTTTGTTATTTAAAGTGCTTCTAAAGGTAAATAAAAAAACACAAACATGTCTATACTTACCTGCTTCGAGCAATAAAATTGCACAGAGTGGCCGCAAACCTCTTTTCTGGTCCCAGCGCTCCTAGCCCCTCCCCTCTGTTCAGTGCCCCCATGGGAAGCGGCTTCCCATGGGGGCACTCGTGCGTGCTCGCACCCGAGCCCCGCTGCTGAATCCATTGACACAGGTGGCTCTGCCCCTCGCTAGGGATGAGCTTCGAGTTCGAGTCGAACTCATGTTCGACTCAAACATGGGCTGTTCACAAGTTCGCTAAACAGTGAACAATTTGGGGTGTTCGCGGCAAATTAGAATGCCGCGGAACACCCTTTTAAAGTCTGTGGGAGAAATCAAGAGTGCTAATTTTGAAGGCTTATATGCATGGTATTGTCATAAAAAGTGTTTGGGGACCTGGGTCCTGCCCCAGGGGACATGTATCAATGCAAGAAAAAGTTTTAAAAACGGCCGTTTTTTCGGGAGCAGTGATTTTAATAATGCTTAAAGTGAAACAATAAAAGTGTAATATCCCTTTACATTTCATACCTGAGGGGTGTCTATAGTATGCCTGTAAAGGGGCGCATGTTTCCAGTGTTTAGAACAGTCTGACAGCAAAATGACATTTCAAAGAAAAAAAAGTCATTTAAAACTACTCGCGGTTATTAATGAATTGCCGGCCCGACAATACATATAGAAGTTCTTTGATAAAAACGGCATGGGATTTCCCAACAGGGGAACCCCGAACCAAAATTAAAAAAAAAAAAATGACGTGGGGGTCCTCCTAAATTCCATACCAGGCCCTTCAGGTCTGGTATGGATATTAAGGGGAACCCCGCACCAAAATAAAAAAAAACGGTGTGAGGTCCCCCCAAAAATCTATACCAGATCCTTATCCGAGCACGCAACCTGGCAGGCCGCAGGAAAAGAGGGGGGATGAGAGAGCGCCCCCCCTGAACCGTACCAGGCCACATGCCCTCAACATTGGGAGGGTGCTTTGGGGTAGCCCCCCAAAACACCTTGTCCCCATGTTGATGAGGACAAGGGCCTCATCCCCACAACCCTGGCCGGTGGTTGTGGGGATCTGTGGGCAGGGGGCTTATCGGAATCTGGAAGCCCCCTTTAGCAAGGGGACCCCCAGATCCTGGCCCTCCCCCCTGTGTGAAATGGTAAGGGGTACCCCTACTATTTCACAAAAAAAGTGTCAAAAATGTTAAAAATGACAAGAGACAGTTTTTGACAATTCCTTTATTTAAATGCTTCTTCTTTCTTCTATCTTCTATCTTCCTTCATCTTCTTCTTCTTCTGGTTCTTCTGGTACTTCTGGTTCTTTCTCCGGTGTTCTCGTCCAGCATCTCCTCTGTGGCGTCTTCTTCCCTTCTTCTCCTCAGGCCGCTCCACATCCATGGCATGGAGGGAGGCTCCCGCTCTTCTCTTCATCTTCTTCTCTTCATCTTCTTGTCTTCATCTTCTTTTCAGGCCGGGATTTCCCTGTGGCGTCACGGGGAATGCCACAGGACCAGGTGCCCCCCCCATTATTTAAGAACCGTCAGAAGAGGAGAAGCGTCACACAGCGGGAGCCTCCCTCCATGCCAGCATGGATGCGGAGCGGCCCGAAAAGAAGATGAAGACAAGAAGATGAAGACAAGAGCGGGAGCCTCTCTCCATGCCATGGATGCGAAGCGGCCCGAGGAGAAGAAGGGAAGAAGACGCCGCGGAGGAGATGCTGGACGAGAACACCGGAGGAAGAACAAGAAGTATCAGAAGAACCAGAAGAAGATGAAGGAAGATAGAAGATGGAAGAAAGAAGAAGTATTTAAATAAAGGAATTGTCAAAAACTGTCTCTTGTCATTTTTAACATTTTTGACAGTTTTTTAGTGAAATAGTAGGGGTACCCCCTTACCATTTCACACGGGGGGAGGGCCGGGATCTGGGGGTCCCTTTGTTAAAGGGGGCTTCCAGATTCCGATATGCCCCCCGCCCGCAGACCCCCACAGCCACCGGCCAGGGTTGTGGGGATGAGGCCCTTGTCCTCATCAACATGGGGACAAGGTGTTTTGAGGGGGCTACCCCAAAGCACCCTCCCAATGTTAAGGGCATGTGGCCTGGTATGGTTCAGGACGGGGGGGGCGCTCTCTCGTCCCCCCCCTCTGCGGCCTGCCAGGTTGCGTGCTCGGATAAGGGTCTGGTATGGATTTTTAGGGGGACCCCACGCCGTTTTTTTTTTATTTTGGCCCGGGGTTCCCCTTAATATCCATACCAGACCTGAAGGGCCTAGTATGGAATTTAGGGGGACCCCCCACGTCCTTTTTTTTTTTTTTAAATTTTGGCCGGGTTTCCCCTTAATATCCATACCAGACCTGAAGGGCCTGGTATGGAATTTAGGGGGCCCCCCCACGTCATTTTTTTTTTTTACATTTTGGTTCGGGTTCCCCTGTGGGGAATTCCCATGCCATTTTTATCAATGAACTTCTATGTGTATTGTCGGACCAGCAATGCATTAATACCCGTGAGTAGTTTTAAATGACATTTTTTCCTTTGAAATTTTGCTGTAAGACTGTTCTAAACACGGAAAACATGCGCCCCTTTACAGGCATACTATAGACACCCCCCAGGTACGAAATTTAAAGGGATATTACACTTTTAATGTTTCACTTTAAGCATTATTAAAATCACTGCTCCCGAAAAAACGGCCGTTTTTAAAACTTTTTTTGCATTGATCCATGTCCCCTGGGGCAGGACCCGGGTCCCCAAACACTTTTTATGACAATAACTTGCATATAAGCCTTTAAAATTAGCACTTTTGATTATTCATGTTCGTGTCCCATAGACTTTAACGGTGTTCGCGTGTTTGAACAAATTTTTTGCCTGTTCGCATGTTCTGTTCACAGGGGGGTGTTCGGCTCATCCCTACCCCTTGCTATCTCATCACTGGCTTTGATTGACAGTGGCTCCTGGTGCTCCAGCAAAGCCCAGACCCGGATGTAAGGTGAGAGAAGAGCTGCAGACGTGCATGGCACTGGATGGAGTGAGGGCTCAGGTAAGTAGGGGGATGCTGACACCTAAACATTTTTTACCTTAATGCAGGGAGTGCATTAAGGTAAAAATTGTTTAGGCTTTGCAACCACTTTAAACAAAGTTAGTTAGGTTTACAATTACTTTAACACCTACACATTCCCTAGTTAACTATTTGGTAAAATTCTATTTGGTAAAATTCTTACCCGAGAACTTGCCATGTACAACTTTCAATGCTACTGGCTCCTGCTCTCTCAGTGCTGCTTTCCTGGATTTCCTGTTCGAAGTGGACAATGCAGTATCCAGCCAGTCTGTTAGCTTGGAGCAGGGAGAAACAGGGCAGTGCTATGCCATTCTAGCCTACAGTGCTGTGTGTTTCTATATTATGCAGTGGTGTGGTGTGACACAGCTCTAATCCCTGCATACAAGGGTGGCTTCAGTGGACATTGCAAATGAAAGGAGTCCCCCTAAAAGAGGAAACATGGGGTAGCGGTCATGGCACTAACCTAAACTAAAACATAAACAAGGATTAAAAGAAAAATAAGCTACATACTCGGTAAATTATTAAACCAGCTGCTGAAAGTTCTTACAAAAACCTAGAGTTTACTATTACTTTGCCAACGAAATTTGCATGAATTCAGCCAAAATATCCTGTTAATGCTAGGCATATCTTCCCAGTCTTGTTTCTTGGATATAACAAGCATTTCACAAAGATGAATATCTTTACATGTGTTTAAAATAAAAACCCTTTTAAAAGCACCACATTTGTGCATCTTACGAATCAAAGGAAGTAAAACATGAACTGTTCAAGGTCTCTGAGGACCAGATGGGGAAACAAGGGGTTAAGGGCAAACATCTAGTTATTGATTTTTCATTTTCAATTTGATTGTCTTTGTTGCAAAACGGTTCTGTCACAAAATGTCTATAACTATTCGCCCCTTATTGAATATATTATAGGCCATATGAAAAAAACATATTTTAATAATCATATTTCATTCTGATCATTTTTCATGTGGTTTACTACATCCTGGATGTTTGTCCCTTGTTCTCTGAACATAGAATTTTTTTTTCTGGTAAACTAATAAATAGAGATGAGACCAAAAGACTCTAGATATTGTGTATAAAGGGGATCATATAACACCTGCGTGATTTGTATGGCAATTTCCACCCAGGAACCAGGCATGTATGTGCATAAATATATATTGGAATGTATAAATTATGTATTGGTTTGGGGACTGAAAAAGAATGTTTCACAGACATAAAGTAATTCCCCCTGTATAATACCTATCCTGTGTACAAATACACATACATTAGTTGTTTGTGTTTTATTTTTTGCCGTTTTTCTTAAACCTAGAACTGTGGAAGGAAATCTTCTTTTGTCACTAAATTATGACATTTATCATCGATCAAAACAAAAACAAAAGAATGCAAAGACATTAATAATTAATATGTTAAATATGAGGAAAGTTCATAAATAATAAATATGCGCTTTAAACTATGAATTATTGATGGCAATTAATAACTGATTGCTTACAACAATAAGCAATCATAAATGCTTATTAATATTCACTCTGAAATGAGTTCTGTAGGAAACGTGGTATGGAGAGCGGCTCACTTGTCATTAATATGAAGTCATAAACTGGTATATTGCGTTTTTGCCATTAAAAAAACAAACAAAAAAAAAACACACTGAAAACTGGGAGATTTGTTAACACGTATGCTTAGGCAAACCATTTTATTGGCGAAAATCAGTATAACACAATAATTGGATTTAGTACAGATATATGCATTGTTGTTGGTTGATGGGTTTCTTATTAATACATCATTGATTCTATGTTTCTGTGGTAATGCCTTTAGTGGTAAATGAACTCAATTTATTGGTATGGCTTAGAGTAAATGGTGGTTTTAGCATAAATGAGCACACAGAAGGTAGGGTCAGAAACAGTCCACTAGACAATATAATCACAATGCTCAGTGTTCTGGAATCAACACAAAAATCAGCAAAGACAGCAATAAACAGTGCATATAAGCTTTAACTGCAATGTGAATAATACTATAACTAGTCTAGAGTGCACTCTAGGAGAATGGCTTGGATATGGTGTATTGTCCCCTGAGAGGTACCTCTCATGCCCCGTACACACGGTCGGATTTTCCGACGGAAAATGTGTTCTAGGACCTTGTTGTCGGAAATTCCAACCGTGTGTAGGCTCCATCACACATTTTCCATCGGATTTTCCGACACACACAGTTTGAGAGCAGGATATAAAATTTTCTGACAATCCGTTGTCGGAAATTCCGATCGTGTGTACACAAATCCGACATGCCACGCATGTTCAGAATAAATAAAGAGATGAAAGCTATTGGCCACTGCCCCGTTTATAGTCCTGACGTACGTGTTTTACGTCACCGCGTTTAGAACGATCGGATTTTCTGACAACTTTGTGTGACCGTGTGTATGCAAGACAAGTTTGAGCCAACATCCGTCGGAAAAAATCCTAGGATTTTGTTGTCGGAATGTCTGAACAAAGTCCGACCGTGTGTACGGGGCATAAGTATAAGCTAATGTATAGGGTTCCCTGTGTAGCAGCTGTAAAGGGGCAGTCTAGTCCTAACTCTTCAGCCAACTACAATTAGGGCCCAGTTGTATTGTTGGTGCACATGAGAATAAGACCCAGTCAAGCCTGCAGGCAGCAATAAGGCTATTATATGGTGGTATGGTCATTTGATAAAGGGTTCATTCTCTCTAGAAGCAGATTGGAAATGCCCACAGCAGCAGCTCACCATTCAGTTACACACAGCGATTTGTCCACTCTCTGTTCTGCATCCAGGTGACTCTGGCCACCTCCAAACTCAGCACTCCGAATCCCACTCAGGCCACTGATATGCAGCAATGATGGAGCACACTGGACAGAGATGTGCACTCTCTGGTCTCCTCATGGCAAGAGGAAGTTAAGTATTGCACAGCCTGGGAAAATGCAGCCCTTTCCCCTCCTCCTTGCAATCCTCTCTCTGGGGAAAAAGCATTTGATCACCACAGCAGAATCTCTTCTCTGGACTACAGCTCCCACTGTGCATTGCTACACAATTCAGTATATTGAACTCTTCCTGCTAAGCCGTTCAGTAGTTCAGCACCACAGGGCATCAGCTACAGAGAGCAGCTGCAGCCAGTGTTTCTTTCACTCTCGTTCTTAGCCAAGCACCTGGCTAAACAGTCAGGAATGGTCAGCCCTTATCACCACCTATATATCCTCTCTCGCGACAATCAGGGCTTGACTATGGGCAAAACACGCTAAAGACAAAGGATCCCAAGTGAGGATCAGTGATAACCATTCTTGCCAATAAAATAGACTTCATGATGATTTTAGTGTGTGATGTTTGCTTCACCTGGATTATGAATTGTGAGAGGAGATGAGATCAAGAGTTATGCCAGCACGGCACCCACGGTGAGGAGTTTGAATCAGAAGGTGGGCTTGGAGTAGTATTGTTATTATATACTTGCTCCAACATTGCCAGCAGTTATTGTGCCCATAGTAGTTTCTATACAAATGGTGTTGTGTGAGGCCACTATAACGGGGTGGAGTGATTTTTTTTTCTGTGCAAAATAGCAGTTCTGTAATAAAATATATATTTTTAATGTAGACAGTACAATCTATGTCAGTATACTGGCTGACAGCTAAGTACATGTTGACAACAGTTACATTTAATAAAGATCTGTAAGAAAGGTTAATTGCGAAAATATGTCAATAGTAACCACAATCATCTATTGGGGTTGATTTACTAGCAAAAAAAAGCAAAAAAGAGCTATTCATTTGCAAAGAAACGTACCCTTAGCTTCCTGAATGTGGTGAAAATTCACTTTGCAAAGAATCATCCCCCCAAATGAAAAACAAAAAACAAAAGAAAAATGATTTTGCTTGCACACGATTGAATGATAGAAGTCATCAGAGCTTCACTGTATTCGCTAAGTTAAGTAAAAAATTCTATGTAAAGTCTATAGCATATTTGTCTTTGATAAATCAACTTCATTGCTTCCTTGTTTCACTAGTCTGTTTACTTACTGCAAGTTTTCAGGAGTAGTTCAGAACCAGTTTACATAAATGTGTATGAGCATAAAGCTGACCAAAGCCAAACAGATTTCTTTCCAAGAACAAAATGCAAGCCGATATCTACCCAACCTTCCACTAGTGGCAGGACCTACCCAGATCCTTGCCCTATACTGACAGTTGAGCACTTATGGTACTTCTGGGTAGTTACTCTTTTCCCTAGAGGACCTAGAGGAAAATCTGGAGATTTTCAGTCAATCTGACAACGTCTCAATGTGTAATGAAGGACACATCCAACTGCCTGTGGCGTTCACCAACGCCCTCTTGTGGTGAAAAAAAAGCAACATAATTGCAAGTGATGCTTGAAATCAGGAGTATAACGGTACTTGTTTGTGTGTAGCAATTTGTGGGCATCCTGAAATAAGTAATATGTTATACATTTGGTCTTATTTGAGAAATCAGTCAGTAAAGTTAGCACTCTTATAAATGCATCTGCTAGATCTTTGTTCACTTGTCTATTTTGGTTAGTTTATTTTTTTATTTTTATAGTTTTGTTTTTTATATACACTGATATTATACTTTTCATAGTGGGATGCCTCTTTAGGATAGAAAACTAAATGCTGGATTCAATTCACGGTGGTATTTTAATCCTCATTAATAAGCAAGCAATGTAGCCTATACTTAGTGCATTTCCTTTGTGCATTGAGCCTGTATATTTCCTTTATGTCTTCTGGGGATGGCCTTTCTCTTTAGCTTGATGCAGGCTATTGCACCGGGCAATGGACTTGTAATCCTCAGCTATCACATTTTTGCCCTGCAGCAGTAATCTACATAAATTCACTTCTGTGACCCGTGCTTAGCATAACCACGTTCTGAACAGGACTGCATAGTGCTGTGGCTGTTTGTTATGCAAATCCTAAGTCCTGGAGAGATCAGAAAATGGCTATATGGTGTATACGTGTCTACGTCTTGTAAGCCTCTGACACCTGGGAGCGGATAAAGTTATTGTTGTGTCTGTGCGGATATTACTGGGGCATTTCTCTGGAGCTCAAGCACAACACTGCTAGGATTTCTCAAGTTCTTCTTCTTTTTTTTTTTTTTTTTTTAATGTTTATTGTTTGTTTTTGCTACTGTAAACATTATCTTTGTACAAGAGTTGAAACTTTTATTTTTTTTGTTTTTGCTTATTTTAGATTTGTTGCAGTGCAAGCAACCAGCCACACACAGTCGCACCTTAAAATGTGAAAACGGCTTTCTGGGTAGGTTATTCTTGTACACAGTTCTTATCTATGCTGTGTTTTCATAGCTTAGCAATTATTTCCATCCTTCATCTCAAATCCAGTTGTTTTATGTGTAGCTTTTTAAGGGATTTCTCTATATTTTGCATTCCCCTAAGCTGTCTCTTGAAAGATGTTCAAGTCATACCCTGAAGGGCTTGTTCATAACGTGTCGGTTGGGCTGTGTTTTTCTGCACCCCACCACCGCACATTTGTGGTGTGAACAGGGCACGTAGAAAACAGTTACTTTCTATTTGGCCTGTTCGCACCATACACGTATGGTGGTGTGTAGAGGAGCACAGCTCAGTGGAAGTCCTCTTTACTGTCCATTTTGGTTTAGGCTGTTTAAAGTGATTATAAACGATCACCTTGTAAGACAACCCATTATGTTTAAAAGTGAAATGAAAGGCAAACATTTGTGTATGGATATAAAAAAAAACACATTATAAAGACCCTTTTCCCTTTTTTATAAGTGATCACATTCCCTCTGTTCTCAGCTGCATAAGAGCTGGGGGGAGGAGAAGCAGCAGCACATCGAGCTTCCCAGTGAACGGCTGTGCTCTGGGGCGTGTCAGAACAAGTTTGATCATTAGAGGAGAGCAAGCTGAGTTCCCAGTACAGCTAGAGAACTGACCACTGTGTGTTCTTCTGCCAAAAACACATTGAACATAATTATCAGTGGCTAGATTCCACCTGTTTCAAGAGGCAGTTTAGTCATGTTCTACAACTGGGGGAAAATACATTTTTGTTCCATTTTATTTTATTTTTTGTTATTTCAGGTACTTATATAGCGCTGTCAATTTACGCAGCGCTTGACATGTACATTGTACATTCACATCAGTCCCTACCCTCAAGGAGCTTATACCCTAAGGTTCCTAACACACATTCATACATATACTAGGGCAATTTACATTTTAAAGAGATTCAGAACATGCACACAAGGGCTCCTGGTTCCATTCAGAGAAACTTTTGTAGGTCATGGACTGTATATTGTATATCCACACACTTGTATTTAATATGTGCAGGTTTGATGACTGAGTTCACTATGATGCAGAGTATTTCAGGACTACTTAAGTAAATACGGGATGGACAGAAAATGAACGTGATAATTGGCTAGAGGAATTGTGGTGGTCAGATCGCTAAAGATAAACTAACAATTGACTGTATTCCTAATAGATTACAGCTTACGCTAGTATGTGTATCTTGATGTACAAAATGATGTGCAAAATGCAGCAATCTATATTTTCAGATTTACCCTTTTATCAAGTTAAAGGAGTAAAAAAAAAAAAAAAAAAAAAAAACCCAAAGGTGATAGCTGATTGGTTTCTATGGGTTACTTGCTTTTTGATGTTGAATACATGTACATACTGCAGGCGATGCTTATAAAAATCACAGCGTGGTTCATAGTTCACCATTTTTAGCAATGCTTTTTATAGCTGTTTTTCATATTACTAGCTCAGTTATTGGAAGTAGAATTAGCCTGCTAGGTCAAGGGTACTAAAGCTGCAGCACCATTCCGCTGCTATGGTTACTACAAGCTGTCTACTACCAGTGCTTTCTGTACATGATAACCCTTGACATTTTATAATGTATTGCCAACTTAGGGGTCTTTTGCATATGGTTTCCCCCGCTTACATACCATGCAATATTTTTTATTATTCTGATATATGTGTACAATATATGTGTCATTACTAAAATGTTATCATTAGTAGTCATCCAGGTAGGGGACCCATTTAGTAGACCATAGTTACTGGACTTGGAGACCAGAGAACAGTCCTGACAAAAAATTCTCCAGGGGCGGACCACATGAAATGATGACAAATGCTAAATGTATATGATCACAGTCCAGTGATTGCTTATTCCATGCGTTTCTTCATACAAGTGCCAGATGTAGAGTGCACACAGCACACCTAGCAATTCTGTATTACATTTCCAGTGCCAGGCATCCATTTATAAAGGCTGTGGTGTCAACAGTAACAAATGCTGTATCCCACAAATATTTTTTGCAACTACCAGTAATAAAATTACTTTTCTGAACATTTAAGTGCACAAAACTATTTTGGCTGTATATACTTGCTTCGACTATGAATTTTAGGGAGGACTCTATTAATATTAGAATTTCCAGGCAGGCACTCAATTTTGGCACTTCTTCATGTACAAAAAAATGAGCTTTGTGAAATAGGTGAAATTTCACGATACCCAATCACATACAAGAAAAAAAAAATGTTTTGATTTGTATATGATTGGATGATGAATATCAGCAGAGCTTCACCTCATTCAATAAGCGAGGGGAAAAAATCCCTAATGCCGCTTACACACGATCAGAAATTCCGTCAGAAAAAACTTGTATGGTTTTCCCGATGGAATTCTGAACTTTAGAACGCGGTGACGTACAACACTATGATGAGCCAAGAAAATAATGTTCAATGCTTCCGAGCATGCATCGAATTGTTTCTAAGCATGCGTGATTTTTTGCACATCCGAATTGCATACAGACGAACGCATTTTCAGATAGGAACTTTTTCCGACCGAAAAATAGCGAACCTGCTCCCAATCTTTTGCTGGCTGGAATTCTGCCAGCAAAAGTCCGATTTTCTGACCAAAAGCTCACATCCGACTTTTGCTGGTGGAATTTCTGATCGTGTGTACGGGGCATTACAGTATGCAACTTACCTTAACAGAAGCTTTGCCTTTAGTAAATCAACCCCATTGTTTGTGTTCATCTATTTTCTCGGTATATACTGTAGCATGTATGCCCTGCATGCTTGATTTCCCAATGACAAGCTGATAGTGGCAGTGATGGTGAGCCATGGTCACTCCCTTTTTTATTAGCTACATTTGTGTAAATGACTGCAAGGGCAAACAATGCTATGCCTACTGGACAACATCTAGTATGCAGTACTTGATTGAAAATTGGTAATTTTAAACAATTTCCAATACAAGGATTTAAAAAAAATGTTAAAATGGTAATATCAGAGATGGTTTGAAATTCAACCCCATATTAGTTCTCACTAGCCTCTATTTTTTTGCCTTTTATTATTTACAATGGCACGGCTCATAGCTGATTGGTTAATTACTTCAGCAACGGGAGCTCAAGGGAAGAACTGTAGGAATTTCAACTAGCAGTATTCTATTAAAATGATAAGATGTCCCAAGTATCCCATAGCTAGTTTGGGTGAGGATGGAACTGACTGGGGATAAAAGACAAAGTATGTTAAAAATTCTGCCTCCAACAAATCCTCCCAGTCTGCTGCAATTCCCTGTCTGGATAGATCAGTTCACTCACATGTAATAAAGACCAGTTTCATGCAACAATGACGTTCGCTAGTAAGATACCAACTAGATTCAGCAAACACTACAGCTTAAGCTGGCCATAGATGGGTAGAATTTTGAACAAAATATCTTAGGAAAAGAATGTTCCTAGAAAGTTTGTTCATGTTTCATTAGTGGGTCATCATGACGTTTGTTTTGGACCATAGTGATGAGAAATTCAAAGGAGCAGGATTAAAATATTTCTGTTGAATGATCAGATTTCTAACAGTGTATGTAATTTTAATTCGGTAAAGTCCATCATTCGAAAATCAAAGGTAACAGCAAAGGAAATCTTTTGAAGGACATTCAAATATTCTGAGAATTTTCATATAACTTTTCCTAAGAATTTTCCTTCAAAGTTCTAGCCATCTATGGCAAGCTTTAGTTGCTCCTACTGTACGAGAAAGATGGCAAGGAGCTGCAGAGGGGGTAAGATCTCTAGATAACAAAAAAGATAGGAGTAGACCAGTGCATGACAGCAGTTCCTGGTACTTTTAGTGCATGAAGTTGTATGCATGAATTTAGGTTGGTACTACCTTGGAAATGTGAGCATGACTTGCACAACAACCCATTTTTAGTAAATCAGGTAAAGGTATAAGGTCACAGTATCCACGTTGCAAAGCCTGAGATTGACAGCCTGGCAAGTGAGTTTATAACCTTCGTAAGTCAGGCCCCTTATATATCACTGAACTGCCTAAAACCCAAGGATATTACACATACCTTTGGAACCAATAATAATACCTTAGAGCGTGGAATAAAGTAATATGAAACCTTATAATAAAAGTGTTTCTGACATTCTAACTGCAAAGGAGCAATAAAGATATATTTAATAGGTTGACACACACCATTTGGAACTTGAAGAAAGGCCTTAATTTACTTTATATTACAATTTTTTGATTCATTAAAATTTCCTTGGCTCAGGCTCTAACCAGACTGGAAGCAAAACAAGGAATAGCAGTCATCTTGAATAGTAGAGATTGGCAGGTCCCCTCTGCTGTATTCCACATTTCAGATGTAAAGGAAATTACAGTATGTGGAAGCAGGTATCAAGCTGCACAGGGTTGAAAGGTATGAAAGGCAAACACATATCACGCTAGTAATATCCATACTGTGAGGTTAAAGATATATCCTTTGTGTGGGCCTGGGGGACAGTTTGTATTTATGTTACATGCATAGGCGTTTTGTAATAAAACAAATGAGGCAGCTGTCACTGACAGAAACATTTTGGGTCAAGTAAACTATGTGATCCAAGCGCAGTCATTACCCAGTCATAGCATGTGATTCTCTTATGTGTGCATAATGAGACGTGTTCTTGTTTATAAGCAAAAGAATGTGATTAAGTACAAAATCAAGCAGCACATATAGTTAACTATCAGTGGTATGGAAGATACAAAGGCCGTTGGGCCCAATACCCCTGTGAATTTTATATAAATTATCCTATTTTCTATAGGTTTATAAGACTGCAAGCTGTGCTGCACATACTATTTACATTTCCCTGGGACACACTTAAAAAATGAGTAAATGGAAAATACTGGTGTTTGCCTTTTAGATTATGGCAAATTCACTCTCATTACCTCATCTGTACCAAAAGAAAAATGCTAACTGTAATCTGATTGGTGGCTTCAATTATTACCGCTACCCTGGTGTGGTAAATGTGCTTTACAGAATGTCAACAACATTATGGATGCCATTTAATAATACTATAAGGGCCTCTGTCATGAGACTCCTTTAGGACCAATAATAGTTTAAAGTATGGATATTGTTTGCATTGTTCAACTTGGACCAATGTAAGTTTGCATGTTACATGCCTGGCCAATTCCTATGGAAGCTGGAAATCACTGTAGTAGACACTGCTATTCAATGATACCTCTGCCTTCCAGGTCCCATGCCAAGTGGCTGCCCTGTTGCTTATTTAACATGAACACAGCAGGTTGCTTATGTACCCAGAGCTGTCTCCATTTTCTCACAGGTGATGGGGTCAGAGAATAATTAGCATTTTCTCATTGAATGCAATTCAGTTTGCATTTTCTCAATGAAACATTCTCTAATTGAAAAGGGGGGGTGTCATCAGCTTGTCTCTCCACATTATCCAATCAAATAATGCTCTTATGTCGAAGGAGTGACCTCCTTAGTTTCAGCTGAGCATCCACTGGGCACAGGACCCTGAAACTAGTGGTTATCGATATAGAAGCGTTGCCTACTGCAGTGATTTCCACATTCCACTGGGATCGAATATCAGCTTTCAATCAACAATGCTGCATTTTATAATATCCATGATCTCTGGTTACCATTTTTTAGCCTCTCAAACACCAAAGTAGTAGCAGAGATAGGCATATACAATGTTTTCATATATTAAATTTGCTAAATTTACTTAGTCCGATGTTGGCTTTTTAAATATGGTATATGAGAAGCTTTCCTTATAATGAACTAGTGGCCAGGCTGTGGATGTTCAAATATTTAAATATCCCAGCAATATTTATAGTACACAAATCATTTACAATGGTCCCTTCCCTAGAGGAACTTACAGTCTAATACTTGTAACACATACACTATCTCATATATATTGACATGTTGCTTGAGGGTATAAAAAAAAAATAATGCATGAGCAACACAAAAAGCAGTCAGCCTTATGGACCGCTAGTCTGAACATTGCTTCCTTTCTTCGAAATTATAAGGCCTTCTCTGCGGGTTAGCCTTTTTCTCCCACATAATACCTTTGCATACATCTTCATATCTAATTAGATGAATGGATAGCAAAGACACATCTCCAGCAAAGAAACACAATTCTCTATTAGTTTAACGTAGCTTACATCCCCTTTGGAAAGATTTGCCAGCATCCCATTGTTTTATTTGTATTAATAAAGAATTGGCCAGCTGCATGATACCTTCCGGAATTCTTTACGTCAGCTACAATGAGTTCTTTTAGTATTTTAGCCATAGGAAGAAAAAGAATTGCTCCGTTATAAATTGTTATGCTTTGTAAAGGCTGTGCAAGAGCACTTTTCAATAGCGTTATTTGCATGTAGAGTTTTAATTAAGAGATAACTGTCGCCACAGGTTGACTGCATAAGGCTGCACTATCCAGCTGGGAGATAAATGCCAGTGCCAAGTTTTACAGGTTGACTAGAAAACAGGGGGTCTATAGTATAAAATGGATTTATAATTAAAAGGAGGAACAAAAAATGTTGCTGAATTTAGTCCAGGTGGGTTAGAGGAGAAAAAAGGAAAAGAAACTCAATATCTTTTAAAGTTTCTACATATCATTCCTAAATGGGTCATCTTGGTGGTAACCAGTAGGGATGGGCCGAACGGACCCCTGTTCGATTTGCACCAGAACTTTCGAACACCGCAAAAGTTCTGACCCGAATAATCAACCCCATTTAAGTCAATGGGACCCGAACGTCAAAAATCAAAAGTGCCGATTTTGGAGGCTTATATGCAAGTAATTGGGCATACAGTGGTTATAGGGGTCGGGGTCCTGCCCTGGGGGACATGTATCAATAAAAAAAAAGTTTGTGAAAAACATCATTTTTAAATGAGCAGTGATTTTTTTATTTTTAAAGTAAAAGCATAAAAATGAAAAATTATTTCCAATATAGTGCTTGTGGGGTCCCCTTAGTCTACCTATATAGTGGCAGATCTGTACCATGCCTAGAATCTGCTGCAGCAATAATTGCATTTATAAATCCAAAAAAAATGAAATTTTCCCTGCTAGCTGCCTTTATTTTGCTCAGCAACAGCCTGTGTGTATGATGAGGCCACAATATATTGCACTGGGAACAAGATTAGAGATTTTTTGGATACAATCTGGTGTCACTTTGACTTTGGATAGAAGTAACGGGTGCATAAAAATTGGTCTTTGGGTGTTGGGGGCACCTTTCTACCGTAACCCTATAGAGGTACTCTTGATGAAAGCAAGAATTGGCCTTGCTGTAAAAAAAAATTGCAATGATATGCACTTGTCAAACAGGTGCTGGAAAAATTGGTCTTTGGGTGTTAATTGTGCCCATGGAACCTATACCAAAAACATTCTTCCAGATTAAATGATTGAACACCCTCAAAGCTACGCATCCTCGAATTCCTGCAGAGATTCCACATCCCAAAAAAGACTTAATCAATGACATTGGCATCAGGGGCTTCATAGCTGGTAATCCAGGACTGATTCATTTTTATAAGTCAAACGGTCCATTGAGTCTGTGGACAGACGTGTTCTATGATCAGTAACAAAACCTCCTGCAGCACTGAATGCCCGTTCTGAAAGCACGCTGGATGCAGGGCAACCCAACAACTCAATAACATACTGGGCAAATTCTGACCAGTGGTCTATTCTCATGACCCAGTAAGTCAGTGGATCATCAGCTGGAAAGCTCTCCATCTCTGTTTTGGCCCCGAGGTAATCATCCACCATGTGATGCAGATGCTACCGTGAAAGCTGACAGCCCTGGGCGGCGTGGATGCCTTCTCCAATGCTCCTCTCTTGACCAACAGAAGACTCAAAAATACATTTTCCATGACACTGTAACCTACTGGAGTCAGGAAAAACATTTAATAAAATCCTCTTTAATGTGTCCTCAAGAGATTTTATCTTCTGCACTCTCTGTGGGGGGGCGGGATGAGTTCTGAGAACTTCCCCTTATAACGGTAGTCAAGGAGAGTTGCCAACCAGTAATCATCCTTCTCCTTTATGCCACGTATTGCCGGCTTTGAAGCATGAGGTTGCCCATGCGCCTCAAATTTGCCGAATCAGACTCCTCGGGGTCACTCAGGATGACAGCATCTGGAACTTCCTCCTCCCAGTCACAAACTACTCCCAAGGGTCTTGGGGTTGGAAAGCCGTCGCTTACAGATTGACGCATATCTTCCTCTTCAAAGCCTATGAAAGTGCAAGAATCTTTCTCCTCATCCTCCTCCCCTTTCTCCTCCTGTGTGTTCTGTGACAAAGAAATGATGGTGTCTGGATAAAGTGGGCCTTGAGAGGAAAGGAAGTCCTCCTGCTGCTCTGCCTCCAGTGCCCTGTTCATAATGCCACGCAGAGTCTGCTCCAGCAGGAACACAACAGGGATTGTGTCACTGATGCATGCACTGTCACCATCCTTGTAGCCTCCTCAAATGGTGACAATACAGTGCATGCATCCTTACTGATCAGCCATTGGCATGGGGAAAAAAAAGCCGAGGCGGCCTGAGCCTGCCATCCTGCCGTACTGGCACAGGTACTCGTTGATGGCCCTCTGCTGCATGTATAACTACTGCAACATTTCCAAAGTTGAGTTCCACCTGGTGGGCATGTCACAAATCAGGTGGTTTATGGGCAGGTGCAATTCTGAATTTCAGCCAACTGAGTACTGGCTGTGTATGACCGCCTGAAATGGCTACAGACTCTTCTGGCCTGCTTTAGTACATCTTGCAACCTGGCAGTAACGCACACAAAACGATATGGCATTAAACTGGCAGTAACACACAAAACTATATGGTGTTAAACTGGCAGTAACGCACGCAACATTATATGGCGTTAAACTGGCAGTAATACACAGAAGTAAATGGCGTTAAACTGGCAGTAATGCAATCAAATAGACAGTGTTCAAACTCTAACTTTCTATACTGAGTTAGGCGATTTGGCAGCAGTGAATTTGTCAACATGCCACTATCTCTACCATCTTTCCCACGTTTTTTCAATTTGTTTTGGGAAGACCGCATAGGATCAGGGTGTATGGCACAGTCTTGGGTAATTGACTAACAAGTGTCTAGGACAGGTTCCAGACAGAATAGTTACTGCCTTCTAAAAGGAGAAGTAGGGCCAAAGCTATTTTGGCCCTACTTCTCCTATGGATGAAAGGAGTTCACTTCATTCTTCACTCCCATGACCCCTTTTTCAGCTGAAGTCCCCTGTCAGCTGACATCACTCAGCCTGTCTAGACTGTTGAAAGACCCTGACTTTATAGTCGGGATGCACCCAGATGCCTGGACCGGTAGCTGGCTCAGACTCTCAATGAGCCTCTGGGAGACAGAGCCAGCTGCTTCCCCGCCTCCACAGCCCAGCACTCCAGTAAGCACTGGAGGGGCAAAGCAGAGAGCCGGTGACTGATGATTGTTGATCGCTCAGTCCTCCGTGTAGAGTCGGCAGGGGGCTGCAGCTGTGATTGGTGCTGTGGCCATCTAGGTTAGTATGTTTGTTTATTTTTTTGTATTCCCAAATGTCTCTTTTAATGCATTTACATTATCTGGGGTTAATTTTCTAAAGGCAAAGGAAATTTTCCCTTAGTGATTGAGGTGCAACTCTCCTGACTTCCATCATCCCGTCATGTGCAAGTAAAAATAATTTACTGAACAGCCTAATTACCTTTATTAGTAAATCAATTCTCTGTCTTTAAGCACTTTCAATGTTAAAGTGTTACTAAACCCACAACAGTGACATCTGTCTGTATATGCAGAATAGCATGCTTGTTATACTCATTGGAACTTAAGGGGTTAATCCTCTGTATTGTGTAAAAAGGCTCTTTGATCCTGTTTGGACAGATCCTCCCCCTCCTGCAGGGTCACTCTTGGCAAGGCCAGATAAGGCACAGTCAGAGTAGTACTGCTGCACATGCTCAGTTTGGTCTCTCTTGCTGGAGAGAACATGTCCTTGTTTGAGCTGAGCTTTTCAGGCATCATACATTTGGGGGCGTGTATACAGATCCTAAATGACAACCCAGTCCCTCCCTCCTCCTCCATGCCCAGTAACTAAAAAAGAACACAGTGGGTGGAATGTCACATCTGCATTGATGGATTATCCGCTTTCCATAACAGCATGAGGACACAGGCTAGAGTGGAAATTTCCTCCTACCTGAACACAGCACTCAGGCAAACCCTGCAGTCTATCACATAACCGTGATATACAGATCAGCCAAAAAGGTATATAGTGGCAGTATTTGAATGTAAAAAGATGATTTATAAGCTGTGGTTACAGGGGGGAGGGATGAACAATTGTCATAATACTGGGTTTAGTAACAATTTAACTTAAATCCATTCTATAAATATCTCAGAGCTGCTAGATGTACTCTTTTTGTTACCCCCATCAAGTGACACTATTGTTATTGTCAGGTTGAGATTTATAACGCCTCAATATAGGAAAAAAAACCTTATTGGTATAATTTTATTATTACAAAGCCATACAAAGGTCTCATCTTAACTTTACCATAGACCGTTATTAGCTTACTTTCACCCTGGACTTCTTTTGTGCAAAAAAATGATACACAGCACAATCATTAAAACTGAATTATATACAATAGACTCTAGAAAAGAAAATATACTATGCAAGATTTCTATTACAGTATTAAGGGATAAATATAGCATTTTAATGTACATTATATTAGATACACACATACAAGAACCAAGTAGACTATGAACTAATAAGATTATGTATTGCATAGCTTAATCATTCTACGCAAAAAAATATCTTTATAATTAGGTTGGGATACATGTATAATTCATGATTTTCTCCCAGAAATGAAGATAGCTAAAAATACAAACATGTAAAGAATGGGACCTCAAACTCTAATTTTCCTTATGAATGAAAATCACACATTTATTCGTAGTTGGCTCAGCCAAATTCTTGAAACAACCAATATAACACCATGTGTTATATTTAGCCTGGAATTCTATGTAATCATGCGACTGCTCGTTATCACACAATAAATAAATGATGGCACCGAAAACATATGTAGCCATGTAATGTGTTGTACATGTAAGATTAGCGCTCAGAGCCAGGGTCCACATTACTATATAGAAGTGAAAGGAAAGTGCCTGCGATAAGACTCACTCCACAGATTAGAAATCCTTTGTGGCCGGTTATCTGTAGATTGTGGTATTTCCCCGCTGTCTAACTGCAAGGAGACCAAAAATATTTACACAGCAGATAAAAATCATGTCCACGTTTGTTATATATACAGAGGCTTTTATAATAAATTTTGTCAGCAAGGAATATTAAAACCAGTCATAGACATTGGAGATTAGTTGGACATTAAGGATGAGCCGAACACCCCTCTGTTCGGTTCACACCTGAACTTGTGAACAGGCAAAAAATTTCTGACGAACACTGTTAAAGTCTATGGGACACGAACATGAAAAATCAAAAGTGCTCATTTTAAAGGCTTATATGCAAATTATTGTCATAAAAAGTGTTTGGGGATCGGGGTTCCTGACCCAGGGGACATGCATCAATGCAAAAAAAAAGTTTTAAAAACACCCGTTTTTTTCTGGAACAGTGATTTTAATAATGCTTAAAGTGAAACCATAAAAATTAAATATTCCTTTAAATATCGTGCCTGGGGGGGGGGGGGGGGGGGTGTCTATAGTATGCCTGTAAAGTGGCACAGTTTTCCTGTGTTTAGAACAGTACCACAGCAAAATTACATTTCTAAAGGAAAAAGTCATTTAAAACTGATCGCAGCTGTAATGAATTGTCGGGTCTCGGCAACATAGATAAAACTCATTAAAAAAAAACAGCATGGGTTCCTTCCAGTCCATTACCAGGCCCTTTGGGTCTGGTATGAATATTAAGGGGAACCCTGAACCAAAATTAAAAAAAAAAAATGCGTGGGGGTCCCCCCAAAATCTATACCAGCCCCTCCAGGTCTGGTATGGATATTAAGGGGAACCCTGCGCCAAATTTTAAAAAAATAGCGTAGGGGTCCCCCCAAAATCCATACCAGACCCTTTAGGTCTGGTGTGGATTTTAAGGGGAACCCTGCACCAAAATTTTAAAAAAGTGGCATAGGGGTCCCCCCAAAATCCATACCAGACACTTATCCGAGCACGCAACCCGGCAGGCCACAGGAAAAGGGGGGACAAGAGAGCGCCTCCCCTCCTGAACCATACCAGGCCACATGCCCTCAACATGGGAAGGGTGCTTTGGAGTTGCCCCCCAAAACACCTTATCTCCACGTTGATGGGGACAAGAGCCTCATCCCAACAACCCTTGCCCGGTGGTTGTGGGGGTCTGCTGGTCGGGGGCTTATCGGAATCTGGAAGCCCCCTTTAACAAGGGGACCCCCAGATCCCGGCCCCCCCATGTGAATTCGTAAGGTACCCCTACCATTTCACAAAAGAAGGTGTCAAAAATAGTAAAAAAGACAGGAGACACTTTGGGACAAGTCCTTTATTAAAAAATAACAAAATAAAAATGTCCAGCGATGTCCATTAATCTTCTATCACGAAAAAAGCAAAAAAAACCGCAACAGCTCCACCTCCATGGGAGGCTCTCGCCGAGTGATGCTTCTTCTTGGTGACAGCTCTTGTATAGCTGAGGGCAGGGCCACCCGGTGACGTAAACGGGTGACCCTCCCTTGACGCCTCGTCACATCAGAGGAAGGCAGGGTCACCCAGGCACAACATTTTAAAGGAACATTTAATTTTTATTGTTTCACTTTAAGCATTATTAAAATTACTGCTCCCGAAAAAACAGGGACAGGACCCGGGTCCCCAAACACTTTTTATGACAATAATTTGCATATAAGCCTTTACAATTAGCACTTTTGGTTTTTCATGTTAATGTCCCATAGACTTTAACGGTGTTCCGGGGCTTTCAAATTTGCCACGAACACCGCATAATGTTCAGTGTTTGCCGAACGTCCAAACAACCAAAGTTCGGCCCGAACTTATGCTCGGGCCGAACTGTTTGCCCATCCCTATTGGACATGTGCTATCCAATATTTTACAAAGGTTGGTTGCCTGGGGTTGCTTGGTGCAATAGGCTGACATACACTATTCTATTGTAGAAAGGATCTTAAAGTGTAGCTCTGCTTTGTTGAGAATTAAACATTCCCCCTTGGGTGATATGTACATTGCCAGGATCTTAACAAACGTTGTTGCAGAGTCCTACCTTTTGATATTCTGAAGAAATAGCTGTTTGTCTGTGTCCATATGGAAAGTGTCAATGGGAGTGGATTTTTTTTATAATAGTGATCAACTGCTGCACTTGCAGTGTTCTAATGAGGAAAATGCAGGGTCTGCATCCCTTTAGACATGATACTTTGGGAGTATCTCACTAAAAATTAAATTTTTCTTGCAGAGGATGCCCAAAATCTTAATTTGTGTCTTAGTGCAGTCTTCTGGGAAAATCAGAGAGCCAATTACACAAGCAGAAAATGACATTTCTGGAGAGCTTTCCATACACTATCTATGTACAGAACACCTCCAAGTTGCCATATTATATAGCATTTTACAGAAAATACAGTGCTGCAATTTGACAAGGAAAGGTAATTTTAAATAATGTTATATTACAATATGGCTTTTTACCCAATTGTATACGCATTTTTTTTTTTTTGCGAGATTTTTCTCCCCACTAAAGTAGAGTTACCCTTTTAAAAAGGAAATGTCGAAGTGTTATTTGTGCCCAAAAAGCACACTAAAATTCCACTTGCAAAAATAGAAGAGCTTTTCTTGATATGTCAGGGTGCCTAGACACTGCTGTGCCTACAGCCTCATATCTCTATATCTGCAGTGTGAGATCTTAGGCACTGGTGCCTCTGATTAGTCTCATAAAATTTGGAGTGGGATCTGGTTATGTCACTACTGTGATACTCGCTGTTTCCCTACTGGGAACACTGATATGAGGAAGCAAAAACCTGCCTCTATGTAGATGGCCACCTTCATACAAGACATTGTACAACAAGGCTTGTTAAACCATTACCTACTTGCTGACTGCCTACCGCATATTCACTGCGGCAGGTCGGCTCTATTGCACAAAATCATGTAACTGTACATGATTGTGTGCAATAGCCACTGCTGGGTGTGTGCGTGCCGGTGGAGGCACGCTCGTGCGCTGATTGGACTCAGAGGATGCCAATCAGCTGGTCCAGTGGTCCAGCCACCCGTGATCGTTCCCGGAAGAGGCAGAATGGCAATTGGCCTATGTAAACAAGGCAGATCGCCTTTCTGACAGGGGAGAAGAGGGAGATGTGTTCCTGCTAAGCAGGAACTCTGATATCTGTCTTCACCCAGTCAGAGCAACCCCCCCACAGTTAGCATGCAGCCCCCAGGGACACACTTAACCATTTGATCGCCCCTGATGTTAACCCCTTCCATGCCAGTGTCATTAGTACAGGAACAGTGCATTTTTTTAGCACTGATCACTGTATTAGTGTCACTGATCCCCAAAAAAGTGTCAAAAGTGTCAGTTAGGTGTCTGATTTGTCCGCCGCAATGTCACAGTCCCACTAAAAATCGCTGATTACTAGCAAAAAAATAAATAAATAAAAATTCCATAAAAATATACCATAGTTTGTAGACACTATAACTTTTGCGCAAACCAGTCAATATATTGGGTTTTTTTTTTTTTTTTTTTTTTTTTTTTTTACCAGAAACATTAAAAGCTTTATTTGTGGGGAAAAAAAGGACATCAATTTTGATTGGGTACAGCGTTGCACGACCACGTAATTGTCAGTTAAAGTAACGCAGTGCCGTATCGCAAAAAATGGCCTGGTCATTAAAGGGGTAAACCTTCTGAGGCCGAAGTGGTTAATGGCAAAAAGAACAGCAGAAGGGAAACCACAAAAAATACTAGTGCCTAGCCCTTTGCTTCCAAAATTTAGTTAAATTGGCCATACAGGCTGAACGAAAAAAAATCAAGCTGATTCCTCTGTCGATGCTATATACCAAGGATGGGCAAATCTCTCACTGCTGTTATTGTATTTTGAAAGCTGACTGTCAACATACCCGAATGGCGGGAAGATCTGATTGGATGCTGCTGCTGTTTGGTCAGTCAATTTTCCTGCTCCTTTAATTTTTCAAAAGAGGGGTGTCCGGCAGCAGGCGGCTGACAGGGCCACGGACAGAGCAAATTTTAGTTGGTTCATTAGAAACCAGTCAAAATTTGAAAAGTGTATGGGCAGCTTTTCTCTTTAAGTCAATCTTTAAAGCAGAGCTAAACTCGGCTCTACTTACCTATCCTTCGACAGACCATCATCTGCACAGCTCATTGTACAAAAATGACTACAAGCAGGCATGTAGGTTTATTTTATTATACTTACCCTCTGGGGACATGTCCCAACATAGAGAGCGTGGAACCATACTCCGACGTATCTTGAGGTTTATTCCATTGCAGAAGAGACATTGCATATCTCTTCTGCAACTAAGAGCTTGCCTGCTCAGTTTTTGAAAGCGGGACTTTAGTTCCTTGTTAATCCAGTTACAACACCTACCCCCAACACAAATTTCTTTTTTTATTAAAGGAAAGGTAATTCCCTTTAGTGTTTCTTCTATAATTACATGAGTCTAGAAAGTCATGATAGATCCCTGCATTATGTCAATATGAACAAAAGAGAAGATTCCTTTTGTCAGTTAGTGAGAGATCTTCCCATGTATTACCAATCTTACTTTAAGTAACCAGTTACCGTTCATCTTTAAAATATATTCAATCAACGCTTGCACTTAATAAAAGTCCCAACAATCTGTTGGACTGACAAGCAGGAGAGCTGGGGACCAAAGTGCCACTTATTGTTCACAAGGGTGAACCAAAGACATGGCACACAAGAATTTATTATATTTCACTGGATTATTTCTTTATTGGACTGTTATTTATTGCAATAAATCATTATATCATTGAATATGTATGATTTATTTTTGAGAAACTATTTGAGAATAGCTGCTGCATTGTTTAGTATATTGTATATTATATCATATATCATTATATTAAATCATTCAATATTATTTGTTTTAAAAGGTGCCGGTGTCACATACCATTCATCTTTAGCATTCCGATGCTGCCTGAAAAATGTGGAAAAGTCAACATAAGACGTCAAAAGCTGTGACATTTTAGGAGGGGGCAAAATGTGCTTTGTTTATCTTACCCGGAACACATAATTTCTGGTTGTTATGGACTATTGCACATTGTGTTAAAAGTGTTTTTAATGTTATCCATCAGTGTTATATTTCCTGTCACACTTCAACAGAAAATTAGTGTCCTCTCCAAAAAAGCTATAGGACAGCAACAAAAACGGATACCTTTGTTTTGACTTGAATCAGGGGTCTCAAATAAGGCCTCTGAGGTGAGCTACATACAGAGTGCAGGGTTCAGAAGTGCATTACGTACAGAGAGCAAAGTACAGGATTACGCTAGGTACAGAGTGCAGTGTTCAGCAGTGCCCTATGTACAGAGTGCAGAGTTCAGGAGTGCTCTACGTACAGAGTGCAGAGTTCAGGAGTGCTCTACGTACAGAGTGCAGAGTTCAGGAGTGCTCTACGTACAGAGTGCAGAGTTCAGGAGTGCTCTACGTACAGAGTGCAGAGCTCAGGAGTGCTCTACGTACAGAGTGCAGAGTTCAGAATTGTATTACGTACAGAGTGCAGAGTTCAGGAGTGCTCTACGTACAGAGTGCAGGGTTTAGGGGTGCGTTATGTACAGAGTGCAGGTTTCAGGAGTGCATTACGTATATAGCATTACCCCGGCCAGGTTCTAGTACCTCCCTCTGTTGGCGGCTCTGTCTCACCTTGCAGGGAGATTGTCCTCTCTCAGATTTTGGAGATCTGTCCCTGCCATGCTCCACCATGAGTGTGTGCAGGGATCTTTTAGATTCAGGAGGCGTTGAGAGCAAAGCTGTCCCTTGTAAACACTGAAGGCTTCTGTGTTTACAAGTGACAGTGGGGAGAGGGCGTGGAGAGTAAGAGCTGGAGGTGGCAGAATGGAGTTCCGCAACATCTGTCTATCAATACTTAGGTATTCGTAGACATGAAATGAGCATTGCAAAGTTGGCTGATTATTAATCACCTGTGGCCAAAGGCAGTTGGGGAAATAGTGATTAGACAGATTAGGGAGCCTTTTCTGATCACTGTGTATGCTTGGACAACTCAAGCATTCATGGTTATGCTACAGACATCTGGAGAAGTTTGGATTGTCTGCATGTCCTACTGCTTTTTATTGTTGCCTATATGCAGATTTAGTCAAACCATATATCTGGGCCAACATTTAGCTGAAAATAGTAGAAAGATCTGCAGTGTGTTATTTACTTGCTGGCTTGACTTTTGCTTCACTTTCCTCTCTGAACATGTGTGCGATTTTCCTCTGATCTGCCTCTTTGATGAATAATTTCAGAAACTCAACCAAAAACACATGCCAGTTTTTAGGTTGAGGCTTGCCCTTGAATTGCAGAAATTCACATTTGTACATTTTATAGCATATTTTCATGGTTAAAAAAAAACAGTTTATAATAGGAAATGTATAACAGGTTTATTGACTTAAAGAATACTTTTTGTCCTTTCACGATCAAGCCGTCTCCATTTTGAGACCATACACAATAAAGTATCCTATTATTATGTGATACGTTAAAATAGAAGATATTTATAAGAGGCTTACTATCATGTCCCTTGAGGAAAAGTCTCTTTGATAGTGTATCTTGTAATGTACTGAGCCAGCGTTCCTGTTAGACCCTAGAGAGGCTCTTTACTGAGCGGTAATATATTACTGTTTAATCCTATAGAAAGCCAGCGATAAGTTGTCACCAGGTATGATACTGTGACAAAGCGTGTAATCCCATGTAAACTTGTATTCAATTGTTGTATATAGATGTACTTAACTCTGAATACTATTGACAAGCTATGATGGACTGTGATATTGATACATTTCTGGAACTGAACAAGAAATCATAATCATTGTGGTGAAAATAGTCATGGATTCCGTTCTGTTGCTATATATCATCTCTCTAGGGATCCTATATAGATGTCTTTATTTGTTCTCGAATTTTGATTAATATTGGATGTTGGCAACCATTATTTATTTATTTTTTTCTTTATAGCGTGTTTATTTGGCTTGGGCTTGTACTTGCACTGCTGAGAACATCCCAATGATAAATCTTGACTCAGCAAACATTATCTGTGAACATAAGAAAAAGCAGAATTTCCTGTGTGAAGATCTCGTTATTTTCTTCCCCTTATGTGTGCTTTAACGCTAGATTAAAACAAGGTCTGCAGATATTATCAGTGTTTGTATGACCGTGTAGTAATACATGACACATGTGTTAGTAGTTTTTAGATGGGGTGCTCCATCTACAGGCATTGTATAGCACTTTCACTCTTGTCTCTCAAGCTACCAATTTGCTGGTGTGAGCGGCTGCTGGCAGTACGTACGAGCGTTCCAGGTTTGAAGTAGTGGGGAAAGCCAGCTGACAATTCTTATTAATTTTGCTATTACATTTTTGTTTTAATGTCCTGTGTGTATGCATGTCTGAGAGCTGGAATGAAATTCAGCATAGCACACAATTTTCCAAGCCCATCGATTAAATTATGCTGACTATATTCCGTCCGTAAGTGGTGTTCCATATTTGAGTGCATTCATCAATAAGCATATGCAAGTGAGCAAGCTATGATTAAAGGTTGACACACATTATGTTACATTGGAATTTTGTTTCATTGTTTTTGGATAGTGTTTAATTAGAAAAATAACACATTTAAGGAGATTAGTTTGATTGGAGCTGCAGACCAAGGTTCTACAAGTGCCAGGGGGGATAAAAATCAATGTTTTAAAAAAAAAAATTAAAAAAAATCATATTTTTTTTTTATTTAAATCTGTTTTTTTTATTTAAATAGATTTTTAAAAAAATTTTATTAAATGTATTTTAATAAAATGCTTTTGAGGCAAAAATCTACAGATAGTTTTCTATTTAAGATGCAGTAATTTAGTTTATTCAGCATGGAATTGAGTTTAGTTATGTAGCATGAGGCTGTATATTCTGCAATATTTACATTTTTGGTAAACTCATTCAATGAATCAAAGCTCTGTAAGCTGAGTTAACATACACTGCAATGATGCATTCATACAATTTCACAGTAAGCATGAGATAAAAAAAGTTCAGGAATATTCCTTTATCCCATTGTTTTGGAAATCTATGTACACTACAAAATGTATGATTGAATCGGTTCTGATATCTCTGTTTTACTAACCTGACACCTTATTATTCTAAATAGGAAACTTTAGTTTTGTTTGCAAATATTAAAAAACTACCAGCAAGAATAAGTGCTTACATTTAACCACTTAAGGACCGAGCCTCTTTCTGAGATTTGTTGTTTACAAGTTAAAAACAGTTTTTTTTTGCTAGAAAATTACTTAGAAACCCCAAACATTATACATTTTTTTTCTAACACCCTAGAGAATAAAATGGTGGTTGTTGCAATACTTTCTGTCACACCGTATTTGCGCAGCAATCTTACAAGCGTACTTTTTTTTGGAAAAAATACACTTTTTTGAATTAAAAAATAAGACAACAGTAAAGTTAGCCCAATTTTTTATTATATTGTGAAAGATAATGTTACGCTGAGTAACCTGATACCCAACATGTCACGCTTCAAAATTGCACCCGCTCATGGAATAGCGTCAAACTTTTACCCCTACAAATCTACATAGGCGACGTTCAAAAAATTCTACAGGTTGCATGTTTTAAGTTACAGAGGAGGTCTAGGGCTAGAATTATTGCTCTCACTCTACCGATTGCGGCAATACCTCACATGTGTGGTTTGAACACCGTTTTCATATGCGGGCGCTACTCACGTATGCGTTCGATTCTGCACGCAAGCTCATCGGGACGGGGCGCATTTTTCAGAAAAAAAAAATTGTCACTTTTATTCCTATTACAAGGAATGTAAACATCCCTTGTAATAGAAAAAAGCATGACAGGACCTCTTAAATATGAGATCTGGGGTCAAAAAGACCTCAGATCCCATATTTAGACTAAAATGCAATAAAAAAAAATTGTAATTTAAAAAAATTATTTAAAAAAATGGCCCTTTAAGAGCTGTGGGCGGAAGTGACGTTTTGACGTCGCTTCCGCCCAGCAATTGTATGGAGACGGGTGGGGGCCATTTTCCCCTCATTCGTCTCCATACCCAGCTACCGAAAGGATGCTATTGCCTCCGCCGCTGCTGACGGCTCCGGTAAGTTGCGGAGGGCACCAGATCGCGGCAGGAGGGGGGTGGCCGAATCCACCGCAGAGACCACTTTTAGCTTGTAGCGGACCACCCGCTGAAGACGGGGATACCGGGATTATGGCAGCTAGCTGCTGCCATAACAACAATATGCTCCTTCAAACAGCCGCCGTATAACGTCAGCGGGCGGTCTGTAAGTGGTTAAAGAGCACCTATCATTTCAGATCCATCATGGCAGCGCCTGCTCGCGGGCGTCCACTCACCTGCTGCCGCCACGTCCCTCACCTTGTTGTGTCACTGCTGCATCACCAGCCGTCCCATTAAAGTGAATGGGACTGCCGGTGAGTCTACAGCGGGTCAGAGGAGGAGCTGCTGCTGGACAGAGATGACAGTTGCTCTTTAAAAATTATGATTTAAATCAAGTTGATTTAAAGCAAGCCTTTTTACTAGTGATTTAAATCGTGATTTAAATAGACTTGATTTATAAATCAAATTCACCCTAACAAGTGCCGAACAATTGATACTTGAATGGGATATTTTTGCATTCTGTAAATTACAGTTTCCTATGGAGCTTGTATGGCCAAATTAAAGTATGTAAAAAAAAAAAATTATGTTTTTCAATGCATCACTGAATACAGTTTTTTTAGCAATCTGTATACATATTATTGTAATCTGCTGCAAAATTTCTTAACTGAAGATCCTGCCATTAATAACACTTTTCTCCTTCAGGCTGTTAAAGGTAAGCCAATGTCTTGCAATTAGCATCAGCGTTGTCAGCCTGCCATACGTGCTTCTTCAAATTGGGCTGCCTATCAAGCAGATTTGACGGGAAGCCCAACAGCCAACTGAAGGAGTACACATGACAGGCTGATAACGCTGCTATTTGCAAGGCGTTAGTTTATCGTTGTCAGCCTGAAAGAGAAAGTGGTGAAACTGTCAGGTTCTCCAAGTAAGAACACTTTAACAAAAATGTATTTGTGTGAGAAAACTGTATACACAGAGGCATGACACTATGCATACTGAAAAATAGGATTTTGGTTTACATACGCGTTAGGCTAGTGATATAAAATCTAATCATCTATTGGAGGTGAACTAGCAGTATTTACTAAGTTGTAAATGCGCCAACATTGATTTCTACATTTTTGGTAAAATAGTGATTAATTCATTCCTCTTCCAAGATTGGCCTGAAATCTCTTTACTTTAGCACAGCCATGACTAGAGGGAAAGGGGTATAATATTCCTTTACCATGTGATATTTAATATGTTCTTTGTAGGAATATATGTAGAACTCCAAGGCTAGTGCTACTGATAGTGCTTCTGAAAAATCTGAACTCCCTACTTGCCATGGCTTTATGGGGGATCTCCTGCCAGGGTTTTGGAGGGCAAAGAAGATCTACAGCTGATTGAAGTATTTCTTTAACATAGGGAGATAAAGCCTTTTTGGTTGGATTTACTACTAATGCGTGGTTACCTTCAAAAATATCAAAAGTACGTTATACTTAAAAATGAAAAAAAGGGCGCTACCTTGAGTGAAACAAAATTGAGTGAAAAATAAGTGCACATGAATCAATACAATATATCATATACAAAAAAACATGTAAAAAAAGTGAGTCCATAAAAAGAGAAAAAATGTCCAATCACTGTGTTCCTAAGAAATAAAACGTATAAAGGTGCTCCAGTTTTCATAAAGGTACTCCACCCAAAGTGCAACAAATCAGTATGCACTTACCAGAACTACTCGGCCACCACGTGACCATCAGGCATGTATCTTATTGGACTCCCCTTCTTACAGATACTGGACGATTCCTCCAATAGAAATCCAAACTCCTCTTCCCTGGTTGAAGCATTGCAATGAAAGGATATACACAAAGGTATGTTGGCATAAGACGTGTAGCTTCCCGGCCGATAGGTCCCACACTGTCATCCAATGATTTGAACTTGGCGTGCGCTCCACCCAGAGGAAGTGAAACTAGGGAGGCTCTGGTCAATGCATATCATTTCTCACATGTGCGCGTCATCAGGAAGCCACGCGCAAAATGCATTGAAGCGCAGGCCTGATACGCATTGATCGGAGCCATCCCTACATCCTTTCATTACAGTGCCCTAACTGGGGAAGAGGAATTTGGATTTCTATTGGCGGAGTTGTCCAGTATCTGTAAGAAGGGGAGTCCAATAAGATACATGCCTGATGGTCACATGGCTGAGTAGTTCTGGTGAGCGCTTATTGATTTGTTACACTTTGGGTGGAGCGCCTTTATGAAGATTGGAGCAACTTTTATATATTTTATTTCTTAGGAACACGGTGATTGGACATCGATTTTGGACATACATTTATAGACTCACTTTTTTTTTACATGGACTTTTGTATATGATATATCATATTGATTCTATTGCAATTTGAAGGTAGCGCCCCTTTTTCATTTTCTAGTTAATGTTAACAGTCTGTCACTCTTAAAGGAGCAGCAACCTAGTGTTACACATTTGTTTTATGGTGTTTTTAGTTGGCACCCCTCTTAAATCACTATTTACATTATGCTTGAGTGTGTTATGTTTTTTTTCTTCATTACTCTAAATATGGATTTCTCTTATTATTTTTGTTTGCTCGTATCTCTATACATTACTCCATGGCTTGTTTTTACATCTTGGTTATTTCTGTCCTCAGGTTCTCCCATGCCATCCTCATCTTCTAGTCCTTCCGTTATTGAACATTTACATTCCCCTACTTCATCTCCCCATCTTCATGACAACCAGAGGTGGTTATTAAGTGCTAGTGCCAAGCAGTCAGTTCAGGACTCTGATGACGAGTTTAATGCCAGCACACATTTGGTGCATCCAAGTTTTCTGTCAGAGAGTGTCCTGTGTCATGGTAAGCGTAGGACGCCTTGTCCATAGATCTGCTATCTCCAAAATGCATTTCTTTTTAATCTATTGCTTTTTCTGTTTTATTGTTTATATATGCCTCCTGTTGTCCCGTGTTCTTTTGTATACAATAACGGAGGTGGGGGGGGGGGGGGGGGGTTATTATCTAAAATCTGTGTTTATGATCATGTATTACCACTTTGGAAATCACAAAAGGCCAGCTGGCATTTAGAGCTGCAACCCAAGATTTTCCCAATGAAAAAATATTGGGTCACACTCCATTTATACCAAGTTACAATACAGTGGCCAGTGGAGTTTCTGATAACAGAAGCACAGCTCAAGCAAAAAATGTTTTATTTTACATAGAAAAGGGAAGGTATGGAGCCCGTGTCAGGTTTTTGTCACGTGTGGCCCTAATAGGGAGATATACCCTAATTTCCTTCTGTCAGTACAGATAGTGGGGGGGGATCTCTCCAAAAGGGACACAAACAAAAACATAGGATGCCTTCCTGTTTTCAGAACGAGCCCACCCGCTCCATTTCTTACACAGGACATATAGGGACAGGAAGTGAGAGAAAATGGGGAGATGTGGGCCATAGACAGATACAAGGACCTGTCAGAAATGTTAATTCCTTCCTGCTCTATCCAAAAAAAAAAAAGAAGAAAACTTCATGTTCTAAATATAATGTAATTTCCTAAAAAAAAGTTTCCTTTTTTAGTGTTTACATTGTGTCTCATATGCTTCACTTAGTAACACCTGTGTTTATATTCAGTCTGTTTGTCGTACTAATACTGATCTGAACTATATATTTATTAATGGGTAAACTTTCAAACACACTTTTACAAACTTTTTTTCCTCCACCTCCCTGACCTCAACCAACCCACTCTTCCCCAACAGCTCCTTACTTGCCACCATGGCCTGCTGCGTTGTTTACATTCTGCGGCCGGTCTGCCCTTTCCATTGACCACGTCTGTGCAGTAGGCTTTTTCCTGACATAGGGGACGCTCAGGAGACAACCTCATATAAATCTATAGGGACTCTACAGTGAACATAGATAGAAGAGGTCCTTTGCAGGATGTAAACATTGCTGCATGCTTTGGTAGCAAGGACTAGGCGAGCATGGAGCTGTGGAAAGTAAGGGGGACTGAGGATGGTAGAGGCAAAAGCATTGAAGGTTAACCACCCATTACTGGCCACCTTCAGAAAATGTGAATTCCCTGGCTGTCATCCTGGCTCTCTGGCTTCATTTCTCTCTAAATCACTTACTTTTGGTTCAGTATTGAAGCCTGAGACAGCCGGGAGGTTAGCATTTTCCAGACTAGAACAGCCACTCTGTCTCCCTAGTGCAAGTTTCCCTGTTCTTTTAGCAGCTAAAGATTAGAATGTCTGTGTGCCATTCCATTCATTAAAGCTGCAGAATAGGATACCAACTGCAATTATACTCGGCTACTGCAGAAAAGGATCACTTTAATCAAAAGTTTGGTTCCTACACTGTTCAAAGCACATATGCGACTAAGCAGCATAAAAATATGCCACCTATAACAGCTGCTTCACCAGCTTTCAGCGCACATTTGTTTGCCCAGAATGCCACAGAAATGAAATTCAGCCCCGAGCGAAGCAGCTGTGGACTTACCCTTACCCCCTGGCATCCTGCCACAGAGACATGCAACGTTGACAGTTATGGTGCTATGGCAAGTTACAGAGCTGTCAATCAGCTTGTCAGTCAAAGAACAGAGTTACATCTCATTAGGTGCCATGATAAAATATTCACACTGATCCATGACTGGGCAACAATGTTCATTTCATCTGTCTGTCCGCTTTTATTAGTTTTCATTTCCATTGTTCAGAAATCAGGAGTCAGACAAAATTCATCTCTGGTTCAAGGAATTTCAAATTGTAAATGAAGCTGTGCGAGTCATAACCGTACACGTTTGTAATTGTGCAGATGAACACAAAGGTGGGGAACCATTATTAAAGTGATGCAAACTTGCATCCACTTTAAATATCCATTTGTATGCTGGAAATCTCAGGAATGGAAATGTCTGCAGCGTGGGATTATATATTTGAAGCAAACACAGGTTCAGTGTATCTTTGTATCCTTTGTGTGTCTTTGGTGTTAGCTATTTACTTTTTTTTTAACGTGATTCAATAAAACGAAATCCCAGTCTTGGAAAAGCCACAGACTTCGTTTTGTGAGCTTACAATAATGCACTTCATTTACCTGAATTAACTTCTTCCTGCCCACTCAATAGCCGAAAGACGGCTACAGCGCGGGCATACATAGACATCATCCCGAGCATGCGCTGTCTGCGCGTCTCTGCGGGCCGCACGCAGGGTGCTCTTTGATTGCCGAGTCTATGAGACTCGGCTGATCACAGATCGGAGTAAGGGAGATCGGTAATCTGTATTTTTTTTTGCATGAGGGGAAAACAAAAGGCAATCACCGGCTTCTGTCACAGGGACATCGGTCCCTCACACAGAAAGCCGCAGCTGCCTCACCTGTGCCCACCAGTGCCACCTGCCAGTGCCCACCAGTGCCACCTATCAGTACCCACTAGTGCCCACAGCGCCACCTACCTTTGCCCACCAGTGCCACCTATCAGTACCCACTAGTGCCCACAGCGCCACCTACCTTTGCCCACCAGTGCCACCTATCAATGCCCATCAGTGCTTCATCATCAGTGCCCCCGATAAGTGCTGCCTGTCAATGTCACCTACTAGTGCCTATCAGTGCCCTTTAGTGCCACCTATCAGTGCCCTTCAGTGCTGCCCATCAGTGCCAACCATCAGTGCAGCCTCATCAGCACACATCAATGAAGGAGACAAATTACCTGTTTTCAAAATTTTATAACAAACTATGAAAGTTTTTGTTTTTTTTCAAAATTTTCGGTATTTTTTTCTTTTTTGTAGCAAAAAATAAAAAAACCCCAGCAGTAATTAAATACCACCAAAGGAAAGCTCTATTTGTGTGAAAAAAATGATAAAAATCCCATTTGGGTATAGCATAGCACGGCCGCGCAATTGTCATTCAAAGAGTGACAGCTCTGAAAGCTAAAAATTGGTCTGGGCAGGAGGGGGGTTTAAGTGCCCAGTAGGCAAGTGGTTAAAGCAGTATTAAACCCCAAATCAAAATAGTAATATATTGCAACCTATCAATCATTAGATGCGGTGGCTGTCTTCATATTTTTTTTTTTTAGGCCTTTTCCCGTTTTCACCTGGCGATCTGGCCTGTGAAATGAAAAAAAAAGTAGCTGAGACAGGCGCACTCACAGTAGAGCACTGCATGCTATCCCTGCACATACACCACCAGTCTCATGGCAGGGGAAGAACTTGTTTTGATGACATTTGCGTGTGACACAGGCAAGCTTGCTACACAAGGGGATGATGGGCTCTGCCACAGCCCTGCAACAGAAACGCCCACAAATTGGTGTTCTTTATGGGGAGGAGCAGATAAGCTGAAAATAAATAAAGAAAGAGGATGCTTACAAGTATCAGTTGCAATTTATATAACAAAGATTTCTAGATATTTGAACATGCTGTTCTAGACCAATATTTTAGTTACAAATGATCCTGAGATTTCTTCTTTAACATTTGGAGGATCTGGGAAGTTTGACATTTTGCTAAAAATAGGGCCAGTAGCAACAATCTCATTAAATTACTCCTTCAACAGTTTTTTTAGAAGACATGTTTAAATGAAACTAAGGTCACATTGCATTGATGTGTTTATTCCCTTGTAAACCGCATTTTACTTATGGAATCAGTGAAGTGCAAAATTGCATAAAGCAGAACCGACCAGATGTAAAAGTATAACAATGACGTACAGTGTAATAAAAGTATTCTAGAGAAACACATCATACTAATACACCATTACAAGACATAATGGTATAACACTATAATAAAACAGCAGATCAATGGTACATAACACATTATACCAATAAAGCATTGGTATAATAGTTTGCAATATATGTTCATGGTTTAATACAGTTCTGGCACCTATCTGTTAGGAAGATACCAAATTACTTGGTATGGCATTATACCAGATTTTCTGCTGGTTCATTTAAAATCTGTCAGAGCAGGAACACATTTTTATCTTCATTTACTAAAAGTGGAGAGTGCAAAATCTGGTGCAGCACTGCAGAGAAACCATCTCTGGTGGTTCCAGGATTTTTGTCAAAGCTTAATTGAACAAGCTGAAGTTAGAACCTGATTGGCTACCATGCACAGCTGCACCAGATTTTGCACTCTCCAGTTTTAGTAAACTGACCCCACAGCGTTGTAATACAAGTTCAGGCTCTGTTTAAATGACTTATGCTCTTTAAGGCTGGATTCACACCTATGCATTTTTAGTGCTTTTTGCATTTTGCAGATTTGCACTACAGAACGTGTTCCATAGGAAACCATGTTAAATGGACTGTAGTGCAAATCTGCAAAATGCAAAAAGCACCAAAAATGCATAGGTGTGAATCCAGCCTAAAGTGGAGCTTCACTCCCTGTTCATTTTTAAACAATATTGCCTCCCCCCCTTAAAAACAAAAATTGCAAATAACAAGTTTTTTTGATAAGTGCAACTTGTGCCACCCTCTCTAGGCGAGAACGACATTCCCACTAGGATACACATTGCACATATCCCAGGAAACTTTGGGGCGCTCTCCACCACTTTGCATATATACAGAAGCCAACCAAGCCTGCAAGAACCCAACCAATGAAAAGCCCTCAGATTTGATGATTTTTAAAATGTAAAGCTCTACTAAAACCGTGCACCTTATTTAATATTTATAGCACTAGACAGCTGTATGTTATGATTGTTAAGCGATTTCAGATGGAAATATTTTAAAATAAATGTTCCTGGTAATGGAAGGATACTTTTGCCTTTCTACACTGATGTTTATACTGGCATATATGAGTAATTTTCACATTCTTCATCACATGCTTCCATTCTTGTATTGCTAAGGAAGAGAGTGGGTGTGTGTGACCAGTTCTGCTAAATTATGAATTGCACTCGTGAACATGGTCAAACCCTGGTTCCTATTTGTCTGCTCAGTCATATTTAGACACTGTGCAGCTGTGGAAGTAAGAAGGTGGTTGCTGGTACAAAATGTATCTGACTGAATATCTATTTGTGTGTCCTCAATTTGGCATTATTGTCTGACATTTTTGCAGAAGTTAGCCAATCGGCTGCATAGTATACACATATATGCTCATCTCAATTTTCCTGTTAAATTTTAGCCTGATCCTGTCTCCTTGAACCTTATAACCCCCTCTCTTATTGTCATTTATGCCATCAATCACTTTCAAAAAATCAATAAGAGGGCTTAGGTGATAGAAGGGGTACTCCAGAAATAGTTGTGACTTGCATAGAACTTCATCTGCCTACTTTTGGGGATATACTGGTCATCTTGACTTTTGAATTTTCACCGACAGTGACCCCTGCTAGTACATTTTTGCATCAAGGTGTATACAACTTGTCACTACTGCCATCCGACCATGTCCCATTGGGATAATACTGATCATGGAGGAAACACATCAGAGCTTCACGTGGCCTTGCATCTGAGATTCCTGCTTGTCAAGCCAGAGGTGCATTAAACAGGTTGTATACACCTTAATGCTTTATGTCAGGAAGTGCTGAGAATTTGCATGTGTACATGGGGATCCAACAAAACAAGGACTTTGAGGATTACAAACCCTTATCAGCCCTTGTATTTGATGTGGACATATACTCCTCAAGAGGGAACAAGATGGGGTGAAAACTGATTTATATACTGTTGGTGGTACAGAGTGATATATAACATAGAGAGAGGTTATAGGACATGTGATGTAGACACAGTGGGGTTGATTTAACAAAACTGGAGAGTGCAAAATCTGGTGCAACTCTGCACAGAAACCAATATGATTCCATTCTTTTTTCTTTCAAAGCTTAATTGAACAAGCTGAAGTTAGAAGCTGATTGGCTACCATGCACAGCTGCACCAGATTTTGCACGTTCCAGTTTTAGTAAATCAACCCCATTGAAATATTTTGATGGCTAGGAGATGAGGTGATGCCGTTGCTAGTTATGGGGCCTATTGCTAGTTATGTGGACATGTTATACATACTCCTCTTGATAATACAGCTGGTCACCACCTGTTTCCATTTCTTGAATATACTTTATATCTATATGTGATAATTTTTTGGAATTTCCAATTACATGTGGTAGACCCACAAAAACAAAGACGGACCTTTATGTATGATCATGAGAGGGTTGTACCTATTAAGAGATTGACAGTCCACCTAATGCAGAGGATGTTATGTTTATACTCACTTCCAAAGGCTGGATAACCTATGGAACAAAAAGCTGTGGATCTGAGTACTTTCCAACCTATGGATTTATGCTGCGTACACACGTGCGGAATTTCCGACAGAAAGAGTCCGATGGGAGCTTTTCATCGTATATTCCGACCGTGTGTATGCCCCATCGGACTTTCTCTGTCGAAAATTCAGACGGACTTAGAAAACATGTTCTATTTTTTTCCGACGGAATAAATTACTATCGGAAAAACCGATTGTCTGTGTGCTGTTCCGATGGACCAAAAACGATGCATGCTCTGAAGCAAGTATGAGACGGAAACTATTGGCTACTGGCTATTGAACTTCCGTTTTCTAGTCCCATCGTACGTCTTGTACGTTACCGTGTTCTGGACGGTCGGAATTTGTTGTGACCATGTGTATGCAAGACAGCTTGAGCGGAATTTTGTCGGAACTTCGTCGTAAAAACCTTCAGAGTTTATTCCGACGGCAAAACCGGTCGTGTGTACAGGGCAATACGAGCACTAATTTGCGCACCTGATTGCTTACTCTTGCATTTTTTTGCATTTCTAGGTTACATGATGGATTTCACAGATGGTTTATGTGCACATTATTACATTAATAATGAGATAAACCAGGCCACCTAATAATTAAGCTAACCCCTTGCCGACCAGCCGCCGCAGTTTTACTGTGGCAGAATGGCATGTCTGGGCGAAACGACGTTACCTTACGTTGCTTCGCCTTTTGACCACTAGGGGCACACGCGTGTGCCAGGAGCCGATGCGAGTGCCCAGGGGGCGCGATGACCGCCGGGCTCCCGCGATCGCTTGTGATAGAGCAAGAACCGGGATCTGTGTGTGTATTGACACACACAGATCCCGGTTCTCTCAGGGGAGTAGAGACAGATTGTGTGTTCATACTATGTATGAACACTGATCTCTCTCTCCTCCTAGACAGTCCTATCCCCCTACAGTTAGAACACAGTGAGGGAACACAGTTAACCACTTGACCGCCCCTTAGTGTTAACCCCTTCCCTGCCAGTGACATTTATACAGTAATCAGTGCATTTTTATAGCACTGATTGCTGTATAATTGTCAGTGGTCTCAAAAATGTCCGATCTGTCTGCCGTAATATCGCAGTCCCGATAAAAATCGCAGATCGCCGCCATCACTAGTAAAAAAAAAAAAAAAATAATAAAAATGCCATAAAACTATCCCCTATTTTATAGACGCTATAACTTTTGCGCAAACCAATCAATATACGCTAAACTGAGGAAAAATTTAGTTGTTTTTTTCTTTTTTTTATAAAAAATCTGGGATATTTATTATAGCAAAAAGTAAAAGTATTTTTTCAAAATTGTCGCTCTTCTTTTGTTTATAGCGGAAAAAATAAAAACCACAGAGGCGATCAAATACCACCAAAAGAAAGCTCTATTTGGGGGAAAAAAAGGACGTCAATTTTGTTTGGGTGCAACGTCGCATGACCGCCCAATTGTCACTTAAAGCGACGCAGTGCCGTTTCGCAAAAAATGGTCTGGTCATTGAGCAGCCAAATCTTCCGGGGCTGAAGTGGTTAAAATGTATTGTTGTGGATGCATACAGCATTGAATAGTCATCATTGTTATATTGTTCCGATTGGCACACCTTGCAGCCAGGATGTTTCTTTTAAAAAGATTTTAGGGGCTAATGCACACAGAAGTTTGTGGTAGTATCCCACTTAATGGCTGTATTTAGGGCTGTCTATCCATGCACATGTGTGTGTTTACCAACGTGTACCTAATTTTACAACCATTGCTTTATATTGTTGACTGTACACAGCATCTGCGGTTGTCCGGCTGGGAAATTCATCCAGATTTTTTGGCCTACAGCCACAGTCGTGTAACATGAAAGGACTCTTTTTTTTTTTTGACAATGATGTTTTAGGGACAAGTACAAGTATATTTATTTTGCCTAACTGGAGATATCTCTATTTTTTGGAATATTGTGTTTTGTTTTAATTTTGCATTGGTAATTATGAACTATTTCAGGATACTCCATCCCATCAGTTTTTTTTTTTATGCCGCGTACACATGACCGGTTTTTCTGTCGGAATAAACTCTGAAGGTTTCTCCGACGGAACTCCGACGGAATTCCATTCAAGCGGTCTTGCCTACACACGGTCAAACCAAAGTTCGACTTTTATGAACGCGGTGACGTACAACACTTACGATGGGACTAGAAAAAGGAAGTTCAATAGCCAGTAGCCAATAGCTTCCGTCTCGTACTTGCTTCAGAGCATGCGTCATTTTTGGTCCGTCGGAACAGCATACAGACGATCGGTTTTCCTGATAGGAATTGGTTTCATCGGAAATATTTAGAACATATTCCATTTCTAGGTCTGTCAGAATTTTCGAGAAAAAAAAAAAAAGTCCGATGAGGCTTACACACGATCGGAACAGACGATGAAAAGCTTCCGTCTGACTTTTTCTGTCGGACATTCCGCTTGTGTGTACACAGCTTTAGTTTAAAACATTTCTTATAGGCTGGTGAAATTAGTACAGGCCTGTGCATAGTCTAGCATCTGTCTGATCAAACTTCACTAGGCCTGCTGATCCAATAAAAGTTCTATCATGTCTTGTGCAGTATTGATGAGGCATACAACTTCCAATAAAGTTGGCTTCTTCTTATAAAAGATCTGAGGCTGCTTAGTGCTTAGTATTGCACCAGTAGCCTCAGGTATAATAACACAAATACTAACCCCTGGCAATCTGCCAGTTTGGGCATGCTTGACTGTAACTTTTTGGCCTTCTTTGTTTATTACCATTGAGATGATACCTTCTTTTTTTTGTTGTTGGTGTCATCATTACACATTTCTGTTTGACAAATCGTCCCTTATGGGTTCAAGGCATTTCGTATTCCTTTTTGTAGAAAATTCAGAGACTTTGAGAAAGCTGAACAACGTGTTTGGCATTTTTCACATCGCTGTACAAATTTAAAAGGAACAGGTGGCAGTTAATACAATGAAACAAAAATATATCAATATATTATTATATATATATTTTTTTTAAACCCACTGTTTCCTGGCTATAGACACGACAGTTCTTTGAAATGCTTTGCAATGCAGCATATTGCTGGCAACCTGTTCGCCCAAATCAAATACTGCTCAGAATATATATCAGCATTGCCAGGCTTTAGAAATCCTTTCAGATCTGATGAAGAGAGAAGGTTAGCTCCCAGGAGCTTATGAATATAAAGTTTACAGAGTACCATGGATGTAATGATACATTTCCTCTTCTTTAGATTTGAAAAATGCCTGAAATTGTATTCATTATATTGCTTTCCTTGCGCTGCACATGATATGCATAGCACATCCAATGACCCGAAGGTGTCTTCTGCCCCTATAGTCTTGATTAAAGTTGTAACGTTTTATAGTATGTATGGAGATAGACTTGGACCCAAAGACACAGCCCCATATTCCACACACTACTGCAAATAATTGCCTGACAATGCAGGCTATAAAATCTTCTATTAATATATTGTTTTATTAGTGGTCGTAGAGGATGTTATGGCAATATGATGGGATGGGAGAAGGAGTATTATCCCTTGTACCTTGAAGTCCTTTGGAAACCAAGATGAAAAAAGAATATACTTTGGGTGAATTTTATTTAGTCAAAATGTTTATGGTGTGGAAGAATATTATTCCTTTACATTTTTTGTACTGATTGGTGCACTTCAAAAGAAAATCCGATTTAGTACCTTTTTTAGAGTTATTTTAGAGACAATCTGTCAAAAAAAAAAAATAGGTTGTCACACTGACCTCGTATTATAAAATGCTTGGTTGTCATTGTGATCCTCTGGCTTCAGCATTTTGAGTCACTGAGATGGAACAAGGATACAGATCAGGAGTTTTGACTTAAAGTGGAGTTCCACCCAAAAATGGAACTTCCACTTTTTAGATTCCTCCCCCCCTCCGGTGTCACATTTGGCACCTTTCAGGGGGGAGGAGGGAGCAGATACCTGTCTAATACAGGTATTTGCTCCCACTTCCTGGCATAGATCACCGCGGCGCTTGCGGTGACCTATGCCACTTCCGGCTGCCTACCCCGTCCTCCCCCGCTGTATTCTGGGAGACACACAGGTCCCAGAACACAGCAGGGACCTGAGAGGACGCGCAGCGCGACTCGCGCATGTGCAGTAGGGAGCCAGGAAGTGAAGCCGCACGGCTTCACTTCCTTATTCCCTTACCGAGGATGGCGGCGGCAGCAGCCGAGAGCCGAAGGACAGATCGGCTTCGGCTACCGACATAGCTGGTGCCCTGGACAGGTAAGTGTCCATATATTAAAAGTCAGCAGCTGCAGTATTTCTAGCCGCTGGCATTTAATGTTTTTTTTCAGCGAACCTTCGCTTTAATTTGCTTCATTGTTGGATAGGGTCATAGATTTCGGGTCCATTCACAGCAGCCGCCGTGTTGTAACGCAGCAGCCGGTGTGCGGTGCGGTCTAGAGGGATCACCGCATGGTACTGCATTGTTTCCTTTTTTTTAAACAAACTTTATTGAAATGTCATCAAATCATTTCATAAAGTTCAATTGGCTGTTGTGCGGAGTGAGACAGTGTCTGGTGCTGCGTTGTGCTAAAAAAACGTAGTGCATGCAATACTTTTTTTTAATTACCATACACCACTGCAACAAAATGATGTTAACTGACCAGGCATTTTGTCTTTTCATGCGGTGGGACTGTGCTGGAATAGTTGCCCAACACAGTCCCACTTCATCTAGTGTGATTGGAACCTCAAAAAGAATTGAAATAAAAGGCACCCAGGCTACTAGAAGCAATAGCAAATCCTGTTTTTTTTTAATCTCATGACAGAGTTCCTTTAAAGTGGTTGTAAACTTCAGACATGAAATATGAACAAAGCCTATCCTTTAATAGTGTGTACTTGTCTCAATTAAGAGCACTAAGTGTCATACCTGTCTGTTGCTTCAATCCTCTGCTATCTGCAAGTTTATCTGACACCAAGAGAAAAAAGGGTGGCAGGGGAGGGACCTCCAGCTGATTGACAGCCTCAGCTTTGTTCCTGTGTGCTATGTGAAGGAGGGTGTGTCCTTTCCCTCCAATCAGCTCTCAGAACTCTCCTCACTGAGCTCTGCAGAGTGTAACTTCAGCTCCCCCCCTCCTTTTTGTTCTGAACCCGCTTTATAATTCTGCACTTTGAACAGATGTAGAGAAGTGAAGCCTGCAGATATACAGATACAACTTATGTAGGAGGATTTGTTTAATTTCTGGGTATCACCTGAAGCCAGTCACTTCACTGGGTATATGTGAGGGTTTTCAACCACTTTAACTCTAAAAGGCCATCCTTAAAGAGGAACTGCAGTCTGCTCACATAATTTGTAATAAAAACATTTTTGCCATTCTGAATCTTCCCTCCAACCACTTTGCATATTATTTCATATATATTGTGATACTGTACTTGCCAAATATGCTGCTGAAATCTCCCTCCACAAAGTCTGGCTGCAGCCATTTTAACTGTGGGCAGCTGAAGCTTCACTTCCTGGATTTACACCGACACACAGAGGCACACACACACACATATATACACACACATATATACACACACATATATATATATATATATATATATATATATATATATATATATATACACACACATATATACACACGCACACCTTTGCTTGCCTGCTCATTTCTCCTCTGTGGATGAATACACATGGATCTCTGCGGTCTCCTGTTATCTCCGCTCTCATCCAGCCCCCTCCAGCTCTGCAGCACTAATTGGCCCTCCTATGACTCATGGCCCTTCCCTTGCTGGCAAACTCTCAAAGAGCTGTGCATGATGTCATAAGCCTAGGCTTTTAACCAGACAAGAAACAGGAAGTGGGCTGTATAAGGTATTTACTGGCAGGAAAAAAAAATGTTTTACTATACAAAGTTAAAACAACAAGGGCAGAAAATGTATTAGACGGAAAGTTGAAAAAATGACTGAAGAGCCACTTTAAAGTTAAAGTAACTGTAAAGCCTAACATTAATTATTCTTAAAATGTTCCCTTATCCATCCTCCTACCTATCATACCCTGTATAAAAAAGATCAGTTCATGAGTGGCAGCTGCAGGGGAGAGGAGAAAGCACCAACAATGGCTGGGCCATGGGAGGCCTATAGGTGACATCATGGCTCCTGGAATGTATGTGACTGGACTGGAGCAGATTAAAAAACGATAAGTACAGAGATCTTTTGTATACAGGTAATGAAGCCTAGGTGGATGGAGGGGGGATGGACATTCTTTAGAATAGTTAGTGTTGGGCTTTATGATTACTTGAATTGTTCAGAATCTTTACAAGCCTGCATGAATGCAATTCTGAGATGCCAGACAATATGACAAAAGTATATTTTTCAAATAGTTTCAAATAGCCTTGAAATTCAGTAATTGACTAATTTAGGTAACTTGGCTTAGGCTAAGGTGATCTCAGTGATCAGACTTTGGGGGCGATTTACAAAAACTGGTGCTCACAGGTTCTGGTATAGCAGTGCATAATAACCAATCAGCCTTTTCAATTAATCTTTGACAATAAAACCTAGAAGTTGATTGGTTACCATGCACAGCTGGACCAGTTTTGGTAAATCCCCTCCTTTGCTGCAAGCCTTAGGCCCGGTTCACACTTGTGCAATGCGAGAACACCGCAAATCCACTGTGTCAGTTCACACTGCCATATGCGAATCGCTGGGGAGTGTCAATACATTCTTAACGACACCCCCAGTTCAGCTTGCATATCGCACTATGAACTGACAGTTCGGACATGAATCGGATCGCATATATGTGAACACACATGCGATCCGATTCTGGTCCGAACAGAAAAAAGGGTCCTGTGCGTGTTTGCACCGAATGCGGTGCGATATCAGCCATAGTATCTGTATAGCTGATATCGCACCGCACAGACATCGCATGTAATGTGAACAGCAGTGCACTGTGAATTACATGCGATGTCTGGCATCGCACAAGTGTGAACCAGGCCTCAAATTGAGATGCTGCAGCAGAGGCTGATCTTTGTTAGGCATTTGTGAACATAGCCAATAATAACACCAGAATTTGACGGTCATCACTGAAACTGGGAGTACTGTGATACCTGTTAGGAGTAATACATGCCTGTTGGTGTTATTATTATTATTATTATAATACACAATTTATATAGCGCCAACAGTTTACGCAGCGCTTTGCAATGTAGAGGAGGGACAGCACAATTACAGTACAGTTCAATACAGAAGGGACAGGAGGGCCTCCTAAAGGTGATCTCCTAAAGGTGGACAGGTTAGGGCTTGATTGGACATACCGGGCAGGGAGTTCCAGAGGATGGGTGAGGCTCTGGAGAGGTCCTAAAGGCGAGCATGAGAGGAGGTAACAAGGGAGCTAGAGAGCAGGAGGTCCTGAGAGGAGCGGAGGTCAAGGCGGGAAATAACCAAGGAGTGAATAAGTTGCTTTGTGGTGTCATTAGTCAGGAAGGGTCGAATTCTGGAGATGTTGCGGAGGTTAAGGCGGCAGGATTTAGCCAATGATTGGATGTGGGGGCTGAAGGAGAGGTCAGACTCGGGGATTGCACCCAGCACCCTAACATGTGTGGAGGGACCAATGGTTGTGCTGTTGATCTTAATGGTAAAGTCATGGAGAGGGGACGGGGAAGGAGGAAATATAACAAGCTCAGTTTTAGAAAGATTGAGTTTGAGAAAGTGGTGTGACATCCATACCGATATGTCATTCAGTAAGTTTGAGATCCGTAAAGAGATTGAGGGGGTGAGTTGAGGAGTGGAGAGATAGATCTGTGTGTCATCAGCATAGAGGTGGTATTGGAAGCCATGGGAGGTCATCAACTGGCCCAGGGAAGAGGTATACATTTGCACATTACTTAGGATGCATTTGCTTATTATGAAAACCAAAGATTGCTTGGTCCACTTTAAGCTTGTGAGAAACTTTAAAGAAACTGATAAAAAAAATAAATATAGGTGATACAGAAAAGCTATGTGACTGGGGGGGATAACTACTTATTCAGTGTAACAAAGTTACAGGCAGTAAATATAACATGCATTGTCACTGGAATAATAATTTCAGGGACGCAGCTCCCTAGCTAAGCCTCGATGTCAGATACTGGGAAACGCAGCATGACCTGATCCTAGCACGCAACTGTAATACAATTCTGTTGTATTATTCTGTTCAATTTAAAGGATCTCCATCTATAAATGACTTTCAGCCTAGAGAATTGCAGTAGACAAAGAGAACTGTGTGAGACCCGTTACATATTATCCGTGCGTTTAGCCGCTCAGATCCTCAAAAAACATTGACATTGTTAATAGAAAAACTGCTCCTAAATGAATTGGATTTCTGGCCTATAAATGTGTAAATGGAAGATGAACACCTTTTTCCAGGAAACTGAAATATGTGCATGTAGCTAAAGTGTAAGGATTTGTGACAACATGCAGATTTGGAGTTAGCATTTTGTGATGCTGTTTGTCATCTTTCCAAAGAATACACAGGACAGAAGTGGGTTAAAAAAACAACAACCCTACAGCCAAATAATATCTCTCACTTGAATCTGCTACTGCCTACAATCCCTTTTATTCTTTTAATTTTTATTAATAAAAACATCTTCTTTCCCTTCCTCCATTGTAAGAAGAAGGGGAGAGCTCTATAATGTAAATACTACGTTTGTGATTGCTGTGATTAGTCATCACAACCATCACAAGGTACAGAGTCACTCCAATTGGCTCTGTACATTGTTCCAGTGATCTGGGGTGCCCAATGACCGCTCAGATTACAGACATTCATGGGCACACTGGTGTGTTTATAAACAGCACTCCAGAAATACACGTCCACAACTCCGCCATTTTTAAAAATTTGATGGCGGTTAATGTGGACTTTTTGGCAACTTTGCAAACATGCATTAATATATTCCGAACCTGTCACATAGCAATGGTTTCACTTTTGTAAAATCTGTACCTTTTATCTCTTTTAAGCACAAAACATGTCAGAGGTGGCCTACTGCAGTTTAATGAATAGGAAACATTGCTGTGTCCCAGGGTGTGAAGATTCATTTTTCTGACATTGGGTCCGCGGGTATACCCGCGATCGTCTCACGGTGAGGAGGAACGGGGAAATGCTAATGTAAACAAGCATTTTTTCTGCCTAGTGACAGTGTCGCTGATCTCTGCTCCCTGTGATCAGGAGCGGCGATCAGTGTAGTGTAACACACAGCCCCTCCCCACCACAGTTAGAATCACTCCCTAGGACACACTTAACCCCTACAGCGCCACCTAGTGGTTAACCCCTTCACTTCCAGTGACATTTTTACAGTAATCAATGCAATGTTTTAGCATTGATCACTGTATTAATGCTAATGGTCCCAAAAATGTGCGATGCGTCCGCCATAATGTCGCAGTCACAATAAAAATCGCTGATCGCTGCCATTACTAGTAAAAAATAAAGATCAATAAAAATGCCATTAAACTATCCCCTTTTTTGTAGACACTATAACTTTTGCGCAAATCAATCAATAAACACTTATTGCGATTTTTTTTTTTTTTTACCAAAAATATGTAGAAAAATATGTATTGGCCTAAGCTGAGGGGAAAAAATGTTTTTTTTAAATATTTTTTGGGGATATTCAAATTAAGGACGGTTGGGAGCTTTACAAATGGAAATATCCATAGCGGTGGCTGAAGGCAATCTGTTCTGTTTTACTGACTTATAAATGGTGAAGGCATTTTATGCACAGCGAGGAAATGTTTTCTTTCTGCGAGTGGCGTACGCTAGTCTACTGCTGTGCCGTGTCATGACAAACTGGAGGCCGATTTTTACTGCAAAGTGTTATTAACAAGTGTGTCAAACCCAGAAAATGTTAGATGTCTATCCTTTATAATCCTAAAATCATGTTCATTATTCCACAGTTTAATTTGGGGAAAAAAAAAACATTGCCAGATGTTATGCGGAAATACATTTTAATTTTCTCTTCACACTCATCGGTGGGGGGGGGATCTGGTTTAAGAAGTGATATGAGATTGAGTGATAGAAATTCCAGACTGACAGCTGAGATTATGTGGAATTGTATGTGGTGTAAGAAACGTCATGTTTCTGCTTGTCAGGAAGAAATACAGCAAGTACGGTATATTTGATTTTTTGATACTTTTTACTTGTTATTAGCTGTTTTATGGTGTTTTGCACACTGCATAGTAAAACTTTCAGGGCTAGAAGTACTTGATGTGATTGTAGCTGTATTAGTGCAATAGTGACAGAGAAAATTGAGTACTGTCCGTGATACTTTTTTTATTTGCACTAACATACAATTTTTCAGGACAAGCTTTCGGGGTATGTCCCCTTCTTCAAGGTTCAAGCAGTACTGATTCACAAATTTTTAAGCAGAATGTTAAAGAAGAAGAAAAAAAAAAAAAGAGAAAACCAAACACATACAAATCAATGGTAATAAAGATAGCAGCAGAGTTAGTGAGATAAGACAGAGGGAGAGCTATAGAATGGAGGGGGGGATACTAGTCACAGAGGGGTCGTAAAACTTTAGTATAATTGGTAAGGAATCCAATATCTAAATTCAGGCCATTATTTTTGGTGTCAAAAAGAAGTATCATTCTTAGTTCAAACATTTTCCTTTCCTGGATAGTTCTGAAATTCTCTTTGAGAACTAAAACATTGAGGTCTTCTATGGTGTGGTCCGGTTGTGAGAAGAGATGTCCCACGGGTGTGCATAAACTTCTTTATGTTCCTTGATGGTATGTCTGTGCAAATTCATCCTCGCTTGCAACTTCTGTCCTGTTTCACCAACATAAGATCCTTTGTTGCACCTTTTGCATTGGATGAGGTGCACAACATTACTGGAGGTACTAGACGTAGGGCTCAGGGCTAGAAGTAGAAGAGTATACAGGCTGTTCCTCTACCGTGTATAGTGGTGCTGAATTACAAAATCAAGAGCAAGAGAAGAGTAGAGTCTTTAACTAAAACAGATAATTTATTTAATTTATATTATGTCAGGATCTGTAGCACACAGCATTATACGTTCTACTACAAACTCTCCTTGTCTTAATCAGATGAGCAAGAAGGGGTATGAAGAATGGCACTCCCTTCCACCTTGCTTCTCAGGCAAATATTGGATACAAAGGCTTCTGTGATACTATACCATAAGTAACATTGTGTATTAACAAGAGTTACACAACATTAATCTATGGCTGCAGTCCCTTGATCTATGTTATTTGACCTAGCATGTGATGTCCTAAAGTAAATAAATATACATGCTCCTAGGAAAACGTGCAAGGACCTTAGTCCTTAGTTTAAAGCTTTAACTAAACAGTCCTCCCATGTAGTGGGGCTGTGCCCACACTGCAAGAGTCAATAGATGGTTTATGCCTTTGGAACCATCAAAATCACTTGTACTTACCTGATCTTCTGCGCTGCTAGACTGGCCCCTGTAGCCTCATCTGTCGTGCACTTCTGTGGTCTAAGGTCCCCTGATGTCATCAAGAGCCCATAGTCCTCCAATGGGCATGATCCAGTGCTAGAGCGTAGGGAAGCAGAGGATCAGGTAAGTAAAATTGCTTTTCGCATCCCCTAGACCAGGGGTCTCAAACTTGTGGCCCTCCAGCTGTTGCGGAACTACAAATCCCGTTATGCCTCTGCGTGAGGGAGTCATGCTTGTAACTGTCAGCCTTGCAATGCCCCATGGGACTTGTAGTTTCGCAACAGCTGGAGGGCAGCCAGTTTGAGACACCTGCGGCCTAGACCTAAATGAGGGGTTAACCCTTGTCACAAGGTCAGACATTTCACTTTTCTGCTTAAAATTTGTCACCCACCAACCATAAAAGACATACAAACAAAAGGGGGACTTCATTATGGTGAACAATATCCTGAAAATATGAATCCTGATGGAATGTAGATTTAAAGTGTTACTAAACCCACAACAGTAAAATCAGTCTGTATATGCAGTAAAGCATGCTTGTTATACTCACTGTTGAACCTAAGGGGTTAATCATTGTGGAAAAAGGCTTTTTGATCCTGTCTTCTATGATCCTCCCTTTCTTCTACTGTCCCTAATCCATCTCCTGATGGTACAGAGCCTTAGGGGCACCCTGCACATGCTCAATTCGGTGTGTGTTACTAGGGTATTTTTTTTTTTTTGGAAGGGTGCATGTGATCAGCACAGGGCCAATCAGCAGTATCCAGACAGAGAGTCAGGGGCCCTGCAACCCCATAGGACAGTCAGAGGAGAATGAAAACTCCTCCTATAAGCTTTAACCAGACACTGATAGAAGTCATAAGATATATACTGCTGATGAGAAAAGATATTTAGCAGTTGATATTTACTAAAATAATTGCATTTCCATGTTCTGTGTACTGTGGGAGACCAGATATAGTGAATGCAGGGTCCTGGGTTTAGTAACACTTTAAAGCAGAGTTCCACCCAAAAGTAGAAGCTCTGCTTATCTGCCTTCCTCTCCCCTCCGGTGCCACATTTTGCAACTTTTTTTGGGGGGGGGGAGCGGATAACCATTTTTCGGAAATTCGACCCCCTCCTCCTTCCCCCGCTGCTGGGCCATTCAGTAAGCGTAGCATGCGCAGTAGGGAGCCAGCTGGGAAGCTGCATGGCTTCTCTGCCGGTTTCCCTTACAGGTAGTGGTGGCGGCAGCACCCGAGAGCCGATGGAAACATTGGCTGGGGTGCCAACATCGCTGGATTCCAGGACAGGTAAGTGTCCTAATATTAATAGTCAGCAGCTACACATATTGTAGCTGCTGACTTTTAATTTTATTTGTAGGGGGGGGGGGGGGGACTCCGCTTTAGATCTCAGGGCCTAATCTGGATTTGCTCTACAACAGGGATATGCAATTAGCAGACCTCCAGCTGTTTCAGAACTACAAGTCCCATGAGGCATAGCAAGACTCTGACAGCCACAAGCATGACACCTAGAGGCAGAGGCATGATGGGACTTGTAATTTTGCAACAGCTGGAGGTCCGCTAATTGCATATGCCTGCTCTACAAACTAAGTAGATAATGTACTCTGGTTGTGGCTGTGGTTCCTTTTCTCCATTTATTTGTATGCCAGAGCCATTTATTGGTCCTAGTAAATCCAGAACGACGCGGTTTTCCTTCTAACATTTTCCTTATTGCTATGGCATGTGGTCTGAATATATATTTTGCTCTTGCTACAGGTTATTTGCAACTCAAAATCAATATTTAACACAGCTATGGCATTTAAACCCTAAGTGCACCAGTACCAATTTAATAACTGACATTGAATGAATTCATTAATCCTCAGTGAAATGTCAAATGTGTTACAGAGCTTGTTTTGCTTAAGAAAAGTCTTTTGATTTTTAGGCATTATATTATGAAAAAAATAAACAAACATGACAGGACACTTTCCATGTTAGGTGGCAAGTATTTTTAGATACAGTGCCATGCAAAACTATTCACCCCCTTGGCATTTTTCGTGTTTTGTTGCCTCACAACCTGGAATTAACATGGATTGTTTGAGGATTTGCATCATTTAATTTACAGATCATGCCCACAACTTTGAAGATGTTTTTTATTTTATTTTTTATTGTGAAGCAAACAACAAATATGACAAAATAGCAAAAAAATGTGCATAACTATTCACCCCCCTAAAGTCAATACTTCGTAGAGCCACCTTTTGTGGCTATCACAGCTCCAAGTCGCTTTGGATAAGTCTCTGAGTTTGCTACATCTTACCACTGGGATTTTTGCCCATTCCTCCTTGCAAAACTGCTCCAGCACCTTCAAGTTGGATGGTTTGCACTTGTGAACAGTAATCTTTAAGTCTGACCACAGATTTTCTATTGGATTGAGGTCTGGGCTTTGACTAGGCCATTCCAACACATTTACATGTTTCCCCTTAAACCACTCAAGTGTTGCTTTAGCAGTGTGTTTTGGGGTCATTGTCCTTCTGGAAGGTGAACCTCCGTCCTAGCCTCAAATCACACACAGAGTGGTACAGGTTTTGATCAAGAATATCCCTGTATTTAGCACCATTTACTTTCCCGCAACTCAATACCAGTTTCTCAGTCCCGACACAGCATGATGCTGCCACCACCATGTTTCACTGTGGGGATGGTGTTCTTTGGGTGATGTGATGTGTTGGGTTTGCGCCAGACAAACCGTTTTCTTTGATGGCCAAAAGTTCAATTTTAGTCTCATCAGACCAGAGCATCGTCCTCCATACATTTTGGGAGTCTCCCACATGCTTTTTAGCAAACTCCAAACATGCCATTTTGTTTTTTGCTGAAAGTAATGGCTTTCTTTTGGCCACTCTGCCATAAAACCCAACTGTATGGAGCATACGGCTTATTGTCATCCTATGTACAGATACTCCAGTCTCTGCTGTGGGATGCAGCACCTTTTTACTGTTCAGGTATCCACAGTACCACTCTGTGTTATGATACATTTACATTTGTGATTCAGTGTTTGGTTAGTGGTGCCTCTTGCTTAGGTGTTGCAGCCTCTGAGGCCTTTCAAAAAGGTGTGTATTTGTAATGACAGATCATGTGACACTTGGATTGCACACAGGTGGACATCATTTCACTAATTATGTGACTTCTGAAGGTAATTGGTTGCACCAGAGCTTTTTATGGGCTTCATAACAAAGGGGGTGAATACATACGCACATGCTAGTTATCATTTTTTTTTTGGAAAAATAGTTTTATGTATATATTGTTCTAATTTTACTTCGCCAATTTAGACTATTGTGTTCTGATCCATCACATATAATTCAGATTAAAAAATCATTGAACTAAAGGCTGTAATGTAACACAATAGGTAAAAAGCCAAGGGGGGTGAATACTTTTCCAAGGCACTGTATGACTGACAGCGGCTATGCCAAACTATAGGTCTCCAGTTACTTATTTTCATGCTCTAGAAATGCAATGCCATTAATCTAATCTATCCCTAAGAGGCCTGCAATGGCTTCTCAAGCAGCACCTCCTCTCTGCTTAGGAATGTTTTTAGTAGGCTGACATTATAATTGAACAATGAAAGTTATATAATGCCCTCTACTGCATGTTATTACTACGTTGTATTGGTTTTATGGCTGTCCGCCCAAATCATCTTAATTTAATTTCTAATTCTAACATAATCACATGGGAATAGAAGATAGGGATGATAATTTTGCTATAGGCATTATCTGTGTATACATTAGAGAGTAGTTTTATATTAAAGTCCCTTATTGGTCTTATTTATTGTGAGCAGAACACTCATCTGCCACTTTATTAGGTACACCTGTTTGTTCAATTGCTTGGTAACACAAATTGCTAATCAGCCAATCACATGGCAGCAACTCAGTGCATTTAGGCATCTAGATATGGTGAAGACAAGTTGCTGAAGTTCAAACAGCATCAGAATTGGAAATAAAGGGGATTTAAGTGACTTTGAGCGTGGCATGGCTATTGGTGCCAGATCGGCTGGTCTGAGTATTTCAAAAACTTCTGATCTACTGGGATTTTTCACACACAACCATCTCTAGAGTTTACAGAGAATGATCCGAAAAAGAGAAAATATCCAGTGAGCGGCAGTTGTGTGGACAAAAATGCCTTGTTGATGTCAGAGGAGAATGGATAGACTGGTTCCAGATAATAGAAAGGCAACAGTAGTTCAAATAACCACTTGTTACAACCAAGGTATGCAGAATACTTTTTCTGAATGCATAACACTTTGAACCTTGAAGCAGATGGGCTACAGCAGCAGAATAGCACACAGGGTGCCACTCCTGTCAGCTAAGAACAGGAAACTGAGTCTACAATTTGCACAGGCTCACCAAAATTGCACAATAGAAGATTGGAAAAACTTTGCCCGGAGTCTTGAATTCAGCTCCGAGATTCAGATGGTAGGGTCAGAATTTGTTGTAAACATGAAAGCATGGATCCATCCTGCCTTGTATCAATGGCTCAGGATGGTGGTGTTATGGTGTGGGGGATATTTTCTTGGCACACTTTGGGCCCCTTAGTACCAATTGAGGATCGTTTAAACACCACGACTTACCTGAATATTGTTGCTGACCATGTCCATCCCTTTATGACTATACATTGTACACATCTTCTGATGGCTCCTTCCAGCAGGATAATGCACCATGTCCCAAAGCTCAAATCATTTCATCACTGGTTTCTTGAACATGACAATGAGGTCACTGTACTCCAAAGGCCTCCACAGTCACCAGATCTCAATCCAATAGAGCACCTTTGGGATGTTTTGGAACGGGAGATTCGCACCATGGATGTGCAGCCGACAAATTTGCAGCAACTGTGTGATGGTATCATGTCAATATGGACCAAAATCTCTGAGGGATATTTCCAACACCTTTTTGAATCTCTGCCACAAAGAATTAAGGCAGTTCTGAAGGCAAAAGGGGGTCCAAGCCGGTTCTAGCAAGGTGTACCTAAAAAGTGGCCGGTGAGTGTATGTTTACAATTTAGATTTTGTTTTTGGCCCCCTGGGGCCACTTTTCTTGTGCCACTTCTATGACTACAGTTTTTTGTGGCATGCAGCTCTGTTTCTATCTTATAATGGAAATACACTTTTCTCTGTTAGGCCAACAAAGGGAAAGATCTGTTGCAGTGAAACAAGTGAAGATTGCCTTTTCCTGACAGGTTGGAGGCCTATAGATGATGTGTGTTATTGGAATGTTTGTTCTGATTATGTCTTAATGTTGCTCAAGGACTCGCAATATTATTTCCTTCTCCAATGGCTCTATTAGGTCACCAGTTTCTAGAGAACGGATGGCCATTTTTTTTTTGTTTTTATACAATTCCATGTACTGCTTCCTACAATTCAGCTTCACATTTATGAACAAAGACCACCCCATTTCTTTGCTTCTCCAACAGCATGCAAAAGGGAGATTGGTTAACAGTTTAGCTTAGCACACCATATAAAGAAACCTGAGATTGTATCATTAACTTGGACACACACACAGGCATGTTATTGTTTAAACACAGTAAGATTCCCCTTAGCCTGTCGATTCCTCCGAGCTATGGAGTTGATTTACTAAAATTGGAGGGTGCAAATTCTAGTGCAGATCTGCATGGTAACCAATCCGCTTCCAGTTTTTATTTATTTTTTTGTCAAAGCTTAATTGAACAAGCTGAAGTTAGAAGCTGATTGACTACCATGCACAGCTGCACCAGATTTTGCACTCTCCAGTTTTAGTAAATCAACCCCTATGTATCAAGGATAAGGACTTCTTCAGCTATTACTTCCAAACTGAACTGACAGTGGCTTCTTTTTGACTCCCAAAAAAAGATTCACTAATCTTAGACCCTTTTCGCGCTGAAGGCGTTTTTCAGGCGCCTTAGCACTAAAAATAACGCCTGTAAAGCGCCTGAAAAATGCCTCATCTGCAATCCCAGTGTGAGAGCTTGAGTGTTTTCACACTGGGGCGCTGCACTGGCAGGATGTCAAAAAAAGTCCTGCAAACAGCTTCTTTGAGGCGCTTTAGGAGGGGTGTAAAGCACCACTGCCCACTAAAATCAATGGGCAGCGCTGCCAAAGCGCCTGCAAAGTGCCTCGGCAGTGGCACATTGCGGGCACTTTTAAACCTTTATTCGCCCACTAGCGGGGGTTAAAAGTGCCCCGCTAGCGGCCAAAAAATGCCTAAAAAATGACGGTAAATTGCTGCTAAAACAAGCAAGCTTTACTGCCGACGCCCCTGTACTGGCAGTGTGAAAGGGCTCTAAAGCCAGGTACACACTACAGTTTTCTTTTTCGTCCAATCCAGCGGGTTGCATGAAAGAAGCTGACCGCTCCAGTTGGAGCCGCTGTACTAACTATGCAAGGTTAGTCCAGGGATCTCCCCCGCTGAGCCTATGTGTTTTAACAAGGGGACGCCCCCCCCCGCCAGAACAGTCTAATCAGCGCTCTCTGCCATTGGAGTCTGATGGCTGATGATTTTCCAGCATGCACCTCTGACAGAACCTGGCTTCTGTCGGACAGACTGACACACACATGGGCCAAATGTCAGACGTTTGTTTTTGAACCGGCTGTTTTCTCTAGACATCCGCCCCGTGTGTACGAGGCTTTACTCACATGACATACTCCTTACCTTCTTAGCCTTGGTAAGTTTCTTCTCTTTACTAGTAGTAACTAAGGCCTCATGCACACTGGTTTATTGTAAATGCTATTTCTCCTGACAGGGGAAACCAGTGTTTATGTATTTATTTGGTCAGAATTCCATTTTATTCTGGTAATTGAAATGGATAAACACTGAAGTGCTAAACAAGCCTTTAGATGCTTTTAGCCAGGTTTGGCATTTTTTTTGCCCAAAAGCTCCATTCCGGAACACGATTGTTCTGTGCTGACTGCCTCTAAGGCCGTGGTTCTCAACTCCTGTCCTCAGTACCCGCTAACAGGCCAGGTTTGTAAGATAACTGACATACATGACAGGGGATATCATTTGCTGCTCAGTGATTGCAGGATTCTAGTCTGCATCTCCTCAAGGTAATACTTAAAATCTGGCCTGTTAGTAGGTCCTGAGGACAGGAGTTGAGAACCACTGATCTAAGCTGTGTTGCTCCAAAACTCTTCTAAAAGCCTACAGGATTGATTTACTAATGGCAAAAAAGACTGTGCAATTTGCCCAGAGCTTAGTAAATGAGCAGAAGCTCTGCTGACTTCCATCATCCAATCATGTGCAAGCAAAAATGCTGTTATTTTAATTTTCCTTGCACCTGATTGGGTACTCTTTGGAAAGTGAAACCTTACCTCGTTTACTAAGTTCTGAAGCAACTGCACTTGCAGAGGGTAACTGCACTTTACAAAGTGCACAGTCTATATGCCTTTAGTAAATTAACCCCTATGTGTGCATAACACATAGGCTTTTATTAAGGGGCGTTCAGGGGCTTGGGCATAAAATGGCAAAAGCCTCAAAAACGTTAGTTTAGGAACAGCAGTGTGCATAAGGCCAAGGGGGATTTTTCTCAAGGCAAGGCAAAAAACAGTTCAAAAGGGTCAACTGGAAAATGTTTTATATCATTTTTTTTCCTTCTTGTGTGTCAGCCACCCTCTCGCACTTAGGAATTTAATTCCTATTTATTCCTACTGGGGGATTACCAAATAGGACATCTGGCACTTCTCCATGCACTACCCAAGCCCTTACAACAAATGGCGTGCTGTCCCTAAAAAAAAATATGAAAAAATCCATACAAATAATGTGTAAAACATCAAAAACTTATAATAAATTATAACACACACGATATCATCAATCAATAAAGTGCCAATAGTGCTACAAAAAGTGCACAAACATTTATAAATATACAAAAACTGATACAAAATAATTCCGTATTATATAATAGTTAATAGTCCATTGGTGAAAGTAAAAAGTGCTTGATGTGCAGTAAATTTTCCAAAGTGCAGAGTGCTTAAAGGTGCTCCTTTAAACGGTTGGCCGCTTACCCCACAATGTGGATCCCGACTTACAGGGATCAAACAAGCCTGCATAACATCAATATCACAATTCCATCCTGGAACGTTGACTCCGTGTAACAAACAGCATGGATCAATTTCCAGACTCCTTAGATCGCTCATCAAAAGCATCCATACCAAAGAAACAGGGAAAATCTCATAGTGCTATACAGCTAGAAGGTTTATTTAAAAACCGTAGTAGTAACTTACATCAAAGAAAAATTACACAAACGTCACACACACACTCCCCTACCGACGCGTTTCCCCAAAAATGGCATCATCTGGGATTGGAGTGTTTTGTTTTTTTTTTGGTTTCATTTTTTTGGTTTACTATCTAAGCCCTGTTGGGCAGCAGAATAACAAAATTAGAAGACAATAGACAGCTATATAACATGGGATTGCATGCAGCCCACACCTCAAACAATACAATTTATTAAAACTTAACATTCCCCGAAAACACAGCCTAAAGAAAAAACAAACAAAATATATTGGCATATATAAATGCCCGCTGCACTTTATTGGTTTGCAATAAATTGCAAATATTTCAAAACTTTTCATTTTTATTCAACCAAAAATTATTCAAGTAAATCTGACACCTATCTATAAGCTCATTTATTGGAACTCGAGCCATATTTAATTAAATTAACATTAAATGTCCCCCCCTAGAAATCCAGGGTGACCAACCACATAAGTGCCAGCCACAAAGGGGTGGGAAGGGAGGGTAGCTCTTTTGCCAAGGCTTGACCAACTGCGGGAAATCACTGTAAAATCTTCATATTTATAGGGCTCCCAGAAATTCTAGACGCTTCCAAAGATTTTAATTGGTTAAAAATGTCATATCTCATAAATGTAAAGAGACAGTAACCTAAATCCCTATAACCTATATTACCTCACAAAATAGCATGAAATTTGAGCGGGAAGGAGGCGGGGCTGCAGAAAGCCCATGAAGGCAGGCCCAAATGGATGTTCCCTCCTTTTATTCTGGCAGAATAGTGGGTAATTGCTCCAGTATCTTCTGGTAATGCCCGTTTTCAGTAAGATTTTGAGCTTTCCTATACATGGATTTGGTCACAGACAGGGTTTGCTGCATAAGATCGCTGTTCCCCTGTTCATATGGGTGTTCCTTGTGAGCTTTGGTGCGCTGCTTGACAGTGGACACATCATTTACCACAGCCCACTCGCATATTCTGTGAGTGTTCCAATATAGGGCTTCCGTCTATTCTTTAGCAAGCTGAAGACTGGCTATAAATTTTGGTTGAACCCCATTTCTCTGGTTCCCATGAGCACCAGTTCATTACACAGCAACTTTTGAGACTCGTGGCCCCGCCCCTCTTCAATGAGGCTTGTGCACTAAAAGGACATTAAAATTACATGAGACAGTTTGCTTCCGTGTAACCCCTGAGGAAGGAAATGAATACTTATGCCCCCATCCCCCTGTTTTTTCCGAAATATGTTGGGATCTTTTGTGATCATGCTGTCTATGTGACCCCATGCTTGGAGTCTTCGTGTGTTCCAAAAAACAAGCAACTATATATGTACCGTGTATACTCGAGTATAAGCCGAGTTTTTCAGCACTTTTTTTGTGCTGAAAATGCCCCCCTCGGCTTATACTCCAGTCAGGCACTTTTCTGCAGCAGAGAATGACATTCTCCAAACCAAATTTGGAGCCCCGTATCTCAAGGCCACTTGGAGCTAGGAACCCCAAATCTGGTGTGCAAACCCAGTGGAACTAGCACTACTACATATCCAAAGCTGGGGTTCCTAGCACCAAGTGGCCTCGAGATAAGGGGCCCCAAAGTCGGTTTGGAAAATGTCAAGCACTTTTCTGCAGCAGAGAATATCATTTTTCGAACCAATTTTGGGGCCCTGTAACTTGGGGCCACTTGGTGCTAGGAACTCCAGCTTTGAATATGTTGTAGTGCTAGTTCCACTGGGTTTGCACACCAAATGTGGGGTTCCAAGCACCAAGTGGCCCCAAGATACGGGGCCCCAAATTCAGTCATTTGTGTCCATCTGCAGCAATGTCATTTCGGGGCCCTTTGGGTCCAGAGACCCCAAAATTTGCCTGCAGCTAGGGGGCATCTAGTAACCCTTAACTACCGAGTTTGAAGTTCGGGGGACCTATGGCTGCAAATGGGCACAGTGAGGCTGCAAATGGGCATTGTTGACCCTCTTTTCCACTTACAGTAGCTGCGCATTTCTCACCCTAGGCTTATACTCGAGTCAATAAGTTTTCCCAGTTTTTTGTGGTAAAATTAGGTGCCTCGGCTTATATTCGGGTCAGCTTATACTCGAGTATATATGATAATACATGTCCTATTTACTGTTTTTAGGCTTGTTTAATTGTATATTGTAATTTTGGTTACTTTGTAATAAAAATTTGGATGTTTTATATACACTTTGCTACTCTCTCAGCTTTCCCTTACTTTTCACTCCTACCCGCACAATCCTCAAAGGGCATCCTTTCTCTAAAATGTTTCCTATACATGGTCACCTACACTGGAGAATTACTTTAGGTTCAAGGGTTGCAGCTCTTCATGGTCCCACAAAGTTTAATTGGGCCTGAGCTACAGTACCCATTGTTCCTGTGGTTGGGAGCTTTGGTCCTCTGCTCATTAAAAAGGCTTCTTACCCTGTACAGTGAAAGCTGCATCTCCAGTGACCAGAAGCTAGCTTTGGAGATATGTTTGATGCTTAGGAATATATTTAAAATGATGTAATTTGTGGGAAAATGAAGAAAACCTAAGGAAAAAAATTGCATCCAGTAATGGTAAAATAAATCCTCTATATTTATCTGAACAGACTGGCTGAGAAAATTGCTTGCAATGTGAAAATGAAGTGCTAAAATCTATAAGCTAGCAGATCAGGCAGGTATGTAATCGAAAACCTACTTCAACACACATTACATATGTAGAACAAGCAGCTTTAACCTATTCCACCGAACGAACCTGCTTCAAAAGGTATCGGCCTGCAAGCAGAACTATATAAATAATTGAAGTCACACGTTGCATTAAAGTTTGAGGTTTTCCGTGCCGCCGTCCACTTCTCTTTACATGTCTTTCTGTAGTGTTTATCATTTCATGAATGTTGTACCACCATTTTATCCGTTGCTCGGCTTCAGATGTAGTCTGCTGAGCCCCATCTCCTGTGCTCAATAATACTTTATATGATTGCTCAGCAGGAAGCTGCTTTTTTTTTCAAAGAGGTGGGAAGCCATTGTCTATAAACAGGGAGCCATACATGATTTTCAGCCAGCATTATTCATCTCTGTTTTTTTTTTTTCCCCCTCTGCATTTGCTGAGTATCTTTGTCTGGATGCATCAGTGACATGACTCATGCTGTCACCAAGCCATTAGAAGCACACCGAAGTAGCGATGGTAATTTTGAAGGGATGCAGCAAACTGGCTAGAAGACACATCAGGCTCCCTCTTGCTCTCACTAGACCCAGGATTCCTATTGTCAGATGCACTGGGCATGAAAGCAGCAATTTTACAGCACAAAAACTCCAATAACATTTACTGCGGTTGGCTGAGATTGAAATGCACACAGTCACTGCTCAGTCGTGGTTGCTTAAGCACCAGCTCCCCTTGGCTTTTCGCCAGTTTGTGCATTTCAAAGAGACAAGTCCTTTAAAGAAAGAGTTTTTCCTTTCGAACTTGCTGTGGGGCAAACAGACTGCTCAGGCATAGGCTTATTGCATTACATACTTGACTATGTAGAGTGGAATGCGGTGACATAATTGGGAGAATTATTGCGATCATTTGAATAAGTATGAAGAATTACAGCATATTCCACACTACACTAAACAGAAGTAATATAGACTGCCGAGGGATTTTTTTTTTTTGCTCAGCACTGGACATTGAACTTGTATTTATTAATTTGTAGAAGAAATACCCAATAGTGTGTTTGTTAAGAAGACTGAGAGACTGTAGAGTCATGTATTGTTGATCAGCTTTAGTTAACCTCCGGAAAGTAGCTTTAGTAAATTTGATGTTAGCATTATTACCAGTGTCACGTTATAAGCCTTTTTTTACCATGATAAAAGGGTTAGGGTTACATTTATAGGCTAGGATAAGGTTAAAGCGTTTGTTATCCTAACACTTCATATTCCTAATATGTGCCTGCTATACCATGTACTTGTATGAGAAAGTGTCCTGTTCTTTTTGTATTTCTTCCTATATGTGAAATTCCTAGTGTTCCTGCCAGTCCCCTTGCTTTCCTATTAAAAACTGATGATACTAAGCAGGAGAGTACACCATGGTCAGTTCTCTAGCTATGCTGGGAGTTCACTGTACTCTCCTCCAATGATCAAACTTGTCCTGACGCACCCACGCTGAACAACCATTCACTCAGAAGCTCAGTGTGCTGCTGCTTCTCCTCTCAGCTCTAAGGCAGCTGAGAACAAAGGGAATGTGATCACTTATAAAAAGGGAAAAAAAGGTATTTATAATGTTTTTACATCTATGGAAACTGTTTTGTCTTTCATTTTTATTTTAAACTGAATGGGTTATTTTACAAGGTGATTGTTTGCAATCGCATTAAGGGTTAGGATTAAAGCAAATCAAATCCCAAGAACACACATTTTATACATTGCAGATTGCCAATCCTTAAAGTGGATGTAAACCCGATTCATAAAATCTGACCTGGACACATATAACTGTAGTGTTTCCTTATCTCTCTCCAAATCACTAAGTCCCAAGTGTTTCTGCTGTTTCACTCCTCTGTTATCAGTATGATAACTTCTGACAAGTTCTACAAGATGGGAGATAAAAGGAGCTGAAAATGTGTGTTGTGGGAGGTTGCTATAAATAGATTGGCAGAGAGCTTGTCTTGTCACAGCACAGCTCCAAAAGTATTTTTGTTCTTCTGCCTATGTGTGTGTGTGTGTGTGGGGGGGTCTTTCCTCCAATCAGCTGTCTCCCAGTGTAAGCCAAGATTATACTCCCAGTGCTGACTGAGGAAGTGAAAATTCTAACCCAATGTAAGAATTCAAATGAATATAGCAAGCTGAAGACAGACGATATACATGTAAAACTTATGTAGGGAGATTTGTTTCATCTTTGTGTACCATCTGAGGCTGTTCTTTTCACTGGGTATATGTGAGGGTTTACATTCACTCTAAATGTGGTGACTGCATTCATTTTCTTTTTTCAGACATTTTATCCATTTTTTTCACTTGGTGATCTTGCCAGTAGCACCCTTACTGTTCCAGGGCTGCTTGCTTCTGATTTGAACTATACCTTTCTCATCTCCATTCCATAGATGGGATGGTGTTTTGTAGTTCAGAAGTGAACTTGGCAGGACTGACAACACTGCTTGAGATTTCAGTGCAGCAGGGATAGTTAGGAGCTCACTGAATGTTTGGTATCATCTACAGTAGAGCTGCACGATTCTGGCTAAAATGAGAATCGCAATTTTTTTGCTTAGAATAAAGATCATGATTCTTGCGGTGTAAAATCATCTTTCACATTTTACAAAAAGATTGGGCTAACTTTACTGTTTAGTTTTTTTCATTAATTGAGGTGTATTTTTTCCCAAGAAATTGCGTTTGAAAGACTGCTGCGCAAATACAGTGTGACATAAAATATTGCAACAATCGCCATTATATTCCCTAGGGTCTCTGCTAATATATAAATATAAATATATATATATATATATATATATATATATATATATATATATATATATATATATATATATATAGGGTTCCAAGTAATTTTCTAGCAAAAAGATACTGATTTTAACTTTTGTAAGAAACACGTGTCAGAAAAAGTCTTTAAGTGGTTAATCTTCCTTTGATCTAACAAGTAAAAGTTACAATGTTTATAGTTATCTACCAGCACAGACAATGTTGTGAAAAACTTGGCAGGCTGCCTGTTTTTTTTTCTTTTGACAGCTGAGTGAGCAGAGAACTCTCTATATTTGTTACCTGAATGAATCAGGAAAATCTGCATAGGGAACGTGAGGGGGGTAAATCGAGATCATGATTTCTTAATGATAATTTATCACGCAACTCTAATCTACAGCTATGTTTTGTGCCCCTAATGGACTGGGAAAAAAAAAAAAAAAACCCTGAGCAAAAAAAAAATTAGTTGAGGTTTAAAGGTTATGTTCTATATTAGTGATAGACTTTGGGGGTAGGGTATGGAAATTTTGTTTTAAATTGTCAAGGTTGAAAATGTTAAGTCCAATCAAGTACTATTTAGGCTTAAACCTGCTCCCACCTCCATTCTAAGCCCTATACAGATGAGCCCGCACCTACCGATTATCAACACTCCCCTTGTGCCATTGATGTTGTCTCTAGCAATTAAAATGTTGTCAGTGTTCGGAGCCAGTGAGGAAGCCAATCGGTTGCCTCAGTTGGCAAGGGATCAATTCCATAGGGACAGATAAGCAGCCTCTTGGTGATTCAGCTGCTATCAATTTGTTGCTAGCAGCAGAATCACCTGTCTGACATCAGCCATAGGGTGAAAATATCTTTTAGTATAAGTTAATACAAAGATCTCAGCAGCTTTGTAGATGTGAAAGAACAGCATATGTTTTCCACATTCCCCAAAACTCACTTTTGGGTTAGTCTAGACTTATTAGGAAAAGGACCATGGAAGTGTTAGAACACAGAGCACAAAACTTTTTTTTCCACAAATGAAGAAACAAAAAAACACATTTTTGGCTAGTGTTAAATGTGTTCATACAGTAATCTGATTTGTTAATTCATGCGAGTTAGAATCATTACATTTCAATGTTTTGGTTTCTGTTTGTTTTAAATTAGCATTTTTATATTAGTTATTGCATGTTCCATTGCTTGCATATTAACCATTCAGGAAAATGTATTTAAAATCTGCATAGATTGTTATCATTAGGATTGGTTTACAGTTTTGGCTTTTAGTGGGATTCTGAGCAAGAGCAGAATTATATTTAGAAAAAGGCCAAGCCGTGTTTCTTAGTGTTATATAAAGCTGACTCGTAGGGGTTAGGCACAAAGAAATGCAGAAGAAAGTGAAAAAAATCCCTTTTAGCTGTAATTTTACCTTACTGGCAGTCTTCTTGCTCTGAAGTTGAAGACTGAACAAAGTTGTTCTTATACTCTGTGGCCAAACCCAGTCTTTCAGTACATCAAGAGGTCTCTATGAATAGGTTCCTGATATATCACAATCTATAAAAACAGTATAATTTTTCCAAAAACACTCTGTTATTTACCATTAAAAGTAAACAGTCCTTGATTTTTGGTCAGGTGACTTTGCCTATGCTGAGATTGTGTCATCAGTCTGCTGCAGGCATGAGGAAGCATTTCCTCAGTCTCTTTTACTGTTGTGATCAGACTACAATGTTGTAGCTTTATAGAAAGTCATAGGGTGTGAGGCTGCAGCTGGGTGAGGTAAGGGGGTGATCTGTGTCAGACGTTTGTAAACTGCACAGGCAGCAGTATATACAGAATTGATGCTGAATTTGTATGAGGCCGAATGAAGAAGGGGTCAGAAATTTTCAAAAATTCAGGTTTAGAATAAAATGGATATGTGCTGGGCTGCCAAGAAGAGGGTATACGAACGTGTTGGCAGCTTGGTGAAAAGTGTACAATGAAGTTGTCACAGCATACACTGGCTCCAACACTTTCTGAGTCGCTGATCCATAACAAGAACAATTGTGTAAATTTGTGACTTACAATCTACAATACAGTACATACCCGTTCTGGGTTAGAGAGAGTTGAAGCCATGAGATGAATTTGACATTTTCAGAGGTGGAGCTTAGCATCAGAAACCTTCATATTTCACTACAGATTTCCTTTAGGTGGCCATCATGCACAAAATGTAATGGCAGCCGCTCAGGTCTATCCACATTGGCATGGCCATGATGCTTTGCTTGTGGTGAGGCAAATTTACCTTGTCATGTCCATTTGGCAAGCAGTACTTCTTGCTAAACATGTCAATTAAAGTTAATAAGACAGGACTGTAAATGCTTGCCAACTGCTTGGCATCCAGTTACATAGTTAGTCTGGCTGAAAAAAGACACAAGTCCATCTAATTCAACCAATAAAAGGGAACAAAAAGCACTCCAATGCAAAATCCTCCTTGGGGTGAAAAAGGAAAACAGGCATTCAAGAGGCAGCAGTTTTATCTCCTGAATGCCTGTAAGCCTGTTCTTTATGATCTCTGAAAAGTGGTCCAGGCTTAAAGGAAAAGTAGGGCAAAAAAACTCTTTTGGACATACTTATCCTGTAGGTCACAGAAGTGCACTTCATTCTGCACCCATATTCAGCTGACAGCAGACTAAAGTCCGCTGTCAGCTGACATCACTTAGATGGTCCAGGCTCTGGAAGGATCCTGACTTTAATGTTGGGATCTGCCCGGATGCTTGATCTGCATCTAGCTCAGCCTGTCAGCACGCTACTTGGAGCCTGAGCCAGCCACTCCCGCCCCCTCTACCATCCGGCGCTCCAGCCGCTCCCGCCCCCTCCGCCAGCCGGCGCTTCAGCCGCTGCCGCCCCCTCCACAATCCGGTGCTCCAGTGAGCGATGAAGGGGCAGAGCAGACATCGGTGACTGACAGTCACCGGCTTGCTGCTCACTGAGGATCGAGAACTGAGCAATTAATGTTTGATCACTCAGCTCTTGGTGTTGAGGCGGAAGGGAACAGATGCAGCCTCAGATCAATACTGCCTCCACCAAGGTGAGTATGTATGTTTGTTTTTTTTCAAAATCCATACATCTTTTTAAATGTAAGTAGAATAGAGTTTTTTGCAATAGTACTGGCACTGAAGGGGCAAAGCATGTGATATCAGAGTAGACAGTCACAAGTTCATGCGGTAGGACTTATGGAAATGTAAGAAGATCTAAACTGCATTACTGTCTGCCTCTAACTTTAGAACACTTTAGCTAGTTGCCTGGAGTCAGTGCTAAAAGCAAGGTAATAGAGAAAAAAAAGGTCTGAGATGCCTTCACTCATCTGACACTGTTATAATCTTAGTATGTTTATTCATCTAACTGAAGTTTAATTAGAAGCGGATGTCAACTGATTTAACTAGAAATGACTCTAGTGCCAACTCTAAAGGTCCCTTGATCCATGTGAAATCCAAAATAAGTGCTAAACACAGAGCAACCTTTTGTGAGTCAGCCTGATAGGATTAGGCCAATTTGTAATGGAGATCTGACCCATATTTAAAACGATGTGAACACTGGAAGAGTTCAGTTACCTTGAATGAATGGAGCAAAAGTCTTCCCTGGCACAGGGAATCAGCTTGACAGCACATTAGTTCCACATTGGTTCCAGTTTATCGATTTCTAATTATCTCAACATTCATTAGAATTCAGGAAATTGATGTCAGACATTCCATACTAAAATTAGTGTCACCCTGCAACTGCTCCTGATATGTTGGCGGCAATTACACACAGTATATAGGAATAGCACAATCTTGATGTTAATGCAGCCTTTCCAGCCAAAACACTTATTGATCTGTTGTGTTTTGTTTCTTTTCTTAAATAGTCAGCAGCTTTAGAGCTGAAGCATGTTATCTAATACCCACGTTTTCTCTCTTGAAATGGATTAGTGATGTCATCACATTCATTTTCATTCAAATTCATTTTTAATAGCGATTATCCAATAGCTATAAATTGTGATTGTTCAATTAAAAAGGAGCTAGCATCAGATATATTTTTCATGGTAAATGTATGCGTTCTAAATAATGTGTAAGGCTAACACAGATTACAGGTATTTGTTACATCTCACATAGTTCAAATGACTCCCTCTAACATTGTTATTATGATTTCCTTCCCAAAAAAAAACCAGGCACCATCTTTGTTCATACACCATTTAGAGTCAGCATGTGGCTTGGGAAAGACACATTGGGACATCCTGGTGCATTACAGTAATCGTTATGCTCTTTCCTAATTGTACTAATGTCTCACACAAGTCATTTCATTGGTGCTGTCTCTCAGTCTGTGACCAAATGTAAAAAACCAACACACTCATTCAGCTTAGTCTCCTATCCATCAATCTGCCATGCCTCTGTTCCCTTGCTGCCCTTACCCTATGACCTGCGGGTGTTGCAATCCATTGCAACCAGAATGCTCTTTTCATGCAGAACCTGTGAGACTCTGCCTTTTTAATGATAAAAAAAAAGTTGGGCTGTTGATGTATATGTGGATGTAGGAGTAAAAAAAACTCCCAGTAGGGATGCAAACAGCAGAAAAAAATAGTGAAGTATAGTGAAGTAAGAGTTAGAACCAATATCAAGCTTTATTGCTCTCCATTTCTTCAGATTTTCACTCCTTTCCTGTCCAGGTGACAGGTGTCAGACAAAAAAGGAATCAAGGGAATATGCAGCATCTCTAGTAGACACACAGACAGCATTTAAAACAGACGTTTCGTGCCTTTCCCAGTCTATCCAAAAATAAAACATTGTCTGAAATTGGGCTGTAAAATGTTGGATTTTGATTGTAAATGCTCAGATTTTTTAAAATAAAAAATAACAAACATGTTACACTTACCTGCTTTGTGCAAAGGTTTTGCACAGAGCAGCCCTGATCCTCCTCTTTTTGGGTCCCATGCTGGCACCCCTAGCTCCTTCCACCCATTGAGTGCCCCCATAGCACGTCACTTGCTCCCAGGCCCTGCTCTGTGTGTCCATTGACACACAGAGCGGGGCTAGGCCCCTTTTCCCACCTCACCGGTTGTGATTGACAGCAGCAGGAGCCAATGGCTCTCCCTGCTGTGTCTGAGCCATTGAGGAGAGAAAGCTGAGAGAGCCTCTGCCCTTGGGCATGTTGCTGTATCGAAGATCGGGTTCAGGTAGGTATAAGAGGGAGTTAACGGAGAATGCAATAAGGTTAAAAAAAAACTGCCTTTAGAACCACTTTAACTTTGTTACAGAACTGTTGGTCTGGGTTCCTATGATCAAAATGATTAAAGCTGAAGTTTATATTTAAAAAACTCCTACATCTATAGTCACAATGAGGGATGTTTCCTGTTGTGTAACGACATCTGTATCCTGGAGAAATCTTCACTGCAGAGATGCCCTGTTTTTGCAGCACTGAAAGTTCAGAGGCAGGAAGAGGACAGTCATCCATGCAGTGAAGATTTCTCCAGGGCCCAGCTAGCCGCACAACATGGCGCATACATCATTACATGTAAGTGGGAAAATTCAGCTTTAAAGTGTCATGTTATATTATTTCTGCTAACTGGAATAGGCGATCTCTTTCTGAACTCTAATCACTCTTAGCAGAAGTCACATGACCACTAGGGTTTAGACATGTTTTTTTGCAACAAAAATTGGTATTTCATTAATTCCCCTGGATATAACAGTTTGAAAGGGAACCTAGGTGAATCGAAACACAGGATCTGCCATCTCTAAGACGTATACTCTGTCACCCTGATCCTGCCCTTACTACCTAGTGTGCACTATTTGAAGTTTGCAGAATGGCGGTTTAGACTTTTGGGCTACAATAGGTACTTGCCCAGTTAGCCATTATGCAGTGCAGCCAAGATCAATATCACCAACTTAGCAGTCTAAGGCCTTAATATTTCCCTATCGGGCAGGAAAGGTTGGATAATAATTCTGACTGTGCATAAATATAAATCCTTTGGTCGGTAATCCAGTTCACATATATTTATTAGTGTGTATTTACCTACTGTATTCACCCTAGAGTTTGCCTGTAAGGGAGTTGGATATCCAGTGTAGCAGCTGGGGTAAGTCATATTTTACAATATGTTCACTTTAAAATGGTATCTCTTGGAATACAGCAATCAAAAAATGAAGATGTAGAAGCAAAAACATTGAACGTCCCTTTATTAGACAGTATATAGCATGTAGACATTGACAGGTTTTCCCCTCTACATCATATAGTCCTCACTAATTTGGGAAGCTGGTGCTAGTATTTCTATTTATCACACCTAATCACATGAATTATATGCCCTTTTTTTCCTTCACTTAATGTTACAAATTTAGTGTCCACAGTGACAATAATACATATTTTGGCCATTCACAAAACTCCCATGCTGATTTTGATTGGGGAGAAGATCTGGTTTCACACCAAACAAGCATACAGCAAACATGCACTGGGCATCCTTTGTGGAATTTGAACCCAGAACCTACAGGTATAAGCCAAGAGCACATCACCATCTACCTGCCTACATTTTAATGGCAGCAGAAGGATATGGTAATCATGCCAATCATTGTGCACCTTCAGTTAATTGAAAAGCTGGTGGAACGAATCTGTATTAACCACATCTTACTAAAAGTTGGACCAACATCTAACACTGGCGTTTTTAATGGAAAATAAATAAAACGTTTCATTGCCACCTTTTTGACACCTCATAGGGTGTTTTACAGCACCTTGTGACAAAAATGTCCCTGAAGGCAAGCCAAGTAGCTGATAATGTTCCTTTGATCACTTACCAGCACCATGAACCGTTCAAAGAAATAATACAGTGTGGGATTCAGCGGAATCCTGGCATCCCCTGGTCACAGCCAGTGATGTTAAAACCACATGTTGCTTGCACACTGTGGGATGGAGATGTTGGCATTAGAATCTCAACAATCAAGACATCATGTCGTTTCAGTAGAAGTTTAATATCCTCACTCAGCATGGGTTTTTAACAGGCGGTAGCTCTTATTAGTCACTAGGTACCTATATTTTCTTTTCTTTTTTCTTTTTTTTTTTTTCCTTCTCCATTTCATTAAAAGTGCTTACTTTTCTAAAAGTATGCAGATAGCTGTTTCTGCTGACGGAAAAACGCAAATAATTTCTGAATAATCATATTGCTCTATGCTCCTTCCTCTTCTGTTGCAGATGAAGCATGGTACTGCATTTTTTTCAATCCAGAAATGGTTGCATGTTGACAGATACCAAGCATTGCAGGATTTTTGCCATATATAGGAACACACAGTGTATAGTATTGTGATTAATAACAGAGCGTAGAGCACTGCTAGTGAATTTTATGCCTTCCTGACACACAGTAAATGTATTATTAGGCTCATAGTCGAGTCTGGCCTTATCTCTCTGGGGATGATTGCACTTTAACAGTATTCTAGTAGGATGTGACATAATTTGATTAAAATAGTTACACGTTACAGCAAGTACTAAATCTATGGGCAAAAGTGGCAAGACGCAAAGATTTTCCTATGCTATGCGACCGATTTAATCATTGCTTGTGATAACTGAACAGCGTTGCAATGGAAACACGCATGTACCAGAAGAGATTTTCCTTCATGTATAAAAAGCTTTGCAACTGTTGAAACCTCATTCCTTTTTATCATAGAAGAAAGGAATGGTTCTTTCATCCAGCATGCTCCACTGCCCTGTGATGCTTTTTTTCACGTTAAAAAAGGTACAGTACGGCTTGTTCACATAAGCCCTGCTGATGGAGCGGTATCCTACATTGCACTGTACCACGCAAAAACACATACTTGTAAATAGAGTTTATGTTTGATAGTGAGGCTGTCTCAGCAATGACAGGCAGGTGTCTTATCTCTTATTGCTCATCTTTTAAAGCAGAACTGCAGTAAAAAATAAGATAAAAATGAATAGTTCACTAAAAGATAAAATAACAAAACCCCCTTTTGCTGCAGTATTCAATCTTAGTCCAGAGACTTCCCCAGCAGTACCTATTTTTCTGCTGCTAGATGTCCTGAGTATGGTGGTCAACAGACTCAGGACTTAGAGCACTACCTCTAAATCCAGGTCACCCTAGGTCTAGGACAGTGATGGTGAACCTTGGCACCCCAGATGTTTTGGAACTACATTTCCCATGATTCTCATGTACTCTGCAGTATAGTTGAGCATCATGGGAAATGTAGTTCCAAAACATCTGAGGTGCCAAGGTTCACCATCACTGCCCTAGACCTACCCCAATCCTGTGACTGGTCAGTGAAAGGAGAAGTAGCAAAGGGATGAGCTCATCTCACTGTCACTCTACTTCCTCTTCATATCAGCACATGAACTAAATGGTTCACTGCTCCTTCTCCTCTCACACTCCAACCCTACTGTGCAGCGACTTCAAGAGGCTTATACCAAGTCTGATTCAAGTACTTACTCTACTTGAATGTAAAATACATTTAATCATTATAGAGCTGCAATAAGTTGTGTCTTTAAGAGTCAATGCATACTAGGAGCAGAAAAAAATGCCAGAACCTCTGCAAGAAAAAGCATCAGAAAAAATGCTCATAGTAGCTCGTATTGGACAAGAGTTTAGGAGAGTTTATGGGCATTAGCTTATTTAAGTTTTTTTCCCAAAACATTCTCCTCTGCTCATTTTTAATGCTGCGATTAGGCACGTTTATGAGCATTTAGCTTTTATCTGCCTCTAACTTCTCCTCTTGAAATATGCCTCTAAACACCTAATATGCCTAGACACATAGGATAACATTGACCTGCTTCTACAGGTAGAAGAAAAGAAAACACAGCAGCGTTTGTTAAGCCCAGTGTGCATGGGCCCTTATAAATGGCTAGAGTTCAGCTTTAGTGATAGATGGGCCCCTTTAATGGACAACTATTGCCATAATACTTAGCTTTTGGATATATATTGAGTTAGTTGTTATGTTCATGATCCAAATTAAAAAATTAAAAAAAAAAACTTTTAGTCTGGAAAATATGGATTTGGAATATGAATATACCATATATACTACAGACAAGCAATATGTAGCTCTGTAGAGTGTTTTGATTAAAGGATAAGTTCAACTTTGTAAAAAAAATAATAAATGCACATCTTTTTGCAGGTATTATTTTTTTTTAATAGGAGCCTGGAAAGCATTGCACCCGCGATCAGCAGATCACAGAGCTCAGAGAGCTTTAACAGGGCCTGTCCGAAGCCATGTTTTGAAGAAAGTGTAAACTAGCCGTTAAAGTGTGTTAAAGCCGAAGCAAGTGTAAATGAACCCGAAGAGACAATGAACTACCTAAAGTGCTCAACATAGCCCTGGTAGTTCATTGAGGTCTACAAGCCGACAGCCACAAAGGCTGTTGGTAGATGTAGTTCTCCCATTCACCGAGCTCTGTGAATGAATGACACAGCCAGGTGGGCACGCTTTTTTTTAAAATTGTGACAGCGAGTTTGTGGAGAAGATTTCTGGGTTGCTGTCACCAGAGGCAGCAGATCGGGGAGCGGTGCAAGAGTGGGAACATGTTACATATTCCACCCTAAAAACAGGTGGAGCCAGTAACATGTTCCCAAAGGTGAACTTATCCTTCAGGTTGCAGAAACTCATGTCATACTCTTAATTTAATGTGACCATGCTAACATACCGTCAGCTGATTTCTAGTTGGCCAAAGGATTATTAAGTGTCATAACTTGTATTATACAGGTCCAGGTCGGATATGAAGGTCCAGGTCACATTTGTATACTTATGTAAGTTTGTTTTGCAGCATTTCATATACACCAGTAAATAAAAAAGGATGTGCAAGGGAATAAAAAAAAGTGACCTAGCATAGTGAAAACAGCCCATAGAGAACATTGTCAACTCATGTTACGGTTGTATAGTTTATAGTTGTACAGAAAAGTTTGGAAGAAAGCTACAGAGGGAAAATGCACAAATATAGATTGACTTTTATCAGCCGTGGGGCACTGCAGGATTAAAGCCTGGCGTGTTTGAAGTTCTATCCCAGCGTCAGCTGATTGCATGTTCCAAACTTACAAATAGGAAGAACTTTAGTCCAGGACCTGCCGTGCAGACACTTAAGAAAGCACAAGTGGATGCCGTATAGAACAGGGCTTCCCAATTCTCTAAATGGCCTCAGCATTTCTATCAGCCGTGTACAGCTGGACTTTGCCTGTAATTGCTGTTAGGATGAGATACTCGACATGGGGTTTTGGAGAAGCCTGGGTATGTATTGTTTTCAGACAGGAGAGTTGCAGATTTTGATAGGCTCATGCAGCTCACCGATTTCTTACACACTGATGACTTGACAGCGGGCAATGGCGACAGAGGTGATGAAAATGTTAAGGCACAAAGATATTGTTTCTGTGAAATACCTTCACAGTGTAACAGGGTGTGAATTAGGTCTGTAATTGTAAAACAAATCGCTGCTCATTATGCTCTTAGTGTGAGGCTGCATTCATCTCCCAACAATATAACATAGCACATTTACAAATGAGTAATAAAACCGGAATTTCTATTCAGCAAGCAGTACATAATTGGAATATCTTTCATTTTCTCATAAGCTTTCAATAAGAATTCCCTAAATCTGCATTTTTACCATTTAGAATCCCGACCCTTTTCCACTTGTATCTAGTACCTGATCCCAAAGAGGCTGGCTCTCATTAACATAATTACCACCTGAAAGCCATTAGGAAATCAAGTAGACAGATGTCCGGGCTAGATTTGGTAAACTAATTTAACAAAAGGTGTCCAGTGGAACATTAACATCTGGACTTGGAAATGTGGCTCTTTAATTAGAGGGATAAACCAGAGTAGATAGAGGTGAGACAAAGCTACGAGTTGTTTTTTTATTATTTGCACTCTTTCTTCTTTATGCGCACAGTTATGGTTGAAACTTAGCTTGTTGTTTTAAGTGATGTCTTTAATTTTTTATGCAGTATATTTTATATACTCTGCACTTCTGCATTTACATTAAGCACACTAGATGCATAAGCCTGCCTGCAGACTGACTTTCCTATGAATGCATTTGGTAGAAATGACATAAATCATTTGTGGGTAGGCATGGAGCATCTATGTGACAGGTAGTATGTTTATAAATCCACTGTCCATTTTATAGTCCATCCTTTTATTTCATGATGGGGTAATGATATATTTCTTGAGTCAAGAAGGACCACCTTACAGGGCTTTTACATTTTACAATTTTACGCAGAACACAATTTTTTGATAAACATAGTTGGAGACCAAATTATTTATAACCTTTGACTGGCAGAGTGGAGAAGGATAAATGACATGTCATAAATGACAGGCCTGGCTGTTGTAGGGGGTCCTGTACACTGAAAAACATGACTTGCTTCACCTAATATTAGCTACACATTGATATAGGTCAAATATAAGTTTTTGAGTTAAAACAAAAACTTTAATTATAGGTTCATTCACCTTCATGTCAGAATTAATTTCACATTGCCAGGGCAGAAAAAAAAATCTCAGCACTCCGCACAGGTGAAGATCAAAGAGGACCTTCGTAAGCTTAATTATGTTATTTGAATTTTTGCAAATATACGTGCAAGTCTTCTCAACACTGGAGAGCATGCCATGCTTCCTTAAAGCTATAGCAACACAAGAGATTTTCAGAATCGCACACAACCGCTGAACTTTTTATGCATGTGTACCAACCCAGTAAAAGAGAAATCAGCATGTAACTAAGCAAGGGAGGTGTGCTAGAAAGCAGAAGTTCTTCCAATCAATCTTGGAGGTCTCCAAAACCAGATGCCCAGAATAATTTCAGATCTGTAGCTGTACTTTTTTAAAATCATTGGATGCGTCTGTGCCGCGGTGTCTGTATTCACCTCCAGTATTTGATGTCTATGATGTTCTGAGGAACCATAGTGACCTCACACAGCTACTGTTGCTTTTGGAAATCTTTTATGTGTATATGACTGTTGCAAGACATGAGGGCTCCACAAATAGATAGAGATGGTAATTTAAGTTAAAGATATTCTATATTACCAGATCATAGGCAAATAATACTTAAACACCACAGATTCTACTTTCTACCAAGCACATTGTCGATGTATGCAATACATAGGTAGCAGATGGTATACGCTGGAATGTACAGATGTTACTTCACCATGGGGTTGATTTACTAAAACTGGAGCGTTCAAAATCTGGTGCAGTTGTGTATGGTAGCCAATCAACTTCAGCTTGCTCAATTAAGCTTTGACAAAAAAAAAAAAGCTGATTGGTTTCTATGCAGAGTTGCACCAGATTTTGCTCTCTCCAGTTTTAGTAAATCAACCCTATGCCTCTCTTAGTAACCAAATAGCAATTGTTCAAATATTTGCCCAGTCCACGTCGTTCATATTACCATAGCTACATCATTCTTTCTCAACCCTTTTAACCCAGAGCAAACCTTAAAATAATATTTAGGTCTTGGAGAACCGATACTAAAAACAAATTGTGGACATTAGCATATTCAGTAGCATGTTGAAAGGTTTCAATAAAGACCAAAGAATGTGGTGTATTTAGAACAGGGGTCGTAAACAATTTCATTGCGGGCCGCATCAGCAGTATGGTTGCCCTCAAAGGGCCACTTGTATGAGAGTTTAGGATTATGCTACATACAGAGTGCAGAATTCAAGAGTGCACTACGTACAGAGTGCAAAGTTCAGGAGTTTCACTGCATACTGAGTGCAGAGTTCAGGAGTTTCACTGTGTACAGAGTGCAGAGTTCAGGAGTTTCACTATGTACAGAGTGCAGAGTTCAAGAGTTTCACTGTGTACAGAGTGCAGAGTTCAGGCCTTTCACTGTGTGCAGAGTTCAGGAGTTTCACTATGTACAGAGTGCAGAGTTCAGGCGTTTCACTGCGTACAGAGTGCAGAGTTCAGGAGTTTCACTGTGTACAGAATGCAGAGTTCAGGTGCTTCACTGTGTACAGAGTGCAGAGTTCAGGAGTTGCACTGGGTACAGAGTGCAGAGTTCAGGAGTTGCACTGCGTGCAGAGTGCAGAGTTCAGGAGTTTCACTGCGCACAGAGTGCAGAGTTCAAGAGTTTCACTGCGTACAGAGTGCAGAGTTCAAGAGTTTCACTGCGTACAGAGTGCAGAGTTCAGGAGTTTCACTGCGTACAGAGTGCAGAGTTCAGGAGTTTCACTGCGTACAGAGTGCAGAGTTCAGGAGTGTGCTACGTACAGAGTGGCGATTTTCATGGTTGTGCTATGTACAAACGGAAATTGCGCTATGAAAAACATATATGTGTAAATACATGACAGGTATTACCAAATCATAAAGCCAAGTAAACTTATGCAGGATCAAACAGGTGTCTGACTAATATTAAGTGCATATAAAAATTGTGGCCAAAAAACTTATAGTGAAAGTGAAGTTAAAACACCAAGTCCATAGCAGGATAACCAGATGTCCAATAGGTAGTGAGAAGAGACCCTCGATCGCTGTTCATAGGGATCGATATAGGGAGGTGGGAAATAGGAGAACACCCATCATAGTGATCCACCACCACATAAAATGCAAGCTTACCAGATAGCAAGCTTAATAAGCTTGACACAGATCGAAAACCGGATGGATATGGATCAGGACCGTCCCTCGGTATATTATGGCAGGCAGTCTGAATATATTGAGGATCTGGGTATCAAACCGGCATTAGGGTATCCCTCAATGCGGCGTAGCCGCGGGCAGGTGTAGGGACATAGGATCCCCGAATCACAAACATAGGAGTAAAAAAGAAGTATCCATAGTGTGACTCCGTGTAACAAAATTTATTGGAATATGGTAAAACACTTACAATCAGGAAGTAAAAGTAGAGCGATATCGCCAGCCGGCTGGCGAGCGCCGTCCAAGTGAAAGGCGATGACGTCAGAGCGTCACCCTCCCGACGTACGTTTTGTCTGTAACTGACGTCGTCTGGGGAACGGGCGACGCTCTGAGTCATCGCCATTAAATAGACAAAACAAAACCACGCCTCGTTATGATCTCCTAGGGGCGTACACCGCATGTGACCAATTAAATAGCAAGATCAAGACGGAAATAACCACGCAGCGAAAAATGCCTCAATATTACCTGCAATGGTAAATAATGATCTCATCGAATGAGATAAAAAAGAAAATGAGTGTATTTAAACATAGAAAAAACTTTTTATTTGACCAAATAAAAATGTATTAACTAAAAAAATATAAAAAAGATGAAATCCCCTTAGGGGTTGACACCATAGATGTGCAATAAACCAATATAGTGCCATCTAGTGGGGAAAATCAAAAACGAAAAAAATAAAAAAATATAAAAATATATACTGTATTCCTACATATATATAATACTATTAAATTCCCATAAGCGTGTATGAATCCACCACATGGGAAAACAGGAAAAATAATGAAAAAAATATATTAAATTATGTAGCAAATATTTCTAAAATTATATATGAAAAATATAAAAGGATATGCAAAAAAAGATTAATAAATCAATATAAACTCATCACCAGGAAAAACAATATAAAAGCAATATTAAGCATTGTCTATGAAGGCATTTAAATCAGTCTCTACATTTAGCCCAAAAGGTGTATAGCACTTTATTTTATGTATCCATGTCATTTCTAAACGTGATACACCTCACACTATTTATTTATCTATCCCTAAAAATACAGTTTTGTCTGGGTTCCTACTGTGGACTTCTAAATAATGTCTAGACACAGGGTGTTTAGGGAAACCATTCAGGATATTTGTCACATGCTTATTAAGTCTAACCATAAGGGGTCGCTTGGTCCTGCCTACATATTGTAGCCCGCCAAGGCATTGGAGCAGGTATACGACTCGCTTAGTGGTGCATGTGACAAAAGGCCTGATGGCAAATTCAACATGTGTGCTATTGGATGTAAAGGAGTGAGTTCTCCTCTGGGTGCATCCATTTAGAGCGCATATTCTGCATCACCTACACTGGTAAAACCCAGTAAGGTTATCGAAGAATCCCCTTTTGATGGTGGGTGGGTCAATAATATTATTAGCAATTGTGCCTCTAATGGAAGGTGCCCCCTTATAAACCACCTGAGGCCTAGAAGGGAGGATGGTATTAAGAGTGGAATCACTCATGAGGATGTGCCAATGTTTTTTTAAAATCTGGCCCACCTTCTTATGCTGTATGGATTATGAAGTGATAAAGGGAGCAGATGGTGCCCTATTGGTGTTGGGCATCTTCTCTCTGAGTACCGTAATTCACTTCTCTCAATAGACAGCACCTCTTCCAGTGTGTGTTAAGATGTGTGATTTGATAACCCTTCTCCAGGAACCGTTTGGTCAGAACGTCTGCCTGTATAAGAAATTCGCCTCTATCAGAGCAGTTATGCCTTAAACGTATATACTGGCTATTGGACAAGGAGATTAAACCATTAAAGAAAAACTTAGTCCCTTCAGGGAAGGTGCAGAGTATCAAGATAAGTCATCCTCACTCCTAAAAATCTCAGAAAAAGAGGACAAAGAACAAAAAATCAAAAAGAAAAAAAAGTACAATAGAGATCTTGCAGATTATCATGGTGGTGTAGTTTTTGAATGGCAGAAAAAACTACTAGCGGAACAAACCAACTTAGTGGATAACGTCATGGAGGTAGGGGCCTCAGTAGGTGAGAACACAGTCCCCCCTACACATAAAACCACAGCCAATGCGACACGACCTCCAGGGGGACACCCTGGACCTGCTCAGAGAGGTAGACAAGGTTCCCACCAGTCTCCTTTCAGACAGGGGGGTGGTGGTAGGGGTATGTTACCTCCTAATCATGGACCCCCACAGCGATCGAGGGGAGCCAAGGGCGCTTTCAGTCGGGGGCGTGGAGGGAACTATGGTAACGTAGGTCATAATCAACACCTCCCTCCCCCTTATGTCAACCCGAGGGACAGCCAGGGTTATCCCCCCTTTGCACCATATGAACAGCAAAACTATTATTCTAATACCCTCGCGATTCAGGATATGGAGCTAATCCACACTATGCATATGATACTCCGTATGGATCTAGACCTGATTACCTAAATAAACATGGTACCCCATTCCGCCATTTCGACTCTGACTCCTATGAGAGGAGAAATTAAGTTGCTTATAATGTTAGCACATCTAATCAATTAGATGCCTGGTTTACAAGGGGGCACCTTCCATTAGAGGCACAATTGCTAAGAATATTATTGACCCACCCACCATCAAAAGGGGATTCTTCGATAACCTTACTGGGTTTTACTAGTGTAGGTGATGCAGAATATGCGCTCTAAATGGATGCACCCAGAGGAGAACTCACTCCTTTACATCCAATAGCACACATGTTGAATTTGCCATCAGGCCTTTTGTCACATGCACCACTAAGCGAGTCGTATACCTGCTCCAATGCTCTTGCGGGCTACAATATGTAGGCAGGACCAAGTGACCCCTTATGGTTAGACTTAATGAGCATGTGACAAATATCCTAAATGTTTTACCTAAACACCCTGTGTCTAGACATTATTTAGAAGTCCACAGTAGGAACCCAGACAAAACTGTATTTTTAGGGATAGATAAATACACCTGTCCTTGGAGAGGCAGTTCTCTAGTGCGAGGTGTATCACGTTTAGAAATGACATGGATACATAAAATAAAGTGCTATACACCTTTTGGGCTAAATGTAGAGACTGATTTAAATGCCTTTATAGACAATGCTTAATATTGCTTATCTTCATATTGTTTTTCCTGGTGCTTGCTGATGAGTTCATATCGATGTACACTCGGTGTGATTTCTTAGGGGCGGTACTTTATGGTGCTTATATATATCCGGCATTTGCAATATATAATATTCTTTATATTTTAACATATTTTTTGTAGATGTGCCCATGTAATATGGTTGCCCCTTTTTTGGTATAACATTTTTTAATTTTTTATTTTTTCTTTTTGTGACGTATCAGGGTCTTTTTATATAGATTTTTTTTTCAATCTCATCCTTATCTTCTTAATTTCATTTATTAATCTTTTTTTTGCATATCCTTTTATATTTTTCATATATAATTTTAGAAATATTTGCTACATAATTTAATATATTTTTTTCATTATTTTCCCTGTTTTCCCATGTGATGGATTCATACACGCTTATGGGAATTTAATAGTATTATATATATGTAGGAATACAGTATATATTTTTATATTTTTTTATTTTTTTCGTTTTTGATTTTCCCCACTAGATGGCGCTATATTGGTTTATTGCACATCTATGGTGTCAACCCCTAAGGGGATTTAATCTTTTTTATATTTTTTTAGTTAATACATTTTTATTTGGTCAAATAAAAAGTTTTTTCTATGTTTAAATACACTCATTTAGTTTTTTATCTCATTCGATGAGATCATTATTTACCATTGCAGGTAATATTGAGGCATTTTTCACTGCGTGGTTATTTCTGTCTTGACCTTGCTATTTAATTGGTCACATGCGGTGTACGCCCCTAGGAGATCAGAACGAGGCGTGGTTTTGTTTTGTTTATTTAATGGCGATGACTCAGAGCGTCGCCCGTTCCCCAGACGACGTCAGTTACAGACGAAACGTACGTCGGGAGGCTGACGCTCTGACGTCATCGCCTTTCACTTGGACGGGCGTTTGCCAGCCGGCCGGCGATTTCGCTCTACTTTTACTTCCTGATTGTAAGTGTTTTACCATATTACAATAAATTTTGTTATACGGAGTCACACTATGGATACTTCTTTTTTACTCCTATGTTTGTGATTCGGGGATCCTATCTCCCTACACCTGCCCACGGCTACGCCGCATTAAAGGATACCCTAATGCCGGTTTGATACCCAGATCCTCAATATATTCAGACTGCCTGCTGCCTGCCATAATATATCGAGGGACGGTCCTGATCCATATCCATCCGGTTTTCGATCTGTGTCAAGCTTATTAAGCTTGCTATCTGGTAAGCTTGCATTTTATGTGGTGGTGGATCACTATGATGGGTGTTCTCCTATTTCCCACCTCCCTATATCGATCCCTATGAACAGCGATCGAGGGTCTCTTCTCACTACCTATTGGACATCTGGTTATCCTGCTATGGACTTGGTGTTTTAACTTCACTTTCACTATAAGTTTTTTGGCCACAATTTTTATATGCACTTAATATTAGTCAGACACCTGTTTGATCCTGCATAATTTTACTTGGCTTTATGATTTGGTAATACCTGTCATGTATTTTCACATATTTGCTTTTCATAGCACAGTTTCCGTTTGTATATTTTCTTCTATATTGCTGTGTATATCGCACATTTGAACTGCAGGTTATCTGATAAGAAAAATTTTTTGAGCGTGGTGTTTTTTTACTTTTATATTTGTGCTATGTACAGACTGCAGAGTTAAAAAAAAAAAAACTGGGTGCGAGGGCCACATAACAAAGCCTGACAGGCCAAATTCGGCCTGCGGGCCATGTCTTTGACATAGGTGATCCAAAATATTTGACACCCTGAGCAAATAGTTCATTTTAATGATCATCCTTTCTCTGTACAACAAAATCATTTTAAAATAAATAACACAAAAGAAATGCAAACAGTGAAAATTGTCGTACACCATACCATTATTGGTCAGGGTATAAGTGACCTCTCACATTGATGGAAAATTGCTGACTAACATTGAAAGTCTTTGTAGCTGGGAAATCAGTTTGCCACTGCTCATTGCTCAAGAAACCCTTAAAGAGGTTGTAAACCTCTGAAAAAAATCCCCCCCCCCCCAAAAAAAAAAAACCCCTGCAAGACAAAGGCATAATGAGCTAGTATGCATCACATACTAGCTCTTTATGAAATATTTACCTTAAAACTAAGCTGTTGCAGCGGTCCCCGCACACCGCTGTCACAGCCGACATCTTTCCCAGAGCTTCTGTGATTGGCACTGTGATTGGCTGGAACCACAATGACGTCACTCTCGTGCATGCGCACGGGAGCTGCCATTCACGGCACGGGCTCGGAAGGAATGGCACCCATGGGCCGTTCCTACAGAGCGCATGTGCCAGTGATGTCACTGGCTGCATGCACTGGAAATATCTCCTAAACTGTACAGGTGTAGGAAATATTTTCAATACCTATAGGTAAGCCTTATTAATATTATTATTGGTGTTGCAACAGGATATGATGAATCAGGTTGTATGGTGGTGTGTGTTCTACACTAGCCTTGAAACGCGTCGACGAAACATCCGGCTCACGTCCAACCAGTGACTCATTTCCTGTCTCCGTGGAACGCACGCTGCAAGCGGCGATCGCGGAAGTATTCTGATATGCCTGATTGCAACCGGGGAGTCTGTGAGTAGTGCTGTGATGCGCAAGTGGTTTCCCAGTTCTACAATATTTCACCATATTGCCTTTCCTTTTTTTTGGGGTCAACATCCACAAGTACATGATCTATCTGCAAGAATTTTTATATTGGCTCCTATTAGAGGCATCACTGCATAACATCTATGGGGATTGATTGACAGCGCATGCTGAAGATATGCTGTCTGCTTCTAGTGAGACTGTCTAGCAGCCCAGCTGGTATTTATTCAGGACGATTTATCAGCACTATATTTACTTTGTCAGCACTTAATATATATTTACTATCTCACTAACAATTGGGTAATACTGATTGCGGACTCATTGAAATTTGCACTTTATGCATGAGGTTTATGGAGAACTAATAGTTGATTTGTATATTGCACTTGGTGTATATCAATATTCACCACTTATGTCATTTATTGATTTAAGTTTATCAGTATTGCATAGAGCACTTTTTATTTAGGACATTCATGGTATAGCACATTCTTACCAGCGCTGTATGTGTTTGTTTCATAAGCCTTATTATAAGCTTACCTATAGGTAAAAGTTTGCAGAGGAAGTTTACTTCCTCTTTAACAACCGTAGAAGGAACAATATTGTTCTATGGAACCCTGGTTGAGAAAAGCTGAGTATGTATGTGTATGCTACTCAGATCCCATGCTTATTTTACTTCCAGAGTTAGGTCCCTTCCACAGGAGTCCGCCTGCTCAGCAGGGAATTATATATATAAGGTGTTCTATTTGGTTGTAAGTCAGTTAAGTCCCTCCATCCCAAACTTGTTTATCCATGTCTTTATGGAACTTGCTTTGTGCACTGGTACGCAGTCATGTTGGAACAGGAAAGGGCCATACGCAAACTGTTCCTACAAACTTGGGATCGTGAAATTGTCCAATTAGTTCCATTCACTGGAACTAAGGGGCAAAGCCCGACCCATAAAAAACAACCCCACACCATAATCCCTCCCTCCGCCAAGTGATTTGGACCAGTGCACAAAGCAAGGTCCATAAAGACATGGAAGAGCGAGTTTGGGGTGGAGGAATTTAACTGACCTGTAACCCAATAGGACACTTTTTGGATGAATTAGAATGGAGAGCGCTTCTGGAAAAATGGTCAAACATTCCCATAGACACACTCCTAAACCTTGTGGACAGCCTTCCCAGAAGAGTTGATGCTGTTATAGCTGCAAAAGGGTGGGCCAACGCAATACTGAATCCTACGGACTAAAACTGGGATGCCAATAAAGTTCATGTGCATGTAAAGGAAGGTGTCCCAATACTTTTGGTAATATAGTGTATACGTGTGTTTGTATGTATGTATGTGTGTGGTGTGTGTGTGTGTGTATATATATATATATATATATATATATATATATATATATATATATATATATACACACACACACATACAGTCAGGTCCATAAATATTGGGACATCAACACAATTCTAATCTTTTTGGCTCTATACACCATCACAATGGATTTGAGATGAAATGAACAAGATGTGCTTTAACTGCAGACTTTAAGCTTTAATTTGAGGGTATTTACACCCAAATCAGGCTAACGGTATAGGAACAACAGTTTGTATATGTGCCTCCCACTTTTTAAGGGACCAAAAGTAATGGGACAGATTAACAATCATCCATCAAACTTTCACTTTTTAATACTTGGTTGCAAATCCTTTGCAGTCGATTACAGCCTGAAGTCTGGAATGCATAGACATCACCAGACACTGGGTTTCATCCCTGGTGATGCTCTGCCAGGCCTCTACTGCAACTGTCTTCAGTTCCTGCTTGTTCTTGGGGCATTTTCCTTTCAGTTTTGTCTTCAGCAAGTGAAATGCATGCTCAATCGGATTCAGGTCAAGTGATTGACTTGGCTATTGCATAATATTCCACTTCTTCCCCTTAAAAAACTCTTTGGTTGCTTTCGCAGTATGCTTCGGGTCATTGTCCATCTGCACTGTGAAGCGCCGTCCAATGAGTTCTGAAGCATTTTGCTGAATATGAGCAGATAATATTGCCCGAAAGACTTCAGAATTCATCCTGCTGCTTTTGTCAGCAGTCACATCATCAATAAATACAAGAGAACCAGTTCCATTGGCAGCCATACATGCCCACGCCATGACACTACCACCACAATGCTTCACTGATGAGGTGGTATGCTTTGGATCATGAACAGTTCCTTTTCTTTTCCATACTCTTCTCTTCCCATCACTCTGGTACAAGTTGATCTTGGTCTCATCTGTCCATAGGATGTTGTTCCAGAACTGTGAAGGCTTTTTTAGATGTTGTTTGGCAAACTCTAATCTGGCCTTCCTGTTTTTGAGGCTCACCAATGGTTTACATCTTGTGGTGAACCCTCTGTATTCACTCTGGTGAAGTCATCTCTTGATTGTTGACTTTGACACACATACACCTACCTCCTGGAGAGTATTCTTGATCTGGCCAACTGTTGTGAAGGGTGTTTTCTTCACCAGGGAAAGAATTCTTCGGTCATCCACCACAGTTGTTTTCCGTGGTCTTCTGGGTCTTTTGGTGTTGCTGAGCTCACCGGTGCGTTCTTTCTTTGTAAGGATGTTCCAAACAGTTGATTTGGCCACACCTAATGTTTTTGCTATCTCTCTGATGGGTTTGTTTTGTTTTTTTAGCCTAATGATGGCTTTCTTCACTGATAGTGACTTTGGATCTCATATTTAGGGTTGACAGCAACAAATTCCAAATGCAAATAGCACACTTGAAATGAACTCTGGACCTTTTATCTGCTCCTTGTAAATGGGATAATGAGGGAATAACACACACCTGGCCATGGAACAGCTGAGCAGCCAATTGTCCCATTACTTTTGGTCCCTTAAAAAGTGGGAGGCACATATACAAACTGTTGTAATTCCTACACCGTTCACCTGATTTGGATGTAAATACCCTCAAATTTAAAGCTGAAAGTCTGCAGTTAAAGCACATCTTGTTTGTTTCATTTCAAATCCATTCTGTTGGTGTATAGAGCCAAAATGATTAGAATTGTGTCGATGTCCCAATATTAATGGACCTGACTGTATGTGTGTATATATATATATATATATATATATATATATATATATATATATATATATATATATATATATATATATATATAACATATAGCAGGAGTTAGTCTTTAAAAAGTTAGCCTTTTCTTTGATGTCTGTCCTGCAGCAGGAGTTCAAGACATAATGGGAGTCTTCTTTTTATTCACATTGTTGATGGGTTGACTTTATGCATCACAACATATTTACTGCAATAACCTATTTGTAATAAGTTACAAGTCTCTGGATAGTTTGGTGAACTCCTAAGTACAATATAGTTTGTTTTCAATCATGGTTATTACAAGTTTTACATAATACAGTACTAATGTATTCAGAGGAAAGAATTCAATCCAGCGGAGGAGATCCGGAACGATAAATGTAACGCTTTATGAAAAGCATGATTAGGGAGCATTTTAAAAAGCCACATATTTTAATTAAAATGAAATACTCCAGGGTGTGCAGCTATTCAGCCACCCCTCAGTAGAAGGTTACCTGGTGCTTTGCTGCAAGCATGAGGTTATAGCTCTTATGGTATGGCAAACCTGACTTTCTGTTCGGCACTATCTCTTATTAGCATGGGTATGGAGCTAGGTGCTCAATTCAAAGCAGAAAAAAATGATTTAATTTAAAAAGAGAAGATGAAAGGAAGTAAAGAAGAAAGGGAAATGCATAATCAAATATTCACTTTAACTGAAGTGAGAAAATGTATTTGGAGGGGGTTGTTTCTTTCCTATTCCTTGACCAGGCCCCAGGCAAGGATGCGGTAATATTTTGCTCAGTATATTTATTTAAACAGTTCTGAACTGACTTGGGCAACTGCAGCTGTATGCAAGATGCAGTAATATGTAGAAAGCAAGCAGAAACCACTCATGAACTTATCAACCGATGTCAGCTGACACCCGATTGGTTAATGCACTTTGAGATCGTCTCGGCTGTTTGTGCTTTCTTACTGAATAAGCCTGACAGCTGTTTTGGAAATAGAAGCCAAGTGTATTAGACTTGTAGATTTATGATAGCTTGAGGTTTTCAGTATGGTTCAGCAGTTTTAGGCTCCATTTGCACAACTACAAAAGGGGGTGCTCTGCATGTGTTTCAAATGGGTCAGTAGCCATGAGTGGGTAGTGAAGCATTTGCTTCTTTGTCCTGCGACACGCAGATAGGAACGTTGCCTGCAGGGTTCAGGCCACACTCGATGCTGAAGGGCTGTTCATTAACATTGCTTCCCCCAGTGTCCCCCCTACTGGGAGCTTTCAGAGCAGAGCAGCACATGGTCCATCTAGCACTAGTGAGTAGAAACCCTTAGGGACATTTTTTTTAGCAAGTTTCATGTCTGCCTGTTTGTAGCCTCACAATTTAAATCCTAATATGCGCCAGTTGAAGAACACACAGCACTGAACGCACAGAAACATGGAAACGCAGAATAGGACATCTGATGTGTAAGCATACATTGAAATGATGCCATATAACTTAACTGTAAATTAGTGGTAGGTTGTAGTAATCGGTAGCAAGTTGTAAACACATTCTGATGTCAGACAAGTGATGCTGCCGCTAGCTATGAAATCTGTAAATCACCAGCGGCACAATGTGGGCTTCCTGTTTGTTGCTATGGAATAGCTCCCTTTGTAGCTGAGGTAAGAAAAATGTTGATTCCACCACTAGCTTAGTTTTTGAGCAGTGTTCTGGCTAGCAACATAATGACATCTCATTGCATCTTGCTACAGAGGGAGCGATTCCACAGGGACAGACAGCAGCCTCTTCTGTAATCCTGTCACTGGTGATTTGTTTCTAGAAGCAAAATTACTTTGTAAAGTAGTATTCCAAACCACTTCATGTGATCCACCCACATAGTTCCCTCTTGGGTTGTATGAGGTAACATAGTGACATGTAGTAAGCAGTTTTTCCTTGCAGCATTTGGAGTCTGGGGTCTTCTTGCACCTGCTGCTTGTTTGGAGTTTTCTTTGGTGCCTTCCCACAAGATGAAAACGTACAGGTAGATTGATTGACTTCCTTCTCACTTGGCATGCATTTGTGTATGGTAGAGATGCTGGACTGCAAGCTCCTTCAGAAACAGGGACTGGTGCTCCCTGTAGAGCAGTATAGTGTTCTACAGACCACTGCCCCATCTTCCACCTCACTAGCTTACTGAGCATTCACACCCTGCAAGCTTGTGTTGTGCTTATTCCTGATAAACAAGTCCCCTGATTCTGGATGACAACAACCTGTCTAGCAATGTCACACCCCGAGACACCAAAGCTTAAGAAAGACGTTTTATTTTGGGAAATACTCGCTACAAAGCAACATATGTAATGACATTAGCAATAAGCAATGACAGATAACACCACAATCAATGAGAGGACCTCTTAAAGTGTCTTGGTATCCGAACCTTGAATCTCCGACTCTAGGGACAGCCTATTTAATCCCTTCTCACTGCCACCTCCAGGCCCTTTAATAGCTTATAAATGCCGGAAGGCAGAGATGGGCATTCGGGCCATGTGACCACTCCGATTGGCTGTCACATCAGTCACATGATCGGAAAGCTCCCAATAGGAAATATGCATTGGGAGCTTTTACGGCCCCCACCGGTGTTGGTGCATTAAAGCCCATCCGCCAAGAGTCTGCATATATGCACCACATCAGCGAGAACAGGTTAAAGGGCCTTATTGCAAGCTAAAAGGTCCTTTTCTCTCTCAAAACCCCTCCCAATGGCTAGTGTACTATTAAGCACTGCCCAAAGTTGCTGCGCTGGAGAACTCAGGTTTAAGTGGATTGTAACCCACGGCAAGGTGACACTACCTTTTTTAGGAATTGGTTAAGGAAATTGTGGCCTGCGGTCTCTCACCACCATACAATCTGTGAAACGTGTAACCAAGGTGTGGCCCACAGCCTCTCACAGAGATGCAGTCTATAATTGGGCCATCTTCCACTCTGGTGTCCAGAACCAGTGGCGTTGATTGTGACTCAGGATCCACTAATGGGGATCTTTCATAGAACCAGTGACACCCTTTTCATCCAGCTTGCTGGGTCTCTCCAACAGCTGTACCCTCTATGCGGATATGGTGGCACAGTCACTCTTTCACACAGCAGTGAACAGGCAGCTCTCCAACTCAGTAGCTCAGTCTCTGGTCGCTTCTTACATCCCAGGTGAAATTGCCCTGAGCCTAGGCTCCCTGTCTTCCTGGTACTTGCAGTCCCATCCAGTACTTGGCTTGCTAGATGATGTCTCCTGGGGGCTACATTCATTGTAGTTCCAGATAGTTCCCAGCAGTGTTTTTTTCTCTCCCAGGCTACACAACAGCCAATCACAGTGTCTTCTGCTGTCCTGAGCAGCTAGTGGGGTCTTCTCCAGCAGCTGTGGATGCAAATGCAGCCCTATTAAAGCATCTTGTGTCCTCTTTCTTCCTCTCCCCATATGACCCCTTCTCCGCGCACTGGTAGCAAATAAAAGGAAGAGAAACTGTGTGGGTAGCGGTAGAAATGATAGTCAAGCCCATGCAACAGTGGGCAGGTGTGCTGTGGACCCAGGGCTACACCTGATTTTTGTTTTAGTATAGTATTTCACTATAAAGTTGTATTTCTGGTAAATTGAACTAGCTGTTTTAAGGAATGACAGCCTGTTTTTTAAAGCACAAGTCAGCTTAGGTGTACATATTATACATCTAAATTGATATCCGCCTTTTCAAGTCATGAAATGTGTCCCTAAGAAGGTTCACTCATGGAGCTAATCTATTTTTTTAAACATGCAGCAAATCTTCCGTCTGTAAGAAAGGAGAGACATTATTACCTATCACATGAATAAGTCTGTCAGACACATAGGTTATGTAAGATACTGTTCTGTCTGAAAATTGTTAGCACATTGTCCTAATAAGGTCATTAATTATTATATGTGAAGATATTACTGTCTTGTCATAATGAAATAATTGCATCCCTTTTATTTGTTGGAAGACTATTATTTTGTAGGCGTTGACAGCCAGTGATAGCATTACACTGAAAGGTTATATATGTGATTTTTTTGACCTTACTACTAGCTCTCTAGGAATCTATCACATCATTTTTCACAGAGTTTAATGGGTCTAGTAGAACTGGAGCCATTCAGATTGATTTACAGAATAAAGCAGACACTCATAGACTCGAGATAAATTGTCAGTGTTGCTGACCGTCCTTACATTTGTGTCACGTTATGCCTAGACATCAAACACATCCAAAAGACTGGATCTCCAGGAATGTTTGAACAGTTGCAAACACAATGTGTGTATATGTTTGTGTATATATGTATATATATGTGTATAATATATATATATATATATATATATATATATATATATATATATATATATACAGTTAGAACACTTATGCTGCGTACACACGACGGGAAATGTTCAATGGGAGCTTGTTGCTGGAAATTCCGACCGTGTGTAGGCTCCATCGGACATTTTCCGTCGGAATTTCCGACAAACAAAATTTGAGATCTGAATCTCAAATTTTCCGACAACAAAATCCGTTCTTGTAAATTCCGATCATGTGTACACAACTACGACACACAAAGTTCCATGCATGCTCTGAATCAAGCAGAAGAGCTGCACTGGCTATTGAACTTCATTTTTCTCGGGTCGTCGTATGTCTTGTACGTTACCGCGTTCTTGACGTTCGGAATTTCCGACAAGATTTGTGTGACCGTGTGTATGAAAGACAAGTTTGAGCCAACATCCGTCGGAAAAAAAACATGGATTTTGTTGTCGGAATGTGCGATCGTGTGTATGCGGCATTAGAGTGACTCAAGGATTTACTCTATGATGAAAACTACTATTGATAAGAACTATCTTACTGCTTAAGCTACCCATATCTCTCAATCTACTGATCATTATGCCATGCGGCCTTCACTGATGGTAACCTCTGATTATGCATTTTATCATGTGCTCAGTTGATGATTGTATTTGGTAGTAAAAAAAGTCAGAAATGTTTTCGTGGAAGCAGTGTCGTATATGTTTTGCCACATACAGTATAACCTGGGATCTGTTGTTGGAGTGTTTACTGACACCAGCATCACCATCTCCTAGGCCGTAGTGTGGATGATTATCTTTTCTGCACGTAGTTCCCAGCACAGCAGAGAAGTGTAACGAAGTCATGAGCGTTTGTGCAGTTTATTAAACTCTATAATGAGCAAATCTGTTGAGACAAGTGTCATTGTAGTCAACGGGTCAGTAAAATTACCTTACAAGACATAGCGCCAACACTGGATTATATTATTATCAAACACTGATTGATGATTTACTGCCTTCTGTAACCTTCTCCAGGACAGAGAAACAATTATGAAGAAGCAAAAACATTGACCATTAAAATTGTGTTCTAATTCTTACAACCCAACCTTTGCATAATAATCCCATGCAACATTCATTACAAAAGTTTATCCCCACAGACATTTACCTATAGGTTGTACATTATATAGCAATTTTACCACTTTCCCATAGATGCATTCAGCTATCTGAAACCCAAAGCCAACAATTTAGTATATTGCATCTTACTAATCCTTGGTGTGGTGGCTACATTCATTTTCTTGTTTTTAATACTCTTTTGCTTTATTTTCACCTGGTTATTCTGTACCCAGATAGCAAGGATAACTTGGCACACATTTGTGGCAGTGTTGAATTGGAAGTCTGTTGCACATTTTCACTGGCAAGTTGTACACTTGCAGAGCACTTGAAGCACAAGTTCTAGTTGAGACTTTTCCAATTTTGTAGCAAATTTGCGTGGCAAGTCTCTAGCAAGAGCAATATTGCTGTGGGGAGTCTACAGCAGGAGCTCTGCAAGCCACAGTGACCCCTGTGGTGGGATGACTATTGTACAATATAAGTGAATCAGAACTTGCAGCATACTTGTAGAATGTTTACAAAGAAATTTGATCTGGAGTCATGCAATGGGGACTTGCTGCAATTGTGCAAGAAACTTGTGAAGCTTGGCAAGTCTAGCAATAGCTTAGCAAGTCATTTTCAAACTTGCAGCACAATTGCTTGCTATCTGGGTAGATAACAGACTTCCTGACCCTGGGTGGTTACATCGCCCCAAACCATAGGCTGATATGTCCATATTTCTTCATCTCCATTACATGGAGGGCAGCTGAGAAGCTAAGAAAGAAGATAACAGGAAGTGATAAGCATACTTCATTTCTGGCTAAATCAACATGTATTATCTGCACTTGCTGAAAATTTTCTAGGTTTGAAAAAATAAAAGTAATTCAACACCACATCTAAGGACTAATAATCTGCAATGTATTACTTTTTTATCCTGGGTTTACATAGATATCTTTTAACCACTTCAATACCAGGCACTTCGACACCTTCCTGCCCAGGCCAATTTTCAGCTTTCAGCGCTGTCGCAATTTGAACAACACTGTACCCAAACAAATTTTTTATCATTTTCTTCCCACAAATAGAGCTTTCTTTTGGTGGTATTTGATCACCTCTGTGGTTTTTATTTTTTGCGCAACAAATAAAAAAAGACTGAAAATTTTGAAAAAAAAACAAGTTTTTCTGTGTTTCTGTTAAAAATTTTTGTAAATAAGTACGTTTTCTTCTTCAGTGACGGGCACTGATAATGTGACACTGATGGGCACTGATGAGGTGGCACTGACAGGCACTGATGATGGCCACTAATAGGCGGCACAGATGGGCACTGATGGGCACCCCTAGATGGCCTCCGCCGGAGGCTCTTTACCAAGATCGGTGGAGCGGTGTGTGTCAGACTGACACACCGCTCCACCGATTGACGCGATGCACGCCCCTGCAGGCGCTCGGCAGCGGTTATCCTGCTGGACGTCATATGACGCCCAGTCAGGATAACTGAACCACTGTCCGCCCGTCAATCTGCTATAGGCCGGGCGGGAAGTGGTTAAAGTGGTACAACCCAGTGAACTGACTGACCTCAGGTGATCCATAGAGATGAAATAAATTGTTCTGCATACATTGTACCTGTCTATCTGCAGCCCCTTGTTCTCTAAATTAGTTCAAAGTTCTGAATTTTAAATCTTGTCTGAAAGTTTAGAAAAAAGAGCTCAGTGAAGAGAGCTCTGACAGCTGATTGAATGGAAGGCCCCCCCCCCTTTACACAGCACACAGGAAAAAAGTTGAGGCTCTCAATCAGCTGGAGGTCCCCCCGTCACAATTTTTCTCTTGGTGTCAGGAAAACTTGTCAGAACTCATTCTGATAGCAGAAGAATGAAGCAGCAGACAAAAAAACACTTACTGCTCCTAATTAAGACAAGTGCACACTATAGGATATGCTTTGTTCATATTTAATGTCTGAGTTTTACAACCACTTTAAGCTGCTTCTCCACCTTATTATATAAAGTAAGACCGTTTTAATGGAAACATAAATCATAAAAAAAAAGTTATGAATTCAAGCATGAAACCCTGATATGCTACCATGGGAGAGGAAGGAAATACAAGAAAAAAACAAAAAAAACAAAGAAAGTGATAAAATAATGGTGTTGTTCAAAGAACACATCAGTAAGCTACGTTCCTTCCTATTAAGCTGATGCCCTAAAGAGTAAAACAGTTTTGAACTGTTCTTAATGCTGAGCTTGACCCACAATATGTCATGCCGATCTGCTCGGGCCACAATGATGCGTTTCTGCCTTATATGGTTGGTTTGCTATTTGCAGTTGGGAAGAACATGAATAATTAGATACCTTGGGATTGCTGGTACAGAGTGTGTGTTAATATGTGGAAGCAGGTTAGGCACCTGTCAACTGCAGAGGATTCGTTTCCACTTGGATGTAAATTTGTGGCATTTTACAAAAGCCCGCTGTGCTTGAGTATGCTGGAAATCATCTGCCCTGCCAGAATTCCTTTTGTATAGAACCCTTTGTGGTCTTCCATATGTAATTCATCAAAGTCAAGAGAAAACCAGCCAGTTGTGTTTTGTAATGTTTGTGTCTCTTTGCTTCGGGAGACATGTCAAGATTTAGAAATTAAATGCACAGAAATCACAATCACGCTCCATATACTACATTAACATCTCATCGGCCATTTTGTTATTGTTATTATTATTATTGTGACAGATTTATTTTTAGTTTTTTTTTTTTCGGTATGGTAAATTATGGGGCACCATTTCCTGAGCGGAGTGACAAAAAAAGAACACATTTCAGTCAAAACTATTATATGTAAATATTGGAGCATCTGCCATTCCCTGTCTTGTCAGATTATCCTGGAGGGCTAGAAAAAGTCATTTAAAATGCAGTTTTTGCTTTCCTCTCATGCTGTTGGTTTCCATAGTTTGTCTTGTGCTAACTCCACTGTATATCGTATATAGCATAATAAGTTTAATTGGAAAAATTGTATCACACAGATTTGTGATAAATATTTTATTAGGCTATATGCATGCATGAACATGTGTGTTTTAGCAGAACGAATACATTGAAACCCTTTGTTAGTGTTACTTAAAGCTGATGTGTAAGTTTAGTAAAAAAAAAAATGTTTTTGGGTATTCATTATCAGGGACATCACTTACCTCTAACGAAGTGTACTCTGTGTCTTGTTGCTTGCTTCCTTCTCACATTGGTGAACTTTCAGCACTGCATATGCTAAAGCTGAATGCAGTGTAAGTATACATTTTCAATACCTGTGGGATCTCTGTGAAAGCTGGAAATCACTTCCAAGACCCATACTGAGCATCTGCCCTGCTACATAGCCAACACAGGGGGTCGCCTGCTCAGCATGTGCACCATTTCAGAGCTCGCCTTGCATTTTTCTCAGGTATGGTTCAATGCACACTTGGAATTCAGCGCTAACTGCATCGGCTGTAATTGTGAAGGACACTCACACTCCTCTTTCACCCCTCTCCTCCATTCCATAATTATTTTCTTGGGATTTAAAGTGTTCTGTGAATAGAGGAGGACATACTGTCATCTTATTTTGTGGGTGCAGAAGAGGGCAGAAGGGGAGGGTGAGCAGCGTGACCTTTTACTGGTACTGGTACAACCAAGGCAGTTAACCGATGCAGCGTTGGAAGTTCACCGCTGTAAAGAAGAACCACTGAAGGGGGGGTGATATAGTATCCAGCAGCCAGTGGGGAATAGGATACACTTTATTAAAGGTAGGTTACATCCCTGAAGCTGTACACCCAAAATGATTTTTTTTTAAACTTCATCTTTAAAGGTGATCTCTGCAGTAAGCAAATAATGTCTAAATACAAAAGGCATGTTTATTATTCATAGTTGGATCTTGGTGTGCTTAGTGTATTTCTTCCAGATCTGTGCAGTAATCAAGTGTGAAACGTTGTCTCTATGCAGAAGCTTTCTGTAACAAAGACCGGTCACTGCTGCTCTCTCTTCTTATGCAGGGTGACTGGTCTTGTATCCACCCCCTCCTGTAGTTTCTGTAAGCGACCTGTAGTAGGCATGTCTGCTAGACTCCTCCCACAGCTCTGCTCTCTGCACAGGCTATGTACACCACAGTGATGATGTCACTGTTACTTTCTATCTGGCTTTGCAAAAGCATTTGGTGCAGAGAAAGTGGATTTATATCCTTTTTGGCAATTGAAGAATGCAGTATAATTAAATTATACAGTATATGTGGCCAGAGCTTTAAAGTTTATATAAAGCACAAACCTTTTTATTTATCCAAAACTAAAAAAAAAAGGTTTGCCTTTATCACTGACCTATACTAATCCACCCTCCCCTCCATGACCACATATTTACCTTGATCCAATGGCCATGGTTCCACTGTCCTGGCCTGGCGGTACCTGTGCATTATTGTTCCATGAGCGTCTCTGGGCCGGTTTCCTGTAGCTGGTGATTATTGAAGACACTCCCATAGAAGTCTATGGTTGTGTTGTGCAGGTACGGCCAGGGAAGACTTGCAGCGCTGATTGTAAACAACAGACCGTGGCCATCAGATAAAGGTAAGTATGTGTCTGTGGAGGATGGGGTGGATATTATTATGTCAGTGATAAATGCACCTTGTCTTAAAGTGCACCTATCACTTAAAGGCTCACCTTTTGAATTTTTTTTAAATAAATGCACTTTTTTTTGCAGTGGGCATTTTATTATTTTTTTTTAAAGGCACCTGCAGAACATTGCACTACTAATTGCAGGTGCAATGCAAGGATCCCACAGAGTCTCAAATACAAGCATGCATAAAGATCAATGAACTATGAGCGCGCTCACCAGCACCCTCACAGGTCATTGAGAACTACAAGCTGTCATGAATGAATGACACAACCATGTGGGTGGAGCCCCGTATGGCTGTGCTGTTTTCAAATTGTGACAGCAGGTGCAGGGAGAAGATCCCTCGCCCACTGTAAAAGGCAGGGGGGGATTGTGGGGGAGAAGGTGCAGATACTGGAACATGTTACATGTTCCACCCTAAAAATGGATGAAACATGTAACATGTTCCAAAAGTGAATTTTTCCTTTAAAGTATATCTAAAGCCAAAACATTTTTGTTTGTTTGGATAGAGTAGGGAATGATTAGAACTCCTTTTCCCATTTGCGTGTCAATGGGGACAATTGTCTTCACTTCCTGTGCCATAAACAGGTCAGAAAGAAAGAGTCAACTTTTCAGGATAAGGGTGGTTTCAAACTAATCCGCTGCAGTTTATTCTCAGCGCAGTGTACTCGCATTTTTTGTGCGGTTATCTGCACTTTTCCATTGACTTCTATTAGATCAGGCAATTTTGGTACGTTTTTCGAAAGCTCGCCAAAAGTCCTCCTATTTTAGTTGTCACAAAGGAATTATCCCTGTTGGAAAATTTCCCTTTTATTCCTGTTCAGGTGACAGCTCAGGAAAGGGAGGGTTAGCTCAGATGAAGCAGGGTAAATGGAAAAGTGTATTTTTGTTTTAACTTGCATTTATCATTTAACATATTTAGAGTTCAATTTTCTTTTCCTAATGGGTGAGTCCAACTAAGGGCTGATGTCGACAGTCGTTCATGTCAAAAGCCATTTCCATTCATAAGCAGCTGCAGGCGTTCGAACAGAAAACACAGGATTAGACGAGAATAGGCTATGTTTGACCTGCTTTGCCTGCAGTTCAAATGCACCTCAATAGTAAATGCTGCATCCGAAAAAGCAGGTCAAACGCAGCCTTTAAAATTTGATGTGTTTTATACCATTAAAGGCAATTACAATTTGCTGGTCTGCACACATCAAATGCAGGGAAACAATGCCCATTAGCATGAGCGTTTTAACTGACAATTTAGTCTTTGAAGAGGGCAGAAGTTCATTATGTTGAAAAAGAAATTTAGCCGATGAGGTCTTTTGTTTAAGTTTTCTGGTCCAACACTTTTAACATAAATATCGGTGGGTTTCACTAGCCCTGATGGATTTTGATTTACTTTACATTGTGAAGAATGCAGCATGAAGGCTGGGAACACCCAGAAAAATCCTGATATAAGTGGTGGAGTGTTCCCCAAATTGGGGCCTGTGGAAACAAGGACAACAATACAAAATCTCTCCAACAGTCTACAAGAAATCTAAGAAATCAGACTCCACCTATAACAGAAGTTGCATTTTTAATCAGACTAATCTTTTAAAGGTTTTTTTTATAAGGTGACTTTTTCTCTTTTTTTTTTTCATAGTTGTACTCTAGTTTAATATTATCTGCTCATGTATACTTGGCCAAATATTAAAATGTCAGTCATCATTCACTCCAGCTGCAGACCTAAACATTTGTTGTAAGCACCGAACACAAGGTAATAACACGGCTTCTGCGCTCATGGTCCTTTCTGTGTAAATATAGGAAGAAAATGGCAAGTCTAACCTCTCGATCAAAATCCTTTAAATTGTATTCATTATCACTGACCCAGGAAAAGAGCTTACTTTAGTTCATAAAGGTACATTGCAGACAGACATGAAACGTTTGTATTAAATCTGACCCATGGGACAGATCCTACTTGTTTAGCAGCTATAATTTTCATCTTTTTTTTATACCTGGCTGCTCTACCAGATCTCCAAAGCTGCCTGTAACCTCATTTAAATAGACCAGAGCCTAAGCCTGTAGAATATAGTGTTCCAGCACTGCTCTTCCTCTGAGCCTGTTGTGGCTTTGTCTCCATGGAGTATCAGAGGAAGGTTTCACAGCAAAGTATCCTTTGTAAAGATGCCGCTATCCTGTCCTGAAAGGTGGTAAACAATGGATTATGTAAAATATATTAAACAGTTAAGTGCAGCGCAAAAAGACAGATACAAAATAGCTATATGGAAAAAATGTTTCAAACTAATTAAATAAGTAAATAAATCATTTGAAGTCCATAAAAGTTAAAGCATAAATATTCTTCTGGTAATATCCAGGTCAGTTACTTGTCTGCAGGTCTAATAAATAAAAACATGTGGATGCCCTTACCAGATCAGGTGGACCCCTTAATTACAGGGGGTCTTTAAGGCATCAATGGATTATTATCAGACTGCTCTGCTGGATGTCATCAGCAGGAACCAAACATCAGATGTCCCGGGATCCGGCTGTGAGGTCAGTGCTACAACGCAGAAGTACTGCAGATAAGGTAGCAGTGCATCATCACAGGATTGCTATCTAGGCCTTTCCAGCTCAGGAGAGAAGCTAAAACAACAAAAGCAACATTACATATAGGATTCCAGCAATATGTCTGATCCAGCCGCTTTCAGTATGTCCGAGAAGTAAACAAATTTGATGGCATCCAGCAGAGCAGTGTGAGCACGGACCTCACAGCCGACTCGGATCCCGGGACATCTGATGTTTGGTTCCTGCTGATGACATCCAGCAGAGCAATCTGATAATAGTCCATTGATGCCTTAAAGACCCCCTGTAATTAAGGGGTCCACCTGATCAGGTAAGGGCATCCACATTTTTATTTATTAGACCTGCAGACAAGTAACTGACCTGGATATTACCAAAAGAATATTTATGCTTTATCTTTTATGGACTTCAAATGATTTATTTACTTATTTAATTAGTTTGAAACATTTTTTCCATATAGCTATTTTGTATCTGTCTTTTTGCGCTGCACTTAACTGTTTAATAATTTCTAATAAGGTTGGTGTATCCTTTAGTGTTCAGCTTGCAATTTTTCATTATTAGGTTTTGTTTGCGCTGATTGCCCTATATATTATGTAAAATATAGCTCAAAGAGAATGTAACATTTTATTTTCGGTTATTTCAGGCTTGGTAAATCTACTTGTTGCTTGTAAAGCAACATAATGCTACACTTCCATGAAATCCTGCACACATCTGGTTATTTAACTCCTTCCTGCCTCCTCCTAGCCCTTTAACTGGGTTTTAAGGAAGGGCAGACTTCTCAGACATGTAATTGGCTGTCACAGTGGTCACATGATCAGAAGCCCATCCAGCTGGCTCTTGATCACAGAATAATACTGGGGGCTGTCTGTGACAGCTTGGTCACTGTGATAGGATAACACAGTGAGTGTGCCTTGATCTATCATCCCTGCTGTCACACATAAGCATTATATGGTCAGGAAGAGTTTAAAGGTCCAGTTTTTGTTATTAACAGAGCCTTGTGAACTGTTCATGGCTTCCTATGTGTTTTGGATAATCCAACAGCAAGGTTTCCCTACCATTATTCACAACCCACCCACCTTTGCATGGTTGATTGCCTCTTGTTACATTCTTCTTAAAATAAAACTGAAAAAACTCAGAGGGATTTTGGGACCCCCATTCAGTGGCATGTCATTTAACACATTTTTGAACACAAACAGAAATTTCTGAAACCGGAATGTGTTGATTTGCTTTACTACGTACAGGCTGTGCATACAAGGCAACAAATGACACTGTGAAACTACATGATCAATTACCATCTTATGCAGGTAAATAAAACAAAGTGCAGATGAGACAGTTTAAAGTGCCTCTAAACTGAGAAATCTCCCCAGTCAAGTTTCTAGGAGATGTAAGAGTTTTTCGGGTATTTTATCTTTCCAGCATCTAACAAAAAAAATATGTATGAAATATTGGTTTTGAGTGGTCTAACCCCTGTAAGAATGAATGTGTTTACTTTCAGTAGGGCTTCAGGTCACTGTAAATGATTGGATGACATTCCTGGGTTTGGATAAAATGGAGAAAAGTGAAATCCCTGTCAGATATTTATTGCTGTTTGTTCCCACACCGTGGAGAGTCACCATCCCTATTTGTCATCTCACTAGGGCAGAAGGTGATGGGAAAACCAAGATTTTACAGTCAACAGAACAGGAGGTGAAGGTGAAATCTTCCAATAGGGACACCTGGTCTGGTGACAACTAAGGGGATTTCCTTTCACTTTGTATAGTTGTCCTCTTCCTATTTGATAGGTCTTTAAGGCAGGACGTAAGAAAGGAAGATCTGCCTAAAGGGAAACTAATAAAAAAAATAAAAACATTACTCAGGCATTACACAGTTGCATATGTGTGCCATTTGCAACTAAGCAATCAGATTTACAGATCTGAAGTGTCCTGCAAAAATGTATTTTTCTGCTGTAATATGTTTACCAGATAAGGGGATTAGAATGTTCTGCCACAGAATCATAGGATTAGAAGAACATACTCTTGCACTTTTCTGTGATGTGTTTTATGAATTGTGACGAGGTAAGGATCATTGGTCAGGTATATAGGTGTTTTCAGCTCAAAACCATCTCACTAGTTCTAGCGAACTTCAATTGTGATTTAAATGAGCTTTAAGACTTCAGTAGACAGTTTTCATATGACAGTGTTTGTGTGTTATCCTTGATTTAAATTAATAAGGGTCTTCATTTATTTCTGTATTGACACTACGGTTTTGATCTTCAAATTCTTGAAGTTCTAGAGTTTCGCCCCAGTGGGTGGAATTTCATTGGTTTAAAGACTGGACAGTGTGAAGTGTTTAATATTTTAGGATGCTACCAAGTAACATAGTACCACATAGACGACTTTAGCCCGTTAATTATAGTATTTACATTTTTATGGGTTTATGATATAGTAATTATGTCAGTAGGTGCCACTGCTAAAAACAAATGCTCGTTTCAATTTTGTTTATGTGTATTTTGAGCTTTTTATCTAGTCTTAAAAATGTGAGCATGCTTGTATTTTCACAGTAGGTACAGCATGGCACAAAAAAGGCACAAAAAAATTTGCCTGTAGGAATATTTGGATTAGCCACACAGTTGGAACAGGCTGAATGTGCTGTTATGGCTATAAAAAGAACATATATTGAAGACTGTATCTCCTTGCCACCAGCACCTCTGGACAGTTTGGAAGAACCTTTTAGTGATGTTCTTGTGCTTACAGACTTCTTTGAGTACAAAGTGTGTTATACTTTATCAGACATTATCCTGTGTGCCATGAAGACCTCCATATTGTCTAGTAATCTAATGCTCAGGACATCAATTTTAAGCCATCACAGATCTCACTAAGGTGTCAGTTTATGAAGCAGTGATCAGTGGTGATCCTGAGGATCGCCGCTGATCACAGTCCATAAACAGTTTATGAAACAGTGATAATCGGGAGGAGAAGTGTTTGAACTTGTTCTCCCGCCGATTATCTCTACACACGGAGAATTCTCATGAATGACACAGTAAGGGCCAGTTTATGAAGCGGTGATCTCACTGCTTCACTGGCGATCTGAGTCAGAATTCACACTCCCAGGTTCACCAGCTCAGAGGTGGTGAATCGGGGAGTGAAGAGGGAATCTGGGGGGATCTGAGGGGGAAGGAGGAAGATTTTTAACTTCCTTATGCCTCGTTCAGACCCCCCAACACTGTAAGCATGTCCCCCTGTCATATTTATGTGTATACATATATATACATATATACATATAATGTGTATATGTATATATATATAATGTGTGTGTATATACATGTATATATAATGTGTGTGTGTGTATACATATGTATATAATGTAGGGGGACTCATTATTTTATTAACATTAATCGTCCGTGTATTGAGCGGTGATAATTTATCACCGCTTAATAAACTGACATCTCTGTATTTCTGGTGCTGTAATCTCGTAAAGTCTCACGAGATTCCAGTATCAGGGGCCGTTCTCCACTGTTTGAAGCATTTGTAGATCTCTTCACTCCTCCGAAGGTGAAGCGATCTACAAAGCTTCATAAACTGGCACACAGAGGAGAAAGATCTTCACTGTGAATGCCGGAGAACGAAGCAGTGAATAGATTTCACTGCTTCATAAACGGACACCTAAGTTGTCTCCAGTTCTTGTATGTAGCAGTAGCATTGGTGAAATTATTCCAATTTGTACTGCTGTGAAATCTAGTCAGGCGTAAGTTGAAGACGCGTGAGCATTGGCTGGGCAGTTGACCCCAGAAATGGTCTACTTTGTCTTACAATAAATATTTCCTGAACTTTACATCTCAGTTCATCTTTCCAATAAATTGCTATTTACAATATCGATACTTGTAGTCCTGTGGGAGTTTCAATTGACAAGAGAATTTCTTGTTATATCTACTTCACACAGGTTTTAGTTTTTAAACACAAGTTTGAAGAGTATCCTTGGTGGCAAGTATTTATAAAGAATTTATATAGCCTTCAGCAAATTGCTTCGAACCTTTATAAAGATAACTTCAAACAATAAGGCATTGGAGTGCTAGCAATCTTCAATATGACTACAACACTGTCACTAAGATCTGTATACAGCTCTTTTGGGCTAAAGCTGAAAGATGCTTTACTGGCTTCATGAAAGTTCTGCAAAATTTGCTGAAAGCTTTATATGTGCTTCTTAAAGGCTTGCAGAATACAATGCTCTTCTGCATTTTAGCCTTTGTAATATGTGAAAATGTATGTTCTTTACCTGCTGTGTATGTGTGTGTGTGTTTATATATATTTCCGAAAAGTTTGGAAAACCATTCTTGCTTTATTACTAACCAGCTACTGTATGAGGATCTATATTTTCGATCCCTCAACGTTGTGGTAATTCAGCTCCCTTCTTTCTCAAGAAAACCAACTGGAATAGAAAGCAGTGGGTTTTCTGTTGCAGGTGCTGCTTTGGGTACCTATGAAATGTACCATTCTAAAGGGCACAAGCAAAGATTCAATATATTTTGGCAGAGCTGTCTAAATCCCCAGGGTGCATTTGAAATCACTGGTTACTGCTAACAGAAGGATGGTGGACATACCATTTTTAAATGTGGGAGAAATATGTGAGCTGCTTTCGTTGGACCTCCTACAAAAAATATTAGTTCATTACCTGCCATGCTCATACTTTGGATTCAACACTTTCATCAGCACTGACACAATAATGAAGTGTGCATTTGATGAAATCAGAGTGAATTTACGATTCCTGATTTTTATTCATGTTCTCAGAGACTCAGAAAGTATTTTCAGTGGGTCAGTAATGACGGTTTACTTACTGCTTTTGTGGGGGGGGTCTCCTTTAACTGATACTGTGACAGAGCACCATGTAATGGTGTAGTTGTTTCTGTACATTATATAAAGGAAACAGCAAAAACATAAATTGCTGAGACCATAAAAACATGAATAATGATAAACATAAAGGATTAATTTCCCATTCAACTGTCATGTAACATCAGTAAAAATATTTCCAGCTTAATAAAAAAACCCAATGTTAGTCGAACAGAAATGTGCTTAATATTAGGAGCTCCCATGGCTCTGCAGCTATCTGTGTCAATATGTGCTTTTTTTTCCTCTAGCTGCCTGTCAATCGATCTATGTACGTAGTAATTTCCTTGTACTGCATAATTAACACATGGTCAAAAAATGTGTTCTTTTTCAATTTTGATGATTGCGGGTTATGTTTACTGTAAGTCAGAAGCATCTCTTAAAAACCTGAGCAAGATTTTCAGAAACAGCCTGCAATAAAAATCACACACGCTTCATAAAACACTACTTGATTGATATCACTTGCACCATTAGGAACTAAACGACAAAGGATGTAATTTCAGTTCTTGCATGCAATATTAATCGAAAGCCTTTAAACCATCCTACTGATGGGAACTTTGACAACATGACATTTGAAGAATTGTTAGCCAAAGTCATTTTATCTTTGTCATATTTTCGAGTAAATATATAGAAAAAAAGCCTGCTATTTTCCTATTTCAGATTTGCATGACTTTTCCTCTTTATACTTTGGAAAACTTAGAGCAATGGCAAGAGAGAGACCCCATACCTGATACATTTTATGGGATGAGCTTTCTCTCTGGATTTGTCTTCTGTGTATGCAGTGATATAGTGCAACAGCACTATTTTGCTGCTCCTTATTTCATTTTCCTGTTATGCATTGAGTACTACTTAGCTAATTCTCGAAACAGTACTCCATTACAGTCCATGTGAAATTCACTGAATATCATATCAACTCAAACAAAATAATTTAGCAGCCACATTCAGATTATGACCATATTTCACAGTCCTAATTATTTTTATTTTAATGGTTGTTTAAAGAGCTTGTTCTTGATGATAATGTTACTTGGAATTGCAAGTTCTACTGACCTAAACCTCCTTTATGATTCAGCATCACATGCCCAGTCATGCCAATTCAATTACGTCAATGTGACTAGCATGTGGTGAGGTCTTGTTTGATCCCCACCTGTAAAGTTGTGCGTAAGATGTATTCCAGCTAGCCTTAGACACTGTCTTGAGGTAGTAGCAGTAGAAGCAATAAATCTTCCTGTGGGTAGAAGAGTTTGTCTTATGGGTCCCATCTGGCCTTGAATCCCAGGTACAGTTACTTATCTTGCAACCACTATAGTCCCTCTGCTCAACTAATTAGAGCAAACCTCAGCATGCAAAAATATAACATTGGCCTCTTTGAAAAATGGAGTTTGATGCTCCTTTCTGACACCCAATATTCCAAAAGGCATTATGCATATTATTATTATTATTATTATTATTAGTATTATTATTATTATTATTATTATTAAGGTTTGCTGTCATTTCCATGTTGACTCCTGGGGACCACATGGATAGTGTTTCTCCAGAGCAATCGGTCTTATGTTTGGGTCTAAAGTCTTTTTGACGGCGTGTTTATAATTTCAGTAATTGCATCCATCCATCTATAGAGCATAAATACTGCAATTCCTTTTCATTTATACTGTTGTTCCCATAGTTCCCTATTGGAAGAGTCCTGACCACCTAGCTGAACATCATAATTTTCTGCCCTAGAAAGCTATTTCCAAAGCGGGTGTATTTGTATAAACTAAGGACAGTTGGTGGCTGTTTTTCTGCCAAGAGATTACGCTTATAATGTTATCACTTTAGATCCTCATTCTCTATCTTATACAAAACGTGGAAAATATCCTTGCTCTGAGAGATAAGCCCATCTTAATCTGAAATCTCCTGTGTCTTTAAAGAACAAATTGGCAAGTTCTCCTAAGGGATGCCCGTTTTTACATGTAAAATGTTTACATTTTATTTCAGGCTACTGTTTTAAATTGTTCATTATATAAACTGTAAGCCAATGAGCAAATTCACGTTACACTGCATAACAGGGTGCCAGAGGCAAAGAAAGCAGTAGAGAAGTGTTTCAGTTCAGCTGCTGCTCTCATTCAGTTAGAAGGGTAAACTTGTGCAGTGTGAAGACTTACTCTAATAGCCAATCTTTATGAGAAAACATTTCACTGCTGTGTTATCGGGAACATGTGAAAGTAATTATGGATGGATGGAGGGGTAACAAAAAGAGCAGAACGTTGTACTACAATATTAAGGACAATATGGAGTCTGAGGGTGGCTTGGTGGTCATCAGGAATCATTGTCTGTATTTGTAATGTCTATCTAAAAGAAGAAAAACTTTTTTAAAAGGGAGAAATTCAAGGGCTGCCATTGCTGACCTCCTTTTAGGAATGCTAGTTGATTGGTAGTCTCTGGCTTTAGTAGTCCCTAGATCCAGTACAAGCATGCAGATTATAAAGTCAGGATAAGGTTGGAAGTCCTGATCAGCATGCTTGTTCCAGGTCATATCCCTAGAAACTAAAAAAGCCATTGGAACAACTTGACAGGTAACTAGCGGTTCATATATGGTTGTTTCTGTTTTCTCTTGGTAAAGATCTGAATGCTGATCTTAGGCAGATATAGGCAGATTACTTAATTCAGTTTTGCATTCAATAAAAATAATACAATTTAAAATTTCAATAAAAATAATTAAAATTATGTTTAAATACAAATAGCCTAAGTGCCTGTATTTGAATTGATTGTAAACCTTCACCTTGTAAAACAACCCTTTCAGTTTAAAATAGAAATAAAACGCAAACCATTTGTGTATAGATATAAAAAAAGGTGGTTTTACCCCCTGCTAGCACCCGAGAAAAGGTTAAAAACCACCGCAAAGCGCCTCTGCTGAGGCACTTTGCCGGCGGTATAGCCGCACTGTCCCATTGATTTCAATGGGCAGGAGCGGTGAAGGAGCAGTGTATACACCGCTCCTTCACCGCTCCGAAGATGCTACTAGCAGGACTTTTTTCCTGTCCTGCTAGCGCACTGCTCCAGTGTGAAAGCCCTCGGGGCTTTCACACTGGAGAGACAGCAGCGGCTGTTTTGGGTCAGTTTGCAGGCGCTATTTTTAGTGCAATAGCGCCTGCAAACCGCCCCAGTGTGAAAGGGGCCTAAGTTATCACATACCCTCTGTCTCCTGCTGCATAAGAGCTGGTGTTGGCTTCCTGGCGGGTGCAGGCACATAGTGAACATGCCTGAGCTCATCCTTACTCATGAGTTCCCAGATAGCCAGAGAACTGCCAACGGTGTGGTCTCCTGCTTAGTGTGGTCAGTCTTTAATAGGAAAGCAGAGGGACTGGAAGGATCACCAGGCATTTCACGCAAAGGAAGGAGTACAAAGAAAACAGGTTCCCAGCATATAGTTGTGCTCATAAGTTTACATACCCTTGCAGAATTTATGATGTCTTGGCCATTTTTCAGAGAATATGAATTATAACACAAAAAACATTTCTTTCATAAATGGTTAGTGTTTGGCTGAAGCCATTTATTATCAATCAACTGTGTTTACTCTTTTTAAATCATAATGACACCATAAACTGACCCTGATCAAATGTTTACATACCCTGGTGATTTTGGCCTGATAACATGCATACAAGTTGACACAAAGGAGTTTGAATGACTATTAAAGGTAACCATCTTCACCTGTGATCTGTTTGCTTGTAATTAGTGTGTGTGTATAAAAGGTCAGTGCGTTTCTGGACTCCTGACAGGACCTTGCATCTTCCATTCAGTGCTGCACTGACATTTCTGGATTCTGAGTCATGGGGAAAGCAAAAGAATTGTCAAAGGATCTGCGGGAAAAGGTTGTTGAACTGTATAAAACAGGAAAGGGATATAAAAAGATATCCAATGAATTGAGAATGCCAATCAGCAGTGTTCAAACTCTAACCAAGAAGTGGAAAATGAGGGGTTCCGTTGAAAAGAAACCACGGTCAGGTAGACCAACTAGGGTTTCAGCCACAACTGCCAGGAGAATTGTTCGGGATGCAAAGAAAACCCACAAGTAACTTCAAGTGAAATACAGGACCCTCTGAAAAATACAGGACTCTCTGTGGTGTGGCTGTTTCAAGATGCACAATAAGGAGGCACTTGAAGAAAGATGGGCTGCATGTTCGAGTCACCAGAAGAAAGCCATTACTACGCAAATGCCACAAAGTATCCCGCTTACAATATGCCAAACAGCACAGAGACAAGCTTCAAACCTGGCACAAAGTCATTTGGAGTGATGAGAACAAAATTGAGCTATTTGGCCACAACCATAAACGCTACATTTGGAGAGGAGTCAACAAGGCCTACGATGAAAGGCCTACACCATGGAGGTGGATCGTTGATGTTATGTTGATGTGTGGGCTAAAAAGGCACAGGAAATTTGGTCAAAATTGATGGCAAGATGAATGCTGTATGCTAACAAAAAATACCGGAGGAACTTTTCAATTCATCAGCCAGGAAGCTGCACATGGGACTTACTTGGACATTCCAACATGACAATAAACCAAAACACAAGGCCGAGTCAACCTGGCTGTCATTGGCTACAGCAGAATAAAGTGAAGGTCCTGGAGTGGCCATCTCAGTCTCCTGACCTCAATATCGTTGAGCCATTCTGGGGAGATCTCAAATGTGCAGTTCATGCAAGACAGCCCAAGAATTTACAGGAACCTGAAGCTTTTTGCCAAGAGGAGTGGGCAGCTTTACCACCTGAGAAGATAAAGAGCCTCATCCACAAATACCACAAAAGACTTCAAGCTGTCATTGATGTTAAAGGGGGCAATACACAGTATTAAGAACTGTGGTATGTAAACTTTTGATCAGGGTCATTTGGGTGGTTTCTGTTGTCGTTATGATTTAAAAAGAGTAAACACGATTGATAAAAAAATGACTTCAGCCACACACTAACCATGAGTGAAAGACATTTTTGTTTTATCATTCATATTCTCTGAAAAATGGCCAAGAAATCATAAATTCTGCCAGGGTATGTAAACTTATGAGCACAACTGTATGTGAAAAAGAAATGGTTGCAGACCATGACTAATCTTGAGTTCATTTATTGCAACACCCCAACAATAATCCACACATGACAGTAGCAGGTACAATAGGTTAGGCTTGCCCAGTCTCCCCCCACCACTGTACAACCCGCTCAGCTCACGAGGAGACAAATGACTAATGAAGGCTGATTAACAGGGGTCTTCTCTGGCAGCAAGCAGATGCTGGAGACAAGCACCATCATTCAGATTTATTTATAACACAAGTATTAGTAAAAGATCTTTCAGCGTGGACAGGGTTATATGATCTAACTGCTGGTGCTGTGCATGTTAACTAGTAGCCAGAACTGATTTTTTACTATTGCGAATGAACAGTAAGCACTGGTGTGGCTGTATGATCTATGTTGGAACGATCACACATGCCCACCAACACTGACGGTTTATCTTTTGTGAATAAACCGTCAGTGTTGGTGGGCATGTGTGATCGTTCCAACATAGATCATACAGCCACACCAGTGCTTACTGTTCATTCGCAATAGTAAAAAATCAGTTAGCACTGTGGGACTAAGTAATCTATCAATGGCAAGCACTACTTTTTTTTTTTCTTTTTTTACTATTTTATTAATGCTTGTGCTGTGAATGAAAACCTAGCACTAAACATTGCACAAAATCTTTTTACAGGTAGAGCAGTACTTATAGTTCTGGCTGTACCTCTCCCATATGAAAACACACAAATTGGGCTTTAGCCTGGGGTGGAGATAGAGCTAACATTAAACCGAAATACAATTTGGCTTTAACAGGACCACAATTTAAAATGGAACAAAGTTATATATTATCTGGTTATAGCACAGCAGTAGAGAAAAGTCAGATTGCCAACCAAGCCCACCTGTCCTCAAGAGCTGTGTATATTTGTTAAGATTTAATTAAAGGAATTACACATCCTTGTTAAATGAAACAGCTCTGTTACATGTGTTTCAACTGTGAATTTTGCTGTTTTGCACACGCTGGGATGATAAAACATTACATAGTCTTCCAACAACGTCCCAAAAACAGAAGTGTTTAAGTCTACTAGGCCTCATCAGTGTACAACTAACAGTTCAGGCTTTGAAAATCTGATTAACCAAATTCCTAGTGCAAGAAAAGAAATGGCTGTAGACTATAGTGACCAGCCGTGTTCTGGATGACATCAAAACTTTGCAATTCATTGGTTATTTCAGGCAAGATACCATTTTCTTTTTTTTTCTTAGTTGTTGTAGTTGTAGTAATTTCTACTGTTTGTGGGATAAAAACGTAATCAATAAGACCCTTAGCTGTAACAGTGATAAAATGAAAGGCACGAAGGCCATATTGTTTCTTGGTAGTAATGATGTGTGCTGTACAGCACTGATACATTACACTGAGCTCAGTATAGACATAGATAGATTAATATATTAATGTATAATGTTTGCTAATCTAAAGGATTGGTTGCTGCACATCTATCTGGCACCTTCTCTACTTTAGCATGACATACATTAAACTGACTTTTTCTACAGTATCGGATCTCTTCAGACAGATTTCTTTTAATTGGGTGCTGCTTTTGACTGGTTGAATTACCTTGTAACTGTCTTGTTGAAATGTGCCTGGAAGGCCCGAGCAGTGATTCTAATCAAATACAATGACACCCACTGGTGTGGATAAAGGCAGCACTGATTAATTGCAATAAAATCTACCTGACTTGTAACTCTGATGAATTTATGTTGTTCTCTCTTGCCATACATCCATCCATCCATGAGAATTTTCTGCAAGGCAGTCAAATGGAAAATACTACTAAATATTTATCGTTAATAGAATTGGCAAGCTGGTGTAATACAGGCCAAACAAATCACTTGCCATTAACTGTACAGCTAAGAATGTCTCTCTTTAAATATGAAAGCAGTTCTGATGTAGCGCACACATGGTTTTTCTGCTGGTGGAACAATATGAGTAATATTCATCAACTAGGAAATGTTCTGACATGATACAAATGTCATTTCTGTCCAAAGTCAATGTAGCTGCAAGACTTATATTGTAGACGGCTACACAAATCTTTCAGCTGACATATCATTAATGAAGTCATGCAGGTGTCTTGGAACTCTCCGTTTTGCTTTAGCTAATATTTTACTATGAAAGCAGAGGTGTTAGGGTGTTCAAGCGTGTACTTACTGTAAAGGTTTTTGTGTGATAAATGATTATTAATTTTGGCTCTGAGTATAATTTCATAAGAGCTGGTCAGATTTTTTTCCTTTAAGCATTTTTATAGGAGAGGGTTATTTATGTAATTCAGTATTTTTCAACTTTTTTCGATTGTGGCACCTTATAAAAAGTATTCAAACCATAAGTCCAAAATGTAAAAAAATATAAATGTTACTAATCGATGGGAAACTTGAGCCTAGGACAATGCACACAACCACCTTGATTAAATTAACTTCCCATCAGAAGCTCCCCCTTCACATCAGAGGTTCTTCCATCACATCAGATTTCCCCCTTCACATCAGAGGTCCCCCCATCACATCAGAGTTCCTCCTTCACATTAGAGTCTCCCCATCACGTTAAAGATTGTAAATAATTTTAAACGATGATGATTTAAATAACAAACATGTTATACTTACCTGCTCTGTGCAAGGGTTTTTCACAGAGCAGCCCTGAGCCTCCTCTTCTGGGGTGTCACGGCGGTGCTCCTGGCTCCTCCTCTTTATCGAGTGCCCCCACGGAGAGCCATTTTCCATGGTGGCACCTGTACAGGCACGCTCACGAGTCCCGCTGCTGTATCCGTTGACACAGACAGCAGGACTCGGCCCCGCCCCTGCTCCCGTGTCACTGGATTTGATTGACAGTAGCGGGAACCAATGACTCCTGCTGCTATCAATCTACCCAATGAGGATGAAGAAAGTGGTTGGGCTTGTGGACATCGCTGGAACGAACAGGCTCTGGTAAGAAAAAGGGAGGGCTCTGGGCGCAGATGCAGCACAGAAGGTTTTTCACCTTAATGCAAAGAATGCATTAAAGTGAAAAACCTGGAGACTTCACAACCCACTTAAAGGACTCCTTATCACCACAGAATCCCTCCATTACGGAATCAGAGGCCCCCAATCACATCAAAGTGACCCTATACATGAGAGCCCCCATGAAATCAGAGTTCCCCCCTGGATCATAGAGTCCTCTCATCCATCTCTGATCTAGGGCAAACTAGGTCTGGTGCTCACAGCACCCCTGGGAAACCCAAAGGGCACCCTGGTTGAGAAACACTGATTCATTTGAATAATTTCCCATAATTCTAAAGATGTTGGTTGTACATCGATTTAATAATATGTACATGTATAATATGTAACTCTCATGGAACATACATGAGGAATACATGAGGTCATCCATATTTTTCATCCAACTGCAACATTTTTCATAGACCTCAAGAAGCACCACCACCAGGAGACAAAAAAATTATTAACTCATATATTATTTTTACTTTGTGCATATATGTATTTTTTTAAATGTTTATTTGTTTTTTTGGTACGGACAAAAATAAATGAAAAAAAAGCACAAAACCACTACTCTTTCCATAAAAGACTTCAATGAGCAATAATTATTTGTACATTGAGTTATGTATATGTTGATATGTTGATGTAGTTGGATCACTAAAAGCATCACTAGGACTTAAGGCGCTTCGCACCTCACTTTAGCTCTCTTTTAGGGCTTGTTCACATTACGATCCCCACATTCAGTGTACTGTTCCACATGAAGCGAAGAAAACTCCACCGCTCAGGTATATCTATGAGTAAGCACTTAGTATAAGTGTGAAACGCGTCAACTGCTATTCTGTAAGTTCCTGCTGTAGTGTCCTGTGTACTCTATGATCCAGTTTCATCAATAAAGGCACATGTTATTTCATCCGGTATCCGCTATCCAGATAATTTTGTCTATTCCGTACTGTTCCACATGAACGGTTTTATTTTTATTTTTTTACTTTTTTTCACTTGAATTTTCAGTGCTAAGGATCCCTCTCACATGTTTATGTGTTCCTGTGCATTTTCACTTGTTTACATACATTTTGGAGAAGAAAAATGCATGCTGCTGTAGTTTTTTTTTTTTGCGTTTCTAAGCTGAATGCAGTGGTGTGAACTAGGATAATAGGAAAACATATTACTGCACATGTGTTCGGGATGCGTTTTAAAAAAATAGAAACTAAAAACAAATGTGAATAAGCTCTCACTGTGTAACACTAACCATATGAAAATAAATTAGTTACCACTAAAGGCTTCAGAACAGAGTATGACTTGTGGAACAGAGAGCCCTATCATTATCGTTCTTCCATTTCAATCAATCAGTAAAATGTATGTATATGTTTTTGTCATACTGAATATTTATCCAATATTCAGTATTATATTGTCAGTTTGTCAGTGGGTTAGTAAACTTGCTAGCCTTTTTTTTCCTATGATTGAACACCCAATCATAAATAACATATTAAAAGAAGTGTTAAGAACTTTCAACTTTTTTGATGGATGCTAGCACCCCAGAGTTCCTTATATGTCTCTAGGACTCTAGTCCTGAGATCTCCTTGATGGACTTCCTATCTTTCTACATGGCAGACAGTGCAAGCAGTACAATACTCAGCAGTAAGTCCAGAGATTTCAGAGATGTTAGAAGACAGTGGATGAATTAACCTTCTAGCATTCATATAAAGGGCCAATTTAAACCTATGTGTTGCAATGCAAGTCATTGCAGGCATACAGGTTGTCTCTTGTTTTAAAAACTGCTAGTTCACATCTGTGCAATAAAATGACATGTGTTTTCTATTTTTTTAACCATTGATGTGCATTACAATGCTTATTAATGACAATGGCAGCTTGGACCAGTATACCTATGCATATACTATTTTTGGACGATGCACCTGGAAGATGGAAATCACTGAATTAGACAACGCTACTCCAATGACCTCTTCTAGCTTCCAGGTCCCATGCTGCATTCTGAAAACAAGAGGTTGGCCAATTGGCAGAGAGCAATTCAGAGAATACTGCTTTTTCTGAAAAAAAAAAAAAAAAATGTCTTCAGAATGCAGCTGGGCAGGAGGTCACTAGAGTAGCAGGGTCTTCTTCCAGCTTTCAGGGGCATCAGCCAGGTATGGTGTATACAAAGTTACATTGGACCAATCTGGACCAATGTAACCATATATAAACTATCTACGCCTGGAATTCATCTTTAAGAGTTACTATTTAGTATATACAACTAAAACTAATATTTGCAAGGTCTCTAGCTTAATTAAGTATTGTCTTTTTTTTCTTTATGATCAGCATTAGAACGAGAGGGAATATTCTTTTTTTTTTCTGTGTTGTAATGAAGGTAACAGTCATTAGGTATATGAGTCTTCTGATGTTGTAATCAGATGTGATTCAGTCTGTTAAATATCTACACTACAACATCTGTTTCACAGAGTGACCTTCTGCTGAAGAATATTTAGTATCTATTAGCAAATCAACGTACAGACCTACACACTCTGAAATCCACTAAACTGGCAGGGGATACCACTGTTAAGCTATTGCTTTGCTTCAAATGATTACTGTTAAGTAATGCTTAAAAGAAATGCTGTTCAAATAATCATGGGAATGACATGTCTTGTAAGAACTTGTGCTGTCAATTTAATTCTTTTTTTTTTTATATATATATATCTTTATTGTTTTATTGAGCTATTTCACAAAGCACAGTAGCTGCATCTCATAAAACTGTTCATGTGCTAATGTAAATGAAAACCAATATAAAGAACCCAACACTAGTTTACCATCTGTTTTAATGTTAATTAGAGCATTGGGTGCCCAAGGTAAATTTATCACAGTGAGAATGTCATTTAAGACCCTCCAGGATAAATATTTTTTTTTTTTAGAATTAATTGTCCATTTGCAGATTAATTTCAGCCTACTGATGGTATTTCATATTTTTCTACTCCACAGAGCAATCGTCAAACAATCAAGGCCAGTCAACGTTGCAGCCGTTACCACCTTCTCACAAGCAGCACCCTGCAGCTAATCAGCCATCCATCACATCCCTCAACCGCAATTCTCTGACACATAGGAGGAACCAAAGTCCGGCCCCGCCGGCTGCGCTGCCCGCCGAGCTGCAAACCACACCTGAGTCCGTCCAGCTGCAGGACAGCTGGGTCCTTGGCAGTAATGTGCCACTGGAGAGCAGGTAACTCTATGTACTGCCAGTCAGTAGCAAACTAAATGGTCATTAAAGGAGAACTGCACTCAGAGTGGAGGATGTATATGGCAATAAATGCATACATTTATAATTATACCTGTAGCTATGCTGTGAAGATCTGCTTCATTAAAGTTCATAATAATTCTTCTGATGTGCTTAACCAAAGTAATTAAAGGTGGTTGTTGGCTTGGTGAAAAAGTCCTCATAAATTTAACAGTGACTGTAGGTTGATGGAACACTATTATCAGTCTATTGTGAATATGAAATTAAATACTGGCATTGTACAGATCTCAGTTTACTGTGTCTGTTATTAAAACATCTGTGTATGCTGTTGTAGTTATCATTAGAGAGTAAACAAGTCTACTAAATCCTAGAATCGAGGCTGGGTTTACACTATGTGCGGCCACGGCTTGCATCGGGGGTCCAGTGTGTCCCCGGTCACTGTTTCAGGTCTGAATTAGGTCAGAATTTTTGTCTGAATTTGGACCTGAAATGGAGCCAAAGATGTACATGACCCTTCTGCTGTGCGCTCCATGGCTGCCCTGGAGATGTGTGAACTGACTCCATTGAGAGCTGGTCACACGATACTGTCATCTGAATTGGATGCGGAGAAACACACATCCAATTCGTATAAATGTGAACCCAGCCTGACTTGGACCTAGTAAGTTTTCAACTGCCAGTTCAGCAAACCTCAAGTTTAGCTTGGTACACCAGGCATATAGGCTGGTATCGCCATAACAGGTGCTAGCTACTCTGCAGTCTGTAGCTATTGATATCAGCCTATATAGCAGTCAGCATCAGTATTTCAAGAGAAAGTGACCAAATAATGGCATGTATGGGTAAGCAGCAGCTGGTTTCTGAAGAAAACTGGACACCACGGTTGAAGTGAAATTATACAGGGATATTAATGTGCTACTGACTGCAACCTAATAAGCTGGTAAAGGGGTCCTCTGGATACGCTGTTTGCTCATGTTTATAAAGGAAAGTCTAAAGACTGGTACACACTAGTAGTTTTTTTCATTCAATCCAGCAGACTGAACAAAAACAAAACTGAGGAGCTCAGAAGGAGCCGCTGTACTAACAATCCAATGTTAGTACAACAATCTCCCCTGCTGTGCTACTGTGTTCTGACAGTAGGACGGCCCCCCACCAGAACACACTGGTCAGCTCTCTCATTGGCTGAGAGCACTGATCGGGTGCCGATCGGCAGATCTTTTTCGGTCATGCTCCTTAGACAGAAGCTAGCTTCTGTTGGACCAGTTGCCGTAGATGCGGGTCGAATGGCGGCCAGTTTTTATTGAACCGACCAATGCCACCCGATATTCAGCCCATATGTATGGCCCTTAAACCTAAAATAAATAAATTGGGGGAAGTAAATGAACACCCAAATTCCTTATATTCCATGCTGGGTGCTCCTCCTTGTATGATAAGCTTTGCCACCTCTTTACCATACATCTTTCAACCAATGAGTAAAATGTACTATGAAATCATTGTTACTAATACATTATTCTCAGAGCAAGCATGCTACTGATATAGTAATTAGATCATAAATTGAAAATACACTTCTGTCACTATACTAATGTAATTAAAAAAAAAAAGTTGTTGATTGCTAAGGGCAAAACACTAAAATCCCTATCTAACAAATCTAATTGTCAATTTTAGGAAAATTTGGTGGACTAGATCTCCTAATATATTGATAAAAACCCATATTATGTCTTAGCTGGTGTTTAAGGGCTTTAGCCAAAAACAGTCCAAACCTCTTCACTGAATCATTGGAGAAGTTTGGGCACGCTTCTAAAAGAGCATGTTTTGTATTCTTTGCTCATTTATATATATGTGTCATATATAAACATTTTATACTATTTTATACTATTTTCTTAACCTGGAACAAAAGCTAACATTGGTTCTGCTATAAAGCAGAAAGAATAAAACAATGTACCATTGCACTGTTTACAGAATTGAAATAGATGTGTTATGGTGAAAAGGAAGACACCAAAAACGTTCTAAACAAATATTTAAAAAAAAAAATATATATCTCCCCTCGTTTTACCTAGCTCAAGTTGCATGCAGAGGCTGTGCCAGAAAGTGAGATCTTGCTAAAACTCAAATTTAAAAATATACTAAATAAAAACTTTAAAATGTATTCTTTTGAATAATTCACATTATATGGGGAATACCATAAAAAAACTGACTTGATGCTTTGACGGGTAGGGTCAGTGAGGAATGATGGACAGGTGATGGAACATTGCGATGGCAGAGCTTTGTCACAAAATTCAAATATAAATGTAAACTAATAAACTCGGATCCTATATATATATATATATATATATATATATATATATATATATATATATATATATATATATATATATATATATATACATATATATATATATTATATCATCCCAATTTTACACCTGGGTACACAGTACCTGTAACAAAAAAACAAAAAAACTCACTGTAGGCAGCTCATTAAACTGTTTAAGGTTATTTAAAAATGATATCTGTGTTCAAAAACAGGTTTTCTGATATCAACGTTTTAGTATATTTCATCTCTAATATATAATGCACTATGAATGGAATGTATTCATTATATGCCATTGTGTCAGTGTCTTAGCTGTTAGAAGAAAGTGCTGTCAGCAAACCATGATGTACTCTATGCCACATGTACTGTACATATGAAATGTCTCCTAAAGGAAAACCAGACTTATTCTTAATGGGCTGTTGCTGCTGAAGAAAGAAAAAAACTTTGCTTGAACACTTTTTTATAAGTGTACTTTGTGTTCACATTGTTCTTAATGGGCTGCTTTGATCAAAGTGCTTGAAGACTTTTAAAAAAAGGGCAGTTCGTTTTTCTGTTTATCCCTAGTCCATGCTGTGTGATTGCACTGCAAAAGGAAGCTCCTACCCAAAAGCTTCAAGTAAGCCAGCTGTGCCCTGTACAGAACAATGGCGAGCCTGAAGTCCTACAGCTGTTGGTAGTCTGTGTTCTCTGTGTTTCTCAGCCAGTCAATGTCACAGACTAAATGCTTGCAATCATTGTGTGCGCATAGTTTATTGCTTTTATTGCTATTATTTTCAGTGGAAAATGGTACATGGCGTATTAAATTATATTTAACTTCACAAATCCAAGAGTATAATATATTTTTAGCATACCAGACCTTAGATGTGGCAGCTGCATTCCTTTTCTTTTTTCAGGATTTTTCCCTTTTATTTTCAATGAGTGATTCTGCCAATTGCACACTATGGGGTCGATTTGCTAAAACTGTGGAGTAGCATTGTGTAATATTATTGTGCAGCATTTCAGCTTTCAGCTTGCTGCAGAAAGTTAGGAGATCACTGATTTTAAGGGGTCAACTGTTTTTTTTTTTTTTTTTAATTCTCTCAAACAGATTTACCAAAATGCTAGTATATTTAGGGGGCAAATAAGAGGAGTTCATTGTAAGGCTTTGTGTACACTAGCAGCTCCTAAACTTGAGTTTAGGAGCTTTTGGCATTTTTTTGCCAATAGTTTGAGAGACTGATGATTTGCTTATTTGAAATCAGTAGATTAGGGAAGATTTATCTTGCACACAGAGACAAACCAGCAATAAAAACACATTTTAGCAGAGTCTGGAATGGTTATATTCCCTGTCACTGTTTTTTGTTACTCTGTATTTCAGGATGTGACACGGCATCCCAAGACTTTAATGCTGAACTCAATTCAGCACCTTTGTAAAATGCTGCAGCTGCTAGGCCTACCTCAACCCTTTTCCTGCCCAATCACACAAGTCTTTGTATTATTATTACTGTTGAACAGGCCAAATTTTGTATGTATGGCCAGCTTAAATCAGCAAAATCAATGAGCCAATCACACAAGCAGGAAATTACATTTCTGGGGGGGTTCTGTACACGAACTGTGTACAGAAAGCCTCCAGGTTGCCATATTGCATTGCATTTTATAGAAAATTACAGCCCTGCAGATTGAGGAGGAAAGGTCATTTTTGATAACATTAAATTACAATGTGGCTTGTGGGGCAATTGTATATGTTTATATTATTATTATTATTATTTTTTATTTGCTATTTTTTTTTCTGCAAAAGTGGAGTTCCCCCTTAACTTATAAGTGAACAATGCATCTATAATATGAGTTGATTTATATAAAATAAAAAACATAAGTATTGATGCATCTGATCGTTCGGGTTTGGCATAAGTGAAGTGTCTTATTTTGGCTCTGTGTTACAACATTGTACTTCGGTCAGCCCCTGCCTAGTCTAATGTGACTAATAATGTAAACCGCAGGTTGCAGCTAAAGCAGCAAGCAGCAACACATGTTGGATGGCAAAATAAAACATTGTTGTGTGTAAATGTACAAAGTAGCAGCATTTTCCAAGGTGTCCTGTGGTTCTTCAAGCTGAGAGGGGGCATCTCTGAACACTGCGGTTTTATATATTTCTGCTATTTACATAAACACAAGAATGTTTCACATTAATTTAGTATGTACTGCTGCAGGTTGGTGGGAAGACAGATGCCTTAGAATGGCACATAGGTACAATTCAATAGTTTGAGAGATTGATGATTTGCTTATTTGAACAATAGCTTGCACTTTGCTACAAAGTAAAGATTGATACAACAAACATTATTGTTTCTGGAAGGAGAACTGCAATTGCTGAATTATATCATCAATCAGATGTGATGTTATCAACTGTCATTTTCCAACACAGGTGTAAATCTGATTGGTCGTTAAGAGAACATAGATAATTCTTATTTCTTCCGGGATAAATGAGGCCATGCAGGAAGAACTAAGTCAGCTTTGATGTATTGTGAGCGTTAGTAATAGCTGCTTCATTTTTGCTGCTTACGATTAGATCTTTATGTTAAAAAAGTAAAAAAATCTGATGGTATTAAAAGAAACCTGTATAAAGGGAAAATTTATCTTGTAATTGCTGACTCTTGTAAAAATGCTACTTACCTCTTCTCCATGCAAATCAAAGGCTCTGATTTTGACTTTTCTTGTTATATGCTTGTTCCAGGGGAATAACTTAAAGTTGAAGTGTAGTGTGGAAAGACAGGGCAGCTGTTGCCATAATTTGCAACTATATTTAATGTACTTGCACCTTGATAGACTTTTTTTTACCTCTTTTTGTCCTTCCTAAAGTGCTCACAGCTCGATGCTCTCCATCACTTCTTCCACATGCAAAGTCTTCTTTCTTTGGCCATTGACAGGGCTGCTGTTAAAAACCACAGGGCCCCCTACAGCCAACCTGACAGCCCCCCCCCCCAAATAAACAGTTTACTATGCTTCAGCTATGAATTAACACAGTAAGTGATCAGTACCAATCATGCACTGCGTGCATTCAGGAAAGGAAAGGGCTGGTATATATGATATATTTACCAGACCCTTCCCCCACTCTAAATCCTGAAGGATCTTATTGTGTGCTAGCCTGGGCAGCTAGGGGAAACATATGGTGTACGAGGAGGGTGATCAGTGAGGGGGGGGGTGGCAATTAGGCAATTACTGGAACCAATCCCCTGTATAGCTCTTTCTGCAGCAGCTGAAACCCAGCAAAAGGGAGAGGTGAAGTCAGATTTCAACTGCTGCAGAAAGAGCCGTACAGGCGATCAGTTCCAGTAATTGCCCCCTTGCCGCACCAATTACCCTCCCTGCTCACATCCAATTCACTCTGCTGTATGGGCCCCCCACTTGCCCAGGCCCCGTACTGGAGGACTGGTGGTACCCCCTCATTCACAGCCCTGGCCATTAAGCTGCCACTGATGATGCAGTAAAAAGATATTCAGTTCGTTACAAGCATACGCCCCCCTTGCTCCTCCGAAACTGGGTGCAGGCCTCTGAGCTGATTCACCTGTCCCACAAGCCCTAACACTCCGTCTGGAGCTTATTCATAAGCTCTACAAATAAGTTTGGGATGCAGTAAAACACATTAGAGCTTATGGGACAAGTGGATCAGCTTGTGCGTGCTATATTTCAATAAACATACACAGGGCTTTTAATGAAGGGCGATTTCATTCTTAGAATCTTATAAATGCCAACAAGTTTCCTTAATAGTCAAATAAGGTTCAATCTGCACCATTTGTTATCAGCCATGTCCATTTTGGGATCCAGAAATCATCGATAATATAAAAAGACATTGCTAAGAGCTGTTGTTCTTCATAGAAGCAATTAGATTCACATTTTTAAATATCTGCTGTCTTTTTTTGGGGGGCTGGTTAGAATTTGATTAGATGGGAAATATCAGTTATTAGCAGTGCAATTTTGATATGTAAGAAATATGTGTGGTCACTGACCTATTATTTTTAGCAGGCCATAAGTCTTTATATCCTATATCCAAATATTTATATCATCCTTATGCCACCCATCATGCCTTAACCTTTTGCTGACTGCCCTATAGCAGTACTTTTACTGCCACTGGGTGGAAACTGTACGCAGAATCACGTATATATACATGATCCTGCACGTCCACCTGCAGGGGTCGCGCGTGCAGAAGTTGATCTGCGGGTCCTGGAGACTCGATGTCCTCCGGCACCCACCGATCGTTAGTAAAACACAGAGAACTGAGATATGCCTATGTAAACAAGGCTTATCTCAGTTCTGACAGGAGGGAAGGGATCAATCCTGTGTCTCTGCAAAGCAGGGACTAGAATCAGTTTCTTCCCTTACACTGTGTACACAAAAACACTGGCTAGGCACACAGTTAATCCTTTGATCGCACTGGATGTTTAACCCCTTGCCAGCCACTCTCGTTAGTACAGTGACAGTGCATATTTTTTAGCACTAATCACTGTATTAGTGTCACTGGTTTCCGTGAAGTGTCAAAAGTGTCAGTGTCTGATAGTCCACAGCAATATGGCAGTCCTGCTATAAGTCTCTGGTCACCGCCATTACTAGTATGAGAAAAATAAATAAAAATTTCATAAATATATCCCATAGATTGTAGACGTTATAATGTTTGCGTAAACCAGTGGTTCTCAACTCCTGTCCTCAGGACCCACTAACAGGCCAGATTTTAAGGATTACCTTGGGGAAATGAAGACTAGAATACTGCAATCACTGAACAGCAAATGATATCACCTGTATTGCAGTTATCTTGCAAACCCGGCTGGTTAGGCCCCTTTCACACGGGGTGGATCTGCTGGACGGACTCCGCTAGCTCAGCAGGGGATCGTTCTGTTGATGATAGGTTTGTCTCTGCTCACTGTACAGGGAGGGACCTGTCAGAGCCCCGCTGTTCTCAGCCTGTCCGTTTTCATCCGATCCCATCCGCTAGATGGATTGCGAATGTATCGGCCTCCGTCTGTTTTGAGTGGATCTTGTCGGATAGGATGGCTGGCGGGTGTCAGCGGACACATCTCCGCTGATATCCACCTGCCCATAGAAGTTAATGGGTGGCCCGCTCAGATCTGCCTGAAAAACGGACAGGCGGATCCAAGCGGGCCGATCGTGTGTAAGGGACCTTAGTGGGTCCTGAGGCTTGGAGTTGATAACCACTGGCATAAACCAATTAATATATGCTTATTGTGATTTTTTTTTTACCAAAAACATATTTGCCTAAATTTATGAAGAAATTCAATTTTTTACATTTTTTTTAATTGGTTATGTTCTATAGCAGAAAGTAAAAAATATATATGTTTTTTTTTCACAATTGTCGGTCTTTATTTGTTTATAGCGCAAACAATTAAAAATGCAGTGGTTATCAAATACCACCAAAAGAAAAAGCTCTATTTGTGGGGAAAAAAGTTAAATACATTTTTTTTTTTTTTTTAAGCACAGTGTCCCACAATCGCGCAATTGTCAGTTAACCAGTGCTGGGCACTTACACCCCCCTCCTGCCCAGGCCATTTTTCAGCTTTCAGCGCTGTCATACTTTGAATGACAATTGCGCGGTCATGCTACACTGTAATCATGTGAAATTGTTATCATTTTCTTCACACAAATAGAGCTTTCTTTTGGTGGTATTTAATCACTTCTGGGGGGTTTTTTTGGAAAAATTTGAAAAAAAAAAGTTTTTTTTCTTAATTTCTGTCAGTAAATTTTGTAAATAAGTCATTTTTCTCCTTCACTGATGGGCGCTGATGAGGCGGCACTGATGGGCACTGATAGGCTGCACTGATGATGTGGCATTTACGGGCACTGATGAGGCGGCACTTATGGGCACTGATTAGATGGCACTTATGGTACTTATGGTCACTGATTAGATGGCACTGATGAGGAGGCAGGAATATGCCGCACTGATATGTGGCACTGATGAGCACTGATAGATGGCAGTGATGGGTGGCACTGGTGAGCACTGGGCACAGATAGGCGGCACTGGTGGGCACGGATAGGCGGCACTGATGGGCGGCACTGATGGGCACTGATGGGCATTGATGGGTGGCATTGATGGGCAGCAGTGATAGCCAGCACTGACTGGCATCACTAATGGGCACTAATTGCTGGCATTTGTGGACACTGATTACTGCCACTTGTGGGCTCTGATTGCTGGCACTTGTGGGCACAGATTGATGGCAATTGGTCGCAAAGCTAATCACATGGTTAAAGGGCCGCGGCCACGACTCTTTACACAGATTGGGGTTGCACCATGTCCTAGCAACACAGCGCGGCAGCGATCGCCATGCTGCGCGCCCCCAGTTGCACGCAAAAGCGATCATTCTGGGAGGTCGTCATATGACATCCACCCAGAACGAGAGCCGCACCGCCCAGCCGTCATTTGATGGTGGGCGGACGGCAAGTGGTTAAAGTAACGCAAAGCCGTATTGCAAAAAAAAATAAATAAAAGACCTGGTCATGAAGGGGGGTAAATCTTTCAGAGGTCAAGTGGTTGTAGCTGTACTTGCAACAAAAACAATTGAGTACTGTCCATGATACTTTTTTTTTTTTTTGCACTACTATCCAAATTTTTAGGACAGAATTTTGGGGTGTACCCCCTTCTTCAAGGTCCAAGCAGTACTAAGGCACAATGGGGGTTATTTACGAAAGGCAAATCCACATTGCACTACAAGTACAAAGTGCACTTGAAATTGCACTGAAAGTGTACTTTGAAGTGCAGTCACTGTAAATCGGAGGGGAAGATCTGATATGAGGGGAAGCTCTGCTGATTTGATCATCCAATCATGTGCAAGCTAATATGCTGTTTTTTATCTTCCTTGCATGTCCCCCTCGGATCTACAGCGACTGCACTTCCAAGTGCACGTTCAGTGCAATTTCAAGTGCACTTTGCACTTGTAGTTTGCACTTGTTGTTCAAAGTGGATTTGCCTTTAGTAAATAACCCCCAAAGTTTTAGCAGAATGTTAAGAAAGACAGTCAATTGTTTTTGTCTGCCTCCCATCAAAACCAATTTCAAGTGGGTAATAATAATGGAAATGGGCTTCTCATCTCCCTTCACGTCAGTTATGACATGGTATACAACGATTTATTGTGAGACTCATTAGTACACCGCTAAATGTCCCCAATTAATTAGCACTAGCTGAAAGATTAATCAACACTGCAAATCATCGCTGTCACCTCCACATTTTTGATGACGTTAAAAAGTCTGATTTTCCTGTTTCTGCACCAGCCTGAATATTCATAGCATTGTTTAGGCCTGGGATTTTACAAATACAAATATCGACAGGTCATTAACTACTTTCAGAAAAAAAAAGAAAAGCAGGTGTAAATCATACTGCAGCATAGGAAATCATTAGCCGGTTAAATGTTTTCTGGGCTTGCTAATATGCTGTTGGAGATGTAAGGCACATTTGCATATAACAGTACCTTGGTGCGGAATTCTTTATAATTAGTCACATGTGCTGATTTAACAATTTTATTTGAACAAATTTACAAGCCGGTGCTGGAGATGAATAATAAAACTCTTCTGTACTGTGAATGCTGGTGCATCAGAATATCATCCTCCTCAAGTGGTCACTGAAATAACTTATAACAAAGACTACTAAAAATGGCTGGTTCTGTTGTATGGTGGGAACTAAATGCCTTGAATTGCCATTGTCCAAATACTAACCTACATAAGTGACTATAACGTGTTTTTTTTTTTTTTTTTTTTTTTTTTTTTATAAAAACTCTTTTCAGTTTTCAACAACTCTTTTCAACACCCTCATCAAATCATTGCCCGCATCTATTACCTTTTGTACCACCGCCCCCTCCCTTTAGAATATAAGCTCTATGAGCTGGGCCCTCCTGTCCCTTCTGTATTGAACTGTATTGTAATTGTGCTGTCCCCCCTCTACATTGTAAAGTGCTGCGTAAACTGTTGGCGCTATATAAATCGTGAATAATAATAATTTTCAGTTTATTTTTTTATTGTTTTTTTACATCTTAGTACTGCTCATCTCCTCCAGCCACTTCTTGTCTATGTTCACTTGCTCCAGTTTTGGCTACACATCATTGCTGTGTACTGGCTTCCTGACAGTAGTTGACCATGGACATGCAATGTGTACCGGTGTTCTGTCAAAGGAGCCAACTTGTCAAAATCTCCAATTACGTCACTTTCAGTGACTCTCCAGCAGCAGTAATCGCAGATTTCGATGACTTGGCTGTTTTCACAGAACACCAGCAGCGTATACACTACGGCACGCGATATAATGAGTGGACATTGTTAGTCCGCCCGCTAGTAACCAACAACATGGCCTCCTCCAAGGCGGTGACAACTTTTTTACTACTTAGCCCGTGCTCTGTCAAAAAAGCCAACTCACCGTTTACCATAGCGTATACGCTGCCTGTGTTCTGTGAAAACAGCCAAGTTGAAATCTGCAATTACTGCTGCTGGAAAGTCACCGGAAGTGGAGATTTTGACGAGTTGGCTCTTTTGATAGAACACCAGCATGGCATGTCGGCATAGAAGGATCACCATATATTATTTTATGGGAAATGTAAAAAAAATATTGAGACCAACTCTTGAAAAAAATATTGGCTTAACATCTACTTTAAATATTGCCATACTAGAATGGCAAGACTACCCCCCCCCCCTTTTTTTTTTTACATACAAATACACAATTTGTATTTGTTAGTGAGAGGCATAGCCATTTCAATTCCTTGCTTGCCAGAGGTCAATAGAATTCAGTCATTTGTTAACCAGTGATCTATCAGCTTGTGTTCATTGTTGGCCAGTAACCAATCCAAATAAATATTTTCAAAGATGAATGACAAGATGACTGCAGAAAGTAGAAGGTTTTCTGTAGGCAGTACTTCTTTTTTTCATTACTGTATTTGAAAATGGATAGATAGTGAAAATCCAACAGGAAAAGGAATATGTCGACTTCTTCTGCTGACCTCCCATTCTACAAATTCTAGTGTCTGGGCTGCCATGGTAATACTTTGGCTTCCATACTTTGAGTCACTGACCCAAAAAAAACAAAGCAGCAAGTGAAGTACACTCACCAGCCACTTTATTAGATACACCTTGCTAGTACCGGGTTGGCTTCAGAACTGCCTTAATTCTTCGTAGCATAGATTCAACAAGGTGTTGGAAACATTCCTCAGAGATTTTGGTCCATATTGACATGATAGCATCAACAGTTGCTGCAGATTTGCCGGCTGCACACCCATGGTGCGAATCTCCCATTCCACCACATCCCAAAGGTGCTCTATTTGATTGAGATCTGGTGACTGTGGAGGCCATTGGAGTACAGTGAACTCATTGTCATGTTCAGGAAACCAGTTTGAGATGACTTAAGCTTTGTGACATGGTGCATTATTCTGCTGGAAGTAGCTATCAGAAGATGGGTACACTGTAGTTATAAAGGGATGGACATGGTCAGCAACAATACTCAGGTAGGCCGTGGCATTTAAAAGATGCTCAATTGGTACTAAGGGGCCCAAAGTGTGCCAAGAAAATATCCCCCACTCCATTACACCACCAGCCTGAGCCATTGATACAAGGCAGGATAGATCCATGCTTTCATGTTGTTTACGCCAAATTCTGACCCTACCATCTGAAAGTCGCAGCTGAAATCGAGACTCATCAGACCAGGCAACGTTTTTCCAATCTTCTATTGTCCAATTTTGGTGATCCTATGCGAATTGTAGCTTCAGTTTTCTGTTCTTAGTTGACAGGAGTGGAATTCAGTGTGGTCTTCTGCTGCTGTAACCCATCTGCTTCAAGGTTTGATGTGTTGTGCATTCAGAGATGATATTCTGCTTACCTTGGTTGTAACGAGTGGTTATTTGAGCTACTGTTGCCTTTCTATGATCTGGAACCACTCTACCCTTTCTCCTCTGACATCAACAAGACATTTTCCTCTACACAACTGCCGCTTACTGGATATTTTCTCTTTTTTAGACCATTCTCTGTAAACCCTAGAGATGGTTGTGCATGAAAATCCCAGTAGATCAGCAGTTTTTGAAATACTCAGACCAGCCCCTTGGCACCAACCACCATGCCATATTCAAAGGTACCTTTTATTCCCCTTGCTCGCTTTGATCAGAAAGTCATCTTCACTACGTCTAGATGCCTAAATGCATTGAGTTGCTGCCATATGATTGGCTGATTAGCAATTTACGTTTCCAATCAGTTGAACAGGTGTACCTAATAAAGTGTCTGGTGAGTGTAATAACTCCTGATCTTCATACTATACTTATTCCAGGTCAAGTCACTCAGAATATACTGTCAGCATGACAGTCAAGCGGTTAGTATTTTCGGGGGGTCAGCATTGGGAGCTCCTCATTCCTTTCATGACAGGTTTCCTTTAAGTAAATGTATTTTTTCCCCCCTTTAATTGATCTTTCTTTGCCAAGATGAACTACAAATCAAAATACAAAGCAGCCGTTTTATATGCTAATAAACTTTACTGATCTCAATTACTTCACTTAGATATACCTTATGATTTTATTTTTAATCCAATTTAGGCCATTCTCCCAAGCTGTCATTTTACCAGATACGGATAAAAATAAAAATATGTAAATGTCACAAGCATCAAGATAACCATCTCTACTTCTTTAGGCATATATATGTGATACAGCTGACAGCTGTGATAACTTCTAATGATGTGCAAAGACGTGTCATGAATATTTGAGTCCCTCATTGGTGACTGTATGTTTTGAGGACCCTGGTGGTTGTTATTATTTTTGTCATCCATCTTTTCAGAGATTTCATTTGTCATGTCGATGACTCCCTCTGGGCAGCATTTTTTAGGCAGATAAATATATAGTAGTAATAATAAAACATTTTTTCATATGATATCAGTCTTAATTTTCAACCTTCCTTTTTTTTTTTTGAGATTCAGAGTTGTTGTTGTTGGAAAATAACATACTAAAAAAGTCTGTATCACTTTGTCATTTCGGTTAAGGGTGAACCATGAGCCCAATAATGAGAGGAGCCGTGTAAATAAATGTCATTCTTTTTCTTTTTTATTAGTTATAAAAATAACTCTAAACTTCCTGACTTAGAAAAGACACTTTTAGCTCATAATATTTAGACAAGGTGTCATCCTTACTACACCTTTACTACCCTTGAGTGGCATTCACACCTGAGCGTAGTGATTTACTGGTGTTTTTATTTGAGAGTTTTTCAGAGTTTTTTATTTAGCCCGGGTTCACACATATGCGAACCAGCATGATTCCAGTGACGGTTTCCATGCCATCCGATTCAAGTGCAGGAAAACAAAGGTTCCTGCAAGTTTTTTGTGTGAATCCCGCCATACAACTGTATGGCTGAATTTGCATTGCACAGATATCACATGTGATCTGCACCAGCAATGCGGTGCGAATCACATGCGATGTGTGTGTTTGCAACCCAGGCTAATGGCTAATTGCATAGTTGCCATCATTGAAAAAAAAATATGTGGGACACTTTTTTGGCTGTAGGCGGAGCCGTACAATAATTAGGGGGCGGGGCATTCGTTTGTAGGCGTGGCTTAGAAAAATCGATAAGTGCGGCGCAACGAAAAATGGGCATGGCTTACGAGGAAAAGTGGGCGTGGTTTATGTGAAAAGTGGGCGTGGCTTACGTGAAAGTGGACGTGGCTTAAATGGGCGTGGCTCAAGAGGGTGTGGTTAGAGTCTGAGATGAATGAGGGATGGAGAGGGAAAGGGGGAGAAGGAAAGGGGAGAGGGAAATGACGGGACAGCAGCCCCAGATCCTACACAATAGAAATATGTGTATTCTAGAAAGTTTAACAATCAGCAGATAAAGATACTCCAAACTCCTGGTGTTAATGCTTCAATCATCCCGGCACCATGGTTGTTTATGGTGTCAGGATGATTGAAGCGCATTATTTCTATTATTACATTGTAATATAAAAATTAAATCATTCAACTCACCATAATGCCAAATCAGTGGGATCCCTGAGCGTGTCACCTGCCACGTCGCCTGCCACCAGCAGAGTCTGTCCTTGCATCAGGTGCCCCCGGCAGAGTCTGTCCTTGCATCAGGTGCCCCCGGCAGAGTCTGTCCTTGCATCAGGTGCCCCCGGCAGAGTCTGTCCTTGCATCAGGTGCCCCCGCCAGAGTCTGTATAGACCCCCTCAGTGCAGACCCCCTCCATCAGTGCAGATCCCCTCCATCAGTGCAGACCCCCCCTCAGTGCAGCCCCCCCTCTATTATTGCAGCCCCCCCTCAGTGCAGCCCCCCCTCTATTAGTGCAGCCCCCCTCAGTGCAGCCCCCCTCTATTAGTGCAGCCCCCCCTATATTAGTGCAGCCCCCCCTCTATTAGTGCAGCCCCCCTCAGTGCAGCCCCCCTCTATTAGTGCAGACCCCCTCTATTCGTGCAGACCCCCCCTCAGTTAGTGCAGCCCCCCTCAGTGCAGCCCCCCTCAGTTAGTGCAGCCCCCCCTCAGTGCAGCCCCCCTCAGTTAGTGCAGCCCCCCCTCAGTTAGTGCAGCCCCCCCTGTTAGTGCAGCCCCCCCTCAGTTAGTGCAGCCCGGCCCCCGCTCAGTGCAGGAGCGGCCGGTGTTCTGCCGAGAAAGTTCCACTCGGCAATGGAAGACCCCCTGTACTGCGCAGGCGCAGCGCTTGTGCAGTACGGGGCTGGGAGCTTTCAGCAAGACACGGCGACCCTAAGTGGGCCAGACTGTGGCCAGTGGAAGTAAATGACTCGGTGCCCATGGGAGTAAAAAATGCCTCGGGCTTGGTAGTCAGTGGAAGTAAAAAAAAATACTTAGCACCTGTGCTCAGTAGGAGGAAGAATAGTGCCCCATCATTGGTATTGGTAGGAGGAATAGTGCCCCATCATTGGTATTGGTGGGAAGAATAGTGCCCCATCATTGGTATTGGTGGGAGGAATAGTGCCCCATCATTGGTATTGGTGGGAGGAATAGTGCCCCATCGTTGGTATTGGTAGGAGGAATAGTGTCCCATCATTGTTATTGGTGGGAGGAGTGGTGCCCCATCTTTGGTATTGGTGGGAGGAATAGTCCCCCATCATTGGTATTGGTGGGAGGAATAGTGTCCTATCATTGTTATTGGTGGGAGGAATAGTGCCCCATCTTTGGTATTGGTGGGAGGAATAGTGCCTCATCATTGGTATTGGTGGGAGGAATAGTGCCCCATCATTGGTCTCAGTGGAAGGAATAGTGCCCTATCTTTGATGCCAGTGGAAGGAATAGTACCACATTGTTGGTGCCAGTGAGAGGGATTTTGCCCTGTGATTGGTGTCAGTGGAAAGTATTAGGCCTCACTTTTTATTGAAACTAATATTAGTGAACCAGCGCAATGCTAATTACCAACACAGGACAGCTGTGCGCTTTCAATGCAAACACATTGACTGAGAAACTGATACAATGGAAGCGCGCTATTCCCTTCTTACATCTGTATAAGATGGATGCCTAAAAAACATCACTTTTAAGCATTGGCATTGTTTAATAGAAGATTTTAGCCATCATTTTTACAATTTTTTAATTTTTTGCACAGTTTGATTTTTTGTTATATTTTTATTTTTTATTTTATTTATTTCAGGTACTTATATAGCGCTGTCAATTTACGCAGCGCTTTACACATACATTGTACATTCACATCAGTCCCTACCCTCACGGGGCTTACAATCTAAGGTCCCTAACTCACATTCATACATACTAGGGACAATTTAGACAGGATCCAATTAACCTACCAGCATGTCTTTGGAGTGTGGGAGGAAACCAGAGTACCCGAAGGAAACCCACGCAGGCACAGGGAGAACATGCACACTCCAGGCAGATGGTGTCATGGTCGGGATTCAAACCAGCGACCTTTTGTGCTGCTAGGGTGAAAGTGCTAACCACTACACCACTGTGCTGCCATATATATACATTTTTATGAAATCATAAAAATCATTCATAAAAATAAATAAAAAATGTCAAATTTCATCAAATCATCAAATTTCATTGCACATTGCACTTTATTTCAAGCACTGGCACATTGTAAATTATTTACTTGCATGTTAATGATTTATTCACTTCTCTTATGTGTAATCAACACCGGATATTTGTTTATTTATTTTTGTTTTTTGAGTTTTACAGATATAATAGGGGAATAGCGCGCTTCCATTGTATAAGTTTCTCACTATTTATTGTTAGTGGAGAATGGTGCATTATTGTTGATGTCAGAGGAAGGAATAGTGTCTTGTATCAGTGGGAGGGACAGTGGCCCATGGTGGAAGAGACAGTGGCCCATGGTGGAAGAGACAGTGGCCCATGGTGGAAGGGACAGTGGCCCATGGTGGAAGGGACAGTGGCCCATGGTGGAAGGGACAGTGGCCCATGGTGGAAGAGACAGTGGCCCATGGTGGAAGGGACAGTGGCCTATGGTGGAAGGGACAGTGGCCCATGGTGGAAGGGACAGTGGCCCATGGTGGAAGGGACAGTGGCCCATGGTGGAAGGGACCGTGGCCCATGGGCCAGATACAGGCAAGTAATGGGCCACATCGGGCTCTGGGGCTGTAGATTGGAGACCACTACACTAAGGCATTCATTAAAATAATGTAGAATACAGAAGCCCCTTTGAAAGGGAATATTGCTGATATTTGTGCAGTATAAGATGGACTGCATGCAGATAAAGGAATGCATGGGTAAAATAAGGAATAGAGTATGAAGAAGCGATGAAAGCAATGCAGACATTTGTCTTACCTTGTTTTGGTTGGCAAAACTGCCTAAAAAATGACAGGGTACATCCAACTTCACCATGTAGTTTTCATTTTTTTAAGTCATCCTGTCATTAAGTGCAGCAAAGTAAGCTAAATAAAATGATATACAGTATTCTTGCCTTTCCAGCAGCCAGCAGGATATAGGGGCCAGCAGGAGGAACCACAGGGCATGGTTGGGGGGGCCCAGGTATTCAACACACCCAACTTGATGGATATCATAGCTGGCCAGGAGTTCTGCAATACAGCAGAATTTTAAGACAGGTCTGCTGGAAAGGCAAACATACATCATCTTCTTTTGCCAGCTGGCTATAGTTTACTTTGCTGCACTTACTGATAGGGCTGCTGTGGCTAAGAAAAAAAAAATACGCTGGGTAAAACAAGTATAAAAGTAAAAAAAAAATCTTGTATGCAAATAGTAAGATAGATGAGCCCAAAATGCACATATATAAGCTAATACATGTCAGAGATCGGCTTCCAGTTTGGAAATATATTAACATGAAAATTCAAAAAGACTGAGAAACACTACCGTAGCGAATTCGTACATGGCACCAAGTAACCTTTGTATTAAATTTACACAACACTTGCAGTACTTGCAACGTGATTTAATTAAGTAATAATTCCTGCAGAGCCAGGCCCTATGCAGTCATTAATAAGTTACCATAGGCAAAGATTTTAATTAGTTTTAATGATTCTTTTTTGAAATTTGTATTATTTATTTATTGAAGTCATTGTGTTTCATGGTATATCTGCAGAACATATACAGAGCTGTGGCAGACCCTGAGTCAGGCTAAATGCATATTAACAGTGTTACTCGCACTATTTAAGCATTAAAATTTCTGTTTAATGTCAGCAGCTGTTACTGATTTACAGACCTGTTACTTTCCTCCGTCATTTACAGGAACAATTTTGTTCACAGAAAGCCTAGGTATTATGTCAATATATATATATTTTATCAGAAATAACTGAGCTGCCAGGCGCCCCCGTTTGCAAAGGCTATGTGCGCTTTTGAGTTACTGTCAAAGCATATTTTAACCTGAGCTAAGGTGTTGAGGGAACCTGTCAGGGTAATATGGGAGCTGCCAATGCACGATCTGAGGCAATCATGTTTATTCTTCCTTCAAATCTTTGGTGAATCACTCACCCAAAACCAGCATGTACATATCAGGAGAAGCTCTACCCCTACAGCTTTTGTTCAAAGAGGGCATATAATATAATTATCACTTATGACTGTGACATCATTAGAGAGATTTTCCTTTACTTCCTGTTCCTGTAATGCCCATAAAAGAAATAGAGGGGTGCCCGTATCACTAAGACAGCAAGTTCTAACTGTTTCTCACTCTTTTGTCTATGTTCCCATCATTTCCTGTTCTGACAGGGAGAGAGGGAAAATCTCTAAACTAAGAAAACAGGCAGCAGTACAAACGCAACTCAAAATCTAAACTGCTCTATCAAAAAAAAAAAAAAAAATTATATATATACATATATATATATATATATATATATATATATATATATATAATTTTTTTTTTTAAATAATCCAAAAACGCTCCTGATGATGTCATTCTGATGAAATGCATAGGGAGGAGCTTCCAGCGTCATTGCGTCACTTCTGGTTAAGATCTGTGGAGCTCATTGAGTCCTGGACTTACTGGTCTTTTATGCTGTTGATCGTACTTTATAATGTAAGTGCGTATTTGGATTATTTAAAATTAAAACACAAAACCGTATCAGGCTATGGGGTCTATCTTTACTATTCCAACATGTGTATGAGGCGATGGGGAAGAGGAAGGAGAAAGGAGAGATATACGAACTGAGGATCTGGGATCCAGGGTCTCAGAGAGTGTGTGCTGTGGACGCTGTTTACCCCTTCATGGGGAGAGCTCTCTGCTGAGGGCAGCAAAGGGGGGGGACATGAGTTGGATCACCAGCACATCAAATGAATTTCTGAATACACACGGCTGTCGAAGCACTTAAAGAGCACCTGTCACTTTATTTGCAAACTAATTATATATGGATTTCTTATACTGTTAAACCTTGGATATATACAGTATTTAGCACTTTTGCACATGTTTATGAGTTTACCACACTTTACAATTGGTGATATTTTTTATGTATTTATCTAATTAGGTAAGATTATAGCACTTGGTACTTTGTTGGCACCTTATCAGTATCTGGTATATTTGTTATTATTTTTATTTTTACACATAAACACCCAATGTTTATTTTGATCATGTTCTTTACATCAAATTATTCCAAATAGATGGAAACCCACTAGGAACTGATGATGAGCCAATCACAGGAGACTCAGTAAATTACTTATTTGATTGGTTAAACCAAATGAATGTATTTATATCTGTCTTATCTTTGGAAAGTTCACAAATGCATTCATTTAGAGAGGTTTAATTCCTGATATGTATGTGTTTCTCTGTAGAATGCCCAGATCTTGATGATTTGCATGCATAAATCCTCTGTTTTGTTCTTTTGGCTGATTTCTAAAATGGTGCGCTACTACTGGGAATGTTGCAGAGACAGTGTTTTTATGCCATAGGTAAGAGTGTGTTACACTTTTCTAGTCATTGGCCAAAAAAGGAAAACATAGACGTAAATTATACAATTTCTTAATTTAGTAGATTACAATTACAAACTTTAGAGAGCTAAGGTCCCTTCTTTGGTGACACCATCGGGGTTATTTACGAAAGACAAATTCACTTTGCACTGCAAGTGCATGTGGAAGTGCAGTCGCTGTAGATCTGAGGGGGACATGCAAGAAAAATAAAAACCAGCATTTTAGCTTGCACATGATTGGATGACAAAATCAGCAGAGCTTCCCCTCATTTCAGATCTACCCTTCAGATTTAAAGCGACTGCACTTCCAAGTGCACTTGTAGTGCAAAGTGGATTTGCCTTTTGTAAATAACCCCCATACCTGAAGAAGAGACCCAAGCTGTCTGAAAAAGGTGTAATTGTGGCCTACTCACTCAGCCAATAAAATGGATTGATTAACTCTATGCTTTCCTTTTTGAATCATTTTAATGGGAGTTTAGGAACTTAAGAGATACTTTGAAGATATAAAGGAAATACTCTCTTGATAGCAGTTCCTGATTTACTCCCATCGATCCAACAACCCTTGAATACTACAGTCGATTGGGTAAGCTGAGATCAGAGGAAAAAACTTTACTCATCTGTAATCATCACTAAACCATAAAATTGAAACTGTCATTTATGAAGCATGAAGGTGAAGTACATAAGCAGAAAAATAAATATTGTCCTGGCATTCAGTTACAGCTAAAAAAAAGTGTAATAGCGGTTTAATTTCATCGGACTCAATTGCATTATTTCTATAGCCTGTCTGGCTACACTATTTATTCCTAATGGTTTAATCACGGCCAGTGCAATGAAGAGACAGGACAAAAAGTTGCCTATGCTACAGCAGCATTTCTTGCATGTAGGGGGCGCTCCTAACTGACTAGCCTCAACTTCAGTCAGCTTTGGTAGCTTGGCTAGGAAGCAAGCTAAACAGTTTGCTTCTGGATAGTAAAACTATGTGGATTTGAGAACACAATGAAAACAGACTGCACACAAGAAGAAGGAGGTGTGTGTGTATGTATGTATGTATATGTATTTGTATATATATAATTTCTCAGTGCTGGTGAACAGCCATGTTCACTGGGTATATGCAAAACATTTTAAGCATACCTGAAGCATGCCTGGAGTACATGCAGAATAGCTGGTGTGCAATTGAAGCTGAGCTGGAATATTTGCAAAAAGGCTGGAGTGCTTCTAAAGCTGGACTGGAGTGCACTTAAAGCAGGTATGGACGATAGTGCTGGCACATCTAAAAACAAGAACATTGCTACATACACATGAGTGCACATACCATTCGATCACATATACATTTTTAGGATTTTTACAATATTTGCAGAAATGAATAAATATGAAATGAAGCCTAATATTCTCATCCCATACCCAATTAGCACATTTTAGGGGACATTTAATAGTTGTCAATATTCTAATGCCCTGTACACACGGTCGGACATTGATCGGACATTCCGACAACAAAATCCATGGATTTTTTCCAACGGATGTTGGCTCAAACTTGTTTTGCATACACACAGTCGCACAAAGTTGTCGGAAAATCTGATCGTTCTGAACGCGGTGACGTAAAACACGTACGTCGGGACTATAAACGGGGCAGTAGCCAATAGCGTTCATCTCTTAAATTATTCTGAGCACGGCACTTTGTGCGTCGGAATTGTCCACACACGGTTGGAATTTACACAAACGGATTTTGTTGTCGGAAAATTTTATAGCCTGCTCTCAAACTTTGTGTGTCGGAAATTCCGATGGAGCCCAAACACGGTCGGAATTTCCGACAACAAGTTCCGATCGCACATATTCCATCAGTAAGTCCGACCGTGTGTACAGGGCATAATACTTGTGCAATCAAGTTTATCATTTTAAAGCGGTATTAAACCCAAAAGCAAACATTTAGCAGCTTACCAATTCCTAATTGTGGCTACATTTTTTTTTTTCCTTTATTTTAGTATGTTATTTTTCAACAGAAAGGCTGTACTGCAGATGTGTCAGTGTTGAGACAAAGTATTTTCCACTGATGGGGTGCTTACAATACACCACTCTCGTTTATTTATGTGTAAACTTTATCCCAAAAGAAATAAACAACTGTTGCTGTTAGATGGGGTTTGGATTGAATTTGTTAATGTATCTAAATCTGCTAGTATGTCTAAGGCTCCCCCTCCCTCAGACTAACAGTGTTGCTGTCCAAAAGTGTTGCTCCTCCATCCACAGTGAGGAAACTCTAATAAGGGAGGTGGGTTACTGGTCAGCTCACCTGGTGAAAACAGAGAAAAAGATAAACAAATGCAGCCACTGCATCTAATGATTGGTAAATGCAATATATTGCATTTTGTATTTAATACCGCTGTAAAGTAAGGTAGGTTACTACCTTACTTACTACCCCTGTCGTTTTTTTTTTCTTTTCGTCATCCCTATCCCATTGGGGAGATTTTCCTTCACTTCCTGTCTCATGGCCAAAACAGGAAGAGAGAGGAAATCACTCCACAGTGAGGGAATCCCGGGTGTCACCAGATCTAGTGTCCTCTTTCAAAGATTTCCCATCTATTACTGTTCTGGTGTCAACTTAAAATTTGGAATTTTCTTTTACTTTCCCTTTCACACTGATTACAGTAAACAGGACACATAGAGAGCATAAATTTCCCTAACGGGGGCTCAGACAGCAATAAGAACGGACAGGTGTGCTAATCCCGCTCAGCTCTTTTCAAAACTAAAAATATGTTTTGTCTTTAGATATACTATAATTAAAGTAATTGTAAAGATAAAAGTTTTAAAAAATTAAAAAATAACAAACATCTCCATGCTTCTTGCTCTGTGCAATGAAATTGCACAGAGCGGGCGCAAACCTCTTTTTGGGTCCCCCACCGGCACTCTTGGCCCTCCCCTCTGTCCAGTGCCCCCATATGAAGCTGCTTCCCATGGGGAGACCTGTGCCTGCTCGCACCCGAACACCGCTGCTGCATCCATTGACACAGGCAGCAGGACTCGGCCCCGCCCTCGTTCCCTCGTCACTGGCTTTGATTGATAGCATTGAAGGCCAATGGCTCCTGGTGACCCAGCAAAGCCAGTGAGAACCAGGAAGAAAGGGGAGAGAAGAGCTGCAGCCGTGCACGGCACTGGATCAAATGAGGGCTTAGGTAAGTAAAAAAGGGGGGTGAGGGGGGATGCCGACACCCAAACATTTGCAAGGAATGCATTAAGGTAAAGAAAAAAATAGGCTTTACAACCACTTTATTAATATTCTAGAAGTGTTGTAAAATTTGTTTAATAGTTATGAAAAAAAATAATATAGTAATGGTTGTGGAGGCTATTGCATGAATGATAAGACATCCATTGTTTGCTTTTTTAACATATACTACTGACACTTTATAATGGATAGTTTAAAGTTATTAGTTTCATGGTGGACTAATTTACATTGCAAATGAGGTATTTTTAAAGGTGAGGTCTTTTAATCCTGGATACCAATCACAATAGCGATAGGCATTTAGTAAATAGGTGTGCACACAGTGAAATGTGTGTAGGTGGGGACGTACATGTGGAGAAGTGGCCACATCACAGAGTTTTTTCGTTTTTGTTTTTTTCTGTTTCTTTTTCTTTAAAGTGAAAAGCTTGTTTGAGGCGTTTTTGAAGATGGAAAGCTCATCTAATCCTAGTAAAGCAGGCCCATAGCACTTATGTGTGAATCTTCAGCCCAGAAACGTGTTAATTTATCTGACACCAGAAAGCGTGGATTTTCCTGTACAAAACACAAGTAAAATCACACATTTACACTTAAACATTTATGAATCGCTTTGAATGTGTTGCGGGAATTCAAACCATAATTTATGCTTTATTTGCTTTTGAACTATTTAATAAAATATTAACTGTATGGTTACCGAACTTTACATTTAATGATTTATAAGGGACTGGGGACCAAGCATCATTTGATTTTCCCCATTAAAATACAGACAGCAAAACATACATTCGATTTAGTGAAGTCTTTGTGTCAACAAAGCGTTGCTATTCCTTGTGCCTTGCTTTCTTCTCTGAAAGGCACTTGCTCAATTTAGAGGAACGTAATCCCATTTGATGGCAGACCCTACATTTAATATTAATAGTTTTAGTAGCAACCCTTACATCAAAATAATCTTCTATCCGAGGAAAGTCCTGTATCTCTTGTGACCGAAACTAGAGCTAGTGTTGTTTGAACATAAAGATGTGCAAGGAATGACCATTTTGAACCCAAAGAACCATCTCTGGTGTAACTCTATCAGAATGCTTTTTGTCAATTAAAGTTTGTAGCTCTTACACTGTGGAGCTCCTAGTCACGTGGCTACAGAAGGCAGAGCTGTGTGTGTGTGCTACCCATATTTACCAGCTTTGGAATTCAATAAATAGACATTCCATTTTGTACTCTGAGAAAACCTCAACACATTTGCACATCTATCATTTTCTAGAGACTCATCATTAAATTATTATTCATTTACTGTAAGATCTACTGGCTAATTGGGCAAAGCAAACATACTAAAAGTTTTAGTAATTTCAGAATCAACAAATGCATATTTCGCAGAACAAAACTTGCTGATCATGGAAAGCACATTTGATAGGAAAGCCTGCTATGCAAATCAGTAAAGTCTATGCAAAGCCAAACCATTTTCTTTAGTTTTGGATAGAGTAGGGAATGGTTATGACCCCTGGTCCATCCCTGTCAGAGGAGATCCCTGTAAAGTGAAGGGATTTTCCCTTCTGGTCTGAGTCATGATCTATTATCTACAAGCTGACCGGCATACACTTAGGTAATGACCCAACTGCATTCCTCCTACAACTTAACCCCCTTTCCAGAAGACAATATAAAAATAATATTTTTTTCCCCACCTGATTGATGGAGACACAGTGTGCATTTCAACCACAAATTACCCCCCCCCCCCCTTATAAGTAGACCAATGGCTGACTACTGTATAAGAAATCAATACAATATGCTTAGTGCACTGGTCCAAATCATTTGGTGGAGGGGGGATTACGGTGTGGGGTCGTTTTTCAAGAATTGGGCTTGGCCCCTAAGTTCTAGTGAAGGGAACTCTTAAGGCCTCAGCATACCAAGGCATTTAGGACAATTTCATGCTCCCAGCTTTATAGGAACATTTTGGGGATGGCTCCTTCCTGTTCCAACATGACTGCTCACCAGTGCACAAAGCAAGGTCCATAAAGACATGGATGATCGAGTTTTGGGTGGAGGAACTTGACTGCCCTTCACAGAGTCCTGACCTCAACCTGATAGAACACCTTTGGGATGAATTAGAGCGGAGACTGAGCCAGGCCTTCTCATCCAACATCAGTGCCTGACCTCACAAATGCGCTTCTGGAAGAATGATCAAACATTTCCATAGACACACTCCTAAACTTTTAGACAGCCTTCCCAAGAATTGAAGCTGTTCTAGCTGCAAAGGGTTGGCCAACTCGATATTGAACCCTACAGGCTAAGATTTGGGATGCCACTGAAATACATGTGCGTGTAAAGACAGGTGTCCCAATACTTTTGGCAATACATTGTATTTCTTTTAGGACTATTAGCGCTTTGTAAACTGATCATTTTAATCAATGGGCCTGCAGAACAGGTTTTTTTTTAGCATTACACGTAATGTTTTTAAACTTGAGATATTTTCATTAAATCTGAACATAGGGCATGAAGAGTGTCAGGATTATCACAGTTCACTATGGATTAAATGTCATGAAAGATATGCTGAGGCTGCTAATCTTGGACTACTTTTGAAAATGCTACATGCCTGGCTGTTATGTAGTTCTACTGGCTTCAGTGCTTTCTATGTCACTAACCTAGGTCAAGTATTTGGATCAGGAAAGGAAGATATGTGTGTACTATACAATATATATAAGTATTTAGCATGACAGGCAGCAACGGCAGCCTCCATGTTTTTCTCAATAAATGTTGCATTTAAGAAGCTTACAATTGTTTTACATATAATGAAAGATCTCACCCAAACAGTCAATAAAATGATGCTTAAACTCACCTGTGCATGTACTGACATGGGTGAACAGAGCCAGGACTAGTGGAAAGTCTCTAATCTAAAATAATCATTTAATAAAATTAATTATTCTTCACCTATTACTTAAATTGAAATGATTAAATGATGAGTTTTATTTAGAAATGCCAAACTTAAAAGAAATAACACTTGTGTGTGATAAAATCCTTCAATTACCATATTTAATAAATAGAAGTTTTAGATAACTGGACACAATTATAGTGAGAATTGGTATTCTTACAAACAATGATAGGAAATATATTTCTGTTACGGAGCTGATTTAAATATCCTTTGCCCACTCTATTAATCCTCATTGGAGCAAGGCTTTTCAAACTGTGCGTGTACATTTACTTGTTCCTACGCCTTCACAATATTCATGCATGCTAATAACAAACCGATCAACAGACTTATCAAAGACATTCCTGCTAGCAATAACCAGTGAGCAAGTCACAGGAGCTCATGCATGTCTATTACAACTCAAAATTGGGAGCGTACCCACCTGTTGTGATGTGAGCATTTTGAAGCTAGCTGTGGGCTCTTCTGGGTACACACTTTGCACACAGTATACACAGTATTCCATCATAAATATAAATGTGGTTTATTTAATATAACCATGCATTGTTTTACACCACACACACCCACCTGCTTGCTGCACGTCCCTAAGATAGGTTCGTCTTATAAGGATGTAGATTTGGCCAAAGGAGAAAATCATTTGTGGACATTTTCTCTGCACTGGTTTCAAGTGTGTGTGTGTATATATCTATAGATATATATAGATATATATCTATAGCTATATCTCTATATCTATATCTCTATATCTATATATATATATATCTATATATATATATCTATATATATATATATATATAGATATATATCTATAGATATATCTATCTATATCTATAGATATATATCTATATATCTATAGATATATATCTATAGATATATATAGATATATATCTATATAGATATCTATATATATATATATATATATATATATATATATATATAGATATCTATATAGATCTATATAGATATATATATATATATATATAGATCTATATAGATATATATATATATATATCTTGAGGAGCTAAGTGTTGGCATCTTAATAAATCATACTATTCCTGGTGAGATAACAATTCTTATTCAGAACCTATTTAAGCCTAAAAACATAGATCTCTATGCTTATAACAAGAGTATAGGTTGCTGAGATTATTTACAGTATAACATTTACCCTGGCACAATTGACATTAATTTATTTATGGGTTACATATCATTCTAATTGGGCTATGCCCTGATTTCTGTAATAAAAAGTCTAAATTACATGTCTAATAAGAAGAAGAATAGCTGGACTCGATGCTGTCCACCAAAGGCTCTAGAAGGTACATGTCTGATGGCTCATCTGGAAGCAGCCGATGAGTAAACTCCTTCTACCACCGGACCAGAATAAAAGGGAACAGCTAGATGCCAGTCCAGTCTAAAAACAAAGCGAGGGGAAAACACTGTAACCGCAATGCAGAAGGGGAGGGAAATAATCCAGCAATTGAGGACCTGTTAAGGTCAAATTATGGTCATTAGTGAGTTAATAAAAAAAGAGGGATACATGTTTGTACATTGGAAATGGGATGGGAAATGGGGGGGGGGGGTCACAGAACATTTTATTGTGTATTGCTATATTTTGTAGACATTTAAAGTTCCTTGTGGCATGTCATGACTTGACAGATAATGCATGTTTAGTAAATCCAATCTGGTTGGTAATTTTTAGCAGAACTAGTTCTACTTCGCATTTGCATGCGTAGATATCTGACTAATCCAAATAGAATGCTGTGACCCCCACTGTATGTCAACTAAGTTGTTTTCTACTTCCATTTAAAATCCATTGCAACCTTCATACGCATGCTTGTGAACCTGGATGACTTTGGTTGAATTCAAATGCATACAATCTGGATAGCTAATTTCTACAAATAGTTTATATAAAGCATATTGTTACAAGCAAGTTTGTTTTTATACCCATATTAAATGTTACCATCAACTAAATCATTATTTTAATGAAGGCATTGTATTGTTACATTTTTGTACATTGCTGAAAGGAAGTGTTTGGTCTAATAAAATTGTACTCTTTTTGCCACAATCACTATGAGGTTCTTTTTAAATTATTATTATTTTGGAAAACTGTTTTAATATGCAACTTTTGATATTTCCATAACATTCAGTACTCATTAGATTCAAAAGCAAATTAAACACTGTGCATCGTATATGTCACGGTATTTGGTGTGATGCTGTTTGGAATTAGCATAGAAACATAGGCGTTATGAAAAAAAAAAAAAAAACTAGCTAAAAATAAAGAGCTGTTTTTTTATCTTGTGTGAGACTAGTGTCCCTGCTAACAACTCATCTTGATGTGGTTGTTGCCCATTGCAATGCCCGAATTTCAAAGACTGGGATAAATGTCATGAAAGAATCCTAGTGTTGAAACTGTATTGTTGAAGTATTTTGTTTGCTTTTTTTACAGTTATAAAATGAGGTTATTTAACTATGCAGCAGTAGAGGGAAATCACAAGAGAGTGCACACCAAGAAATCAAGATAGATTGCAAGTGTAAGGTGATGGTAGTACACTCAGTTTTAGCTAATATATAGTTGGGACACTTAGCACCATTTACTCCACAGTGTTTGGTATAAAGTCAGGAAGTGGGATAAGGGCACTCACAATGGATTAACAGGCCCAGAGAGGTAGCAGGAAGGGGTGTGAGACCAGGATAACATAGTGGAGGTCAAGCTGTGACTTCATCTGGCGGCTTTCATTTTGGTAAGTACAAACACCTACAAGGAAATATATTGCGGAAATATTTGTTCTGCACCCAGATATAGGGTATGGGGTAAGGAAGGGGTCAAGTTTTTATTGCTGTCTGTGTCCCCACTGTGGAGATTTACCCTTCTGTTTATAATGGTGACCATTGTCAATCCAAGCTGTCTTGAGAACAAAAGGATAAGGGATTTTTTTCAATGGGGCAAATATTCCAATGACAACTGTCTGAGGTGGAAATTCATCTCCTTTTAGAGGATTTATTTATACTTCATGCTGTGTATTAAAGGCATATGAAAGGAAATCTGCCTTGCAGGGCACAGGCTGCAAAAAATAACTTAACAAGGGTCTATTCAAAATGAAAAAAAAAGGTTTTGGCTACTGTATACATACACTTCAATTATCATGTATGCTGCTGTTGCTATTTTCTCTCCCTTGTAACTCTGACCCACACCCCTCTTCACCCTCATCTCTCCTGGCCACCTGTGGTAACCCTTCTTGTGTTTTATTAAATCATAATACACTTAAGACAGAATTTCTTTAAAAGAGAAGTTCAGGATTTAAAAAAAATAAACATTTATACTCACCTAGGCGGAAGCAGCATCGATCCAATGATGCATCTGTCCCCCGCCAGCTCTGCAGTGAGAACTGAGCGATCAAATACTGCTGAACCTTCAATTCTCTCCTTCCACTCTGAGCAGAGAGCCATAACTTTCAGTCAGCGGCTCATTGCTCTCCCCTCCGGCACTCACTGGAGCGCTGGGCTGTGAAGGGGGTGGAAGGGGCTGGCTCAGGCTCTTGGCAGATCACTTTTGACAGAGCCAGGTGCCAGTCCAGGCTTCTGGGAGGATACCGACCATGTGGTTGGGATCATTCCCACGCCTAAACTGGCTGAATGACGAGCGCAGAGCGCGTTGCACTCCTGTGATCCGTAGGATAAGCATGGCCTAAAAAGCCTTGGTGATACTTCTCCTTTAATTAACAAAATTAAAATATATACAGGCTGCATTACAAGTAATGTAATTCTGGACAGGATTGGATAATTTAATACTTTTTACTGGAGGATTTAAGCTGCCATGTTGCTGTTCAGTTGGTTGCTTTGGGAAATGCAGAAGCTTTGAGTCCTTCAGTTGTTGTAAACCTTTATGTTTATTTCCAGTTCTTTTTGTATTGTCAATGATTCATCAATTCCATGGCCTTTTTCAGCATCTTTTATGTTTACCATGACTTACAGGTTATCCCAAGGAATGCGCTCTGAATTCTCCTTAGCATTGTTTTTTGGCATTCCAAGTAGACAAGTTGTAGAAAAGTAGACATCTTGTCAATATTGCATGACTAGTGCAGCATGCATGTTTTAGATGGCTGCTTAGAAAATCCCCCCAAACAAGTCATGCTCTTTGAAAAACAGTGCAGCGCAGATATGGTATGCTATGCACATTTTTTTGTTTTAATGTTAAACCGAGACTCATGTCTTATTCTTATGAAGTAAGTCATAAAAGAAGACATTGCACCAAAGAAATGAGCAAAATATATAAAAAAATCAGTCTTGATTGAACATGCGCTCATCATTTCCCTTTGATCTTTATTTTCATGACAGTCAAATTCTGGGATTTGCACTGGTACCTTTGTCATCTGCCTTTTCCCTGTTTTTGTGTTCATGATATTTCACTTACACAAATACTAAACCATAAAGTTTCATTTTGAAAAACTAACTTACCAATGTCCATCTATACTTCTCACTGGTAGAATGATGCATACTTGTCAATGCATTCCCATACCCATACCTTTGAGGGGTGACCATGGCCATGCGCGGTGGACAGTATCTAGAGATGTATCTTGCTTTGAGTGTTCAATAAAATAAAAAAGCTTAAAATAGGTAACAAAGCATTTAGAAATAATTTGTAATATTAATGATAATGATAAATATATTGTTTTAGATAATGTTGTGAATTTGTACATTTCCTAGTAGTAAAATACTTTTGTTTCTTTTTTATGGAATTGTTTTAAATGTTTGCTGCTTGACCCTTGGGTTCATCTTTTTGTAGATTATTGGTTTTTATATGTTTTATTTTACACTATCATTAAAGAATAGATAAAATGTGGACTGGGTTATAACTTAAATTTATTGCTCCTTAATCACATATTTGTTAAATGGCATAGCAGAATTGCCAGTTTCATATCTGCATCTAGACTGTGATGGATTTGGAACACCATAACGAAATTCAAACATTTTTATTTTAAACTTTTTACTATGTTATGAGTAATATTATGACACAGGGTAATTAAAGTTAAATATGAATTCTGTTTTTTTTTAATTTTTATATGTTTCATCAGACTTGAAATGTTCATTTGCCCATTGAAACCAGTTCATCTTAAAACTGGCCATATACATTAGTCATGGCATCTTTCTCTAAACAAAGGGCATGGTAGTTGGGTTTCTGCTCATGCTGAGAGCAATAGATGAGAGAGTCATGTGCCGAGAATCCTGACAGCAGGAAAAGAAGTAGCAGTTAGGGAAGATGTCTAACCTGTTTGATGGCTTTGTTCCCCAAAAACACTTATTCAAGGCTGTTGTGTGCTTCTCGTGGACATAAGATGTTTGTTCAATCTTGCCCAAAAAAATAAGCCGTTCAGGTGACTGTTATACATTATAATACCTATAGTCAGTGCTCATTTTTTCACACTTTTTTAATAGATAATAAAAGCTTTGTTGAAGGCTTTACTGAACACTTTTAATACTATTAACCAAAATGTTCTTTAAAATGAAAAGCAAATGATCATTAGTGCAATGTAAAGAGACCATAATTGACACATAATTGTAAGCCTAGAAAATATAACATTGTGTGTCTATATTTTCTTTATTACAAATTAGAGAGCCTTTACTATAATGTACATGCAAATTAGCATCTCTGTATGTAATATAATTTCCAGAAAGCATAGCCTAAAAGTTTTCTTACCCATGTTCAGTGTTATGCCCCGTACACACGGTCGGATTTTCCGATGGAAAATGTGTGATAGGACCTTGTTGTCGGAAATTCTGACCGTGTGTAGGCTCCATCACACATTTTCCATCGGATTTTCCGACACACAAAGTTTGAGAGCAGGCTATAAAATCTTCCGACAACAAAATCCGTTGTCGGAAATTCCAATCGTGTGTACACAAATCCGACGGACAAAGTGCCACGCATGCTCAGAATAAATAAAGAGATGAAAGCTATTGGCCACTGCCCCGTTTATAGTCCCGATGTACGTGTTTTACGTCACCGCGTTTAGAACGATCGGATTTTCCGACAACTTTGTGTGACCGTGTGTATGCAAGGCAAGTTTGAGCCAACGTCCGTTGGAAAAAATCCTAGGATTTTGTTGTCGGAATGTCCGAACAAAGTCCGACCGTGTGTACGGGGCATTATAGTGAAATGTGTGAAATGTGTTCATATCTGACAATAGATAGTTGTTAATCTTCATACATATTCCCTTGTATTCATGACACTGTAAAAAATATATAGGGATATTTAAAATGATCTGTAGTAATTAAGTATACAAATGGGTATTAGTAGCATGTATATGCTGGTACCCTCTAGCAGCTATTCAGATGACCTGTAGGGTAATTAAATATTCATTCTTATTGCTCACACAGATTACCATAGTAATGAGTACTGTATAATAGATATATTGTATCTTTATTTGTCATTAAGTAAAGGAAAGCTATGGTCACAGCACCCGTTTTCATTTTATAACATCAGCATTGTAATAACAATACAAATTATTGTTATTTTTGACAATCCAATATACAATAGGTTTACCTGAGAAATCTACTTTCATGTTGTGAGTTCTGCCTGTTTGCTGGCCATGCCTTTCCACAACTTCCTGGATAAACAGAATGCTTTGCAGCTTTTCCTCTGCTGTTCACTTCTAAGGACTACATATCTCATGGTACTTTGCTGCCTCCAAGCAGAAATTCCTGTACTGTCTCCACCACCTGAAACTCCTCCTCTCAGCACCTATGTAGTTCAGGAAGCAGGCTCCATGAAATGTGTGACATATCAGTGCCTATTAACAGGGCATATTGAATATGTGTCTCAGAATTCCAGGACATAAATGTGGAGGAATTTTCACAAAGTAAGTTTACAAAGTTCATAGACAATCAGAGAAATAGGAGCAAGCTAGAAATACATGAAATACAATGTAGAAATTAAGGCGATACTAAAGGCTTGTTTTTTTTTTTTTTTTTTTGCTTAAAAATTACAAACATGTCAAACTTACCTGCTCTGTGTAGTGGTTTTGCACAGAGCAGCCCAGATCCTTCCCTTCTTGGGTCCCTCGCCGACACTTCTGGCCCCTCCCTCCTGCTGAGTGCCCCCACAGCAAACAGCTTGCTATGGGGCACCCGAGCCAAGCCGCTGCTCTAGGTATCCATTCAGACATGGCCCCTCCCCTGCTCTCTCCTGATTGGATCACTCACTTTGATTGACAGCAATGGGAGCCTATGGTACCTGCTGCTGTCTCAGCCAATGAGGAGGGGGAGTCCCAGACAGCCGAGCCTCTTGAACAACATCGCTGGATCGAGATGGGCTCGGGAAAGTATTATGGGGGCTGAGGGGGGCTGCTGCACACAAAAGGTTTTTTATCTTAATGCACAGAAATGCATTAAGGTAAAAAACCTTCTGCCTTCACAACTATTTTAATATATGATTTTACATTTTGACCATAGATATGCTTTAAAAATTGGCTTTGCTGGAAGAACATTTTTCATTCATGTCCCTAACATTTCCTCTATTTCTCTTCATAAAGAAATGTTACATGATACCTGCATCATAGTGTGTTCAACTTTTTGTTTAAAAGGATCAATTTTTGACTAGGTAGCTTTGCTACAGTAATGTAGTTTACTACTAGGGCCACAACACATTTATCTTAACCGCATTTGTGGCATCAATTATTTTGAATTGGCTTTTGTTTGACCCATTGTAATGCTATTAATGTTTTTCTTATAGAAAATTAGCAAATCACCCAGTTCTTGAAAATGGGCATGACAACTTTATAGAGATGGCTGTGTTTCCACCACCTTGCCATGATGGCGACTATGGGGATGGGTATGTGTCTCTATGTTATTTTGATCCTAATGCTTACATGGAAAAGCCAGCCACAGCAATGTCTTCCAAAAAAGTCAGTCATCCAAAAAGTATTAGAATATTATTATTCTTAAAAGTTTCACTGGTTTGATTGGAAAGGGGGTCAACGTTGTAAGGATTTCCACCAATGCTACAAAGTAAGAAATGTTTTAACAGAAAAAGCGGTGGTCCTAGTCACTGGCTCCTCTGGGAGGATGGAGGACGTGCATTGCATGAAAAAGGAACTTTTTATTTGGCTTGTCAATCCTCAATGACACAATTTCATCAAATAATGCTCCCGAATTTTATCATCTATGAATGTCAATGTATGTACAAAACTATAAAATAACTGTCACCCGTATTAGAAGATTTCAGTTTACTGCAATGATTTTCCTATTAGAAAGTTTTCATTCTGGTTATCTCTAATGCCACGTACACACAAGCAGTTTTGCCGTCTGAATAAACTCTGAAGGTTTCTTCGACGGAATTCCGCTCAAGCTGTCTTGCATACACACGGTCACACCAAAGTCCGACCGTCAAGAACGTGGTGATGTACAACACGTACGACGGGACTAGAAAAAGGAAGTGCAATAGCCAGTGCACCACCCTTTGGGCTCCTTCTGCTAATCTTGTCGGAACAGCATACAGACAAGCGGTTTTTACAAAAGTAATTAGTTCCGTCGGAAAAATATAGAACATGTTCTCTATCTAAGTCCGTCTGAATTTTCGATGGAAAAAGTCAGATGGGGCATACACATGGTCTGCTCGTGTGTATGTGGCATTAGATTTCTCTCGAGCTGCACAAAACAGAACGGTTTTCTGTCCCTGTATGTCATACTTTGCAACAGCCCCATTCCTACTAGAACTGATGACTTCTGATTTTCTGCCTATTACGTCTCATATACAGGAATCTGATTAAATATGGAAATATGCAGATTGGCGTTTATTATAGCTGTTTACAGCAGAGAGCTGTGGTCTTGAAATAGCTTTTTTTTCCAGAGCATTACATTTGTTGAAATGACTGTCAGGTGATATTAATTCAGGTAACATAGCAATGAAATTTATCTTGTTTGTAAGCTTTTCATTTTGAAAATTACGCTGGCAGGGATCACCTCCCGGTGTGAAAGTTGTCCAGAGATAATAGCGCATCAGTTTGAAAACATAATAGATTTGAGAATACAAACCCGCCAACAGCGCACCAATGCTGTTTATCAGCCTCCAGAACATACTGTGTCACAGTCAGAAGCATTATGTATTTGCACTTTTCTTCATTTTATGCCACTTGCACTTTATTTACATGTAAATGTTGTATGTTAGAGGAGTTGTTAACTGACATGTAGCTTGATATTGCTGGGTCAAATAGAAGAGAAAAGAGCTTTGCTCTATTGCTTTCGGTCTACATTGCAATCTTATGTAATGCAAGGATGACCATTATGTATTTTAGTCATCATCGTGATATGTTTAGCTCAGATATAACAATAGCATGCTTTCTCCCTGGAACATCCATCTACTATTAGTGGTTAATATTGCCTGTCCAGAACTGTTGGGTGGAACACATTGTAATAAAACTTGTGCTGATAGCTGCATTCCTTCAGAAACAAGATCTGCAAGCTGGATTTTCTGTTTTACATGCTAGGTCTAATACATTTTGCTTCACACCCTTACATTTTCTATGGGAGTGAAGGGAGAACTTTGGGAAGAATCCTAGGGCTACCATCACTGACAGAATTCAGTGAGCAATGGCCATGAGGCACTGTCCAGAGGTCTAGTTGAGGGATTTCCATACTTGAGACCCAGTGCAAGTATGTTGTTAATGAGCTTTATTATAATGGCTTCCACTCAACACTGCCACTTCAGCTGAGTAAACGAAACTACTTTAATTGTGAAGCAAATATTTCTAGCCTTCAGAACCTGAAGCTGAAATATCCACATACATGTTCTAACATATACTTGTCAACACTGAATAAGCTGAATAACTTGATGATAGTCAGGTGCATTTCAGCTAAATTCTTGCCACACCCAAAATAATTCCCATCTGCTCTTCTTCCTGAATTGTGGGGCATCGGGTCCCTTTCATTGCCAAATTTTCAGGCTTATTTTCAGAGGACACCTAGAACATGGTCTTTCTGATACTTTGGTATGTGGATGAAGCTATGACGCACTATATAATCAATATTATATTGTGTCAAAATGATTTTAGGTTCTCGAAGGCACCATCGCGTCCTTTTTGAAGGTGTTTGCAAGCAACAATACCACATTTTAACTGAATTGCAGGATTATCCGAGTTTTACAGTCATGGCCGAAATTGTTGGCACCCCAGAAATTTTTCCAGAAAATTAAGTATTTCCCATAAAAAAGTATTGCAGTAACACATGTTTTGCTATAGCCATGTTTATTCCCTTTGTGTGTATTGGAACAAAACAAAAAAGGGAGGAAAAAAGGCAAATTGGACATAATGTCACACAAAACTCCAAAAATGGGCTGGTCAAAATTCTTGGCACCCTTAACTTAATATTTGGTTGCACACCCTTGGGAAAAAATAACTGAAATCAGTCGCTTCCTATAACCATCAATAAGCTTCTTACACCTCTCACCCAGAATTTTGGACCACTCTTCCTTTGCAAACTGCTCCAGGTCTCTCTTATTGTAGGGGTGCCTATTCCCAACAGCAATTTTAAGATCTCTCCACAGGTGTTCAATGGGATTTAGATCTGGACTCATTGCTGGCCACTTTAGAACTCTCCAGCGCTTTGTTGCCATCCATTTCTGGGTGCTTATTGACGTATGTTTGGGGTCATTGTCCTGCTGGAAGACCCAAGATCTCGGACGCAAACCCAGCTTTCTGACACTGGGCTCTACAGTGCAACCCAAAATCCTTTGGTAATCCTCAGATTTCATGATGCCTTGCACACATTCAAGGCACCCAGTGCCAGAGGCAGCGAAACAAGCCCAAAACATCATTGAACCTCCACCATTTTTCACTGTAGGTACTGTGTTCTTTTCTTTGTAAGCCTCATTCCATTTTTGGTAAACAGTAGAATGATGTGCTTTACCAAAAAGCTCTATCTTGGTCTCATCTGTCCACAAGACGTTTTCCCAGAAGCATTTTGGCTTACTCAAGTACATTTTGGCAAACTGCAGTCTTGCTTTTTTATGTCTCTGTGTCAGCAGTGGGGTCCTCCTGGGTCTCCTGCCATAGCGTTTCATTTCATTTAAATGTCGACGGATAGTTCGCGCTGACACTGATGCTCCCTGAGCCTGCAGGACAGCTTGAATTTCTTTGGTACTTGTTTGGGGCTGCTTATCCACCATCCGGACTATCCTGCATTGCAACCTTTCATCAATTTTTGTCTTCCGTCCACGCCCAGAGAGATTAGCTAGAGTGCCATGGGTTGCAAACTTCTTGATAATGTTGCGCACTGTGGACAAAGGCAAATCTAGGCCTCTAGAGATGGACTTGTAACCTTGAGATTGTTGATATTTTCCCACAATTTTGGTTCTCAAGTCCTCAGACAGTTCTCTTCTCCTCTTTCTGTTGCCCATGCTTAGTGTGGCACACACAATGCAACGACTAAGTGAACTTCTCTTCTTTTTATATGCTTTCAGGTGTGATTTTTATATTGCCCACACCGGTTACTTGCCCCAGATGAGTTTAAAGGAGCATCACATGCTTGAAACAATTTTGAAAGGGTGTCAAGAATTTTGACCAGCCCATTTTTGGAATTTTGTATGACATTATGTCCAATTTTCTTTTATTGCTCCCTTTTTTTGTTTTGTTCCAACACACACAAATGGAATAAACATGTGCATAGCAAAACATGTGTTACTGCAATACTTTTCTGTGAGAAATACTTGATTTTCTGGAAAAAATTCTGGGGTGCCAACAATTGCGGCCATGACTGTATGTGTGCCAACCAATCAACCAGTATGCTCTCCACAGGTAGTTGAACATAAGTCGAATACGTGAACCTTTATAGCGAACAACATTCCACTTTTGATTGAATTCTTATGATTAGTAAGACTGTTACATTTACTAAATGTCAAAAGGCTATTACATCCTTTATGAATGACTCTTTTCATGTTGTAAAGGTATCCCAGTTTATTTGAAGCATACAATAGGGGACGTTGCTTGTGAAACATCAATGTTTTATCAAGATGTTGATACATTTGATAAAAGGTAACAGGTCATTTACAAGGCCCTACTTTATGCAGTTGTGGAATGTTAATAATAATGATGATGTGTTGAAAGTAACTTGCCCTGACCAACACATCTTAAATCAAGCAACCTATGGCAAAATCCTCAGCTAGTGTTACATCAGTATTATCAAATGGAGAACGTTTGAAGTGATATTGTTTAACATTATTTGTGAGTGCTTGTATTCCACAAGTTTAACAGAACATATAACTATTTATCTCTATTTATATAGTATAGTGATTAGTCTTTCTGCCTAAAAGATAGTAAAGGCATGCATAGCTAATAACTGTCCCACATTTCTATTTGCATTCTCAGTTTACATGTTTCATCCCTGGACAATTTTGTCCCCGGGTTCTCTATACTGACCAACTCAGTAGAAGGAAACATTGTTCAGCAGATTCTTCTCATGTTCCCTGGGATTTTTCTATTAACATTTCTTGAATACTGTCGTCTGAAATGCACAAAACAGAATCTATATTCTAAATTTATGTCATATATGCATCATGGTTCTTTCTGAGAGTTTCAAAAAACTAGCTCAGTAGCAGTATGTCCCTGGACATTACACACACCGGCCACCTTATTAGGTACACCTTGCTAGTACCGGATTGGAACCCCTTTTGCCTTCAGAACTTCCTTAATTCTTCGTGCATAGATTCAGCAAGATGTTGGAAACATTCCTCAGAGATTTTGGTCCATATTGACATGATAGCATCACGCAGTTGCTGCATATTTGTTGGCTGCACATCCACAATGCAAATCTCCTGTTCCACCACATCCCAAAGGTGCTCCATTGGATTGAGATCTGGTGACTGGAGGCCATTGGACTACAGTGACCTCATTGTCATGTTCACAAAACCAGTTTGAGATGATTTGAGCTTTGTGACATGGTGCATTATCCTCCTGGAAGTAGCCATCATAAGACGAGTACACTGTAGTCATAAAGGGATGGAGATGGTCAGCAACGATACTCAAGTAAGCCGTGGAGTTTAAAAGATGCTCAGTTGGTACTAAGGGGCCCAAAGTGGGCCAAGAAAATATCCTCCACACCATTACATCACCACCGCCAGCCTGAGCCGTTGATACAAGGCAGAATGGATCCATACTTTCATGTTTACCCCAAATTCTGACCCTACCATCTGAATGTCACAGGTGAAATCGAGACTCATCAGACCAGGCAATGTTTTTTCCAATCTTCTATTGTCCAATTCTGCTGAGCACGTGCGATTTTGTAGCTTCAGTTTCCTGTTCTTAGCTGACAGGTGTGGCACCTGGTGTGGTCTTCTGTTGCTGTAGCCCATCTGCTTCAGGGTCCGGTGTGTTGTGCGTTCAGAGATGGTATTCTGCATACCTTGGTTGTAATGAGTGGTTATTTGAGTTACTGTTGCCTTTCTATCATCTGGAACCAGTCTGCCCATTCTCCTCTGCCTTTTGACATCAACAAAGCATTTTCATCCACACAACTGCCGCTCACTGGATATTTTCTCTTTCTCGGATCATTCTCTGTAAACCCTAGAGATGGTTGTGCGTAAAAATCTCAATAGCAGTTTTTGAAATACTCAGACCACCCCGCCTGGCACCAACAACCCATGCCATGTTCAAAGTCACTTAAATCACCTTTCTTGCCCATTCTGATGCTCAGTTTGAACTCACCACGTCTACATGCCTAAATACATTAAGTTGCTGCCATGTGATTGGCTGATTAGCAATTTGTGTTACTAAACAATTGAACAGGTGTACCTAATAAAGTGGCAGTGAGTGTAAATTTCAATGCTGGAAGCTATAAAAAGCTGATTTAAGAATTTTTTTATGTCAGGGCAAAAAATTACTACAGTGCAAATGTCTACAGCAAGTAGGAACCTATTGTCTATATAAACCTGTCACTTTATTTCCCATTGTTACAGTGAGCTTGAAATAAAAAGTGCAGTAAAATGTAAGATGGTCAATTGCTGTGGGCTATCAAGACAATGGGGTTGATTTACTAAAGCTAGATAGTGCAAAATCTGTTGCAGTTCCAATCAGCTTCCAGTTTTTTTTTTTGTCAAAGCTTAACTGAACAAGCTGAAATTAGAAGTTGATTGGCTACCATATATAACTGCACCAGATTGTGCACTCTCCAGTTTTAGTAAACTCACCCCACCCCATTTTCTTTCAAAGTATGTTGTTGACACTACCTACAAACATAAGATGGTAATTGGACATGCAGCCATTGTCTGACCTTTTGTACAGATGTGTCTTGAGACGTTTGAATGGCCTTAATGTGTATGTTAAGGCCTATGGAGAAAGGAACTGCTTTCTCCATAGGCGAAAAACTGCTCCAGCTTTTTTTTTTTTTTTTTTTGTGTAGTTAATGGGGGCCAGATGGAAAATGCAAGGTCCTTTTCCACACCTTCTATTTAGGTTTTGTGCAAAGACCAATAAAAAAAAACAATGTAAGCTTAATTTTAAAGAAAGTGTAATACATTTTAAAGATTAAGGGTTGTATAAGCATGCAAAGTAATTGTGTAAGAATGCTCTGACTGAAGCAGTGGTTACCTGGATATCCTGTATATGAAGCGGTTAACACAAATCTATATTCACACTTTATTACCTGCTAATACCCCTGAAAAACAGACACCTAGGGGTGCCTTCTTGTACCATATTTATTTTTAGAGTAGTCATAAAACCCTGGACAAATAAAAGAGTGTTTGAAGACCACTTCATCCGTCCAATAAAGACACTATCTGCCTGGTCCTGACATTCTGAGTGCCCTTGACATACGTTTTATCTGGATAAAACCCTGGACAAATAGTGTACCAAGGTTAACTTTCCATCTTGAGAAATTGGAGCTCAACCCACCACTTTGCAATACCCCCTTGCTTCACACACTGCATAGGCACCTTGTAGGTGAAGAGATCTTAAGCACAAGGCCACCTTTAGTATATTGAGTTCTCCAGGTTTTGGGGCTACCTTAATGCTCTACAATATATAAAGACTTATGTGAAGAAACCTCTGGATGCCTGTTTTTATGCTATGCTAGTAGCTTAATAAAATCTTAGCAAACTTCTTCACTTTAAAGCTCAACTCCAGTTGTTTTCCCTTTCTGTTTTGAAGTCCACATGCCCCTTTTTTTAATAAAATGATTCATACATATTTTTAAAGTTTAATTAAAAGCAAAACTTTATTTTTTGTTTCATCGAAAGTGAAAGTAAAAGAAGATTCAAAACTCTGGGTTTACACCAGAACAGTAATATAGGAAAATAGACATTCAAAAAGGGCTGATATGAAATGGGTAGAGGTAGTGTCTCAGTCCCAAACAAAATATATATAAGATATAAGAGTCACACCTCAAACAAAATATATATTAAAAAATATGAAAAATGTATTTACATACATTTAAAAACCACATACAATATAACAACTTGTTAATGAACATCAATGCATAAATGGTGTATCACATGAAAAAAACTTTTTGATAGGACCTATAAATCCCATAAAGATACCACCATTAATCTGGAGCAACTGTTTGACAAGACAACTCTCGCAAGAGATAGAAGAAGTGATTAAAAACCTGCCAGCTCACAAATCCCCAGGCCCTGACGGCCTTCCGTGTACCTACTTTAAGACATTTTCACAGACCTTAACACCTTATTTCCAATCTCTATACTCCTCTCTTCTTATCCTCCCTGGCGGTATGATTATTTCAGATTTTAGGTGCTGAAAGCGGTACAATTATTTTGCATGGAAATTTGGCATTTTTTATTGTAGGCCTGTAATTCTTAACAATAACACACTTAAATCTGTCCAAACAAGAGTCTAGTAGATATCCCGGGTATAATGAAGTTTGAAACACAAAAACATAAATTATAATATAATAAATAAATATAAATAATTAAAAATAATAATAATGTAATAATAATAAAATAAATTTCCCCACTATTCACTATCGCTCAATTCTGCAAGTGTTTTAATTTACTATCACTGTTTTCTAGCTGATCTAAAGCCACTTCTGAAGTAAAGGGACACTTTTTGGTTGCTATGGACAATCTCCAGTTTCCAGGTAGAAAGAACAGTATATATCATATAAAACTGCATGCAGGGCATGGCCCAAAGCACTGGGGACAAAAGGGATGTGAAATAATTTCATACAGTACCGTAATCTGTAAGATTACGGTACTGTATGTGTTATGGTTTTTAAATTTTCTTGAATTTGCCACCAGGCTCCGCCCCTGTGCGTCGCGCCGCTCGCAGGGAACGGAGCCTGGCATGGAGAGGCTTCGGAGGAGACACAGCCCACGGACACTGCGGGGGACATCGCAGGATCCTGGGGACAAGGTAAGTAACGCCGCACCAGGATACTGCAATGTAATCCTGAGTGTGGCTCGGGGTTACCGCTAATGAGACTGAAATTTAACCCCGAGCCACACTCGGGATTACCGTCAGGGAGGTTAAAGGTACGATCCCACATTCACAGTTCCTGCATGCTAACATAAGTTATTCCTAAACCAGGTAAAGATCCCACATTACCAGATAACTATCGCCCCATTGCTTTAATAAATTCGGACTATAAAATTTTTACAAAAATATTAGCTAACAGACTATCCCCCCTATTACCAGCCCTGATTCATAGAGACCAGGTGGGATTCGTGCCCACAAGACATCCTGGAGACAATACGAGAAGAACCATAGATTTGATTGATTTAATAACTAAAACTAAACGTCCCACTATAGTATTAAGCCTAGATGTACAAAAAGCATTTGATCGTTTGAGCTGGCCATTTATCTTTGCAGTCCTGGCCACATTTGGAGTTTCAGGCCCCTTTATACAAGCCTTACGAACGTTTAATCTCATCCCACATCTCAAGTTCAGTTGTCTTCCCACACATCACAAAGATTTGCCCTTAGCAATGGCACTAGACAAGGGTGCCCTTTATCACCCTTCCTGTTTATATTGAGTCTCGAACCATTATCAGCAGCCATCAGATACCATCCTGAAGTCCGGGGAGTTTCCTTACGCCAACAGGACTACAAAGTATCCCTTTTTGCGGACGATATCTTACTGACCATCACCCGTCCCGACACCTCTTTACACTTTTTACATGATATATTATCCACTTTTGAAACCTTGTCCGGTTTTAAGATTAACCAGACTAAAACAGAAGCCCTCCCTATTAATATACCCCCAGACATGCTTAGCTCTTTGCAAAGCAGATTTAAATACAGGTGGTGTCAGACCTCTTTGAAATACTTAGGAATTCACCTTAACCCCTCATATAATTCACTCTATCAGGCCAACTTCCCTCCTATGTTTGCAGAAATCTCAAGACTTTTAAACCTCTGGACCCCCATCCCACTCTCTCTCCTGGGCAGAATCAACGTCCTCAAAATGTCGATATTGCCCAAACTGCTGTACTTATTTGAAACATTACAAATCCCAGTCCCAATCTTGCAGCTGAAAAATCTCCAGAGAAAGTGCCTTAATTTTATTTGGAATAATGCATCCCATAGAATTGCTCAATCAGTAGTCTTTTCCCCCAAAACTAAAGGAGGGTTGGCTGCCCCTGACCTCATCAAGTACTACTACGCCTCCCACCTCAGGGTTTTGACTACCTGGACCTCAAGGAAAGCTACTAGTAGATGGGCTGAAATTGAAATGGGGATCACGGCCCCAGTACATCCCTGTTACATGTTATGGCCTTTCTCAAACAAATTCATGACCCAATTGAGATCTCTTTGTTTGTCCCCGATGCTTTTTACTTTATCTGGAAGAGATGTGCAGACAAGTTTTCTCTTTGCTCATCGTGTTCCCCGCTCCAGAATGTCCTTTTTGATCCAGATTGCCTTTTGTACGAACAACCCCATGGACTCAAGCGGGTATATTTCAGCTGCGACATTTGGTACATCCGGTTACACGCATACTCCTATCATTCCCAGATCTCCAAAAAAAAACACGATCTCCCCGCCTCTATGGAGTATTTTTATATACAAATTAAACATTATTTCCATACCATCTCTCCTTCACTGTCCTTAGAAAAACCTACAGACTTCGAAATGCTATGTGCAAATGGCCCATATGAAACTAAACTAATTTCATCTATCTATAAAATGCTCCACGCAGTACTCCCTCTAACTGATAACACACATAATTACATGGTAAAATGGTCTAAGATGTTAAATCGTCCAATCTCACTGTTAGACTGGGGGAAAATTTGGGAATTATCTTCAAAAGTCTCAAGATGTGTAGCACAAAAGGAAACCGCTATCAAGATAATATTCTTTTGGTACAGAACTCCTGATTTGCTACATGCCCAGAATCCTACCCTTTCTAACCTGTGTTGGAGATGCGGCCAGCCCATTGGAACTCTCCTCCACATCTTTTGGGAATGCCACATTCTAGGCCCATATTAGAGTGAGATCCAAAGATTATTACAAACACTTCTTTCTGCAACCATTCCACTAAATCCCATACATTTTCTGGGTCCTCCTTTCCCGGATATCCTAAATCATCACAGAAACTTGCGTCATTCATATTATTAGCAGCAAAAAGAGCCATCCCTAGGCTCTGGCTCTCTACCTCCTCCCCCACTTTGCATCACACCCTCTCCATAATAGCAGATATACGCAAGATGGAGCAAATGTCTGCTAAGATTGAAGGTAACTTCCTCCTATTTGACAAAATATGGAAGGCTTGGGATGTTTCAATATTTTCTTCCTGTTGTTGTCACACCTTTTTAAAGCCCGCTAGCAATATCCTTTGACCATCCTTTACACCCGATTGTGGAGTTGACACATTTTAATTTATTTTTGACCTAAATTCAGATACAGTATAGACACTCTTTATTGAAATGATCCATTAATGGAAGCCGTCGACATTTGACTATACTAGTATCCTCACCAAGATATATTATATTACTTTATTTTGTCTATTGTTTTGATATATATAACTTCTTCTTTGATGTTAATTTGCCTTGATCTTTGTACCTTATGATACGTTGTTTTATAATTGTTAAAAACTGTTGAAAAATAAACAATTTAAAAAAAAAAAGACAACTCTCGCTTCTTCAGGAGAGGCACAGGGAAGTATCTGGAGATAAAGAACATGAATGAATAAAGAGGGCGAGAAAAAATAAAATAAAATAAATTAATTAAAATAAAATAATACTGTGATGTATTCAACTTACAGTTAGTTGCAAGATGCTTGCCAACTCTCACCATGGTGGTCAGGCTGCAAAGTATATGAAAAAACTCATATATAGCCGTGTATAAGGTACCCCAAAAGGGAAAAAGAAAAATCAATAAAGCCTGCCAAGAGGTCCACTATTCTATTCAGTAATATAGGAGAAATCTTCCAGTGAGGACACTAGTTTTTGTGACACCCCAGGATTCCCTTACTTTGGAGGGATTTCCTCTCACTTCCTGTTTTGGCCATGGGACAGGAAATCTCCTTCATGGGACATAAAAATCTGACCGGGGCCATAACCCTCCCTTACCCTAGCCGAAATGAAAAAACGTGCTGCCCCACTGGACTGGGCTTTTTTGTGGGGCCGCATATTTGCGCTCCCAGTACAGTGCCTGGGGTCTCATGGAGATCTCCAGGCCCCTTACGAACGATCTGAACCTGGAACTCCCGATTTTGTGTCACCTGATTGCTGTGATAGCCTCTGATTGGCTATCACAGTGATCATACACTGTGAAGCCTGCACCTGTTTTCTTTTTTGTTTTCTTTGTGAATGGAGGAGAGGGATGCATCATATCTCTCTCTCTTTCTCTCTCTCTCTCTCTCTCTCTCTCTCTCTCTCTCTCTCTCTCTCTCTCTCTCTCTCTCTCTCTCTCTCTCTCTCTCTCTCTCTCTCTCTCTCTCTCCTTGCAGAAAAAAGTGTGTACTTAATGAAAATAAATTGGATCAAGGTCAGGGTCAGTATTTTCTTTTACTATGATTGTCAGTGTATTTTAAGTCGGGTAGAAAAAAGGCAAAATGGGCACTATTGTTTTGGTCTGTACAACGGGTACAAACAACTAACATACACATATGTGGTATCGCTGGGATCGTCAGCAGCAGGAGAATATAATTTGGGTTGTTCTTTGGTGGAAGGTTATTTTAGTAGCAAGAAATATACTGCTATATTAAAAAAAATATATATTTTTTTTATTTTTACTATTTTTGGGCAGTTTTCCTTTGATAATAACAAAAAATCAGGAGATATTCATTACCACCAAAAAAATATAAATTTGTCCTTAAAAAAACAAGGTATAATTCACCTGGATGCACAAAGTAGTTGGTTGTGATGATATGTACGGTTTTACTTACACATGTAAAAGTTTTAAAGTTTTGCTTAGGCTTTTAGGTTTGTTTTACCCTTAGGCGCAAAAGGGTTAATTTTGCAATTTTTAGACTGGACCGATGATGTCAGGGTCCTTCTGCTTGATGGTGATGTTGGGTGTTTTATCCTCCCTGATTGAACGGTGCTCATGTAATGATGATTCATCTGGGGGTGAGAGGTCTGTGACAGTCTGGGCTCACAGGAAATGGGTTGAATGATGATGACCAGTGCCATCTAGTGGTGGAAAATATCTGCAGGCGAGAACTCTGGATTGAAGGTAAGTATTATACCAAAAGCTACTTTTTTATTTTTATTATTTCTGGGTACTTTTTTTAACCCAAGTTCAACTTTGGTCATGATTAAGGCCTGACGGCCGAAACGCGTTGGCTTTCTTTTTGACTGCTGTTCACATGCAATATCTTCCATGGCACCAGCCTTTCTCCTTTTTTGAAAGTTCAACTTTAAGCTAAAGCAATTGATTATGTCATTTCTGACACTAGTATGTATCAAGTAATGAAGGAGCTTTTTGTTTATGTATTTTGCTACAAGATAATAGAAACTGGAGTGAAAGAGGTTGTGAATGAATCAGTCTATGTTACTGCTCTTTAGTGGTTTCTTTGTAATAGGTAAAATTGTCCCGAATGTGAATTCAGCTGTCTCCATTTTTAGATTGAATCAACAGGTATGTCTTTTAGTACTAGCATTTTTTAAATTCCTAGAACAGTTACCCCCTTTTTTACATGCATATTTTTCAAAGAAGAAGAAAAATGTAGTATTTGCTTTTAATTCTAGTTGAAACTCCTAATCTGATGTTTAACGAAGGCTTTTGGAATAATCCATCTATTTCCGCTGTAAACTTCATGGCCCTGTTTTCTGGCAGGCATCTCCTCTGCATTTGTTCAGAGCGATAAATTCCTATTATGCAGATAACTTTATTAACAAGGAAAAAACGATTTATCCACCCTCGCTGGATATTGAAAAGCCTATGTGCAGGTGGCTACATAGGCATTTAGTTATTTTCTTGTTCAAACATGTTTCTTTGATTGTGATTGTATTGGCCCTATTTCTTTCTCTCCCTCGAACTTATGCTATCCTTTCAATCTGTTCATTGTCGGAGGGACCTGCCTCATGATGTACGAGATAATGAGAGTCGATGAAGACATATGTGCTTGATAAAGTCAGGAGATGGAGCACTCTCTATTCCGGCTGCTATTTAAAGAAGCCCTTGCATATATCTTGCTAGATCCTTGGGAAGGAATGTCTTTACTTGACAATTGGCCCGAATATTAAATAAACAATCGACAGCTGTGAAGAACAATGAGTACAGCCATTGTAAGAATAGAATTGTCAGCTTTTGAAGAGTGGATTCTTTTCAGACCTCGGATGTACTGCATCTGTGTAGTGTTTTATGAGCAGAATCGGATCCGCTGAACTATCTCATCTTCCTCCTCTTCTAGTCAGTAATAAGCATTTATATGTTTTTCCACTGTGCTGAGGCTCTAGTGGTTACACCCTTGTCATTAAATTGTTCCTCCTTCCCTAGCCATTACAAGGACCTAGAAAGAGGAAGACACAATCTGTTACAGCATGGGTGAGTGTAAAAATGAAGAGAGGTTTTATGGATACAAAATAAATGGGTTTATAGAACCGCCTCAAGTGCTGGACGAAGTCATACAATGCTATGTAGCTCCAGTCCACGTTTAACTATTGGGCTGCCTAAGGCACTACAAAAGCTGGTCACTTGTGCCACTTCCTTTATATTAAAGGAAACTGCTATGGACCCCTCAGAAAAAAAAAAAAACACAAATGTTCATTATACAAAGCAAGAAATGTAGCCATTTGACATTACCTTATTGGCTATTCAATTTCATTTTTTATGTATGCTGACATTGGAGGCAACAAAAAGTTTTCCTGGGCAACAATACTAGACAGATTAGTATATTGGAAATGTTTCTCCCTACTATTTCACATTTGTAAAACTATGGGGAGCATTATACTATTTACTTTACACCTTCACTCCCCTCATCCCCCTTCCTCCCAATGCTTCTAGTGCACTTCCCAACAAGAATATGCAAATAAATATACATGCTGCCCCACAAAACTACATCATATGACATTCACTCATACCCCAGGCATTACATTGTGGACTGGGAAATTGGTTTTGCCTGTTCTCCACTATTTATATCCACTTGAGCTAATGGAACAAATGGTGCCAAAAAAAAAATTATGTGAAGACCACAGCAGCTGATACAAAGGTACTATAACCTTAAGAGATGGATATATTTATTTATTTTTATTTCAGGTACTATATACAGAGTTTAACAGCGCTAATGGAATATGTTGAATGTAAAAACACAATTAAAGTGCAAAAGTGCAATATGCAAAAATAAATGATACAATGAAATAAAATAAAATTAACAAATGAAGTGCCAGGTGCTTCCAATGGCAATTCAAGTATCCAGAATTGGAAAATGTTTTCAGAGAACACAATCAAAAAATACACTCCCCTCTTGCGACCCCGCTCACCAGAGCTCATGGACCCTTGGCTTTGCAGTCCAGGAGTCAAAAACGCTTAATGGGGTCTCGGTATGTAAGGACAGAAGCGCTCCCACAGACAGTTTGCATATGGACCATAGAGCATGATATATGTTAAAAAAGAAGAGAAAAAAGCATATAGTGAAGTACTGCTGGCACTGGGTAACTGCGCATTAACAAAACGCCACTCACAAGACGGCTTGAAAAAACAGGCATCAGTGTGTTCCGGGTTCGCATCTGCAGCGTGCGTTCCACGGATACCGGAAGTTGCGTCACTGGTACGTGAAACCGGAAATGCATAGAACCCCCAAACATTATATATATTTATTTAGCAGAGACCCTAGAGTATAAAATGGCTTGTTATTTTTTTTTTTATTTATTGTAATTTTTTATGTTACATGGTTTTTGTGCAACGGTTTTTCAAATGCAATTTTTTTGGGAAAAATGCACTTTAATGAATAATAAATAGATACCTAAAATTGTGCACGCTTGTGGAATAGCGCTAAACTACGGTACTTAAAAATCTCCATAGGCTATGATTTAGAAAAGTCTACAGGTTACCAGTTTAGAGTTACAGAGGAGGTCTAGTGATAGAATTATTGCTCTTGCCCAGCAGCAAAACCGCCACTCAGGCCACTTTTATAAGAAAGTCCAGCATCTGAGGGAAAAAGTTATACTGGGGTTATGGCATCTAGCTGTAGCCATAACCCTGGTATTCAATGTCAAAGTAATGATGCGTTTTCCCAGTTAGGCAGTTGGCAAGTGGTTTTAAAACCAACATAATATACTTATCTGCTCTGTGCGATGGTTTTGCACAGAGCAGCCTCAATCCCCTTTTCGGGTCCCCCGCTGGTGCTCTTCCCCCTTGACCAGTGCCCCCATAGCATGTAGCTTGCTATGGCGGCACTGGTGCATGCTCGCCCTGAGCCCCGCCCTATGCGTTCATAACACACATAGTCCAGCAGCTCAGTCCCCTCCTGCTCTCTCCTCATTGGCTCACTGGCTGTGATTGACAAGGTTATGATGAAGAGAGAGAGACCCGGGACAGTGGAGGCTCCTGTGCGCATCTGGATCGAGAGGGGGCTCAGGTGAATATTAGGGGGGCAGTGGGGGGAGCAGCACACAGAAGTTTTTTTTTTTTACCTTAAAGTATAACTAAAGGCAAAACCTTTTTTTTTAGCTTTGGATAGAGTGGAGAGGGATTAGAACACCTGTCAGGCTTTATTGCTGATAGGTCTATTGATCCTATTTACAATTATCATTGAAAGCGAGAGTAAAAAAAAATTACCCACATTTTGGGATGTCCTCAGAAAAGTAATAGAGGGGAAATCTTCCAATGGGTACACAAGTTCTGGAGACCTGGGGGTCCCCAAGGATTTCCTCTCACTTCCTGTTTGGCTATGGGACAGAAAGTGAAGGAAAATCTCCGCAATAGGACACAGATGCCGGAAAAAAAAAAAAAAAACTGACTGAGGTTATAACCCTATCTTGCTCTATCCAAAATGAAAAATAAAAGTTTTGCCTTTAGTTTTACTTTAATGCATAGAATGCATGAAGATAAAAAAAAAACTTTCAGCCTTTACAACCACTGTAAAGACTTACTAGTGACCTACTAGGTAGCAGTACCGAATCACTGGAACCTGGAGGCACACAACCTTTGAAAGGATCGTTTCTATTAAACAAAATGTTTTGTTGTTTTACTGTTTTTTGCAATCAGTGGATATATACTAATAATTGAAAATCAATTATGGTCAATGCTGACTTTGCCCCTGCTGCATATAGGCACAAGTCTACTGTAACAGCTCAGCCAGACCAGCTCAAATGTTAAAGCCAGGATCAGGATTTCTACCTAAAATTGATACTGCAGGTTTAAATAGATGTTACCAAGTAGAACCATGCTTGTTAAATCTCTTTAGAAGAGCAAAATGAGATTTCTCTACCATACATCTCAGACCTAGAAATACTGGAAGGAAGGAATGTATTGACTGTGATTAGAATACCTAGAGTCCATGGTCAGTAAAAGGAAATCTGGTTCCATTGCTTGCTTTGCTTGCTGTCCTTGCAACTCCCACTAGGATAATGGTACTGCAGAATAAAAATGTACATAATATATTTTCTTATAATATAAGTACTTGTGGCAAGTGTTTTTAGGTTGACACGACAAATCCAGTTGCTTTTTTCAGCAATGTGATGTTTTCTTAAACTTGATGTATAAACCTGACAGGGTGTGTGAACTATTTTCATTTTAGAGGTAATGTAGACATGACAATGCATTAACTGTGAAAGTGTAGCAGATAACCTTATTATCTAGAGTTCAGCCTATCTGAGATCTCCTGTCGTAGGTCTGTCGCTCCAATCCATTTACCAGTATATATATTAGAATGCAAGATGACTGCATGTTGAAAGATTTTCAAAAACAACTACATTCTATCATATCACAGGTAACTGGTAAAATAAATTGGGTACCCTACAAGTGAGAGATTTTGATAAAGAGAGTCACTGCTCTCATTTTATCTTTTAGTTGTGCTTTAAAACATTCACACAATCACCTTCTGCAGGACATACATGGCACACAACTCTACTAATTGGCAACAATATATTTTTGATACAATATTTAATATAAATAAGTAGAGTCTGTCTGCATTTACTGTACATTATCTATCTCAGCAGTGTGTATGCCCATGTGTCCATTAGCCTACGGGCAATACATATCAAAGCCTGATAAATAAATAGTGAGTTGCCTGCTGTGCTGGTCTTTTGAGCCTTCCTCAGTTTGTACTCTAGGACTAATTAGCTACAAGACCACAAAATGGATGACATTGGGAATTAACTGCACTTGTGTCTGTAGGCTACAGTGGTAGCCACTCACTTCAAAGGCTCTCTATCGGCTTTTGTGACCGAAGGTTCCGGTAAAGAGAAACTTGCATGGCGGTACAGGAGCAAAGCTACGCAGAATAATTTATTTTCACATGCTTGCAACATCTTCAAAAAGAATTGTACGTATTGTATACCCTTACAGCACTATTAATGTTTCATTGTTTCCTGGTTAAAGTGATAACCTTTTAACTCAAGTAACAAAAATAAGAAGCTACACTCTCAAAAAAGATAAAATAACCATGCTTATTACATCCAGACCCTATGTGCCATTGCTTGTCCACCAATCTGTAACCCGCTTGTAAGCTTTTCTTTTAAGCCACTCCCCCCCAACCCTTCCTTTAAATAATATGGCTTTGTGACACAATGAAGCCGTAATCTTCATTTTTCGTAGTATGGTCGTAGCATGCTTTCGTATTTGAAAATATTTGTTATATCATGTGAAATAAAACCACTTAACATTAAGCTGACATGGGTCACAAACAGTCAGTAACAACAGTGCAGAAGTGCCAATTGATCATTTTGGAATAAATAAATGATAGAATTCCTGAATGATCGGGTTTCCTCACAAAGCCCAGTGTATAAAATGAAAGAGCACATCTTTGAAATGTGTACTTCAATTCACTTGTATTATTTCATTTTCCTTGTCAAAAGAAGTTTATTGAGTATACAATGTTATAAAGATACATAAAGTAAGTTTACAAGGATCTATAAAGTAAGCTCATTGTTTTACAGTAGGGTTTATATAGGTAAATATCATGAAATTTCAAATATTAAACATTGGGTTCACGTAAACCTAAATTAAAGATATATATAATTTCCTTAGTTACTTTTGTAGGTATTTAAATGATTTATACCTACTATACATATTGTTTACAAGTAGAGTGTATATAGGTCAAATAAATTCTGATAATGAGCTTTAATCGTAAGGTGGAGAAAAGGAAAGAGAAAGAAGAAAAAGGGTAGAAAGGTAGAGGTATGGTCCACAAGGTTGTCCCGCTCGTCAGTTTATTATTCTTTTTAGTTCTCTTTGAAGCCTTAGAATGGGTGTCTCTGTAAGTCATTTAATCTGTTACCATGGCAACAGGACAGAGTCATTGAAATTTGACAGGAACTGTTGTTTTATCCAAGGGTGCCAAAGTTTTTCAAATTTTGGAATTTGATTTTGATCGATGGCTACCATCTTAGCATGGGACATTGTATTATTCATTCTGTGAATTGTTTCTGCTAGTACCAATGTAGGAGATTTCCATGCCTTGGCCACTGTTTGTTTTGCAGCCGTTATTAGTTGGATCATAAGTTTGAATTGAGAGAGTGTTAACCATTCCGGTTTTAGATTAAGTAAAGTTAAATATGGATCTGGTTGTATTATCTTTTTAAATATTTTAGATGCAATCACGAAAACTTCCTTCCAGAAGGTTTGGATTACTGGGCACGTCCACCATATGTGTAAATATGTGCCTATTTCTGGGCATCCTCGAAAACAAAGAGCTGAGGTATTAGGTGAATATTTTGCCACTCTAGCGGGTACAAGGTACCAGCGAGTTAGGACTTTATAATTTGTCTCCAGTGCTAAGATGTTGGGTGAAGATGACTTAGATGTGAGCCATATGTTAGACCAGTCCGTGTCTTCTAAAGTTCGTCCCAGGTCCTCCTCCCACCTCTGAACGTAAGAGGGTCTATTAAGATTTGCTACTCCATATAATTGATTATAAAGTGATGAAATTGTACCTTTAGCAAGTGGATCTTTTGTACAGATTGATTCAAAAATGGATAATTGGGATAATGGTGTATCCCCCTTTAGGAATGGTGTATAGAAATTTTTGATTTGGAGATATCTAAATATCTCAGAGTTTGGTAGATCATATTTTTCTCTAAGCGATGGGAATGAAAGGAATGATTTAGATGCTATGAAGTCATTTAGTGTCTGAATGCCTGATGTTGTCCAAGCTTTAAAAGAATTTGGGTAGATCCATGCCGGATAAAAGGCCGGATTTCTGATAAAAGAAAGGAGAGGATTGTGTGGAGATTGTAACTGATATTTGGTTTTTAGTTTATCCCAGAGAGATAAGAAGTGTTTAGTTATGGGATTATGAATTTTAAAGCGGTCTTTAGGATCAAGCCATAATAAATTTGATATTAATAGAGGGTCATTTTCTGAAGCCTCTATAAATACCCATAATGGGATTTCCTGTTTTGCATGGTATTTGGACAGACTGGCCAAATGTGCTGCTCTGTAGTAGTTAGTAAAATTAGGGTATCCCAGGCCTCCTTTATTTTTGGGAAGATGTAGTGTGTGTATAGGTATACGTGGTTTAGAAGAGCCCCATATAAACGAAGTTGCTCTTTTTTGTACTATTCTCAAAAAATAGGAAGGAATTGGAATAGGGAGGACTCTGAAAAGATAAAGCAATTTGGGTAGAATAGTCATTTTGATTGCATTAATTTTCCCTATCCAGGATAAAGGAAGTTGCGACCATTGTTTTATTAGATTTGTGATCTGTCTTAATACAGGAGGATAATTGGTTGAGAATAAGTCAGAATGAGATGCTGTTAAATGAATTCCAAGATATGGGATTGATTTTTCTGCCCATGTGAATGGGAGTGCAGCCCTAGCCGGGATCAATTCCATGTTTGTGAGTGAAATATTAAGCACTAGGCATTTCTTAGGATTAATCATAAGGCCGGATAGGGCTGCAAATCCATCAAGAGCTGGTATTAAGTTAGGACCAGAGACCTGTGGTGATGATAGAAAAAGTAATATATCGTCTGCAAATATACATAATTTGTGTGTAATACCTCCTACTTCAATGCCAGTTATAGTTTGGTTTGTTCTGATGTATTGGGCCATGGGTTCGAGTATAAGGGCAAATAATAAGGGAGATAATGGGCAACCCTGTCGGGTACCTCTTTCGATATTAAAGGCTTCAGATTTGTATCCAGCATATTTTATATAGGCTTTGGGTTTATTATATAATGCTTTGATCCATGTTAAAAAGTGGGGTCCAAAACCCCATTTTTGTAATGAATATTGCATATATTGCCAGGATACTGTGTCAAATGCCCTCTTAATATCGAGAGATAGAAAACATAAAGGGATTTTCCGTTTTTTAGCAATATGTGCCAATAACACTGCCCTGCGTATATTATCGCCTGCCTGTCTATTTGGCATGAAGCCTACTTGATCTCTATGTATTAATTTTCCTATAATGCTATTGAGGCGTTTTGCTATTATTTTTGCTAATAATTTAATATCGAGGTTTAACAGAGAGATAGGCCGATAATTCACACAGGAAGTATCATCAGAAAGGGGTTTTGGGATCATACAAACAATTGCCATTAGTGTTTCTTGCCGAAAAGAATGTCCATCTAGAAGTTTGTTAAAAGTTTCAGTGAGAATGGGAGAGAGTATTTCTGAGAATGTTTTATAGTATAAAGCCGAGTAGCCGTCTGGGCCTGGTCTTTTGTTAAGTTTTAGGTCTTTTATGGCGTTAGCAACTTCATCTATAGTTATAGGCTCATCCAAACTGCTTTTTTGATTCTGAGATAACTCAGGTAAGTTTATTTTTGAGAAGAAGGATTCAGCTTCTGTAGGATTAAATTCATTGTTTGTCTTGTATAAAGTTGCGAGATGTGAGTGAAATTTATGGACTATTTTAACTGGATTACAAGTGTAAACATTTTTTGATAATTTCAAACGTATTGGTTTGAAAGATTTGTTAGTTGAATTTAATGCCCGAGCCAAATATGTACCAGGTTTGTTTGTATTCATGTAGAAATTGTGTTTGGAGCGTTTGAGGGATTTATCAACTGACTCAGTGAGAAATAGATCGTATTCCAATCTAGATTTTTCCAGATGAGATTTTGTACTCTGAGATGGATTATCTTGAAATGATATGTAGGCTGCATTAAAATTGAGTTCTAGTTTTTTTGCTAGATTTTTGCGTTCCCGTTTAAATAGTGCCATTTGTCTTTGTATTGTACCACGCAAGACAGGCTTATGAGCTTCCCACAGTGTTATTGGGGAGATGTCTGTTGTATTATTAATTGATATGTATTCCTTTAAAGCTTGTTCAATGGCCATCTGATGTAGTGGGTGTTTGAGCATTATGTCCGGTAAGTACCACGTTGGGTCATGCGCTTTTGGTATGGCTGAGGCTATAGTAGTGTATACTGCATTATGGTCAGACCACGGAATCGGAATTATATCTGATGCAATAATTTCTGGTATCATTCCTATTGTTAGAAAAATATGATCTATTCTGGTGAAGGTTTGATGAGGGTGCGAGAAATAAGTGAATTTCTTTTTCATTGGGTTACTTTCTCTCCATGAATCTACCAGATTGTATTTGGAAAGAAGTTGAGAAAAAGGTAATCTAGAGGTTATTTTGGATGGTGTAAAAGGTGATTTATCTAGAAATGGGAGGAGGACCTGGTTCGAATCCCCACACATTATCACTGTTCCTATTTTGTGTGTATTAATCACTTGTAATATATGTGAGAGGAATGGTGTAGGTTGTTTGTTAGGAGCGTAGTAGGAAATCACCGTGATTGCTGTATCCATTATATAACCCATGAGTATCAGGTATCTACCTTCTGGGTCTTTAATTTCTGATGATAAGGTGAATGGTGTGGATCGGTGAAATGCAATTAGAGTTCCCCTTTGCTTGGTACAGGCAGAAGCCGTGTAAATTTGTTGATAAAAAGGAGAAATATATTTTGGAGTAGAATCTTTGGTGAAGTGTGTTTCTTGGAGGCATACTATGTGAGCCTTCTTGTTATGGAAAGTACGGAAGGCTTTGGTCCTTTTTTGAGGGACATTTATTCCCTGAACATTCAGGGAAAGTATATTCAGTGGTGCCATGGCAATAGATCAAATAGTTTTGACTTACTTTTTGTTATGCAGAGCTGACTGCGCAGATCAACCTGTGTGGACTGAAGAGATGAATAGATAGAAAAGAAACCAGTGAATTCTGGAGTAAAGAGTAAACAAAAAACATATGAGATTAAATGATACATTGTATAAATTATTTTTTGCAAGTAATCACAATTTACCCGTGAAAGAGAGTAAATATCTCTCTCAGGGGAATAAGTGCCTTCGTCACACTCCCACATAATATGATTGGGAGAATGAGGAGGGCTAATGGGGGTACACGGATCTTCCGCTTACAGGAGAGAAATGCTATGTCAAAAGACATCAAAATGATGTTTCATTAATTGGAGTGCAGAATATAGTTTTTGTTGAAATTATTTATTCCAGGGTGGTTGTATATGGTTAGTCTTGCCCTAGGCTAAATAATTCAGTTAGAAAGGTACTGTTAATAACTTTGGTATTGATGAAGATAGTTTGAATTATTTTGGGATTTTAACCATTTAAGAGTAAACAATTACATATTTTATTCATATGCAACTGTTTAGATATGTTAACTCATAAAATTGAGGTTGTATTGCTTCAGATTAGAATAAACAAAAACATAATTCTAGGAACTAGTTAGATAATAATATATTTGTTTTAAGAAAAGAAAGAAAAAGCTTCCATTACTTCTGGATTATTGAACATATTTGTCCTAAAAAGTAATAAATCTATTATTACCTGATAATATATAACTGAACAAGAATTTCCTTATTTCACTTATATATTCTAAGGCTATATGAATCAGAAGTAATAAGAAATATAACTGGAATGTAACATGATCCCACACAGTGTGTGACTATCAGAATGCAGTTACATTCAGTTATAAATATAGGTTTTTTATAGAGAACCATCTCTTAGTATAATAAATGAAGAGATATCAGGAATTAGGATGTCAGTCCATTGAATCTTCTTGGTCCATGGATGATGTGGCATAACGGCCTCTTTTGTGAGAATGATGATTCCCATTTTGTTCTGAAATTTTCTGGGTGCTGCCTGAAGGTGAAGATGACGCCATTCTTCTGCGTGTGGGAGAGTTGCTGCTTGTGGGTTCTGTCAGATTTAATTTTAAAAGGGTTTGTTGTAGTTCATCTGCTGATCTGCTTCTGTAAATTGTACCTTGGTAGTTAAATCTGACTGAAAAGGGGAAGCCCCATTGATACATAATGTTGTGGCGTTGCAGTTCTATTAGTTGGGGTTTCATGGATCGTCTTTTAGTAATAGTAAGTTGGGATAGGTCAGCAAAAATTTGATAATTGTGTCCTTGAAAATTAAGTTCCTTTTTTTCTCTTGCAGCAATTAGTATTTGTTCTTTCGTTCTGTAATAATGAAATTTTGTGATTATATCACGTGGGGGTCCATCTTTCTTTTTGGCTGTGAGGGCTCTGTGTACTCTGTCCAGTTCTAAACGTTCAATAGGGATATCTGGCTTTAGTTCTTGTAATAGAGCAGTAATAGTAGATTGCAGGTCTGTCACAGTTTCAGGTATTCCCCTTATGCGCAAGTTTGAACGTCTGGCTCTATTTTCGTAATCTTCGAGCTTAGTTTGAAGTATTAAATTCTCTTTTTTTAATTGTTCCAATTCTGTTATATTTTCTTGGGTTGTAATTTCAATTTCATCCATTTTTATTTCTAAGGCTGCGGTGCGGTTTCCCAGCTCTCTTATTTCTTTGGTTAGGCTTTTTGTTATTTGGTCTGAGGTTTGTTTTAAAGCCTTATGAAGCATCTTTTCAAATTGTAATAATATTACTGGGGATACTGAGGAGGCTTGTGGAGAAGTTTGTGAGAGGATTTGTTCTGTATCTGACTCAAATGGAGAGTCTTGCTGTGACATTTTCTGTCTGTGAGAGCGCCCTGATGCTGTATCTTGTGAGGTGACTGGAGCTGCTTCAGCTGCAGTGAGTGCCTGTGAGCTCTTTGTGAGGTGATTTTTATTTCTGCCACGGTTTCCTCCCAGTACCATATTTCCTGCCCAAACTTTCACAGTTTGTTCCCTGGGGCAAAAAGGTTCAAATGGATACCTTTTGAGCCTGCAGGCTCCGCTTTGTCCTTCTCTTCTCTCCTCAGCGGTGTGGAGCTCTAACAATGCATGTCTGCTCTGCTAGGCTCCGCCTCCTGCCCCCGTATTATTTCATTTTCAACATGAAAAAGTTAGCATTGATCAATACAACAATAAATACTATACACAGTTGTATTGTGTGTATTGCTATGTTCTGCTTAGCTGTTTGGTCCTAGGCTGTCTAGCTTAGGTCTTCATGCTGATGAGATCATTTTTCTTTGCTTGTGAAACTGTGTATAGTATTTTTTGTATGGCTTTATACTCATGTTTTATGCTGAAAATGAATAAAAATACATGTGAATTGAACTATACCTTTCTGGTGTGCCAACTCTTTCATTATATACACTGATCCTTGTGGAGCCCCTTGGATTCTAGGCCATGATTGTGTACTGGGTGTTGCTCTGGAAATGTTATAGGTAGACAACTCTTATCCTTACATTAATCAGTGGTTCCATATGAATAACTACTGCAGTAGGGAACAGACACAAAAAGATATCCTCAACATCTTTGCAAATAACTGTTCTGTTTATTTGGCACAATTGAAGTTTTTTATACACATGCTGAGGAATCACAATAATATTACACCTGTACTTTTATGGTAACAAGGGGTGGAACATAGGCAGGCTAATGTGGGTGGTGCAGTGGTGAATGTTCCTTGTAACTGGGGCCTATTGCACCCATGCACTAGGGCAGGGGTAGGCAACCTCGGCACTCCAGCTGTGGTGAAACTATAAATCCCATCATGCCTCAAGGAGTCATGCCTGTAATTGTCAGGGTCTTGCAGTGTCTTATGGGACTTGTAGTTTCACCACAGCTGGAGGGCCGAGGTTGCCTACCTCTGCACTAGGGAATACCTTTGCCCGAGGCCGCACTCATCAATGCTCAGGACTAGGTGGGAGCTGTGGTCATGTGAACAGTCTATTATTAAGACAATCTACTGACTTAGAGATGAGCTGACACTGCATGTAGTATAAAGCAGTATCTCTCTCTTCCAAGAGCTGTCCCATTGCTCTACACATAATGACTTGTTTATGTTGAATTTGGAGTAGCAGGCCGAACTGCACTACCTCCACCAGCCAGCGTACCTCCGTTGCCTCACTCCCAGTAACGGAATGAAACCTCACCAGACACATAGCGTGAGTCTCATGCGTGTCCTATGTTAACTCTTCCTCTTCTGTAACATAACAAAGGTGAACGTAAACCCAGCTTAGGAGGCAAACTCCATTGGGGAGAATCTAATAGCTAAGATAACCTATATCAATACAAAATAGCTTTATATGAAAAAAGTATTTATAGAGTAATTGGCTGTACACTCAGATCCTGTGATTAGAATGGCCTAGTAGCATAATTGTGGACATGCTGACTAATCAGCCTAGTTAAACACAATTTTACATAATATGAAAGACATATAAAAGAAAAAATTATTTCAACATGGCTGAACTACTTTTTAAATCATATTATTTGTATCCCTTACAATTAAAGCATTCCAAAAATAGTACACCGGACTGTTACATAGTTACATAGTAGGTGAGGTTGAAAATAGACACAAGTCCATCAAGTCCAACCTATGTGTGTGATTATGTGTCAGTATTACATTATATATCCCTGTATGTTGTGGTCATTCAGGTGATTAACTAATAGTTTCTTGAAGCTATCAATGCTCCCCGCTGAGACCACCGCCTGTGGAAGGGAATTCCACATCCTTGCTGCTCTTACAGTAAAGAACCCTCTACGTAGTTTAAGGTTAAACCTCTTTTCTTCTAATTGTAATGAGTGGCCACGAGTCTTATTAAACTCTCTTTTGCGAAAAAGTTTTATCCCTATTGTGGGGTCACCAGTACAGTATTTGTAAATTGAAATCATATCCCCTCTCAAGCCTCTCTTCTCCAGAGAGAATAAGTTCAGTGCTTGCAACCTTTCCTCATAACTAAGATCCTCCAGACCCTTTATTAGCTTTGTTGCCCTTCTTTGTACTCGCTCCATTTCCAGCACATCCTTCCTGAGGACTGGTGCCCAGAACTGGACAGCATACTCCAGGTGCGGCCGGACCAGAGCCTTGTAGAGCGGGAGAATTATCGTTTTATCTCTGGAGTTGATCCCCCTTTTAATGCATGCCAATATTCTGTTTGCTTTATTAGCAGCAGCTTGGCATTGCATGCCATTGCTGAGCCTATCATCTACCAGGACCCCCAGGTCCCTTTCCATCCTAGATTCCCCCAGAGAAGCTGTGATTCCAAGAAAACAAATTGAACACAGAGATTCTTTCATTTAGTCTTTTTTTTTGCAATTTCTGGTGCTTATCCAGGTGACTTTTCCTTCAAGTTTTGTCAACTGTACATACAATACAATAAATGCTGTATTGTCTCAAAACATTTCCTTATTTATATAAATGTCCCATAACAATCCAAAAGTCACCTGGCTTTAGTTTAGGAGATCCTTACAAACTGTTATGCAGCGTACACAGGTCAGACTTTTCAACCAGACTTGTCCGATTGATGCCGACGGACCAAATCCGGCGAACAATCCGATTGTGTGTGGGCTTCACCGGACCTTCAGCGGACTTTTCCAGTCGCAAATCTGATGGACTTTAGATTTGGAACATGCTTCAAATCTGTACTTCGTAACTCCGCCGGACCCAGAAATCCGCTTGTCTGTATGCTAGTCCGATGGACAAAAACTGACGCTAGGGCAGCTATTGGCTGCTGGTTATCAACTTCCTTATTTTAGTCCGGTGTACGTCATCACGTACGATTCCGTCGGACTTTGGTGTGATCTTGTGTAGGCAAGTCTGTTCGTTAAAAAGTCCGTCAGAAGTGAGTCAAAAGTCCGTCGAAAGTCCGCTGGAAAGTCTGTTGGACAAGTCCGGTCGAAAAGTCCGCCAGTGTGTACGCGGCCTTAGGATCTGGAACTGGGAAGAAAACACATAAATGAGCGTGTTAAAAACCTTTAGAGATCAGCAACATTCTCTGTGAGATCCAAGTGGAGGCCTTCAGCAAATATAAACAAGTGGGCAACACACTCCCAAACTAAATCTCATAGGGATAGAGTCCTATATCCCCAATATCCAACTTTTGTCTAAATTGGAATTAAGCCTTACCTCCTCCTAGTGCTAAGCCATGTCATATAAGCCTTGTCATTCAATTGTCAAATACAAGAGCCTCAGTGAGCTGTGGTGGCCTTGACAGTTTAATGGCAGGAGACATGCACAGTGTTAAGAGAGGTGAATCCTAGTCTTGACTTGGAGGGAAGTTGAGCTTCTGTGTACACTGAGTACATTCCAGGCCAAGGATTCAGGAGGCTTCGCGAAGACCCAGGGATTGATCTGGATCTTAAAAAGGTACTTGCAGCTGCCATAAGGTATAGTTACCTTTATAGTCCATGAGGTTCTCTTTAAAAGAACTTGCTAGAAGTGCTGTCTTTTCTTCTTCTTATTATTATTATACAGGATTTATATAGCGCCGACATTTTACAGAGCGCTTTACAACATGAGGGCAGACAGTACAATTACAATACAATTCAATACAGGAGGAATCAGAGGGCCCTGCTCGTTAGAGCTTACAATCTAGTCTTTTCTTATACTTATTATTATTATTAATTATCTACGGGACCGGTATGGAATGTATTCCAGGTCTCCTTCTGAGTTCATTTTTTACTTATGAATGTTTTTTTTCCATTAATTCTGATGACTGGTTAAATATTTAATATAAAGTGTAATACTACTACTACTACTACTACTACTATAATAATAATAATAATAATATAAACAGTGTCTTGAGCTGTTTAGTTTTCATAATATTATTTCATTTTATGTCAGTCTCCTTCATCCTCTTTGCCAATGGCATTGCATACACTTTCATCCCATCTATCCATTTTTACCATATGGCTCTAAAGTCTTTCCAGCGACCTCTGCATGCAAATTAATTTTACAAATTTATCTTCAGTAATAAATAGCAACTTCAAAGAGTTGAACTAGATACATGTTTATTATGAAGATATTTTTTTCTGTAAACACAGTCATATGTAAATGTAAAGTTAAAGGGGTTGTAAAGGTGTTTTTTTTTTTTTTTAAAAATAACAAACATGTCATACTTACCTTCACTGTGCAGCTCGTTCTGCACAGAGTGGCCCCGAACCTGGTCTTCTGGGGTCCCTCGGCGGCTGTCTCAGCTCCTCCCCGCAAGCATTTACCACCTTCATGCGAGCTCTCTCGCACGGTGGTGAGTGCTTGCGGGCGCGCTCCCGTGATACAGCCGGCGGCTATAGCCGCTGGCTGTATCACTCGGCCCCGCCCCCCGGCGCGCCGCGTCATCGGATGTGATTGACAGCAGCGCGAGCCAATGGCTGCGCTGCTTTCAATCCATCCACTGCAGCCAATCAGCGGCCAGGGTGAGCGGAGGAACAGATGTCGGGAACGCGAAGCTGACTTTCGAGGCGTCAGGTAAGTAAAACGGGGGTGCTGGGGGCGGCGGTTCTGTCAGAAGTTTTTTCACCTTAATGCATAGAATGCATTAAGGTGAAAAAACTTTTACCTTTACAACCCCTTTAAAGTGGCTAGTTCACATGTGCACTCTTGATTTGTCAAGTCTCAGTGTGGCTTCCTCTAGCGACTTCCATTTCTGGGACTAGCTGATTAGCAGGAAGGGGGCCTTTTCTGATCAAGATCCTACACTTGAGTAGTTAGCAGGAACATCAGCTGTATTCCTAAGCATTTTATAAGCTTCTTTGCTACTGAAAGAACCAAAGCAAGTGTTTTAATTTTCAATGAAACACATTTTTCAATTCCCCCTGTATCTTTGTAGTACGCCTACTACTGGAATTTGATAAACTGTAATAATCCAGCTTGGCTTTTTTTTTTGCATACGTTTATTATTAAAGGCGAATGAGTTATACAAAAGAAATATAATTTCACAAAAGTTGTCAAAATTACAGCATGAATTAACAGGTTGTTCATTTAAACATTTGAACTCTTGAATTTCTACAAACAGCTTATGAAGCCAAAATAGTAGAACTGTGTATACATTTTAATAACACTTCAGTATTAGATATTTTAGCTTGGCTAAAAGCTTGGCTTTTTAAGCCAACATTACATGCCAAAGTCCAATCTCCCTATTTTCCTAGAGAGGATGCCCTAGAACATATAGCATATCTATGTTCAGGGACATACTGGATTATACATTGGAATATCTAGACAACTTACTGCAATGAGTGATAACGGTGCTTAACTGAAGGTCAAGCCCAGCCTGTAAATGGGAAGTCTCCTATTCAAAGGCTGAGAGAGCTGGGAACACTTAGTGGGGAATTCATACCTATCCCACTTTGCACACTTGCACTCCGATTGCAAAATTGCAGTTCCTCTTCAAGTCCATGACAATGCCAAATTGTTATGGTATCATCATGCTATTTGATGACCCACTTCCAATTTATTGTAAGGTTCAGCAAATCAAACGCTATTCCAATTATACATTTCTAATATGTATAATCAGTAACACCACAATACCACCCAGGATAATTAACATTTTGCTACCATTCGGCATGGCAGGGTATGACATAAATAACTTACTGCAGACAATATAGCCTAGTTATTGAATTCATTTTCTTCCCTGGCAATAGCATTAAGATCATGTCTTTCTAGGAATTCCTGTCTCTAATCCTTTTTTTCTTTTATATGGTAAATAAGAAAATTGCATACACTTAATATTGAGATATTCTGGCAAGTTTATTAGTCACCTGTTATTAAGGCTTATAATAACTATGTAAATCCACCTGTCGTTTCCCAGTAAGTATTGCAGGTGTTGTGTCAGAATCATGGCATTAATATACTCTGTAACGTTTCTTTTTCATAGACCTTTTTCCAGCCTTCCTCAACAGACTTCATCAAAACTGACACATTTGTAATAGCATCACTGGTAATTTGAAAATCATCCTAGCTTAAGGGCTTCCAAACACATGGGGCTTAAGTAGCCAAATGATATGGGGCTGAAAGCAGTGGAAATTTGTTGACATCTTGTCAAACAAATAGACAAGATCTTAAGTGTTATCCTTGAAAATGTGCAAATTGAGAGATAATGTAATTCTTTTGGGTCTTGGTCTAGGAAAACGTTAGGAAATGCATTTTTCTGGTTTGAATAAACAAAATACACTGTGGAGTAGAGGTTCTGGACCTTGCTTGTTCGTTATAAAGAAAGCCATTATATTTACGTATACATACTCAGATTGCTTTGTCCGTTCACCTTCCAAAAGATCATGCTGATTTGCTGCATACAGAACAAGGTAGAATGGGGCTGTTATGATGCATCATGGGAGTTGAACCTTGCTTCTGACCTGCTCAACTATGACATACCCCTGTTAAAATGTCAGGTTTCTGTGATGTAAAAAAATTGGACAAAGATAAATCATTTCAGAACTTTTTCCACCTTTAATGTGACCTATAAACTGTACAACTCAATTGTAAAACAAACTGAAATCTTTTAGGTGGGGGGAAGTAAAAATAAAAAGCTAAAATAATATGGTTGCATAAGTGTGCACAGCCTTAAACTAATACTTTGTTGAAGCACCTTTTGATTTTATGACAGTACTCAGTCATTTTGGGTATGAGTCTATCAGTATGGCACATCTTGACTTAGCAATATTTGCCCACTCTTCTTTGCAATGGCTGGGCCATTCCAAAACTTTATTCTTCTTCTGGTGAAGCCATTCCTTTGTTGATTTGGATGTATGCTTTGGGTCGTTGTCATGCTGAAAGATGAAGTTCCTCTTCATGTGAGCTTTCTAGCAGAAGCCTGAAGGTTTTGTGCCAATATTGACTTGTTTTTGGAACTGATCATAATTCCCTCTACCTTGACTAAGGCTCCTGTTCCAGCCGAAGAAAAACAGCCCCGAAGCATGATACTGCCACCACCATGCTTCACTGTGGGTATGTCGTTCTTTTGGTGATGTGCAATGTTGTTTTTGTGGCAAACATATCTTTTGGAATTATGGCCAAAAAGTTCAACCTTGGTTTCGTCAGACCAGAACATATTTTCCAACATGCTTTTGGGAGACTTCAGATGTGTTTTTTCAAAATTTAGCCAGTCTTGGATGTTTTTCTCCTTAAGAAAAGGCTTCCATCTTGCCACTCTACCCCATAGCCAAGACATATGAAGAATACGGAAGATGGTTGTCACATGTACCACACAGTCAATACTTGCGAGATATTCTTGCAGCTCCTTTAATGTTGCTGTGGGCCTCTTGGCAGCCTCCCTGACCAGTTTTCTTCTCGTCTTTTCATCAATTTTGGAGGGATGTCCATTTCTTGGTAATGTCACTGTTGTGCGATATTTTCTCCACTTGATGACTGTCTTCACTGTGTTCCATGGTATATCTAATGCCTTGGAACTTTTTTTGTACCCTTCTCCTGACTGATACCTTTTAACAATGAGATCCCTCTGATACTTTGGAAGCTCTCTGCGGACCATGGCTTTTGCTGTAGGATGCGACTAAGAAAATGTCAGAGACCTACTAGAAAAGCTGAACTTTATTTGGGGTTAATCAGAGGCACTTTAAATGATGGCAGGTGTGTACTGACTCCTATTTAACATGGGTTTTAATTCTGAACACAGCTACATCCCCGGTTACAAGATGGTGTGCACACGTATGCAACCACATTATTTTATTTTATTATTTTCAACCCTCCCTTCAAAGATTTCAGTTTGTTTTTCAGTTGAGTTGTACAGTTTATAGGTCACATTAAAGGTGGAAAAAGTTCAGAAATGATTTATCTTTGTCTCATTTTTTTACATCACAGAAACCTGACATTTTACCAGGGGTTTATAGACTTTTTATATCCACTGTGTGTATATATGTGTGTGTGTATATGTATATGTGTGTGTATATATACTCTTTTATTACAGTTTATTTATTACGTTTCACATATACATTACTGATATTTTTTATTGCATTAGTCTATGATCAGCAATGCTTTTCAAAGATTTTTTAAGACCTTGTACATATGGACTTCCGATTTTGTAAAAAATAGTGTGTACAATAATCTTTTACAAGCCAATTCCTAAGCTTTTGGGTAGGCTGTGAGTAGCCTAGCACCCCTTAGCTCCAGTTTTGTGGTGTTCAATGCTAATCCTAATAGAAGTGCTGCCTGTCACTTTAAACAAGCTGCTATTTAGAAAAATTGGCACTGGACTTTTTAGGCACTGAGATACACATTTTAAAATGAAAACATCTTTATTACAAAAACAATCAAAAATAAAAAAATATAAACAAACATTGTTAAAAACTTAACAATATGAATATTGCTTATATGCTGTAAAGCAAACCACCAGTTACACCAAGCAGTTGAGTCCTTAATGGTTGAGTCCTGAATGGTTGTATAAGTGTCCTATATTGACGAAAAACAGTAGTCCATCAGGATTGGTGTAGATTTAATAGAGGCGAAATGTAACTTGGCTCTACATGTTGAGCCCAAAAGCACTTCTTCAGGAGTTAGGCATACATTCTACATAAATAAAAACAAACAGTAAGTATTTCAATACAAGGTATATATGATGGTATAGACATAATCTGATAGAACATACTGGTTGTCCATCACTTGACATGCAATGAAGTAGAACACCACAGTCCCAGCACAGAGGGAGCAAACCACAGCTGGGAACAGATGCAACATTATCTTCAGGATAAAAAAAAAAAAAACGTAAAGTATAGTATTTAAGTTACGTAACAAAAACTAATAATGATAAATAAAAACATATAAGCGTAAGCCATTCCATCATGATAGACTACATCATAGATAAAGAGGTGCCCGTAGCTAGATACCACAACTTAGTTGCAAAACTAGATGCAGACTCTATGTTGGAAAAGCTGACAAATATTAGCTCACAGTGTTTGTTGCAGGTAAGACTTAATAAAAACATAAGCGGGTGTCCAGAATAAAGTGGAGGCTGCGGAGATGTATCATCAAAGATAATCTAAATAGAGGGATTAATATAATGGCTAGTTAAAACTACAGGTAATATAGTAACAATTTTTTGATAGACAAATAAACAAGCTGCTAGCAGGCTTTCAATAATCTTATAGTGTATCTAAGCCCCAAAACAGGAATTTAATATATTGCAGCTTACCAAACTATAAGAGTGGATGGCTGCATTTGTTTCGTTATTTTTCTTTTTTTGACATTTCCACTTAATGATCTGGACAGTAAAATATTTCCTTTACTAGGGTGGCTACGCTCAACTTTCTACCCTGGGACAGCAGCATTGGTAATCTGTAGAGAAGATGGTGTTAGATGGACTAATAGATTTAGGCTGACTTTGCATAGTTGACTAACACATTGAAGTCTACTTTTTAGGAAGTTACTGTGACAGTTTTTTTTTTTTTTCCTTTTGCAGTAATGGTTTTACATTGTAAGCACCCCTGTCAGTGTTACATAATTTGTTTCAACTTTCTAACTGTTACTTTTGCTGGCCAGATGGCTGTTAAAGCAAGCTGAGAAATAACAAACTTAATGGCGGGGTCAACAGGTTATACAACTATGTTACAGGCAGGAACTCAGAAAAACAAAGACTGCTGTGTTATAAATAGAGACAGACTTAAACTTAATACATACAGCCTGAATGTCGGGCGGCATTGGCCAGTTCAATAGAAACCGTCTGACAGTCGGCCCGTGTGTACTGCAGCTGGCCCGACAGAAGGCAGCTGTAAGCTTGGGGCTTCTGATGATATAGTATGACCAAAAAAGGTCTGCTTATCGGCTCCCGATTAGCGCCCTCAGCCAATGGCTGAGAGTGCTGATTGGGGTGTTCTGGCTGGGGTTGTCCCCCTGTCAGAACACAATAGCACAGCAGGGGAGCTCCTCCTGAGCTATCAGGTTTTTCTTTTTCGTTCAGTCCTGCTGGGTTGAATGAAAAAAAAAAACTTTTAGTGTGTGCTAGGTTTAAATCAGGTACACCATTTTATTTGGCCCATTGTTTCACTGTAAGTTTTACTTAACTTGCACCACTTCAGTAATCACATGGTGTCCAGCAAGAACTAGCATCTTAACATCACTCAACTCCATCCAACATGTTGATGTTGATGTCTGGTGATTCCTGCACCAGAATATTTTCATGATTTCTGTGTTTGGATGCAAACTTCAACTCAACCTGAGAAATAAATATGGGAGAATAAATGAGTTTGATTGCTTGGTGCTAAATAATAAATATCATATTCTGCAATTAGAACAAAAAGTTTCACCTATATATAACTTAACACTGCCTAATCCTGTCAAGCAATGCTCACTTGTTAAGTCCCATATACTTTTTTCATACTCTTGACCCATTCTTTGTAAAAATCAATCATTTGGATCTTTATTTTAATCGTTTTTTAATTATATGGAGTGGCAAGCCTAATACCAACACGGCCAATATTTAATGGGACATGAGCAAACTGAAGGAAAAAAAGTAGGTGATGTTTTTTTTTTTTATTTGGTTCATCTGTATTTGAAACTCAAACTGTCATGTCTCTCCTGCTAATAAGGTCTTTCTCCTGTTAATAAGGTCTTATTACCCTTAAGAGTATAACTTGGTAAAAGAGAAGATGCATGTTATGTGATGGCTGGTGGTTAAACAATATGTGGCACAGAAAACAATAGAAAGAAATGCTTTAGAAAAGTTAGAGAAGAGAGCTAACATATGGAATGCATGTGTAAAATGAAGGTGTTAGCGTTGTAAATCTACTGTATCTAGGTTATCTGGGACAATGGCTTTATTTTTCTTTTCTTTCAGTTTTACAGAGTATCCCTTTGTTTATACTTTTCTTATTATATGCTGCTATTTATTTCTTTATTTAGCCCTAGCTAGAATGTTTAAATAAATGGACTTTTTTTATTTCTCTGAAGCAAGCATTATAAGCCTTGCACATGGAAACAGTGTTGCCTAGGCGTTGTGTTAATCAATATTGGAATTCATATATGAACTTTTGTGTTTTATTCACAAGAAATGCCAATGTTTACAGTTGTTACTGTGTAGTATAAAGTCAAACCTTGATTCTTTCTGTGAATGGCAATAATTTACATTGCAGTGTTGAGTTCAAATAGGCTCAAACACAAGAATTCAGAAAAATAGATTGGAATATTCTTAATTAAATGGTGGGGAAAAAAAATAGAAAAAGATATTTATACTCGCCTATATGGCTGCAGAATCACTCTGATGCTGCAGCTGTCACTGGTGGCTTTAACACAGAGAACTAAGTGATCACATGACTGCTGATCGCTCAGTTCTCTGTCTTCACTGAGCAGAGAGCAGTGACTTTAAATCATCTGCTCTTTGTTTTGCCCGTTCAGCATTCATTAAAGCATTAGGCTGTGGAGAGGGCATGAGTGGCCAGATCTGGCACTCCACGGCATGCTGAGAGGCTGAGCTACCTGCCGGTTAGGTAGTTGAGTCTAACCCGGCATTATTGTGTGTAAGTAAGTACACTCCTGTAACCCAGAAGAGAGGTATAACCAAAAAAAGTTTTGACCATACTTCTCTTTTAACAGAAATGTTACTTCATTTTTGTAGATTATTCAATATTATTGAGGGAAAACTTTAATGTTGCAAGCTTGTTCAGCTGACTGCACTTCCCCATGACATTTATGGAATAAAAATATGCTTCTCATAATTCCTCTTCAATGTGTAAACACCCATAGGTATACTGTAATATCTTGCAATTCAATTTTTATAATCACATGTACAGCTTTGTTTTGTTATTGTACAGTGCCACATGTCAATGCTTTTGCTATACTTTTTAGCTGGAGATGGGTCTATATGAAAAGATTGGAGGTCAGTTATGCTGCCTAGCAGTGTTTCGACATTCATGCCTTTGCTTTCAGCCCCGTGAGGGTCTAAAATCTCAAAAATGTGAGGTGAAATTGTCATCCATTTGGGTTAGGTCGAAACACCCCATTCTAAAATGTAAACAATGAAACTGATAGATTTATATAATGCAGCAACATCCACACACATAGGACACCCAATGTTAGAGGTGTTTTATTCTATCAAAGCAAATACAGCAAAGCAGGGGAGGGGCAAGCAAGGATGCTGCACATGTGCCTAACATTCTCCTTATCAACCGATAAAATCATTGATGTCTTCCTTATCAACCGATGAAATCATTGACGTCCTCCTTATTAACCAATTAAATCATTGGTTGTTTGAACACTGGCAGCTAGAAGGTTGTAAAGGTGCATAATGAAAAGCTGTGGCTTTGTGAAACTAAAAGGCAGGCTTGATCCACCTGCTGAGTTGTGTACAATTGTTTGGCAATTTTTGCCAAGGCACCACTGAAGAAACCTCAAGGCACCATGGTTAAAGTCTGGGTTAGGGCATCACTAGTCATAGTTATCTGATAAGAGTCTAGTACAGCATTAGCAGCAGAAATGGGTGCCGTTAACACTCACCTAGACAAAAAGTTTAGTGCTGTATTGAAAAAAAAAAATCACCTTATTAATGAATTACTCTGTTAATGTAAGTATTTTGTACAACATGAACTTACTGAGGTAATAAAGAGAGTTTTCCAATCCTGTACCTGTGCATACAGTATGTTGCCATGCCATGAAAGGAAAATGGAAACAATGAGAGTAATGGGGATTTATAGATGGACTATTTCCCAACCTTGCAGCGTAGTAGACAGTTAAAATTCTAGTGTTTTTTGTAGAAAATATATCTTGCTTCAGGCGATATTCCAAGTATTAATTAAACAAAAAAAGACTACACTTGCAGCTAAGTGGCAATCAAGAGACAAAGTAGCGCACTATTTATTCTGGTAGGCAATGAAGAAAAAAAAACAAGCTAAAAGGCAGTGCTAAGACTCAAATGGGAAAAAAGTTATAGTCAACATTAAATATAGCATGGTCAGCACACAAAACTATGCCTCTTCAATGTGTGAAAAATCTGTGTGTCTAGCATAACGCATGCACAAAAATCTGATATGTGCAATATTAAAACAGTACTGTGCAAACATTTTAAAATAGCACACGACACATATGTGCAAATATAACCTTAAAAGAAATGGAAAAGTAAACACAAATAATCCAGTCCAACTGTACACGATTGCTCAGGTGACAAAATAAATGTCCACATCTTCTGTGAGGATGTTAATCAAACAAAAGGATTCCCACCAATCATCTCTCCCAGTGTAAAGTGATTCAAAGTGCCCAAGTGGAAACACGCTTACCAGAATGCCATGACCCCCAATTGCAGAGCGGTCATGACAGGCATGTTTAAATGAATCATCCAACACACCTCACAGGCACATTGAGTGTTAAACTCCAAACTCACATTGACAGAAACCACGTATAGAGAAAGGAAAATATGCCCATAATAGTGTAAATCTGCAAAAATATTTTTATTATTCAAATCCAATAAAATCACTCGCTTTTTGAATATGTTCACAAGTGCATAAGGAAAAAAAAAAGGAAAAAAAAAAAAAAGAGCCAACTGCGGCAAAGCTGACATGGATGATGATGTCACCGCATCCTGGCCCCATCCTAAGTCTTTAAGGAGAAGTTGACATCCTCAGGGGATCAGGAAAACGCTGTTCATCACACAATTCCATAGTGTAAGAGAAGGTGGGGTTTAACGATCATCAATGAGTGACACAAAACCAGGGAGACTAGACTAGAGTTTTAAAACTTCAGTGTGACTACAGAACGATGCCATCTCGTAGTGAAAAAAGCTAAATGCAGCCCTGGCTATACTTGATTATTTCAGGTACTTATATAGTGTTTTCAATTCATGTAGTGCTTTACATATATTATACATTCACATAAGTCGCTGACCTCAAGGAGCTTACAATCTAAGGTCCCCTAACAGAAGCCAATTATCCCCTAACAGAAGCTAATTACTAGGAGCATGTATTTGGAGTGTAGGAGGAATACTAAGTACCCAGAGGAAACCCGCGCAGGCACAAAGAACATGCAAATTTCTTGCAAGTAGTGCTGTGGTTGGGATTCAAATCGACAACCCTAGTGCTGCTAGGTGGAAGTGCTAACCACGTAGCCACTGTGCTGCCTGTATAATTTTTAAAATATTAAATATTAAAAATTGTACTGTATGTAAAAATTAGAGCTAAAAATGTATTAAAAATATACGTATGACCCAAACAGTCATATATAGGGTAACTTCACCTTAAAAGAGAAGTTCTGTTGATCCTCCTCGTTTTTTTTTTTTTTTTTGTAGGGAGCAGGTCACTATTTCTGGTAGGTACCCATTTCCACTGGAATTCCCCAGACAATTCCAGTGGAAGCTCTCCCTCCTTCTTAGATTGCAAGGTCTTTGAGAGCAGGGACTGCTGTGAATGTATGATGTGTAAATTGCTTGGTAAAATATTGGTCATATATATATCTATATATAGATAGATATATATACATTTTTTTTTTTACTTTGAAGTATCTATAGATAGATAGATAGATAGATAGATAGATAGATAGATACTTCAAAGTAAAAAAAAAAAATGTTTACAGGGAATCATCCCTAAATAAATACACAATGCCAGATTTTCATGTATTGCGAGCATAGCAAGGACATCACAATATCAAACTCTTCCAGTCAGTGCAGTGTTCCTGTCCATGGTGCTGAATGAATCACATGCAGATCTGCATAACACCAAAGTATCAAACATTCAATGCTCTGACAAAGATAAATATATATGTATGTATGTATGTATATATATATATATATATATATATATATATATATATATATATATATATATATATATATATATATATATATATATATATATATATATATATATATATATACATAGTGTATGGAAAAACTGCAACATTCAGCATTGAATATTTACTTCACATGTAAGAAAATAAGATACCCTTGAAAAAGATGAGTTCAATTTCTGTGTCCTCAAAAGAACTACATAGAAGAGCCTTGATTCAGACAGAACTGGAATCTTGATCTCTAGAAAAGTGCAAAGCTTAGAAAAAACTGCTGACAACTTCCTTAAGGTCTAAAAAAAAATGCATTACAAGGCTTATTCCATGGCCGTATAATGGATACATGGGTGCAAATTCAACTCTGTGTGTAATGGTAAAAAAATGTAAAAAAAAAATCCACAAAAAAATGAACAAGCTGCAAAAAAAAAGTTCATATAAATTAAAAAAAGATTTTAAATGTTTTCTTTTTTTTTTCTAAGGCTGATGCTACTTGCAATGTTTAGGCTATAATGAGAATATAACTTCTAAGTGAATAGTAAACACAGCCCTTGGTGTTGCTCTATGTAAAGCTCTTGTGTAAAACTAGTGTGGATTCTGAGTGCAGTTATTAATGAAAGACAGGCAAGGAGGGTCAGCAGTGAAATATCTTAGGGATGGTTCCATGACCCTTTGTATATTATGTTAATTAGTAATTTCACAAATGGTTTGTTAGGGATGTGGTATGGTGACGCAAATGAGATAAACATCTGTAACCTGGTTGATGTCCCAGGTAGGAGATGAGCAAAATGATTAATGCTTTAGGTAAATTAGGGAAGCAGGCAGGAATACGGAAACTAAACTTGTTGCCAATAATTGCAAAATAATGCATCTGGGACAAAAAATATATTCAAAGGAAGAATAGATGATTAATGACACTTTATTGCCATCAGCCACAGAGACCCCTGAAATCATTATTTCAGATTATTAGAGGGAGGCATGCCATGTAACTGAGCAGTTGTGAAGCCAGCAGGGTGTTAGGTTGTAGAGTGGAAGGAGCAGTATGAGAGATATAGCAATGTTACTTTTTATCACACTAATATACACTAACAGTAATGAGTATACAATTGTGACATTGTTTTCTTGTTCAGAGCCTACAATGGCTTACAAGAAATTGTGCACATTTTGTAACATTTACTGTTAAAGGAACATACTTTTTGCATAATAGTAAGATGTAGCTATTTTATTATATTATGGGATATTTATATAACTACGGGATATTTTGAGAGGCTTCATTTCCTTTGTTTCTCAGTGAAATTTGCCTAAAATTGGTATGGATGTAGGTGGCAGAATTACTTTAACCACTTCAGCCCCGGAAAGGATTTACCCCCTTAATGACCAGGCCATTTTTTGTGATACAACACTATTACTTTAACTGACAATGTCTTGCAACATTTTACCCAAACAAAATTAATGTCCTTTTTTTCCACAAATAGAGCTTTCTTTTGGTGGTATTTGATCACCTCTTCGGTTTTTATTTTTTGTGCTATAAAACATATCCAATAAAAATATGTAAAAAATCAAATTTCTATATCAGTTTAGGCCAATTTGTATTCTGCTACATATTTTTGGTAAGAAAAATCCCAATTTGCATATATTGATTGGTTTGCGCAAAAGTTATCACATCTACAAACTATGGGATAGGTTTAGGGACTTTTTAAATTATTTTTTGCTAGTAATGGTGGCGATCAGCGATTTTTAGCGGGACTGCAACATTGCGGCGGACAAATTGGACACTAATGGACAGTTTTTGGCGAAAATGCACTGACACTGTATAAATGACACTGGCAGGGAAGGGGTTAACATCAGGGACAATCAAGGGGTTAAATGTGTTCCCATGTGTGCTTTCTAACTGTGTGGGGAATGCTGACACTGAACGAGAGAGATAGGTGTCCCTAAATATTAGGAACCATAGATCTCTCTCTTCTTCTGTGACAGAACAACAGTCTGCCTTTTTTACATAAGCAGACCGCCGTTCTGTCATTTCCAGGAACGATTGCGGGTGGCCGGCAGCCATTGCGGCCACCGGACCCACTGATTGGCTCCCGCTGTGTCCAATCACAGCGGGATTGGGCCGCCGGTGGCACATGCATGTGCCCCAAACCAGGAGGTGTGAACAACGTACAGGTTGTTTCACGCAGCCGGGCCACCCTGCTGCAGTATATGTGCAGTGGGCGGTCCGGAAGTAGTTAAATCGGGTAAAAAGAGAGTATTAGATATTACTGCAAAAATGTGAAAAATTGTTGCAAAACTTGAGGCATAATAGGGCTCAAGTTGGCTTCTATTGCCTTTCTGATCAGGAGACTCTCTGTTATCCTTACCATGCTTGAGGTGCTTTCTAAGCAGTGCCTCATCAAGAAACTTTCCTGGTATGATGGTAATACATTTTTATTTGTGATGGCACTCAACACTAGTCACTGTACTTAAATTAGGTACCTACATAATATCCATCATGGAAGTTGTTTTTAGAACACTCTACTCCAAAGATGTCATCACAAGCCAGGAATATCATTGACTTCTTACAACAAAAACAGTTTAGTACTGTCTGTCATACTTTTTTTATTGGCACTAACATCAAAATTTTCAGGACAAGCTGTTGGAGTGTACCCCCTTATTCAAGGTCCAAGCAGTACTAATGCACAAAGTTTTATGTTAATGTTAAATGTTAACAATCTCTGGGAGAGAAATTGTAACGTTCTGCTAAAACTTTATGTATTAAGCCTGGTACACACATTCATTTTTTTTTTTGTTCAACCCAGCATGCAGAACTAAAAAAAGAGGGATCTCTGTACTAACTAACAATAAACTGAAACTGGAGACCCCCCCTCCAATGATCACTCTCTGGCGACCATTGGGGTTGATCTCCGTTTTCAGTTTATTGTCAATAATAGGATGATGGTACCCCTTTCTCAAATTACTTGATTATCTACATTCGAGGCCTCGCTATTTATTTCTGCTGTGCTAAGAGATGTTCGTGCATTAATCTCTTCCGCTGTGCCTTTGTGTTCTGACAAGGGGACCCCCTGCCAGAACACACTAATCAGCGCTCACAACCATTGGCTTAGACAAAAAAAGGTCCTTATGCTCTGTACACATGACCGGTTTTGCCATTGGAATAAACTCTGAAGGTTTTTCCGATGGAGTTCCGACGGAATTCCGCTCAAGCTGTCTTGCATACACACCAAATTCCGACCGTCCAGAACGCGGTGACGTACAACACGTATGATGGGACTAGAAAATGGAAGTTCAATAGCCAGTAGCCAATAGCTTCCGTCTCGTACTTTTTTCAGAGCTTGCGTCATTTTTTTGTGCGTCAGAACAGCATACAGCGTTTTTTCGATAGTAATTTGTTTATTCGGAAAAATATAGAACATGTTCTCTATCAAAGTCCGTCTAAATTTTTGACAGAAAAAGTCTGATGGGGCATACACATGGTCGAAATATACGATGAAAAGCTCCCATCGAACTCTTTCTGACGGAAATTGTGTGTACGCGGCATTAGAACGGCTTCTGTCGGCAGGACAGCTGTATACGTGGTCTGAATGTCAGCTGGTTCAGAAGGAATATTGGGACCATGTGTACCCAGTTTCAGTACTGATTGAACCTTGAAGAAGGGGGTACACCCTGAAAGCTTGCCCTGAAAATTTGAATATTAGTGCAAATAAGAAAAGTGTCACAGACAGTGCTAACTTGTTTTTTTTTTTTCATTTTACAAGTGCACTAATACGGCTACAGTCACCTCAAACGTCTTAAAACAAAAGGCATTTACATATTATCACTTTAAAACAGGAAATCTATTTAGCAATTCAGTTTAGTGAGCAGTACCATACCTAGAGTGTACCACACAAAGCTGAATAGCTGCCATAGACATTATAGCTAAGCAAGGGGATGGCACAATGAAGCCCTGTCTGGGACTGCCCCTCTCTAACATTGCACTTAGTATGGGCTTGATCACCTCTATGATCAAGTCCATACTGGGGTAATATTAGATATGGGCAGAGATGTGATCTGATGTCAGTGACTTATTGCTTTCTTATTGCGTTCATAGAGCATGATTGGGCTTTCTTTCATCATCATTCAAAGTTCTAGAAACAAGGAAAGGCTTCAAGCAGTGATGTCCCTCTACATGTCTATAGTCATTATAGCTGTCATTATTCTGTCTGAAGATTGAACTGGAGAGCCCCTAGGCAAAGGCTTTCACAGTATGTTCTACCCAGAGATGGCCTTCTCACTGAGCTAAAAAAGATGGTTCCCTTGTGGTCAATTTTAATTTTCAATGTTTCTTTTCAGGAGCCTAATTTAACATGCACTATGTGCTGAAGGTCAATAGGTGATTATATAGAAATGGTTTCCTCCTAGTTGATTGTTTGGTTACAGATTATACAGTACTTGCTATAGCTCTTTTTCTGTATGGCTTTATCTTTTAAATATAACAAAATGTCATGATCTTAGCCCAAAGTGCCCTGAAACTGTTTCATTGAATATACACAATATTAATATGAAGGAACTCTCTAGGGTAACTTCAGAATAATAATTATTTTTGTTTTTCTTTACAGGCATTTTCTTTTCAAAACAGGAACAGGGACAACCCCACTGTTCAGCACTGCTACACCCGGATACACAATGGCATCTGGCACTGTCTATACTCCACCCACAAGACCACTCCCTCGAAACACCTTATCAAGAAGTGCTTTTAAGTTCAAAAAGTCCTCAAAGTACTGTAGTTGGAAATGTACCGCACTCTGTGCCGTAGGGGTCTCTGTACTACTGGCAATACTTCTCTCCTATTTCATAGGTAAGTAATTACATTTTCACCATTCTTCATTTTTAATGATTATTAGAATAAGCTTAGCAGAACATCTTGTCAGATTTGTCAGCTAATATAGGTGACGTTGCTCTTTTTAATCTTTGTCTAAGAAGACAAAATGATTTATACGCTTGGATTGGTGTTATTTTAAAAATCAAGTTAATATTTAATTTGGAGTTAATTAACAAGGACTGAGTCTACCATTTATTGCATCTCGGCTGCTGTAGCTACAGAGAGAAATGAGTGTTTTAATTCAGCCCTAATTCAGAGCGATTCTTATCTAAAGGCCTATTTTGTTATTGTTTGCTAATAGTTCTGTAAGGATTGGAAAGTTCAAAAAAAGTCTTTGTTTTAAAATAGTATTCTGCAGCAAAATCTAATGCAGTTCAGTGTAGTCATAGTTTTACAGTGTTATTTTTACAGATATCTAAATGTTCAACCTTAGAATCTTTGTGGGCAACACAATTAATAAACATGGACCTGGAAAGCAGTGCAGAAGGCAAATAGTGTACAAAAGCAAAACTCCATTACAACCAATCATGTTTTAGGTTACTGTAATTGGGTTTGGAAAAGTGGTTTGTCTTTGGATACTTTGGTTAACAGCACATTGCTGTTTGGCTTATTAAATTATCATGTTAGTGTACATGTTCATACACACTGAACATAAAAAGCAAGTAATATTGCCAGAACTCTATTTATAGGATTTATTGCATAAGTTAGCTTTTGTTGGTGAACTTGTGGCACACACCCTCCAGGCTCTCCAGTGCTCACAGGCCATGGGTCTGGCTTTCTCAATTCCCATAAATGTGCTAAGTTGAGTCATTACTATCATGGAGGACCAAGTACATAGGCAGAGTTAGGGGTTTGGATAGTAGCATATGATACAGAAGCTCTGTAAATAGCCCAAATAGAGTGTGGCACACAAGCTGCTAGCAGTGTTGGAAAGGATAGCCCTATTTGTCGAACATCCAGGGGCATGGGTATTTTTATGGCTGCTCCAAATACAACCTGAACCAGGGTGAAGTAAAAACCATATATAGAATCATTAGGAAAGGACCACACAAGGATACCCTAAAAACCATTCAATGTGTAAAATACAACCCCAAAATATGGCTGCAAATATATGGAAGATGGCCCCAAAATACGGAAGATGGTTTGTGGTTGAAAGAAAAAAGATAAATATAAATTGTTAAATAGCATTTATTTAATTAAAGTCTTTTAAAAAGTCGATAGTCCTGCACAACATCATGCCAACGCAGGCTACATATAAGCTTACATTGTCTTCCCCCCATGTACGGTGATTATCATTTGGCGGCAGATGTACCACTTTCACAACAGGGCTTTAGGTAGCCAAGCTCCCTGTAAGGATGGTAGATTCCAGTATGCTCTAGGTCAGTGTCCCCGAAGGGGAAGGATACTGCTATCGGTTCCAGGTTCCAGCCACACACTCGTGCCATCGGAAGTAGAGTAATGTAAGCTTATATGTAGCTAATTTTGGCATGATGTTGTGCAGGACTATTGACTGTTTTTAAGCCTCTTATTTAATAAAAGCTATTTAAAGGAGCTACATTTATCGTCTTCTGCTTCAACCACAAAGCATCTTCTGGACACTTTGCAACCGTATTTTGGGGTCCTATTTTACTAATTTAACTGTTTTTAGGTTATCCTTGTGTGCTCCTTTACCTTTACCAACATCAACTTAGACCAACAAAAGTGAATCTACAAGCACTACCCACCCATTGGGTGAGCCTGACAGTGTGAATTATGTATTTTATGCTTGCAAGAGGTGAGGGGAACTTGGAGAGATGGGGGGCAGTTTCATCAACAAAAGTGAATCTACAATTTATAGAGCAGCTTGAGCAGTGTTGTCTGACAACCATATTGTATGTATATAAGATCACGTAAAATAGGGGTTTAATACCAAGTAACAGCTGTTTGTTACAATTTACTATTTTGCATTCACAATACAGTAACAATATCCAATTGCCCATGGACTTGTTGCTCAAGTCACAAAAAATGTATTGTAAGCAGTAGCAAATTTGTCAACTGTGAAATTGCATATTTTAGTCACGTATTTAGCTGTTCTAGCAAGTGAATTTCACAAATTTTACTAAAGTGATGGTAGAAGCACTTGGAAAGTTTTAGTGGGTGTTTTACACTTGAATAAATAATTTCAAATTGTTAATGAATGCCCTTGATGGACTTTTGGGCATGTAGCTTTCCAGTGGTATGGTCAGTAGTGGGCTGCCAAAGTGCTGAAGTATGTCATCCAATCACATTAACCTCATCTAATTTTTGTTTTAGCAGAATTCTTTTGTAAGAATAACTGTTTCTCTAGAAAAGCAGTGCTATCCCCCCCCCCAAAGAAAATCAACACCATCTTTATTACTGTGAAGTGTGTATAGATGACAGGATTTACCCTATACGTATACTCTCTTTATGATGGCAATCCTTCATATATACCATTTATTTTTTTTAATGAATTTTGATGAAGGATTGTTTCTGTGGAACAAGACTGCTGAGACAAAAGCTAAACTATTTTTCTCCAGAGCTGTCTTCATGAAACAGCTTGAAGCCATCTTTAACCATTACTGGTTGCTCCTCTGCTCAAACAATAAAGCTTATTTTTTCAGAGAACACCATTTTAGGCAAAGGTCAGCTTTTTTTGGTAAGATTATGTCTTCTCTGCACAATAGAAAACATGTATTAAATCAGCACGATAAACAGGTCTATCTCAACAGGGGTTTTATGTTATTTTTTTACTTTGTCTTCTTGACGGCGCACACTGTTGCAGCACACAGTTTATACAATAAATATACCAATTTTTTCCTTATTTTTGGTTTAATGGAAATGCTTTTTTTGTGACCTGCTTTAGAAGTGATTTTACCAATCTGTAATTTTAATTCTAACTTAAGAGACACATGTCCTGACCTCAAGCACAAGTTCATGAATTTGGTAATAAAATAATAGACCTTAGTTAAACCATTCTAGTGCAAAAACAATGCCACGCTGCATCAAAAGATTACAATTATATCAAATATATAAATAGATCATTAAAGTGGTATTAAAGCTTTTTTTAAAAAAAAAAACAACATGTAATGCCGCGTACACACAAGCGGACTTTACGGTGCGGGGCCCCCCCACCCCAAAGCACCTTGTCCCCATGTTGATGAGGACAAGGGCCTCTTCCCGACAACCCTGGCCATTGGTTGTTGGGGTCTGCGGGCGGGGGGGCTTATCGGAATCCGGGAGCCCCCTATAATAGGAGGGCCCCCAGATCCCGGCCCCCCACCCTATGTGAATGAGTATGGGGTACATGGTACCCCTACCCATTCACCTAGGGAAAAAGTGTCAATAAAACACACTACACAGGTTTTTAAAATAATTTATTAAACCGCTCCGGGGGGTCTTCCTCCGGCTTCGGGGGTCTTCTTCCAGCTTCAGGGGTCCCTCCGGTTCCTCTTGTCCCGGTGTTCCAGTTCTTCGGCCGCCTCCTTCGCTGTCTTCAGGCCGCTCTCTTGCCAGCGGAGGTCCGGACTTCTGGGCTTCTGGGCTTCTTGTCTTCTTTCCTCTTCTCTTCTCCAGATGTTGACACGACGCTCTCTCCAGCTGGACTGCTCTCTGAGGGCTCCGTTGTGACTTATATAGGCGGAGACCCCGCCCCCTTATGATGTCACAGTCCCTGGGCATGCTGGGACTGTGACGTTTTAGGGGGCGTGGTCAACACCACCCGGTGACCATGCCCCCTAAAACGTAACAGTCCCAGCATGCCAAGGGACTGTGACATCATAAGGGGGCGGGGTCTCCGCCTATATAAGTCACAACGGAGCCCTCAGAGAGCAGTTCAGCCGGAGAGAGCGTCGTGTCAACATCTGGAGAAGAGAAGAGGAAAGAAGACAAGAAGCCCAGAAGTCCGGACCTCTTCTGGCAAGAGAGCGGCCTGAAGACAGCGAAGGAGCCGGCCGAAGAACTGGAACACCGGGAGAAGAGGAACCGGAGGGATCCCCGAAGCCGGAAAAAGACCCCCGAAGCCGGAGGAAGACCCCCCCGGAGCTGTTTAATAAATTATTTTAAAAACCTGTGTAGTGTGTTTTATTGACACTTTTTCCCTAGGTGAATGGGTAGGGGTACCATGTACCCCATACTCATTCACATAGGGTGGGGGGCCGGGATCTGGGGGCCCTCTTATTATAGGGGGCTCCCGGATTCCGATAAGCCCCCCGCCCGCAGACCCCGACAACCAACGGCCAGGGTTGTCGGGAAGAGGCCCTTGTCCTCATCAACATGGGGACAAGGTGCTTTGGGGTGGGGGGGACCCACAGGGCCCCCCTCCCCCAAGGCACCCCCCCATGTTGAGGGCATGCGGCCTGGTACGGTTCAGGAGGGGGGGGGGGCGCTCGCTCGTTCCCACCCCCTTTCCTGACCGGCCGGGCTGCGTGCTCGGATCGGGGTCTGGTATGGATTTTAGGGGGGACCCCACGCCGTTTTTGCGGCGTAGGGGTTTCCCTTTCTAATCCATACCAGACCTAAGGGCCTGGTATGCCCTGCGCTCACCGCAATAGGAAAATTTGTTTTTCCTATTGCAGCGAGCGCGAAACGCAATACCCTGCCCTTGCGTCGTATCTGGTCCGTTGGACCAGCATACACACGAGCGGGCTTTCCGTCGGACCAGCACACAGACGAGCGGACTTTCTACCAGAAACTGAGTCCGGCGGAAAGATTTAAAACTTGTTTCAAATCTAGGTCCGGCGGGCTTTTGGGAAAAAGTCCGCCGGAGAAGTCCACCGGAGCCTACACACGGTCGGATTGTTCGGCGGACTCTGGTCCGCCGGACCAAGTATGCCGGAAAGTCCGACCGTGTGTACGCGGCATTATACTTACCTGCTCTATGCATCGGTTTTGCACAGAGCAGCTCCATTTCTCTTCTTTTCGTGCCCCCCCACCGGCACTCCTGGCTCCTCCTCCTTGAGCAGTGCACCCAGAGAAAGCTGCTTGCCCTGGGAGCACCACTGCATGCTTGTTCCCCAGCATAAGACACATAGAGTCTGGGCTTCCCTGACAGCAGTGGAAGCCAATGGGCTCCCTCTGCTGCCTCAGCCAATGAGGAGTGAGAGCCCCAGGACAGCCAAGGCTATCGTGAACATCGCTGGATCAGTGGGGGGCTCGGGTAAGGATTGGGGTGCTGGGAAGCTGCTGCACACAGAAGTTTTTTTTACCTTCATGCATGAAGGTAAAAAGTCTTCATCCTTTAGAACTACTTTAAGTGCCAAATATAGTCCAAGTGATGATGGTGACCTTCTGTCCTCCCAGGAGTGAAAAAAATTCAATTTGTACTATCTGTGATGAAACCAAAAAACAAAACAAAAAAACCCCACTTACAGCGTTTTTGCTGCGTTTTGCATTTTTTTTTTTTTTTTTTTACAGTTTTTTTTTATACTGTATACAGTGTAAAAAAAAACGCAAAAAACGCATCAAAAATGTCGCAAAAAAAAAATTGAATTCTATTACATGCAAAACGCTGCATTTTGCATGAAAAAGTCCCTGACCCTTTCCAAAAAGGCAGAGGCACAAAAATGCATTGATGTGAACTTGTTTCATAGGAACCCATGTTTAAAAATTCCCATGCATTTCTGCAAAATGCAAAATGCATCAAAAAACACATTAGTGTGAATGGAGCCTAACACAGCTAAAGCAATAATGAGCATTTAGGATGTGTTCATGTTGCATCAGGCAACACTTCTTAAATGTCTCCTGTGTTTTACATTTTTTTTTCAAGGCTAAAATGCGAAATTATCACTTTTAAATGCTTTACCATCACACTGTAAACGCACTGGAAATGCCATAGGCGCGTTTAAAGTGTGTTTAAGGTGTGCTTGTGGTGTGTTTCAATAGAAGTGAATAGAGGCAGTTGCAAAGCGCCAACACTTGCTAAACTCTGGCTGCATTTTTTTTTTTGCCTCTCAGAAACATGAAGGCTGCAGTGTGAACACCTCAATCTGCTTCCCATTGTAGCAATTCTGTGCACCTTTAAAGAATTTTGGAAAGTGTTAAATTCACAATCCAACCACCTATTTTCAATGCAGGTGTGAAAGAGCCCTTTTTTCTTGTTCAGGCATCACAGAGAAAGGTGTTGGGGAAAAATCTTCCTAGTGGGTTCACAGGCAGAAATAACATCTTGACAAAAATTAGAACTAAAGACAAACCTCTTTTTTTTTTTTTTTTTTTTTTAATAGAGGAAGGGTCAGGTGTTTTTTTTTTTTTTTTTTTTTTTTTTTGCAGTTTTTTTTTGCAATCTGTGTCCCATTGGGGAGAGTCTTTTTACTTGCTGTCCCAAAGCCAAAACAGGCAGTAAGCGAAAATCCATCCAAGTGAGGGAATCTCTGGTTGTCACCAGAACTAGTGTCTCCATTGGAAGATTTCCCCTCTATTCCTCTTCTGGTGACAAGCCATGATTCCTGTATCAACATATGCAGCCAGTGATGGGCTTTCATGTAGAAGTGATCCAAGCGGCTCTACCGGTGCCCAATCACTTCTACAGGGTGCGGAAACTGGCACGACTGGGGAGCTGGGACCGTTGCAACCTGTCCAGCTGAGTACAGAGGAAAGGCAGGTAGATCTGTAACCACCCCTCCTTTATAACAAACGAAACAAGGAATTTGCCACTTCCAGTTTCTTTTTGTTGTTTACAAGCCATTACTGGCTGTTCATCCCTTGTGATAGCAAAAAAAAAAAAAAAAAAATAGAGACAGCACAAAAAATATAAATAAAATAAATAGTAAAAGAAAAAGAACATGTTTCCCTTGTACTTGTGCACAAATGCGAAAGTAGGTCCCACATGATTATGCAAATGAAGATCACACCAGACATGTGTGTGCTGTGTGAACCAATGAGAAGGCAGAGACCTGGGAGAGCTGCTGCTCTCTTGCACAGATAGAGATGGGGCTCAGGTAAGTATGGGGGGGGGGCACTGGGGGGGGGGCTGCACCCAGAAGATTTCTTACCTTAATGCCTTTATAACAGAATACTTCTGCCTTTAGAACCGCTTTAACAAATTTATAGTATCATAGTAGGTAAGGTCAAATAAACACAATAGTCCATCCAGTTCAACTTGTGTAGATGCACGTGTGTCAGTGTCTATAATTATTTCCCATATCCCTGTATGTCATGTTCCTTAAGATGCCCATCTAAGAGTCTCTTAAAATTATTAATAGCCACCACCAATTGTGGAAGGGAGTTCTACATCCCTATTGCCCTGACAGTGAAACCCCCCCTTTGCAGTTTGAGATTGGAAGAGAAGCGGTTTAACCTTAATATGTGGCCCTGTGTCCTCTTACGCTCCTTGAGACTGAATAGTTTTTCTCCTATGTTAGGATTGCCATTGAGGTATTTGTAAATCGCTATAATATCTCCTCTCAATCGTCTTTTCTCCAGCGAGAATAAATTTAGTGTTTGCAATCTTTCCTCGTAATTGAGGTCCTCCAGTCCCCTTATTACTTTTGTTGCCCTTCTTTGGACTCTCTCCAGTTCCAGCACATCCCTTCTGAGGACTGGTGACCAGAACTGGACAGAATACTCCAGATCTCCAGGTCTAACCAATGTTTTATAAAGTGATAGGATTATTGTTCTATCTCTGGAGTATATCCCTTTTTTTATGCATGCTAATATTCTGCTTGCTTTGGTAGCTGCAGCTTGATATTGCATGCTATTGCTCAATCTGTCATCTACTAGGACCCCCAGATCCTTCTCCATCCTTGATCCCCCCCATCATTTCTCCCCCTAGTGAGTAGTTTGCATTCATGTTTTTTGCCCCCAAGTGCATTACTTTACATTTCTCCACATTAAACCTCATTTGCCATATAGTCGCCCACTCCATTACTTTGTTCAGGTCTTTTTGTTAAAGTTATTATTTTTGTGTCATCCGCAAAAACTGAGGTTGAGCCATTTATCACGTTCTCTATATCATTTATAAATAAATTAAATTGGTCCCAAAACAGAACCCCACTTACCACAGCAGACCGGTCTGAGTACAAATTTATCGCGCCCCTGTAAGCAGTTTTTAACCCACGCCTGTAGACCTCAGCTTGTAGATTAAGTGCTTATGGGGGACTGTATCCAATGCCTTTGCAAAATCAAGGTTGACTAAATCCATGGGCCTTCCCCTGTCTATATGGCAGCTCACTTCCTCATAGAATGTTAACAGATTGGTCTGGCAAGAACGACCTTTCGTAAACCCATGCTGATGACTACTTCAGATATTTTTTTCCTCAATAAATTCTTGGATATAGTCCCTTATCATCCCCTCCAATAATGTAATTATTATTTGCATCTAAGATATATACACTATATAGCACAGCAACTCCTAACAAAAGCCTGTTTGTACACATGTAGGTGATTTAAATATAGAACCCATATGTGTATAATTGTTTCAAGGTTGAGGTAAATGTACTTTTTTTTTTTAACTTGCTCCTGTTGCATTCTGTGAGTGTATTAGGTTGCTTGTAGACTAACTATGCTTTAATATATTTTTATTGAAAACTTTGCAAGTTACTTAAACTTTAGTAAGTGGGGACTTTGCGGACATTATAAACACTTACCCTTCTCTTCGCATTTCTAGTGATACATGACTACCCTAGTAATTTTTAAATTATGTTTATTAATAGATGGAGAAAAAGCCTGTTCTATTGTTTCATAAAGTACCAAACTGCCAAGCACCAGCTAATTCTGTGTATTTACCAACTTTCTGCATAGTTCCTAACGACTGAGCCATTCACATTAACTATTAAAATATAATCGCTTTTCCCTATCTCTAGCTATCATTTACTGTAATTTAATACTGTATGTTTGTATATAGAAATATTTTGTACTTACTGAAATTGAACCCTATTTTATGCTAAGTGCAAAGCATAACAAAATACTTACAATGCTTTAATGCGGTGCAGCATTAATATTTAATTGACAATGCAAATGGCTGTTGTGTCAGGCTTGGCGATAACAAAATATTTAATAAGATGCTAAAGAAGTGGAAGCAAGGAAATAAAATGTAACTCTTTCATACCTGAATCATACAACATTTTATTAAAGAATATAGGACATCTTTACATTTTGCATTTGAAACCCTTCTCTTTTGCAGCCTCCCTATAACAGTGCACAAAGCAATGGCAGGTGATTACCCAAACAGAATGACCTTTGGTTGCTTGGAATAGCCAAACACAAACTGCTTTCAAGGTGGCCACATACACTATACAGTGTGTAGTGGACTCGTCCTTTGTAGGCTCATATACTTTCAATTTATATGTTTATAGGACTTTTATCATGTATATACTGTGTTGTCTCCTAATGTGACTTCATGCTAAAACCGTATACATTTCTACATCTGTACAGATGTCTTTTCTGTACATATTTGATACGGGAAAAAAACAATATGCAGCTTTATGTTTTAGGTAGTACGGCTTTAAAAGTGACTATAAGCAAGTTAAACCTTGCAACCTATATTGACAGTGCACCTGCACTAAACTACCATGGTATAGGAAGTATATCTAAGTGCCTGCAGGCAATGGCAGTTTATTTTCAACTCTTTACTTCTATTATGCAAATATTAACTTCAACTAGAAGGTCGGAGCATTGTCCCACACTATCTGCTCTCCTCCCTACATCCTCTTATTGGTCCATCACTGTGATTGGCAGCTTCTTTAATCAGTAATGAGGTTTGGGAGGTAAGGTAAGTGGCCAGACCTTCGATCTATTAGCTGAAGTCAGTATTTGCAAAAAAAGATGAACCAGATTTGGGACTCTGAGGCACCATAAAAAGAAGTTGATATTACCTTTAGGTACATGAAGCTGCCTGCTATTCCATTGAATTTCCAGTCTAAGGTTTTGTTTTTTTTTAGAAGTCCAATAAATAAATGAGTGTTTGTTTTTCTAAATATAAAATGACTCACTTGGTATAAAAGTATCCTCTAATACAGTACAATATTGGGGTTACTACTATAGAGAATTGGTGGTGCTAGTTTTAGATTATTGCAAAATGAACAGTGTGTCCAATCAGGGTGGACCTCATTTAGAATGACATATCCAGTTCTGGAGCCCTCGCTTACAAAAAAATATTGATGAGCAGGATCAGAGATCAGCAACAAAAATGACGCAAAGTCGGAAGAATAAAACAGGAGAGACTAGAGAAATGTGCTCTGTACAGCCCCGGGGGGAACATGATTTAAACCTTTACATACAGGGTGTGAATTACCTTCAGCAGGGCAGTTTTTCCAATATGAAGCGCAGCTCAAGAATAAGGGGGCATGACCTCAAACTAGCAGGAGGAAAGTATGAAGTAACCATACAAAATATTATTTTACAGAAACAGTAGTTGTTGCTTGGAACAGACTTCCAGGATTGGCAGTTAGGCTTCTTTCACACTGAAAGTGGTGGCCATTAGCGGTAAAGTGCCACTCGTTTTAGCGGCGCTTTACTGCTGTTTAAGCAGTGCTTTTGCACCACTTTTCGGCCTCTAACGGGGCGCTTTTAACCCCAAAGAAGGGGTTAAAAATGCCCGTGTTGCGATGCTTCCGAATCGTTTTTCAGTTGCTTTGGAAGCACTTCCCATTCTTTTCAATGGGCAGGGGGTTTTGGGAGCGCTGTCCCAAACCGCCACAAAGATGCTGCTTGCAGGACTTTTCCTAACGTCCCACAAGCGCACCGTCTCAGTGTGAAAAGTCACACTGAAATGAATGGGAGGTGGTTTTCAGGTGGTTTTCAGGTGCTATTTCTAGCGCTAAAACTCCTGAAAACCGCCAATCAGACTTTTTGACAACAAACATGCAAATTAGCTGTTTTAAGTCAACATCCGACCGTGTGTACGCTCCATCGGACAAACTTTTTCAGTTTTCATCAGACAGATGTTGGCTGTGCGAATAGACAAACTTGGCGGCAACAAAAGACCGACGTCGGCAAGTCCGATCGTGTGTACACAAAACCATCGGACTTTAGTACAAAGTACAAACATGCTTGCTCAGAAGCAATGCAAAAGATCAGACAACAATACAGAAGTTGACCAAAGGGTGGCGCCGGAGAATTGAAGTCCTCTTTTGAAGTGTCGTCATTACGTTGAAATGTCATTACGTTCGTGTTTGTTGCCTAAAAAGTCCTGCCGTCTGTATGCTTAACAAGTTCACGGCCAACGCCTTTTGTACAGAAATCCACGGGAAAGTTTGTATAAAGTCCGATCGTGTATATGAGGCTTTAGAGTCCATTCTAAAAAAACACACACCCACACTAGAAAAAAATGTGCCTATACATTTCTCCTCTTGCTGCTGTCCATAACACAGTCAAATAATTGAACATTTTTTTTTTTTGTGAAAATAAGAGAAACAAATAACAAATGAATAATAATTTAAAAAAATAAAATAAAATAAAAATAATGATAAAAATCAAAATAATAAAGTAAAAGAAAAAAAATACAAAATAAAATAAAATGAAAATAAACTATGATATGATATAAAATATACTGTGATAATTTTGGAGCACTACAGCACATTAGATTACTCTTTGCACAGGAGCACTTTCTAGAAGAAAATTGCAGTTGGGACTAATTTATAATACATTTTATAATTTATAATACAGACTTTCACTGGCTACATGTTTGCCAGCTCACATCTGATTTTTTTCATATAACATTTGATTGCATCACTTGTATAGTTTTAAGATTCAAGTGTTCATGGTGTATGCAAAATTACTTTGCACTTTAGGAATTTGCACTTTAGTTTCACACCACATGCGGTGGTACTGCGTTGGGCTGCTATTCCAGCACAGTCCCGCTGTATGACAAGGTAAATAGCCTTGTCTCTCTATGTGCCTGGTTCACACTACTGTGTTGAGGTAGTGTGCGGACAGTGGGCGCTTAAAAATGTATGGCTGGCTACTGAACTTTACGCGATGTCTGTGTGACATCTTAATAAAGTTTGTTTAAAAAGAGAAAAAGAAATCCAAGTGCCAAGATTGGTGCATCATCACTGCGCTAATCTCAGCCAAACCACAATGCGACACACACCAGCTGCTGTGTTGCAATGCTGCAGCTGATGTCAATGAGCTCCTAGTCAGTCAAGAGTAAAGCCTCATACACACTATCAGATTTTCCGATAGGAATTGTGTGTTGACAGACCGTTGGCCTAAAAGCTGACCATTTGTACACTCCATCGGACAATTGTTGTCGGATTTTCCGCAGACAAATGTTGGATGGCAGGCTTATAAATTTTCCGTGGACAACTGTCTGTTGTCAGATTTTCCGATCGTGTGTACACAAGTCCGTCAGACAAAAGTCCAAAGTACAAACACGCATGCTCGGAATCAGTGCTCAAAAAACACAAAATTAGCAGAAGGTGCCCAAAGGATGGCGCTAAAGAGCTGAAAAGCAACGTAGTACGGCACTACGTTTGTGCTTATTGGCCGACAATCGTGTGCTATTTGTATGCAAGACAAGTTCATGGCCAACGCCCTTCGGACAAAAGTCTGATGCTTTGTCTGTGGAAAATCCGATCGTGTGTATGAGGCTTTAGTGAATTTAAACCTAAAAGTGCTTCTGCTACAGGAAAACTCCTTTGTGAGTACTTTAGGGTATACCTAGTATGGGAGAAGTATGAGGATTGTAACAGCTGCCTTCCTTCTGAAAATTCTAGTTGCCTGGCTGTGTTTGGTGTCACTATTTTTGAGCAATAACAGCTAACATTCATTTTTATAAAGGAAAGACAGATGTGCTTTAATTATGACAAATAGATGTGCTGAAACTAGTGAATGTTAATGATGTTATCCTTAAATAAGCATACAGAACAAGAGCCAATTGTATTTTAATACTACATAAAGTTGGTTCCTAATATTTAGTGTTTATGGCATTCACAGAACTTTGGTACACCATTTTTTTTAGAGGCCAGGATTGCAAATGTTCTGTTTACAGAAGATAATATTTTCCTTGTTTAAAGTAAAACTCCAGGTTTTTTTTTTCTTATTAAAACATCATCTTTAGCTTAGCTGCATACATTGCAAAGATTTTAGAGAACTTAGTAGAGTAGTTTTTAACCTGTTCTAAATTTGAAGTATTGTAAGGCTTTCTATGTCCTTTCTCAAAGTGGTTGCTAACGAGAAAGGCCTGCCTTCATTATCACCACCTCAACAGTCCCATTGTTGTAATACAGAAAGGAGCATTCTATTATGTGCACAAGAGTCTCAGAAAGCATTCTCATTAGATAGTGGTGAGGCACAGTGATTTCACCAGCACCTTTGAGAAGCTCCGCAAAGCTAGGGTCTGGGGTAAGATTTGTTTTTCTTCCTTTTTACTTCTAATGGTTTCATTTTTTTAATTTATTTTTTATTTTAGTTTTTATGACTTTATTTTTTTGGTGAGGGTGTGTAATTGGGCCTTTAGGATAAGTAGATCTTACGCTTAGATACAAAGGGGGTTATTTACGAAAGGTAAATCCACTTTGCACTGAAAGTGCACTTGGAAGTGCAGTCTAAATCTGAGGGGTAGATCTGAAATGAGGGGAAGCTCTGCTGATTTTATCATCCAATCATGTGCAAGCTAAAATGCTGTTTTTTTATTTTCCTTGCATGTCTCCCTCGGATCTACAGCGACTGCACTTCCAAGTGCACTTTCAGTGCAAAGTGGATTTGCCTTTAGTAAATAAACCCCAAAGTCTGCTTTAAAGAGAATCTGTCATTTCAATACTTCAGTAGCTGTGCATTCTAATAAATCAGTAAAGCTTGTTAAATTAACCAGTTGCCAACCGGACCATAGCCGAACAACGGCTACAGCGTAGTCGGATAGCACTGGGAGGGCGTACTATGACGTCCTCCCAGAATCGCACTCCTGTGCGTCACGGATCGGGGTAAAGGGCCAATCCCAGCGGCCCTTTACCACGTGAATAAAAAACCCAGAGGTGATTAAATACCACGAAAAGAAAGCTCTATTTGTGTAAAAAAAAAGGATGCATATTGGTACAGTGTTACATGACTGAGTAATTGTCATTGAAAGTGGGAGTGCTGAAAGCTGAAAATTGGTCTGGTTAGGAAGGGTGTTTAAGTGCCCAGTGGGCAAGTGGTTAAGCTTTGGCAAATAATGCCCGGTTCACACTGATGGGACATGGGATCCGACTTGTGAGAGCACAAGTTGCATGACATGTCAAATTCAATGTTTCCCTGTGGAAGCCGTCTTAACTGATTTGACACAAGTCGCTCCGACTTTTAAAAAGGTTCCTGCACTACTTTGGTCCAACTTTGATACAGCTTCAATGCCATAGAGTGTAAAAAGTGACATTAAGTCTGATCAAAGTCAGATTGAGGTTGCAGGGCTATCATAGGTGTGCGCAGGCGGTGTGCCGGGTGTGCCTGGGCACACCCTAACCACTACGTGCAGATTCCCGTACTGCCCAGGCTTCCCCCCGTGTTGCACCTTTTCTCAATGATGCTGGATTCCCTCCTCTCCCCGGCTGCTGTGCGGGGGGGGGGGGGGTGTTTCAGAATAGAGAGTGGGCGAAGGGGCTAGTAAATATGTCATTTACCAGCCCCCTCCATTTGTAGATGAACAGTAAACACACTGAGTTCATTCATAACTGAAGCATATACAACTGTGTATAGCACAGAGCACTTCCCATTCATTCACTGTCCAGTACAGCTGAGGCTGCAGAGAAAGGCATGTGTGTGAGCTTTGGGGTGCACACCCTAAAGCAATAGGCTGCTCACACCTATGAGAGCTATGTTGGATCGGAAGTCACAAGACTTACATGTCAGGGCAGTGTGAACCTGGGCTAAAACCTAGAAGCTGATTGGTTATTATGCACAGTTGCACCAGAATCTGTGTGCAGCTTTAGTAAATCTCCCCGAGTGTGTGTGTCCTACAGGCTGCAGACTAGTTTGGGAAAACTATTGCTTCACTGACCTAGAAAAAAAATTGAAGTGGGAAGTATTAAAGTGATATTAATGGCAAAAAATTGTAAAAAAACAAAAACAAACATGTCATACTTACCTGCTCTGTGCAATGGTTTTGCATAGTGCAGCTCAGGTCCTCCTCTTCTTAGGTTCCCCGCTGGCGCTCCTGGCTTCTCCCTCCTGCCCCCAGAGCAAGCAGCTTGCAATGGGGACACCCAAGCAGGCGTGTTCCCAAGCTGCTGCTCTGCATGTCTGTTCAGACATGGAGCTGCGGCTCAGCCCTGCCCCACCCCCCCTCTCTCCTTATTGGATCACTGGCAGTGATTGCCCTGTGAGCCCTGTGAGCCTATGAGGAGGGAGAGTCCCTGAAAAACCAATGCTCTTATATGCATTGCTGGATCGAGAGGGAGATAAGATAAGTATTGGGGGGGCTGGGGGAGGGAGCCACACACAGAAGGTTTTAACTATACATCGGCTCCTTTAAGTGGGATAGCAGGTGCACGCACACACGCTGCACTGCGGGGGTTCCGATGATCATGGCCGGCATTCGCGATGACCGTCGGCCAGGAGCGATCGCAGGCATGAGAGGCAGAATAGGGACGTGTGTGTGTAAACACACACATCTCAGTTCTGTGAGGAGAGACAGATTGTGAGTTCCTAATAGCTAGGGACCCACGATCTGTGATCCCATCTAGTCAGTCCCCTCCCCCTACAGTTAGAACACACAGTCAGGGAACACAGTTAACCCCTTGATCGCCCCCTAGTGTTAACTCCTTCCCTGCCAGTGACATTTATACAGTAATCAGCGCATTTTTATAGCACTGATCGCTGTATAATTGTCAGTCATCCCAAAAATGTGTCAAAAGTGTCCTATGTGTCCGTCATAATGTCGCAGTCACGATAAAAATTGCAGATCGCCGCCATTACTAGTAAAAAAATGAAAATAATAAAAATGCCATAAATCTATCCCCTATTTTGTAGACGCTATAACTTTTGCGCAAACCAATCAATATACGTTTATTGCGATTTTTATTACCAAAAATATGTAGAAGAATACATATCGGCCTAAACTGAGAAAAAAAATGACTTTTTTAAAAAAAAAATTGGGGATATTTATTATAGCAAAAAGTACAAAATATTGTGTGTTTTTTTTAAATAGCAAATAATAAAACCCGCAGAGATGGTCAAATACCACCAAAATTTTGTTTGGGTACAGCGTCGCACGACCGCGCAATTGTCAGTTAAAGCGACTGAGTGCTGTATCACAAAAAATGCTCTGGTCATTGAGCAGCCAAATCTTCCGGGGCTGAAGTGGTTAAATTGCAAAAAACACATTTTTCGGAGTTAGGATTTTTTTTCACTCTTTTACAATGCAGAAAAAGAGGTAATAATATGACAAAGCATAGTGGAAACTGAAAAGAATAAGCACATAGAAATCATAGACAAATGAGAGGTTTGAGCAAAAACTTTAGATACTGTATGTGATATTTAAGAAAAATAAGCTGCTTTTTGTGAAATAGACTGTCCTTTACAAACTATCTGCTCTCAGAATGTCAATAGGGGAGCTGTGTTGGCTTTTTATTTGACAGTATCTTCGTGGCACATCTACCAGGGCTGGACTGAGTCAGTGTAGGCATCCAGGTACCTATGTAACAGAGTAAGAAAATCCCTTGGACTGGCAATGGACGGTGATATTTTCTTCAAAGAACAGAATGTTAAGACACTTATCAGATATGAATGTAATACTCATTAGGAGGCTGAAATATTGTATTCCAATCCTTGATCTATTGGAAAATTAACCGCTTCAGCTCCAGAAGATTTTATCCCCTTCCCGACCAGAGCACTTTTTGCGATTCGGCACTGTGTCGCTTTAACTGACAATTGCGCGGTCGTGTGACGTTGCAACCAAACAAAATTGACTTCCTTTTTTTCCCTATAAATAGAGTTTTCTTTTGGTGGTATTTGATCACCTCTGCGGTTTTTATTTTTTTTTGCTATAAACAAAGAAAAGAGCGACAATTTTGAAAAAAACGCATTATTTTTTACTTTTTGCTATAATAAATATCCCCCAAAAATATATAAAAGAAACTATTTTTTTCCTCAGTTTAGGCCGATATGTATTCTTCTACATATTTTTGGTAACAAAAAAAATTTGCAATAAGTGTATATTGATTGGTTTGCGCAAAAGTTGTAGCATCTACAAAATAGGGGATAGTTTTATGGCATTTTTTAAATTATTATTATTATTTTCTTTTTTTACTAGTAATGTCAGCGATCTGCGATTTTTATCAGGACTGTGGCATTATGGCGGACACGTCGGACAATTTTGACACACTTTTGGGACCATTGGCATTTATACAGTGATCAGTGCTATAAAAATGCATTGATTACTGTAAAAACGTCACCGGCAGGGAAGGGGTTGACACTAGGGGGCGATCAAGGGGTTAATTGTGTTCCCTAGTGTGTGTTCTAACTGAAGGGGGGAGGGGACTGTGTTGGGGAGATGACAGATCGCTGTTCATACTCTGTATAAACAGACGATCTGTCTCTTCTCCCCTCAGAGAACTGGAAACTAGGTGTTTACACACAAAGATCCCGGTTCTCGGTGTGTCCCGAGTGATCGCGGGAGCCCAGCGGTGATTGCGACCGCCGGGCACTCGCATCGGCTCCGTGGGCGCCCCTAGTGGCCAAAAAAGGAAGTGATGTAACATAACGGCGATTCACGCTGCCGAGCCATGTTGCTGCAGTACAACTGCGGCGGCTGGTCAGCAAGCGGTTAATCTGAAAAAGCAGCAAATGTAGTTAACATTTTTTTGTTTTGTTCTGAACGATGTAAAACCAATTGGAATTTCCATTCCATTGCTCCTTTAATACAGGACAATACTTTTTTTTTAGAGGTCTAACAGAAACAAAACTATTCTAGAAAACCACAGTACAAAATCCTATGATTGCTCAAAATCTTTTCAAGTCATTAAAGTATGAACTGGTGTTTGCACTGGACTATAATTAGGGCAATCAAGCATTAGGGTGCCCCATAATCATTTAGTATGTATCTGTGTCCAAAAAGTGCTGGTAATTAGGACAGTTCTATTACTTGTGTCTCGTTGGCTCTGCAAGTATTCTGTACAGTTTTAATCAGAGTATATGTCTGCGAAGAGTGACATAACTATTGCACCTTCCGTATCACTCTTTTCATGCGGCGCCTGCAGTAATTATACAGGTACAGAAGCGACACCTGGGGTTTTTCTTATCATTTGTAATGAATTAGCAAGGTTATCTGACAGCGAATCTGACAAAGGGCCCCACAAGCATCAGGGATTTTCAGACTCGCTGTGTCGCAGATCTCGCCGCCTTAGTTGATAAGAAAAAAGCATAATCGTTTCAAGTAGTTAAAGCATTTTCATTGGGAAATATTTTACTGTTGAAATGCTCACTTTTTCATTTCTGCCATCAGAAGCATTTGGCACACCGTGATGAAAATCTGCTTTCGAAAAAACGTTGGCAGACAATTTTTACGAGTTTGTTCTTTGACACACTAACAAAAAATCTAAAACAGATGGATAGATTGCAGACTCAAAATGCAGTTGAGTAGCTGCAGAAGCAATGGCATGGTCTTTCTACTGGCAGTCCCCAAACGCTTGTGACACGAAAGATGTTGTTGCAGAGACAAGTGGAGGAGACAGAAAAAAGAACTGTCATTGTGATAACTTAACCTTACAAATATGGCAGGATCAAACTCTTCTCTTTCCAAAAAGCTACAAATCTACATTTTTTTTTTTGTTCTGTCAAAAATTCCAAACATATTCCATTGTCTTGTTCAATGTTTTAACAATTATACATTTATTTTATAAGCAAGATATTACTTGAATGGCTTTTAACATATATAGGTAATTTTAAAGAACAATTGAAGTTTAATTTATTAGTGTATAGTGTGCAGGAAAAGTGTGTTCTGAATATGTCCCTTTTTTTATTTGGTGTTTAACCACTTCAGTTCCGGAAGGATTTACCCCCTTAATGACCAGTCCATTTTTTGCGATTTTTTGCTGTGTTGCTTTAACTGACAATTGCGCAGTCATGTGACGTTGTGCCCAACTAAAATGTCCTTTTTTTCCCACAAATAGAGCTTTCTTTTAGTGGTATTTAATCACCTCTGTGGTTTTTATTTTTTGCACTATAAACAGAAAAATCTAACCATTTTGAAAAAAAAAAAAAAAACAATATTTTTTTACTTTATGCTATAAAACATACCCAATAGATAAATGAAAAAAAAAATCTAATTTATTCACCAATTTAGGCCAATATGTATTTTGCTACATATTTTCGGTAAAAAAAAAAATCCCAATAAGTGTATATTAATTGGTTTGCGCAAAAGTTATAGTGTCTACAAACTATGGGATATTTTTATTGTAATTTTTTACTAGTAAGGGCGGCGATCAGCATTTTTTAGCGGCATTGCAACGGACAAATCGGACACCTAACTGACTCTTTTTGGGGACCGGTGACATTAGTACAGTGATCAGTGCTAAAAAAAAATGCACTGTTACTGTACTAATGACACTGGCAGGGAAGGGGTTAACATCAGGGGCGATTAAAGGGTTAAATGTGTTCCCTATGAGTGCTTTCTAACTGTGGGGGATGTGCTTTCACTAAAGGAAAACAGAGATCCATGTTTCTGCCTAGCAGAAACACAAGATCTTCATTTTTCCTTCTGGCAGAACGGTGATCCGCCTCTCCTCAAAATGATCACGGGTGTCCGGAGCCAAAGAAAAAAGTCACATACAGGTACGTGTTTTTGTGCTTAAGGGCTGCTCTGCTGTGGTATATGTATGTGGGGTGGTCCTTAAGCAGTTAGGCCTGGATTCACACCTATGCTTTTTTAGTGCTTTTTACATTTTGCAGATTTGCACTACAGTCCATTTAACATGATTTCCTATGGAACACGTTCTGTAGTGTAAAACTGCAAAATGCAAAATGCACTAAAAATGCAGAGGTGTGGAATCAGGCCTAAAAGTGGTTGTAAACCTCAGACATTAAAACAAATAATATAGTGTTGCGCTAAATCCCAATATCATAAAGAATAAACTGCAAATGTGATAAAAAAAATTATCAAAACAATTATAATTAATATGAATTATTTAATTATAAAATTAATATAATTAATATTCAAGTAAATAAATAATTATAAAAAGTGACCACATGCAATATTGTGTTTTAATTCATCAACCTCCAAATAAAAAGTCCTACTGGGCAGTGATCCCAAAACCCAGTGCTGTAAATTGAAATCAGTGAATACACAAAGAAAAGTCCCATTTGAATCTCTGTGAATATGATAAGTGTAATCAAATTCTTCAAAATAGAGACCTTCAATCCAAATGTTCCCATGCTTCACCAATGTGCAGATTGGCCTCTTACCTGAAAAAATAAGTCTAAGGCACTTTTGTATACATCAAACAAATCTTCATTTCAGATTTAACTGCAGTTCTCCAATGCTTCTCCCAGTTGGTCATCACATGTAAATATAATTCCAGTATAGTGTAATACTTCTTAAAAGCAAACAGTGCAGTCACACAGGGTAAATTGCGCTGTAATCCAAACTGCTTGGCCGCGCCCAGAAGTGACGTCACCCACCTCTGGCTGATGCGTTGCCTCACAGGCACGTGACTTTCTCGAGGGTTCCTCAGACATGAAATATAAACAAAGCACATCCCTGTATAGTGTGTACTTATCTCAATTCGGAGCACTAAGTGTCATTTCTGTCTGCTGCTTAGTTCCTCTGCCATCAGCATGAATCACTCTTGACAAGTTTTCCTGACACCAGGAGAAAAATGGTGACAAATGAGGGGGCTCCAGCTGATTGACAGCTTCAGTTGTGTTGCTGTGTGCTGTGTGAAGGAGTGTGTTTCCCCCCTTCCCTCCAATCAGCTCTAAAGTGTAAGTTCAACCCCCCCCCTTTTTTTTCTGACAGCTCAGACAGGCTTTAAAAATCTTTGATAGGATGTAGAGAAGAAAAGACTGCAGATAAACGTGTACAACATATATAGAAAGATTTACTAGCGTTGAGCTAAGTAAGGTTCAATTGAAATGTAAAGTGCATATCCAGAAAAAAATGTTTTTAGACTTTTGCATGGTCCAAGTAAGTTAGCTCTCATGCAGTTTATATAGATCCAGATGGCTGCTTGCTGCAGTACAAATCCTATTTTTAATTGTTCATGAGCAACTGTTGACTGCAATTATCCTGCATTGTGTACTACGGTTCCGGCTTTGATTGCAGGGTGCCGGCGAACATCGGGTCCGTGTGCCCCTGACCCTTTGCACAAAATCACGTACAGGTATGTGATTTTTGCACAGGAGGGCTGCCCTGCCACAGTATATATGTGTGGAGCAGTCCTGAATTGGTTAAAATTTGGAATTTTATCGTACCCAGCAGCCTTTGGGACCTAATATACAATTAACAAAAAAGTGTTTTCTTGGCATTCCACAAAACCTGTGTAAAGAAGAACTCTGCTGAATGACTAATACTTAAAGTGGAAGTCCATCCTAACACTTAAATCATTAATGTGAGCTAAGTTCAGCCTTACATCTCAAGATGAAAAAATCTCAGTTTTTCTACCTTTATTTTGCGGTATCCAGTGCCGTCACATGACTTCAATTCTACATCCTTCTGAGAGTAAAATTAGCCAGTGGGTGCGGTTGGGTGTGGTTGCTGAAAGCTAGTGACATCATTTCCTGGGAGGGACACTGTTCCTGTGTAGCCAGTGGGAGTATACAGGATGGGAGGATCTAATCATAGGTTCCCACCCAGTGTTCTCTCATTGTACATCCTAATTCATGAGAAAATTAAGAAATAAAAAGCCCCATCCACACAAGTCCCAGGGGGTGGGGGGGTGGGGGGTGGATGGCATATATACAGTATAACTGTGCACAGGAGCAGAGAGCTGGATACAAGGGGGACACCCATTCCCATCTATACAACTTTGAAAATCAGTGACTTATAAAAGGTGCCTTCAATGCTTTTATGTGACTTTGATCCAGAAAGTGTAAACTTGGATCAAACTACACTCAGTTGCATCAAAGTTGCACTCTAAATTGTGCAACTTTAGGGTTGCAGTAGTGGAAACGTAGATTAAGGCTCTGTTTCCACTAGTATGAATTGTTATGCGACTTTGGACACATAAAGACTTCCACTTTAAAGCGGACCTTCAGTCATTTTTTCAACTTTCCATCTATTAAACCTTCTGCCCTTGTTATTTTAACTTTGGATAGTAATTTTTTTTTTTCTGCCAGTAAATACCTTAGACAGCCCACTTCCTGTTTCTTGTCTGGTAAAAAGCCTAGGCTTATGACATCATGCACAGTTCTCTCTCTCACTCCCGTAAGAGTTTGCCAGGAAAGGAGGGGGGGGGTGTGTCTCTGTCAATCCAGGAAGTGAACAGGCAGTGGCTTCAGCTGGCCACAGTTAAAATGTTTGCAGCCGGACTCAATGGAGGGAGATTTGTGCAGCATATTTGGCAAATACAGAATCACAGTATATATAAAATAATATACAAAGTGGTTGGAGGGAAGCTTCAGAATGGCAAAGATGTTTTTATTAAAAATGATGTGAGCAGACTGCAGTTCCTCTATAAGTGTAATGAGGGGTATGCCACAACCTGGATTGTTGGCTGGTTTTATAATATACACTGTTTAATGCCTTGGACACTTTCATTATTGCCTGGAAGTATTGCTTTCACTATACTTCCAGCGCTCCGACAGGAGACCTGTGGCTTTCTTACACACAAGATGTTCTGTCGTCTGTGTCCCTCCCCTTCTCTTGTTCTTTCATAGAATGATTTCAGAGAATGTAAAGCATTCTGTGAATGGACAAGGGAGAGGCAGCTTGTGTGTAAGCGAGATGCAAATCTCCTGTCGGTGCATCCAGACTTGACTGCTGAGAAGCATAGGCTCATTTATGACCAACTAATAAACCAATACCCCCCCCCCCCACCCAAAAAAGAAAGACACGGCTTTATTAAACTTTCAAAAGTACAACTTTCCAAATGTACCAAACAATGCCAGTCACAGTATACCATGAGCACCCGCTAAAACATAAACTCACATAGTCTAAAAGGCCCGTCCTTACCATCAGTGCCAGACAGGCATTAGACTGACCCCAGAATTTACCAAACAACATGCCAGTCATAGTATACCATTGGCACCCATAAACATAAACTCACATAGTCTAAGAGGCCTGTCCTTACTATCGGTACCAGACAGGCATTAGACTGACCCCAGAATTTAACTTGAGGGCATAGCCCATAAAGCAACATCAATTCCTGGCAAGGTCAAAACCGCCAATAAAGCTGCAACAAAACATCACAACGGGCAGGGGGTGGGCAAATTTTGTGACAGCTGAATCTCCCCAGAGCAGTTGGATGTGCCTCACCATAGCCTTTTCCTAGAGTTTCAGGCTCCACCCAGTCAGCTCAGGTCTTTGTAGCCAATCCTAAGGAAGCCACTTAACTTTCCTTTTAGGTTCACACCCACAGTGATGCCATGGTTCCAGCAGTCAAGGCTCCCTTTCCCTAAAGGTGGTTCAAGGGGCCTTTATGACTGCTGAGAAGCATAGGCTCATTTATGACCAACTAATAAACCAATACCTTGCCCCCCCAAAAAAGACACGGAAGCTGATTAAGTTGGAAATAGGGCAAGGCCACGGCTTTATTGAACTTCCAAAAGTACAACTTTCCAAATGTACCAAACAATGGTACTTTTATCTGAAGCCATTTCTGACCACTGTGTTCAGGATGTGCAATAAAGAAAGATGAAAACCTTTGGCTGATAAATACTCTTCTGTAGAGAAGCCAAATTTGGAGCGGTCTTCTTCTTTCCTGGAGGGGGTTAGATCATACTTGCACTTCCAGCTGCCTTTGTAAAGTATGTCTAAAGCCAAATCCATTTTTTTTTGTTCTGGGTAGCATGTGGAAATATTGATCTTGTCAGGTTGTCATTGCTGTCCATGTCCCCTCTGGGGAGACTTGCCCTCTGTGTCTGTTCTAGTGACTATTGTCACTAAGACAGAAAGATATAGGGCAACCAAAATAGGAACAGGAATAGAGGGAAAATCATCCAGTATGGAATCCTGTTGCATTGGCAACTGTGTGGAGGAGTAGTTCCTTTCACTTCAATAGATTTGCCCTCATTTTCCTGATGTTTTTCTGGGACAAAAAAAAAATCATGAAATGAGACACAGCAAAATAAAAAAAAAAAAAAATAAAAAAGACAGGGGTTTTACCACTCCCTACACTATTTAAAGAGCAACAAAAAATTTAGACTTTGAGTTTTTTTAAGGTTTATGCTCTGCTGTTCAGCACTTTTCATGTAGTGAATATAATCAATTGTATGGTATCTGTCTTCACGGTGACTGTAATGCATTTGGGAACACTACACACGCTAATAAGTCAGCATTTGTCTATGTGTGTGGCATATGTTTCCACACATTGTATACTAAGCAGGTATCTGCCATGACTATCAATTGGATTTAGACTGATTGGGTTGTGTTTACAGTGTATTCACTGTGCAGAATATGTATCCCAATGACAGCTACATAATCAATTCACTTCTGAATGTTCTTTGCCCATGTTTTCTTGCTGAATTTGTGTCTTTTTATGGGCAATGCCTGAATGTTCAGGTCTGGGTAACACTTACTGTACCTTGATAAAATAAATATATTCCGGCCATCATTTTGGAGACTTGTCCCATTTTTATTCACACTAAAGACTATAGGTGTTAAAGAGGAGTTCCACCCCCCACGAAAAAATTAAACGTCAGCAGCTACAAATACTGTAGCTGCTGCCTTTTAATATTAGGACACTTACCTGTCCAGGGCTCCCGCGATGTCTGCACCCCAGCTGATTTTCGGATCAGCTCTCGGGTGCTGCCCCCCCTGCCATTCATGGTAATCATAGCCAGTTCCCTACTGCGCATGTGCGAAGCTTGCTACGCTTTCTAACTGGCCCGGTGGCGGAGGAAGGAGGAGGGGGCCGAACTTTTCGCAGGATGGCGCTGTCTTCCGGAAGTGGGGAAGGGTACCTGTCAGAAACAGGTACCCATTCCCCCCTCCCCCCGAAAGGTGCCAAATGTGGCACCGGAGGGGGCGGGGGGTGTGGGGGAGCAGATAAGCGAAGGTTCCACTTTTGGGTGGGACTCCGCTTTAAAGAGTTCCTAATGCTAGTTAATCTTTAGTAGGGCATGTAAGTTATTGCTTTGGGCCCTCTATCTATGTGTATAAAAAACAAAGTAAAAAATTCCCACCTCAACTCACCAGCCAGTCTGCAACCAATCAAATAATCCTGTCTAACAGTTTGTGTTAAAAACAGGGGTTTAGTTAGCATACATATGCCAAAACATGTGTTAGCTGCAGGGCTGCTCCAAGGCACCCTAGTATTATCTGTAGTCCTAACTCTTGTACATTTATGAGAGCCTCCATAGTAGAAGCACATGCATTCTAATGGATAGATAGAGGGCAGGTGAGCCTGGAGGGAGCCCACCCCTCAAAGGCACAGGGGCACACTGGACACCCAGCACATAGCACAATGGCAGCAAAGGTGTCCAGTATGCCCCCTCACCAATATTACATCAGTAACAAACAAATGGCCCCTGCCTCCACCTATAACTGGCCTTCACAGCAAGGAGCACATGGAAGGGCTGCAGATAATACTAGGATGCCATGGAGTGGCTCTGCAGCTTACATGTGTATTTGCAAATGTGTGCTAACTAAACCTCTGTTTAACGCAAACTGTTAGATAAAAAAATTTGGGTTGGTTGCAGACTGGCTGGTGAGTTGAACTGGGAATTTTCTTTGGTTTTGTTTTGCATGTGTTGCCCTTCCATGTGCTTCTTGCTGTGAAGGCCAGTTATAGGTGGGGGCAGTGGCCAGTTGTTTCTTATGTATGTGTATAGTTGTCTGCTCTACCCTAATTTCTCATGACTGTCCCAAGTTTTGAAATGTAGAAGTGCCCATTGTTTAAAGTGCAAAAAAAGCTGTTGGTTCACTTTTCGTAAACTTGTCATCATTAGGCATACTCTGGGTTATGTATAAACTGTCATTCCTCACGCTCTTGGGGGTCAGGGGTTTCCATGCTTTCTTTCAATAGCTAAAGGCACATGCAGCCTTCTGTACCAGATACAACATGGACAGTAAGGAGGAGCTTAGCATGAAAAAGGAGGTGCAAATTGGTTTTGACATGCTTAGAAATGTGAAGTGCCTCCACATGTAGTGGAGGTGTACATAGTGCTGACATCAATGAGATTGTATAAGACTGAGAACACAAGGATAGCCAGTACGGCATGTGGTTGAAGCCTTACCACCAACCCTACCTGCAATAGCCACCTTACTACTTAGAGCACACTAGCAATATAGTGTTTTCTCTTTTTCTTCCATAATAAGAGTGCCCATCTATTATAGCTGCAATGCACCCCCTTTGGTCAATGCCTGGAGCCTCCTCTGGTTCGTTCTTAACCCAGACTATGCTCTGGAGAGGAAACAAAAATGAACACAAGTAGAATACACAAACCCTGGATGCATAAAGCCCTGTCCAAGAACTAAACCCAAGTGCTACAAGCCAAGAGCACTGACCACCTGGCCACTTATTAGAATTATCATTGTTCCCCATGTAAAAAGAAAATGTTTTAGTATATTCCTCTCTGTTTTTCTATAGATTTATCTTATAGATGAAAATTGCACCCTGTGCTGTGTTGGAAATTTCCCTACCTTCATAATGTAATGTGAGATGTTTATTTTGAATCAATTTAAAACTGCACACATGCCTCCGTTGCCTTCATGGGCAGCTGCGTATTTAAAAAATGGAGGAATTCTCCAGATAACCCAATGAGCTAGCACGCCTGATTACAGCGGCCTACACTTTATCAAGGTATGACAGATACAGATGGACATACTAAAGCCCCAAATAGACCAATACGCTCCAACAAACAGCACATACACACAGCAGGAAACTCAAAACAAAAGCTAATTTATGGAAAAATATGTGTTTCTAATCAAAGCCTGGCTCTGCTGGGAACCATATAACACACTGTAATCCTTACATGCAGATGCTTTCATCTTACATTACCAATTTGGTATCTTTCCAAACACTCTCATCTTACCTTATTGCCCTGTGTGAGTCTGTTCAGAGCCCGAGTCCCCACTCCTACACTGTACAGTTCACCGGTGAGCCTTCAGGCATTGATCACAAGCAGCACAAATGACTCACTGACCTGCTTGGAAAGTTAATTCCTACATCTAAAAATGATATATCGGCTTGGAAAAAAGAGTAATTAAGCATGAAGTGCGGATTGACAAGATTCCAATTGGAAATAAAACCATTCTGAATTTACTTTGTTAGTTGTGACAATAATATCAAAGCCAGGTTACATAATTGTGAGAGTTCAAATCTAAGATATGTGACACTAACACTGAGAGTATCTTAACAGAATGAGGAAAATTATTATTAGTTTTATACTTAAATAGTAGTCATATTTTATCTTCTGCACAGCTTCATTTAAAGTACAACTCAAGGCTGTATGATGATCTAAACAAATACAAAATCCAGTTACTATATGATACGCACTTCATAAGGTGAACACAAAGATTTCCATAACATTCCCGACTGAGTCAAATCCTCCTTTATTTATTTCGCATGCTGCTCCTCTCAGACGCTGCTAATTTGGAATATACTGGGCAGGACTTCTGGGCAGAAGGGCCAGGCCAAGGCAGAGTCAGAAGTGGCACCCACCATGGGCACCATGCTACGAGGGGCATACTGCAGACTACACAGGGACTGAGCTCACAGCTTGGGTCCTGCTCTGCATTCATTTATAAATAAAGGCTACTATTGTACTTCTCATTCATAAGTTACTGTGTAAGTAAATTCATGTGTACTGTATATAAAATACTAATAAAAAAAGAACAAATCCCCTTATTAACACTTAATGACCCCTAATTTGTTTTTTATTAACTATCCCATTCCCTTTCTTCTTTAGCTTTTTTTAATAATTTTTTTAAATAATTTGTATGTAAGCTTTTTACATTTGAAGTCATGTTTGTAACGCAAATTTAAAAAAATATATCTTTGTACCAGCAACATGATTCTAGTGCTTTTATACAAGGGATAAATCTCACAATAAAGTTATAACATTTTTTGTTAACACTTATTATTTTTTATCAATACATTATTTTCCTTCGTTTATATTTTTTTTTTTTACTGTTTGTACATTAAAAATATGGTAGGGGTGTACTTTTGTATCCTTGAAGTGGGAGCTAGATTACTCTGTCCCAACACAGGTGGCCAGGCGCTGACTGACAAACTATTGTACAGGCTTGGGAATCAGCAGTGACAATGCTGATAGCCACACCACTTGCAACATCCTCTCATCTAAGGCTGGGTACACACGGGCAGAAAAAAGTTGGTTCGGAAAGAACTGGGTGGCTTTCTGCCCATGTGTACAGCTGTCTGTTCTACAGAAGCCAATCGACCTACGACCAGCTTCTGTTGAATGGGCTTGCTGGAAAACCAACATCCAACCGGCATCCGATCAGTCATCAACTATTGACTGCCAGCACTAATCAGTGTGTTCTGGTGGGGCAGTGGGGGGGGCAGTCCCCCTGTCAGAACACAATTGCTCAGCGGGAGAGATGACCGCACTATTATTGCTGGTGTTAGTACGGCGATCTGCCAGTCCTTTTTCATTCAGTTCGCTGAGTTGAACAAAAAAAAAAACTTTGTGTGCACCACACATTACTGTAGTGCCAGCAGGCCTAACTCTGAATTAAGGAGCAGTGCACACACTATTGCAGACAGCTTCATTAGGTAGACTTCACTGGCAGGATCAACAGGTATTTGTGGGACTGTAATAGCAAATGCACTTACAATTAAAGCGGAACTAACCCGAAGGAGCTAAAACAGGTGTTTTTAGATGCCCCTGCCTTTCTACCTGTCCGCACTGTACATGCACAGCTCAGTGTACAATTTTGCCATCTACAGAGATGAATGAAGTTTTGCACATGCATTTAAATAAGGTTATCTCAATCTGGCCAATCAAAATGCCTCAAGATCGGAACCCAGAAGAAGACTATCCGAAGATGTCAGTGGCAGTGAGGGATCTTCCAGGTCCTATGCCAAAAGGCTGTCCCACTGCGCAGTGAACACACCACACAAGGCACTCTTGGATTTGATAAGATGACAATAATTGAACACCTTTCATTCTTTGAGAAAAATACAGGGCTTTCTGTAAATGGCTGCAGTGTCGAGTGAGTAAGCTGATGTTGTTAGCATACAGTGAGGCAGCCTCTCAGCACAGGACCCTGAAGATTGTGGCTATCACTGTAGTAGCATTGATTACTACAGTGGTTGTCAGCTTCCCCTCAAGTACAAGATATGCATACTTACATTGGTTCAAGCTGGACCAGTGAAAGCATGTAATAAAGATCAATGTGGAGTTCAGCTTTGACAGAAATTAAATGTGAGTTATCCAATGCTGATTTTTTTTCCATAGATTCATTGTAAGCTGTCTGTAGTACACTGAAAACTGCAAAAGATAACCATAGAACTTCAACACTGGGGTAAAGCATATCAGGAAACTTGAACATTGTGCAGTTATTTGGCTGTTTTCCATATATTTGTTGGACCACTGCCCAAAGTTTAGTCAGAAATTAAAATTCAACACAAGGGACATTACTTACAGTTAGTAGGATGTGACGGTTGTGCTGCTGTCTCCTCTACTGTCCTCATCAAGAGTGCCCAACTATGCTCACCCTTTCCGCTCAACTTATCCATTCATAGAAGCCATGCTATAGCTTCTATGAATAAAACAGGATTTATTGGTAGAGGGGTGGTCCTTTTAGGGGTGGCTCTTTCATTCATTGAAGATATAGTACAGTTTCTATGAATGGAGGAGTGGGGGGGCAGGCATATTGGAACACTCTTGGTGAGTGCCTGTCACAGTGTCACCTGCTCTGTTAACTCCCACTGCCCCGGAAAAATTACAGTGACAGGGGTAGGGGGAGAATCAATGGAGGAGGATTTCAGCTAATAGAGGAAACATCAGCACAAGGGATACATTCGACTGACTGTTATTATTGTATTATATTAGGCTTTACTATTATAATACTATCTAAAAATGTATGGCTATCTTTACACTTTTTGCAATAATAAATTACTGTGTTCTCCAGTACTTGAGGTCACAGAAGGTCTACAGAATTAATGCTACTGAGTGCCATCATGAAAACTGCCCATAGGTACAGAATACTACATTTGAGCCTTTGACTTAAAGGGTTAAATATCTTAGAAACTGGGAAGGCCATCAAGATGGTATTAAAAGGCCAGGGATTTTTGGTAAAGGCACCCTCTTTTCTCATGTTTGTGGGCGATCAAGGCAAATACTTTTCTGTTTGTTCCTTCTTTTACAATTGCACTTTGCAGCAGTGATGTCAGTAATCCCAAGTGAACTTTGAGGTAGTTGGTCCAACCCACTAAATTGTAGTCTCCTATATGGATATCGACAATGGTTGCAGCAGTAAATGAACTCTAATAGAAAACCATTATGAAAAAGTCTCTATGATTCATGCATTCTGGAGCTTTAGCTGATTGTCTAATCTTTCTCCAATCCCCTGCTCTATTTCTTGCAAATCACAAAGATATTGCTATTATTCCTGAGAAGATCTTGCTGGCTAATAAAATGTTCACACAGATCAGCTCAGTAGAAATTGGTTCAATAATGTAAAAAGTTGTTATGATTTAGGATAACCTAAAATTGAAAATGATTTGCAATAATTCACTGCTGAGTACAGATACAATTCAGCTATTGGTGTTATCTTAATTTACATTTCTTATGGCTCTGTAGTAAGAAGCGCTATATTTTTTGTGTGCATGTGTGTGTGTGTCTATATATATATATATACACCAGCCACTTTATTAGGTACACCTTGCTACTACCAGGTTGAATCCCCTTTTTCCAGAACTGCCTTGATTCTTTGTGGCATACTGTAGATTCAACAAGGTGTTGGAAACATTGCTCAGAGGTTTTGGTCCATATTGACATGATACCATCACGCAGTTGCTACAGATTTGTCGGCTGCAAATCCATGATGCAAATCCTCCACCACATCCCAAAAGTGCTCCATTGGATTGAGATCTGGTGACTGTGGAGCCCATTGGAGTAAAATTAACTCATTGTCATGTTCAAGAAACCAGTGGTGAGATGATTTGAGCTTTGTGACATGTTGCATTATCCTGCTGGAAGGAGCCATCAGAAGATGTGTACACTGTAGTCATAAAGGGATGGACATGGTCAGCAACAATAGTCAGGTAGGCCTTGACATTTAAACAATGCTCAATTGGTACTAAGGGGCCCAAAGTGTGCCAAGAAAATATTATTGCACCACCACCACCACCCTGAACCGTTGATACAAGGCATGATGAATCCATGCTTTCATGTTGTTGATGCCAAGTTCTGACCCTACCATCTAAATGTAACAGCTGAAATCGAGACTCATCAGACCAGGCAAAGTTTTTTCAATCTTCTGTTGTCAAATTTTGGTGAACCTGTGCGAATTGTAGCCTCAGTTTCCTGTTCTTACAGTCAGCGGCTCACAGTCAGCGGCTGTGTGGATCCCCTCTTCTAGGGCAGCTGCACCGAGCTGGCTGTCACCCGCTGCCCACACACTGACATCAGGGATGACCCGGAATGGCGGCAGCGGCCGTCAGAGGACTTCTGTCCCCACCTACCAGCGTGACCTATCAGACACCTATCACAGCCAAAGTTAGTGCTCCAAAAACCTGTCGGCTCTGTGCTACAGGTGGTGGCCGGCAACAATCTGAAGCATGCAGCTACGGTAGCAGCAGAGAAACCGCCCTGAACACTGAAGCTCCCAGCACGTTCCTACCATCCCTGCCCAGTCCACCCCTGAATTGCCACCCCTCTCAAATTGCCATCTGGGCCAGCCCTGGGCAGTACAGCGGTGCTCAAATTAATGGCTGCACGAGCTGCGCATCCATTACTTTGACAGGCTGTCTGTCACTGAAACCAGCCCACTGAGCCATCGGCCCACCGGGGAACTCTCAGTTGTCCGGATGGCCAGGACATCCCTGCTAGCACGCTATGTGAAACTTACCTGAAAACTAAGCATTTCAGCAATGCAATCTCATCGCTGGAGACCGCTTTCATCGTCGCCCATATTCTGTCCTGGGTCCGCGGACTTTGGCTGTGTGACTGGCTGGAGCCGCAATGACTTCACACCCACACATGCCACGTGGTGGTGCTGCCATTTACAGCACAGGATTCTGAAGGAACGGCCCGGGTGGCCAATACTTCAAAGCGTACATGTCTATGACGTCATTGACTGCATATCTAGGAAATATCTCCTAAACAGCGCACGTTTAGGAGATATTTTCAGTACCTATAGGTAAGCCTTTTTATAGGTTTACCTATAGGTACAAGTAAGCAGGGTTTGTATATCACAGCAAGCCCAAGTAAAAGGAAGTACCTGTCTTACATTAAGTTACTACCAGCTGTTTTAGGTCAGTTTAAAGCAGAACTCCACTACCAGTAAAGGAAGTGATTGGAAGATTCTCAAACTGGAACAGAGACATTACATAGGTTAATGTGTTGCAGTGCCGTTTATTATAAATGCCTTTCCAAAGTACAATGCAGCTCCAACATATATGTGCATCACAATGCACAGCAACAAACTACCACCCAGTTGTAAATGGGCCCTGACCATGTATTGTGCTAATTTGTTAGTGTGGGTGACATTTGGTAGTGTGGGTAACAAGTATTAGATAAATATCAAATTATCTTCCTGTTTTTGTCTGCTTTTAATTTTGGCCACAGGAAAGTAAATCACGTTTCTACTGGAAAGGTAAATCACAGAAATTTCCATTGAAAACAGAAAACCATTGTTTGTTTGCATTTATATCAGTTCATTTGTAGCTGAGCCGGAAGAAGAATAAACAAGCTCTATATGTGCTTACCAATTCTTGATTGGCAGGTCTTGTCATTAGCAGCTATGGCTCTTGCTCGGAGATAAATAGATGCAAGATTATGTATAGGATATATAAAAATATAATACATTGCCTTCTAAAGAATCTATTTTTGATTAAAGTGACTGAAGACAGTGCAGCTGTTGTTCTATCATAGATGTTCACTTTATCAGTCTATATTCTGTGCAGCTCTGTGTTCTGTTTGATTACCAGCCCTCATTATCCTGAACTGAAATTCTTTAACATCCCTTATTTTTCTCTGTCAGCCATGCATCTCTTTGGCCTCAACTGGCAGCTACAGCAGACAGAAAATGACACTTTTGAGAACGGAAAAGTAAATTCAGACGTGGTGCCAACACATACTGTAAATGTGCCCTCCACTGACAGCGGTAAGACATATATTTTTTATGTATGATTTTATGTACTTTTTGGTGTCTTATTTCACATTTTCCGGTATTGTTTTTATTATTTTGTGTGCCTGCATTTATTATAATAGAATACCCAATTAGCTTTAGTGCATAAGCACACAATATAAAGTCCATTACTGGACTGATACTGGTAATGAGAGTACACAGGTGGATCAATAACTCCATATAGTCCATTTTACTATAAACATCTCCATTTAAATAGCTTTTTAGTGATATTAATTATGGAGACAATGGTGATATATATGCATGTGGAAAAAGAATCCTTGCCTTTAACAGCTTACCCTGTAATTAATGCTGCAGATTGATTATTCTATTAGTTGTTTTAACAGTCAAAGGTTTTAAGTTTACCCCAACCTTGGAGTCAGCGAAGCACTGTGGGATAATAAATCTACCTAATAAAATTCATCATGAAGATTTAAGCTTTGTGGCTCATAAATAAGAGAGAAACAATACAAATGACATCTCATAGAAACAATTGTCTGATTCATTGAATTAAAAAAGTATATAGAATAAAATACATGGTTGTAAAGAAGAACTCCAATGTACATATCTAACAATATCATGACTCGCTGCTTGCTGTTGCCAGTATAGAGACATAGGGGGTTATTTACTAAAGGCAAATCCACTTTGCACTGCAAGTACACTTGAAAGTGCACTGAAAGTGCACTTGGAAGTGCAGTCGTTCTAAATCTAAGGGGTAGATCTGAAATGAGTGGAAGCTCTGCTGATTTTATCATCCAATCATGTGCAAGCTAAAATGCTGTTTTTTTATTTTCCTTGCATGTCCCCCTCGGATCTACAGTGACTTTACTTCCAAGTGCACTTGCAGTGCAAAGTGGATTTTCCTTTAGTAAATAACCCCCATAGTTTAAATATCTGCTTCTAGGTGGCTACTCTTAAAGTAATACTAATGTCTTGTTTTTTTTTGTGTAAAAAATAACAAACATGTCATACTTACCTGCTCTGTGCAATGGTTTTGCACAGAGCAGCTCAGATCCTCCTCTTCTCAGGTCCCTCTTCAGTGATCCTGGCCCCTCCCTCTTGTTGAGTGCCCCCACAGCAAGCATCTTGCTATGGGGGCATCCGAGCCAAGCCGCAACTCTGTGTGTCCATTCAGACACAGAGCCGTGGCCCGGCCCCCTCTCTCTCCTCATTGGCTCACTGACTTTGATTGACAGCAGCTGGAGCCAATGGTGCTTCACTGCTGTCTCAGCCAATGAGGAGGGAGAGTCCCGGACAGCTGAGTCACTCATGCAACATCTCTGGATTGAGATGGGGCTCAGGTAGAATGCATTAAGATAAACAACCTTCTGCCTTTACAACCACTTAAAGCCAGCCATACATGGATCAAATTTTGGCTGGTTCAGAAAGGGCTGGCCAAATTTCCAAAAAATCCATGTATGGGCACCCTGTTTGTACAGAAGTTAATCTACCATTAAACCTCTGTACATCCACCCTGCTGAACAAATGCTCTTCAGTGTGTTCTGAACTCCAATGTACATATCTATCAATACCATGTCTCACTGCTTGCTATTTCCAGTATAGAAACATAGTTTAAATATCTGCTCCTGGGTGGCTACTCTTAAACCGGCCATACATGGATCGAAATTCGGCTGGTTCAGCAGGAGCTGGCCAAATTTTGACCCATGTACGGGCACCCTGGTTGTACAGAAGTCGATCTACCGATAGACTTCTGTATAACCACCCTTCTGAACAAATCCTTCTCGATCAGCAAAGCCAGCAGACACTAATCAGTGTGTTCTGACGTCGGTGAAGTCTTCCTGCCATCAGAATACAATAGCTCAGCAGGAGTGATTTCCCTACCCACCTCGAATGTGTGGATAGAAGAATTGGGTCAGGTTTTTTTTTTTTTTTTATTAGTTCAACCCACTAGTTGAACAAAAAAAAGTGGACCCATCTATGGGGCCAGCTCAAGTCATCATGTCAAATGTAAACATTTTTGAACAGCTTAAAAAAGTTCACCTTCTAGGATGCTGCAAAAGCTTTTACTGAAGTGCTTTGTGTAGGCTGTGCTGTTATTTCAGGTCAGGAAGAGGGCCTGGGCACAGACAAGAAGTATGTTAGGTTTCCATGCCATGATTGTCAATTAAATGTTCTCCCATTGCAAAGAAAGCAGGTGAAGGTGTTAAGTAGCTGCATTTAGCAATTTCTGCAGTTCTTTGTTAGAAAAAAAAATCTTGCTTATTAGACTGGAAGAATTCCTTTGTGTGAGTGACTTAATCTGTCACCACCACAAACCTATAAATGGATAATTTTATATATCCAAACATAGCTGCAGTATGTGGCCCATTTGCTGCTTATTTTATACTTTTATGTGTTTGTTCTGAAGCTATTTCCTTTTTCTTGGCAGCATTTATTTTTATAGCTGCGATTGTTAGCGAGCACCCACTGAGTTCAAAACTTTGAGCATTGTTAGAGCTGGGCAGCTTGAATACCAGGTTCCTCCTGCTCTCTGCACTCCAAGATGCTTCAATCACCAATTAAATTTCTGCTTTGTGTGTCCCTGTTCACCTTTGTGTTCATGGTGTGCAGTCCTTACTTAGGACAATGAAAAAAAAAACAAGGAGGAATCACAAATCGGAGTACTTTAGCTTATCTTTACTGCAAAGTACAAGAGAGCACACATGGCTTGGGAAATAGATAATAATACTTACAGTTTACAGTAATAGTGCATTTAAATTTTCTCTGATGTTACTAATGACTGTGAACTTTGTAAGGAGCTTGATACTCGAACCCAAAGCTTCCATTAAATTAACACATCAAAGGTTACATTACTGAAGTAACACTAATGTGGCACTAGTAGCTGATGGTCTTTGGTCATAGTATTATTCCAAAATATATGTAGTCATATACATGTTATATTGTGTCCATCGTGGTGTCCCACAAACCACCCTGAAATACAGGAGCTTTTTTAGATGTAGTGACTGTTATTAGGCCGCTGTTCTTGTAGAAAGCCTCTACTACGTCTATCAACAGTCCATTTTTAAGCAGAGTACCCATTATTTTGAACTTTGACAGACTGGGCTTAGCAGAAATTGGCATCACTTATCAAACTATAATAAGCTTTGTTGTGTTTTATAATAAATTAAAGGATAAATGTGCATTTACAAAGAGTGCTGCATGATGCGGCTCTTTTACAGTAAAAAAGGTGATTAAGAACTTGGGGTACTGGGTGTTAGTGTAGTTTAGTTCAGGAGGATTGAGAGGTCAGCTAGAGAAGTAAAAATACAGTTGTCCTTTAACATCACACAAAAAATACTTGGAGAGGTATGATGTATTTACATTACAACTATTCACAAGGACTTATAATGTTATTGAATATTGCATATTTCAATGAATTTTATATGGGTGCAGGATCTGCTTTCCAAAGTTTGTGGCCTCTGGATTTATTTGTTTGCTGCAGTACATTGCTATGCACCAAGATCAATTTGAATAGCAACCCAACACACTGTTACAGTAGCAGACGGTGCACCACAACAAAAATGCTTAGGTCCGGTTTTTTTCAGCTTCGTGGTGCATAAGGTGATAACATGCTTTTCAGCAAAGCAGCCTGTTCAAACAGAGGCCTTACTGCAAAACACATTAATGTGCAACACAGGGATTGATTTACTTAAAGTGGAGGGCCACCCTGAAAAAAAAATCACTCAAAAAATCCTAAAAAAAATAAAAGAAAAACAGTTGAAAAAAAAAATGTTAAACTTACCTAAACCCTTGTTGCTAGGCAGTCTTCCTAATCTGCCTCTTCCTTTTCCACGGCGTTTTCTGCTCCTCGGTGAGCGGCCCCGTTGTCTTCTGGGAACTGTGTGTGTTCCCAGAACACCACGGGGCCATTCACAGAGCGCCACGCTGCTTGCGTGCGCAGTAGGAAACTGGCAGTGAAGCCGCAATGCTCCACTGCCTGTTTCCCTTACCTAGGATGGCGGTGCCGGGAGCCGAGGGACAGGTCGGCCTCGGGCGGCCGACATCGCGGGCACCCAGGACAGGTAAGTACTTACAGTGTTTGTAGCTGCTGACTTTTAATTTTTTTTTTTTTTAGGCCGGAATCCCGCTTTAAGGAAAATAGACTGTGCTCTGTGCAAGTGAAGTTGCACTATGCAAGAGCATTTGCTCCAGAGCTTAGTAAATGAGGTGAAGCTGACTTCCATCCTCTATTCATGTGCAAGCAAAATTTTTTTTTTTTTTAATTTTCCATTCCATTGCATATTTTCCATTGCATGTGATTGGGCAAAGTGAAGCTCCACCTCATTTACTAAGCTCTGGAGCATCTACACTTGCAAAGTGCACAGTATATTTACCTTTATTAAATCAACCTCAAAGTGTGTTTATGCATGTGCAGTAATGCACCACAATGGGGGTTATTTACGAAAGGCAAATCCACTTTGCACTGAAAGTGCACTTGGAAGTGCAGTCATTGTAGATCTGAAATGAGTGGAAGCTCTGCTGATTTTATCAGCCAATCAGAAGCTCTGCTGATTTTATCAGCCAATCATGTGCAAGCTAAAATGATGTTTTTTATTTTCCTTGCATGTCCCCCTCAGATCTACAGCGGCTGCACTTGAAAGTGCACTTTAGTGCATAGTGGATTTGCCTTTCGTAAATAACCCCCAATGTGTTATAGAGGGCCTTAGGCAAACCAAGAATGTGAATATAAATCCCCACATACAACAGACCTACAAATCTATGCTAAGGACTGGCAATAAAAAGAAGTATAGCATTTATGTTTTAACTTAGACCTTGGTAACATACTATGGGCTGTATCTAGTTTTGTAGTAAATGTACAGTACCTGTTTAAGGTGTGAATAGGACTGAGCAAAGAGATCAATCCAACCCAAAAAAATATTTTAGAAATATCAGTCCTTCTGGTAAATTGTCAGCACTTCCAGATTTCCTGATCTTCTTTAGAAGGTACCGAAAAGTCCTATAGACTTCACCTACAGTATACTCTGGGGTTGATTTACTAAAGGCTAATAGACTGTACATTTTTGCAAGGGAAGTTGCAATTTGCAAGGAAATTATCCCCAAAGCTTAATGAATGAATTGAAGCTCTGTTGACTTCCAGTAACAAACAGATGGCCCCTGCCTCCACCTATAACGGGCTTTCACAGCAAGGAGCACATGGAAGGGCAACGCATGAAAGACAAAACCCAGAGAAAATTCCCAGCTCAACTCACCAACCATTGGTAAGCAGACTAGTTGGTGAGTAGAGCTGGGAATTTTCTCTGGTTTTGTCTTTCTGTTGACTTCCATCATCCAAACATGTACAAGCACATGCAACCCCTCTTGGATACGTGAACAGCCTATTTGCCTTCAGTAAATCAAACCCCCCTGAGTTTGTCATCATTGAAATTAAGGTGTAGAAAAATAAAAGCGTTCTTGTAAGGAAGAGAGCTAAAGAGAGTAAAGGTTAAATACATAAATAATCTCATAAATTAAACTGTTTATTTTGTCATCATGATGTGTGATTTTTTGGGGGGGCTGAATAATAATTTTCAGTAAATCTGATTATGTGAGGCCTGACGATTAAGATCTGTACACTGGGCCAATCAAAATATCTTAAACATACCCAATGTTATCCACTATGTATTGTAAAGTGAAAATTGAGGGTTTCATGGTAAAAATGAGGGCTACCAATATCAAAAGAAATTGTGTCTAAGCAGCTCTAATATGAAACCATTGAACTGTACCTTTATAATATACTGCGGCTGATTTTCGATCTGCTGTGGATGCAGTATATTCCCCGGGTGTGAGGGGTTAACTTGCTTTTATTGCTGTCTGCAAAGAGCAGGTAGAGTTGATATAATATTCTATCACTTAAGTGAATATTGATTCATTTCCTTTTACCAGAAGGTTTCTTGTTTCATGCAGGTTGCTGCATATGACAGAACCTCAGCTGTGTGAAGTTATGTTGTGTGGTTATTTGCACACAAACATGTAATGTGTTACCTTAAGTCATTCCACAGTGCTCACGTTGGATCCAAGGTTATGTCACTGGGTGATAGCGTGCTATTGATTCGCTATATATATATTTCACCTTGGCGTGTGACTTGCTGATTAGTGAACTGTGGGCAAGCATCAGCTTATGCTCTGAACAAATCTTAAACTGAATAAATGCAATTAATAGTGTCATTTGCACATTAGTTGTTCCAGTACCTGGGCAAATTATTCTGCATTAATGTGTCATATGTGTCATTGTTTAAATGAATAGTGAGAGCTCACATTCTAAGTCCAATAATTAAATCACCTGGCTAGGATTTGATTTGCTGTATAGTATGACACTGGAATTGTAAGTAGCACAAATTATTCTCTTTTACCCCTTATAAAAGAAACATGGTAGGGCTTAATTTAGGCTTAATGGAGACATTTGAAAATGAGGTCATGCAACAAAGGTCCATCTAATAATGAGGTGTACCTGCTTTTCTGGGATCATCACAGTGCAGTACCTTAATATGGCTCCAGCTGCAATAGGTTAACCACTTCACCCCCGGAAGATTTTTACCCCCTTCCTGACCAGAGCGCTTTTTACAATTTGGCACTGCGTCAATTTAACTGACAATTGCGCGGTCATGCAATGCTGTACGAAATTTGGGTCCTTTTTTCCCACAAATAGAGCTTTCTTTTGGTGGTATTTGATCACCTCTGCGGTTTTTATTTTTTGCACTATAAACAAAAAAAGAGCTAAAATTTAGAAAAAAAACAAAACAATATTTTTTACTTTTTGTTATAAAAATATATATACATTTTGAAAAAAAAAACATGTCTTGATCAGTTTAGGCCAATATATACTCTTCTACATATTTTTGGTAAAAAAAAATCGCAATAAGCATATATTGATTGGTTTGTGCAAAAGTTAAAGGCGTCTACAAACTATGGGAAAGATTTATGGCATTTTTATGATTATTTTTTTTTTTACTAGTAATGGCGGTGATCTGCGATTTTTAACAGTACTGTGACATTGCGATGGACAGATCGGACACTTTTGACACATTTTTGAGACCATTGACATTTATACAGTGATCAGTGCTATAAATATGCACTGATTACTGTGTAAATGTCACTGGTAGGGAAGAGGTTAACACTAGGGGGCGATCAAGGGGTTAAATGTGTGTTCCCTCAGTGTGTTCTAACTGTATGGGGATAGGACTGACTGGGGAAGGAGAGATATTGTTGTTCCTACTTAGTGGGAACAAACGATGGGGGTTATTTACTAAATGAAAATCCACTTTGCACTGCAAGTGCACTTGAAAGTGCATTTGGAAGTAAAGGCGCTGTAGATCCGAGGGGGACATGCAAGGATAATAAAAAAACAGCATTTTAGCTTGCACATGATTGGATGATAAAATCAGCAGAGCTTCCACTCATTTCAAATCTACCCCTCAGATTTAGAGCGACTGCACTTCCAAGTGCACTTGTAGTGCAAAGTGGATTAGCCTTTCGTAAATAACCCCCAATATGTCTCCTCTCCCCTGACAGAACAGGGATTTGTGTGTTTCCACACACAAATCCCTGTGCTGGCTCTTGTGCACGCGATCACGCCCGATGGCCACATGCAATCGGGTCCCTCGCCGTGCAGCAGGCACGCTTCTGGCAGCGTTTGCCCTCTGGCGGCTTCTAAAGGGAAAGCCGTACCCATACAGGGTTTCGCCCAGGAGAGCCATTGCAGTATATCTGCGTGAGCTGGTCGGGAACCAGTTAAAGTAGATTTAAGCACTAAAATTCTATATAGGATGTAACTAGTTCATATAATATTAAAAGTTGTTCCCATGTTTTTAAATCTTCAGCTTTCATTAAATAATACATGGTAATCCTGCCATGAAGGTCCTTGTTCAGGTACCCCCTTTTGTGGGGTGACACCTGTCTCCCAGTTTTGCCCCTGCATAGTTACCATTTAACTTGCACCTCTGCTAGAGACTACAAGCAGCCATGCCAACACACCTTTTGCAGGCATGTTTCAATACTGTCCCTATCAAGGAGCTGTTCACAGTAGTAATAATAATGCTGCAGGGGATCAGCGGAATGAATATTCGTAAATGGATCAAAAAGGGTAAAAACAGAATTTTATAAAACTAAAACATGGTAGCTGTTTATGATACACAGGGGTAGATTTACTTAAAGCGCATAGGGGTTGAGTTAATAAAATGGGAAAGTGCTAAATCTGGAGCAGCTGTGTGTGGTAGCCATTCAGCGTAAAACTTCAGGTTGTTCAATTAAGCTTTGAAAAAAAACCTGGAAACTGATCGGTTTCTATGCAGAGCTGCACCATATTTTGCACTCCAGTTTTAGTAAATCAACCCCATAGACTGTGCAAATGCAGTGGCACTCATTTTCTCCTGAGCTTAGTAAATGTGGTAAAGCTCTGCTGATTCCCGTTATCCAATCATATGCAAGCAAAAATTTTTTTTTATTGTCCTTGCACCCGATTGGCAATTCTTTACCAAGTGACACTTTACCACATTTACTAGGAGTAATGAGTGCAACTGCACTTGCAAAGTGCACAGTCTATGTGTCTTTAGTAAATCCACCACACAGTGTTTTAGTAAGCTAACTGTCATCCAGTTAGAACTTGCATCTGCTTTAAAGTCAACTTCTTCTTGAATTTGGCCTGATGAACAAACAATCTCCTGCACATGGACGTAAGAAAATATCACTTTCCAAATGATCTTGAGAACCAGTGATTGGGCTTATTTAAAAACTTTGATCGCTGTGAATTTAACAGAGGTAATCCATTATCAGAGTTGTTTGTAGAAAGAAAAATCTCATTAGTCTAATTGTTGTTGTTGGAGGTCGCTGTAATGAGGTTGACACATTTTGCGGGAAAACCTCCGCTTCCTCAGGACCTTACAGACCTCATGGATGTTTCACTATCATTATAGCGTCATGCAAGACACTAAAAATAGAAAACAGACAGCCATCTAAATTGCTGTAGTATGCTTTGCACTACAAAAGTTACTATCGGAATGATATATACAGTGAGGGAAGAAAGTATTTGATCCTCTGCTGATTTTGTATGTTTGCCCACTGACAAAAGTCTAATTTTAATAGTGTGTTTATTTTAACAGTAAGAGACAGAATAACAATAATAATAATAACAGAAAAATCCCAAAAAATGCATTTCAAAAAAGTTATAAATTGATTTGCATTTTAATGAGTGAAATAAGTATTTGACCCCTTCACAAAACATGACTTAGTACTTGGTGGCAAGACTCTTGTTGGCAATCACAGAGGTCAGACGTTTCTTGTAGTTGGACCAGGTTTGCACACATCTCAGGAGGGATTTTGTCACACTCCTCTTTGCAGATCCTCTCCAAGTCATTAAGGTTTTGAGGCTGATTGGTAACTCGAACCATCAGCTCCCTTGACATATTTTCTATGGGGTTAAGGTCTGGAGACTGGCTAGGTCACTCCAGGACTTTAATGTGCTTCTACTTGAGCCACTCCTTTGTTGCCTTGGCCGTGTGTTTTGGGTCATTGTCATGCTGGAATACCCATCCATGACCCATTTTCAATGCCCTGACTGAGGGAAGGAGGTTCTCACCCAAGATTTTACGGTACATGGCTTCCATTGTCCCTTTGATGCGGTGAAGTTGTTCTGTCCCTTTAGCAGAAAAACACCCCCAAAGCATAATGTTTGCACCTCCATGTTTGGGGATGGTGTTCTTGGGGTCATAGGCAGTATTCCTCCTCCTCCAAACATGGCGAGTTGAGTTGATGCCAAAACGCTCGATTTTGGTGTCATCTGACCACAACACTTTTACCCAGTTCTCCTCTAAATCATTCAGATGTTCATTAGCAAACTTCAGATGGGCCTGTACATGTAATTTTTGGAGCAGGGGGGCCTTGCGGGTGCTGCAGGTTTTTAGTCCTTCACAGTATAGTGTGTTGCCAATTGTTTTCTTGGTGACTATGTTCCCAGCTGCCTTGAGATCATTGAGTAGATTCTCTGTGTAGTTCTAGGCTGATTCCTCACTGCTCTCATGATTATTGAAACTCCACAAGGTGAGATCTTGCATGGAGCCCCAGACGGAAGGAGATTGACTGTTATTTTGTGTTTCTTCCATTTGGGAATAATGACACCAACTGTTGTCACCCTCTCACCAAGCTGCTTGGTGATGGTCTTGTAGCCCATTCCAGCCTTGTGTAGGTCTACAATCTTGTTCCTGTCATCCTTGGACTGCTCTTTGGTCTTGGCCATGGTGGAGAGATTGGAATCTGATTGATTGATTGCTTCTGTGGACAGGTGTCTTTAATACAGGTAACAAGCTGAGATTAGTAGCACTCCCTGTAAGAGTGTGCTCCTAATCTCAGCTCGTTGCCTGTATAGAAGACACCTGGGAAACAGAAATCTTGCTGATTGATGGGAGATCTTTTTTGAAATGCGTTTTTCTGGATTTTTTGTTGGTATGCTTTCTCTCACTGTTAAAATAAACCTACCATTAACATTATAGACTGATCATTTCTTTGTCAGTGGGCAAACATACAAAATCAGCAGGAGATCAGATATTTTTTCTCTCACTGCCCAGTCCCATTCGATTATTTTTCAAATAGAAAAGTCCTATAACAGCTCAGAATTAGAACACCTCCAGTGCATTGCCACCCTACATTTTTTCATGGCTAATGCCATGTTCAAGATCCACCTTAAATTGATTTCTGAAACACTTAAAGAAAAATCCATGAAGATAATGTCACTGTGAAAATGTAATTTGGTGTCCCAGAATTAGAAGGGACAACTGCTGCCTACTAACCATGGAAATGACTAAATGACTTGGTGAAGAATCATCAAAGAACAGTTGTAAGTGAAAAGGCTGAACTTTTTAAAAGTCAAATTAGCACCATGAACTTTAGCACCAATTTTAGATTTGTAAAAATGTCCAAACTTTAAACGCCAATTCATTGAACTCTAAAATCTAATAAATAGTTGCTCAAAGTGAGGACGAGTTCAAATATATAATTATGTCATGGTACAAATATTTTTAAATTCAAAAACATTCAAATGTTTCAAGGATTCTTACCAGTACTTACATTTCTATTTTATTATTTCTACAGGGTTGTTTGTTTTGAAATAAGATTAGGCTAAAATTGCAACTCACAACTTATTGCAACTTATTTTTTTATTGTTCTAAGGAAAATCTGGTGGTCAAGAAAACAATACCATTGACTGGGGGGAGCTGGACGTCGGCCGAAGAGCGGTGCAAGAGATTCCTCCAGGTGTATTTTGGAGATCACAGCTTCCCATTGATCAGCCACAGTTTCTTAAGTTTAATATCACCCTACAAAAGGATGCACTCATAGGAGTCTATGGCAGGAAAGGATTACCACCATCACATACTCAGGTACTAAATAAATTGCTCACCTTTTTCTTGTTCCTGCTCGCTGCTTTTATTTATCCAAAAATGTAGGAGCATTTATACTTTTACTGAAGTTACCCTTTGCTTAGCAGCTAGATGACCTTATTCTTAAAGTGATGCTAATGGATTTTTTTAAAATAACAAGCATGTTATACTTGCCTGCTCTGTGCAATGGTTTTGCATAAAGCAGCCCCAATCCTCCTCTTTGTGGGTCCCCTGCCAGCGCTCTGGGCTCCCCCCTGCTGAGAGCCCCCATAGCAAGTCCATAAGACACATGGCTCAGCCATGCACCCCTTCCTCCACACCTACTGTGATTGACAGCAGTGCGAGCCACTGGCTCCCACTGCTGTGTCTGAACCAATGAGGAGGGAGAGAGCCAGGAGAGCAGCTGCAATCGTGCAGATCTCTAGATCGACATTGTGCTCGGGAGGGGTGGGAGCTGCAACAGAAAGTTTTTTTACCTGTATAGAATGCATGAAGTTAAAAAACCTTCAGCCTTTAGAACTACAGTAAAACCTTGGATTGCAAGCATAATTCGTTCCAGAAACATGCTTGTAATTCAAAGCACTTGTATAGCAAAGCAAATTTCCCTATAAGAAATAATGGAAACTCCAAATGATTTGTTCCACAACCATTTATTCATAAGTCCTTGAGTTTATAGTCCATATAAAAAAAAAATTATAGCAGTGGGTTGCGTAACCATAATATGTCCATCCACAAATGGCAGCCTTCACAAGGGGATTAGAAGCAAAATCCAGCAGGAGCTACAGAGTATAAGAGAGAAGAGAGGCACCTCTAAGTGTAGCAATATGGTTACATTTAATGAAGGTACAACATTTAGCAACTCACATGGTTGATTAAAAGATGGATATGGCACAGGCATCCAGGGTAAAGCTGTTTACAGACCACCCCCGGCATCGCCAGCTCTCACAGCTGTCAGTCTGCAATCGTGACCGGGAAAACTACCCTGCAGTAGAGTGATCTGAAAGCGAGGCTTGACCCACTCGTGGAGCGCAGCGTGGAAGGGACGATGTTGAGGAGGATGGTCTATGAGCTTTACCCCGGATGCCTGCACACTTAGATGTGCCTGTTTTAATCATCAACCATGTGAGTTGCTAAATGTTGTACCTTCATTGAATGTAACCATATTGCTACAATTAGAGGCGCCTCTCTTCTCTTTTATACTTAGTTGTGACATGACGCTATTTGCATATCAAGACATCACTTGTATATCAAGTCAAAATTTCTTTAACGATGTTGCTTGTCTTGCAAAACACTCTCAAACCAAATTACTCTCAAACCAAGGTATTACTGTACTTTAATATTGTTAATACAAGCTGGCAATTCGAGGACATTTTCTCTCCAAGGTCTATTGTATTGTATACTTTTATAAAGCTCTTTGAATTCACACTAGCACCTATGTGAATAAAATGGTATTGAGGACAATGTTCCAGTACATACAACTGTTATGAGAACCTTGCACTTGTGTACATACTGGAATAGCCACAGCAGCTGTTCAATTTGCTGGTCAATTTACACAGCAAAACTCTCATGGCATATTCAGGATCCCTATTATGTTCATGCCTCGGGGATTAAAAAAATAAAATAAACCTCTCTCTCCCTATCCACTATCTAACTCTCCCTTTTCCATATTAGTTTCTTTCTGTATCTCATAATCATATATCCCATATCTTAAAATAAATGGGAATTCCACTTTCTTCCCAAGATCTATAAGCCTCCTGCTATATCAAAAAAAAAAAAAAACTTTAGGATTACAATCATTTTCTTTTGCCTTGTGTGTGCAAAGTTTGTTCGATGTCAGCTAAACTATAACAACAGGCAGAGCTTTTTTTTTTGGTTTAAGATTGAGTGGAGAAGGATTAGAACAACTGTCGGATGTCCTCAGAATTACTCTCTTTATTTGTCATGTTTACCATTATCACCGAGAATGAAAGTGAAAGAAAATCCCAAATTTTGAGTTGTCATCAGAAAAGGGATTGTGGGGAAATTTTTTAATAGGGATACTACTTCTGGTGGCAACCAGGAATTCCCTCAACTTTGAGGGATTTTCTCTCACTTCCTATTTTGGCTGTGGGATAAGAATTGAATCTAAATCTCCCCAATGGGACACAGATGGAGAAAAACTTCATTACTAGTTTACAAGTTACAAGTTTTGGCTTTAGTACTACTTTAAGTGTACCCATTCTGTTCTAGGCTGAAAAGGGAAAGGGATGAACAGAAACATGGCCGCACGGTTTATACAATATACCATAGAGAAAAACATTAATTAACACAAAAGTACTATACTTCAGGAACGCACACCTTTTCCAGTGCCTGATGCCAGGATGAAACCCTCTTTGGTAACTCATGCTAGAGGAACCTCAAGCATGCAAAACCATAGTACATTTGCACACAGGCCTTTACCATAAGATTTTTCACTTTATTACAAAAACATAGCAGTACAACCAAAACTTTCAGTTTGCTCCCAGCTTATTAAAAGGTTACACACTGTCAAACGTTGCTGTGTGAAAAAAGTTTGTATGCAATTATGTAATAAAATGAAAGCGCTTTTAAAGGAGAAGTAGGGCCAACGCTCCTTTGTCAATACTTCTCCTGTGGGCACTTAGTTCTGGACTTCTGTGACCCAGATTCAGCCAATAGCGGGCTAAGGTGTGCCGTCGGCTGACATCACCCAGCTGGTCCAGGCTCTGGAAGGTTCCTGACAATAATGTCAGGATCCACCCAGATGCCTGAGCGGCAGCTTCCGCCCCCTCCACAGCCTGACACTCTAGTGAATGCTGGAAGGGCAGAGCAGAGAGATGGTGATTGACAGATGCTCAGAGCTAACCTGTGAACTGAGCGATCAGCGGTCTTTGATCACTCAGTTCTTGGTCTTACAGGCAGCAGGGGACAAATGCAGCATCGGATCAATGCTGCTTCCACTCAGGTTTGTTATTTTGAAATCCCGCACTTCTCTTTTAATACAAAGACTTTGTAACTCTTGTAAAGACTCTTAACTTTGTTAAGATGTACTACAGTTTTGCTACGATTTACTATCAACTACCATTTAAATAAAAACCAAACATACAATTACAGCTCAAAACAAAGGGTCTGATTTTAAAGCAAGGTGAAATAAATTGCTAAAGCAATGAAATTTGCTGAGCCTCCTTTGTACATGTCAAGCTTGCAAAGTTTTCAGGATTTTCAACATGTTTGCCTTATGGTGACAGGAAGATTTCTCAGCTAAGACAAGCTGGTTTTGTAATGCATACAAGATTATGATAGGAAATACAATATTCTGTATTGTAGGCATATGTCATCTGAATCAGAGATGACTAGACCTTACAAAACCTTTCTGCTTCATTCTGAAGTTGGTTTTCCTTTTATTCTTCAGTGAGTGTTTACTAATAATATCTATTCTTATGCCCCGTAATACAATATCCAGAGTTTCCCCGGAGAAGCAGCTCCCATATGCCATAGTTCTCTCATTTTTCTCTCTCATTTTTTCTAGCCAAATTTAATTCACTGTTAATCAAATGTGTATTTTATCACAGCTGACTGTGCCACAGTGGTGTTTCATGTAGTATTTAAGTCAGATGGGTATTAGAGTTTTTGTTCTAACTTTAGTGTAAAGACAGTAAAACGTTTGAATGAAATGTTTGAAACTTGTGTTACCTATTGGTTGTGTTTTTAAACATTGTCTCCCATTGTCATGTTTGATGAACATCACTGAAATCAAATTATGGAGCACCTTGTTACTAAAAGCTATACATAGAAAAAAGTAATAAAATATAAACTGCTTATGAATTATCAGTGTTTATGGGGTCTACACAACACCCATAAACCATTTCCAATAAAACATAATAGTAGAGGTTCTTGTCTTAAAAAGCAAGGTGCATTATAGGTAAGGTTGAATAAAGACAATAGTCCATCCAGTTCAACCTGTGTAGGTGCATGTGTGTCAGTGTCTATAATTATTTCCCATATCGCTGTATGTCGTGTTCCTTAAGATGCACATCTAAGCGTCTCTTAAAACCATCAATACTCCCCACAGCCACCACCAATTGTGGAAGAGAGTTCCACATCCCTATTGCCCTGACAGTGAAAACCCCCTTCACAGTTTAAGGTTAAACCGCTTCTCTTCCAATCTCAATGTGTGGCCCCGTGTCCTCTTACACTCCTTGTGACTGTGAATAGTTTTTTTCCTATGCTGGGATCGCCATTGTGGTATTTGTAAATCACTATCATGTCCCCTCTCAAGCATCTTTTCTCCAGCGAGAATAAATGTAGCGTTTGCAGTCTTTCCTTGTAATTGAGGTCCTCTAGTCCCCTTATTAGTTTTGTTGCCCTTCTTTGGACTCTGTCTAGTTTCAGCACATCTCTTCTGAGGACTGGTGACCAGAACTGGACAGAATACTCCAGATGTGGTCTAACCAATGTTTTATAAAGTGATAGGATTATTGTTTTATTTCTATAGAATATCCCTTTTTTTATGCACGCTAATAGTCTGCTGGCATTGGTAGCTGCAGCTTGACATTGCATGCTATTGCTTAATCTGTCATCTACTGGGACTCCCAGATCCTTCTCCATCCTTGATTCCCTGATCAGTTCTCCCCCTAGTGAGTAGTTTGCATTTGTGTTTTTTGCCCTAAAGTGCATTACTTTACATTTCTCCACATTAAACCTCATTTGTCATGTAGTTGCCCACTCCATTATTTTGTTCAGGTCTTTCTGTAAGATTTATATATCCTGATGTGAAGTTATTGCCCTGCTTAATTTTGTGTAATCCGCAAAAACTGAGATTGAGCTATTTATCCCGTTCTCTATCATTTATAAATAAATTGAATAGAATTGGTCCCAAGACAGAACCCTGGGGCACCCCACTTACCACTCCAGGCCAGTCTGAGTAATATTATTTTTCACTACCCTTTGGACACACCCCTGTAACCAGTTTTTAACCCAAGAACAAACCTTATGGTCCACGCCTGCGGACCTCAGCTTGTAGTTTATGCTCTTATGGGGGACCGTATCGAATGCCTTTGCAAAATCCAGGCACACTAAATCCACAGGCCTTCCCCTGTCTAGAGGGCAGCTCACTTCCTCATAGAATGTTAACAGATTGGTCTAGCAAGAACGACCTTTTCGTAAACCCATGCTGATGACTACTTAAAGAGGAGTTCCACCCATTTAAAAGTCAGCAGCTACAAAAAGTGTAGCTGCTGACTTTTAATAAACAGACACTCGCCTGTCCCACAGTCCAGCGATGCGGGCGCCCAAAGCCTCACTCCTCTCCCCCTCCTCTCCGCAGGTGCCAGCATTGTAACTGTGGGCACCCGGCTGTGGCTTCACAGCCGGGCGTGCACTGCTCATGCTTTAGCAGCGCTGCATGTTGTGAATGGCCGGGCAATCTTCTGAGACCTGTGACGTGTCCCAGAAGATTGCAGGGAGGGAGGGGGAGAGGTGAACTTCCGCTCCGCGTTGTGGTACCAGGAGAGGAAGTGGGAGCTGGGTGCCAGTCAAAATTACATGTCAAATGTTGCATGTCAGGGGGTCACCAGTACTTAAAGCAGAAGTTCTATTTTTGGGTGGAACTCCGCTTTAAGATAATTTTTTTTCTCAGTAAATTCTTGGATATAGTCCTATATCATCCCCTCCAATAATTTACCAATGATTGATGTTTGGCTAACTGGCCTGTATTTCACAGGGATTTGTGTCTGTCCTTTTTTAAATAAGGACATGAGCATAAGGATCCTGCCACCCCCTATTCACACAATTCTTATTAAAGTAGAACTATAAGCAGATACTAGGGCCAATTTAGACAGGATCCATCCAATTAACCTACCAGCATGTCTTTGGAGGGTGAGAGGAAACTGGAGTACCCGGAGGAAACCCACGCAGGCACAGGAAGAACAAGTAAACTACCGACAGGTAGTATCGTGGTTGGAATTCGAACCATTGACCCTAGTGCGGGCATTCTAATCTCTCTCCAGTCCATCCAAAACAACAACAACAAAAAGTTGCCTTTAGTTATACTTTAATAAAGAGACATTGAAAGAAAAGCATGATATTTGTTCAACGTACTTCTTGTTTCCAGCTTTGTTCTTGTTCCTTCCTTTGTTTTATTGCTATAGTCCAGCTTTTTGCAAACAGGGGTGGGTGATACCTAATAAATGACCTCGTACTTTATTGCACAGTCTACTTTAATTATCAAGAGGTAACTATTTAGAGCTTTTATTTGTTTGCATAATTGTTGGCTGCCATACTTGTTAATAGCTTGGCACATTGAATTGCTATCTGCATGCCCAAGAAGAACAATGGCATCCAGTGGTCAGTTTAAGTTACCTATTAATAGACAACATAGACTTAATGAAACATGTTTTAAATCTGTCACCACCCAGTGTGCCACTAAAGGTAAATTATATATATATATATTAAAAAAAATGTCCGTGATTGCTATGTAGAACAACACAGTGCTTCTCAATCCCCCCCTCCAAATAAGTGATATATATATATATATATATATATATATATATATATATATATATATATATATATATATATATATTTATGTATATACATATATACTGTACAAATAGATAGATATAGTTGAAGAGTGATAATGTTTTTGTTTTTTTTTTTGGCACTGGTAGTTTGTAGTGTGAACTTTGTTCCTGTCTCGAAAAATGTTTAAGGAAAAGACAATATTAAATATCAGATTCAACTTTTTAGTTATTTGATAGACATTGTAATATTGGCTGATTTCTGATATCTGATTATCTGGATAGCAGCACACATGTGTTTCCTAAAGCCTGCTTACTGCGTTTAGTCACTTTGCAGATCTGGCAGATCTATGATATTAGCAAGTATTAGGAGATTTTTTCCCTGTGACAGCAATTCTGAATTACAAATCAAAATAAATACATGACAGCTGATTATATGCGTGCGTCAAGAAAAGATATTTTCAAATGGTACCTGTTCTTGTTTCTTAGCATTGTCGTCTGTCACCAGCCTCTGTCCCATTTTAATGTAAAATTATAGTAATGGTTTTGTCTGACAGCTAGATCAGAAGATTGTGGGGCCTACTGATAAAGTTAGAAATTGATATTTTACTTTTATAAGAGAAATATGCATGTGCACAATGTACCTATCATTAATATAATTGTTCTAGGTAATTTCTATATTCTTTTATTATGATTAATGATAGATGTAGATTGATTTTAACTGTGTAAAATTACATTCTGCCCATTCAATGAAAAACAAAAAAAGCATTCCATGATTTAGCTTTTTTATGTTGTCTACCAATCGACTTCTGTACAATCACCCTGTCAGATTTTTCCCACTCGATCAGCACTGTTGACTATAGCCTGCAACACTTATCAATGTATTCTGACAGTGGGGAGGGCTCCCTGTTATCAGAATACAGTAGCTCAGCAGAGAAGATTTCCCCCTCCACATTGAGTACATGAATGGGAGAATTGAGTCAGTTTTTCTTTCAACCCACATTTTGAACAAAGAAAAATGACCAAATCTATGGGCTGCCTAATGCTATCAGATACTACTTGGATTTGTCCAGGGCTTTTTTTTTCAGCGGGAATGTGGGGGAATGCAGTTCCAGCACCTCCAACACTAAATGAGGTGCTGGAGGGTCTATTGATCCTGGCTGCTGGGAGATCTATTGTCGCTGGGGGATCTTATGTTGCTAGGGGGTCCATTGTTCCCAGGGGGATCTACTGTTGAGGGAGGAGTCTATTGTTTCTGGCTGCTGGGAGATCTAATGTATTATTACATTGGTGGTCTATTGTTGCTTGGGGGGTTATTATTGTTGGGGTAGTATTCTGTAGTTGAGAGTCTATTGTTGCTGGTAGAATCTATTGATGCTGGGGGATCTATTGTTGCTGGGAGGTCTATTGTTGCTTCAGGGACTTATTGTTGCTGGGGATCTATTGTTGCTGGTAGAAATCTGTTGTTGCTGGGGAATCTATTGTTCCTGACTGCAGAGGATCGTGTTTGGAGGTGGGTAGGACAGAGATAAGGGGAGAAGGGAGTACCTGCACCTATTCTCTCAGAAGATAAGCACTGGATTTGTTGCTTTTTCTTTAAATGAGTTAACCTGGCACCATTATGTAAGCTGTTTATTTCTTGTTTGTGTGATTGAGAACAGAATTTTGCTGAGATTGGAATCCCTGACTCACTATAGTTTAGTCCTCAACACTAGCAGATCAGTCACATAGACTATTGGTGGCTTTAGAAGACAGGCACTTGAAACTTTGTGTATATCTTTACATGATCAGCTTTAAAAACAATGGTCTATTGGGCCCCATCCATACCTATGTGCAGGCCCGGACTGGCCATAGGGCAGACCGGGCATTTGCCCAGTGGGCCGGGGCCACCTTCTCCGTGGCCTGTTGATGATCAGGCCGCACAGCGGGAAGTAACCGCCGACCGTGGCCTGAACTTGGGTAACACAGGCCGCGGCCGCCGCTCGCCTACCGCTATGCGGCTGTGCCTGTGTCAACTCTGGCGGAACAGGCGGCTGCATGGGCTGAGCTGTGTGTCTCCCACACACAGTTCAGTCTCAGAGCCACGCTGACAGTTCCGCTCTCCTCCTCCAGGCATGGGCGTCCGCTCGGTGGGGTAAGGTGGGGAGAGCTGCAGGCTGCTGACACAATGTTTCCCCCGCTCGCCCCCCATCCCCTTCTCATGTCAGCAGCATGGGCTTTCCTGTCTGATCTTCTTCCCTCCCCATTGGCCACAGCGGAGGGGGATCATGGGAAATGTAGTCCCAGAGATAGGTGGCCAAGTTGTTTTTAGCAGGGAGCAGACTACAGTCCCCAGCATGCACTCTGCTGGGGTGAAAGACCTGGAAACAAGCTGAGGAGTGCTTGTAGCAGCTACTACAGGACAGATATGGAAAACGAGAGAAGACTGTGCTGGGGGAACTAATAGCCCCAGCACCACCAGAGAGCTACGGTTTACCGCACCACCAGAGAAAGTGCCATGCTGTACCCGCACCACCAGAGAGAGAGCCATGCTGTACCGCACCACCAGAGAGAGCCACGCTGCACTGCACCACCAGAGAGAGCCACGCTGCACCACACCACCAGAGAGAGAGCCACTCTGCACCACACCACCAGAGAGAGATACACACTGTACCGCACCACCAGCGAGAGAGCCACGCTGTACCGCACCACCAGAAAGAGAGCAGGTCAGTGTCACTGGGCAGTGTGGGCGCAATAGGAGACCGAGTACTAGCATTGTATGGCCACAATAGGACTGGGACACTGTAATATAAAGGGGACTGCACTGTAAAGGGGCACTGTAATCATTGCAGTGCCCCTTTACAGTGTAGTTCCCTTTATATCACAGTGTCCCTGCACACTACAGTGTGGAGGACCGAGACAAGCCACCCCCACGAATGTCTACCAACACCCCCCCGGTCCCTGGAAAAATTGGCTGCTCAGTCTAAAATGCCCGGGCCTACCTATGTGTGTTTGTCGCAGTCGTGTGTTATTATACATGTGTAAATGGGAGTGAGCTCCTATAGTTTTCCTTTAAAAAACACACCAAACATCACATAGATGTGAATCAGCCACATGGGGAAAAAATTCAGAGGGTGAGAGATGCTAGATCCCAAGTTTCAGTTGGTAGTGTGTGGCCAGTTGCTTGTATATGATTACATTGTCTTTGATTAGGCAGTTGCTGTGCATACAAAAGGCCTCTAAAATGGCCCCTAAGTGTAGACCAGTGGTCTCCAAACTGCGGCCCGGGGGCCAGATTTGCCCCTTTGCTTGCCTCTATCCGGCCCTTGGGACACTATTCCTCCAGCTGACACCAATGATGGGGCACCATTTCTCCCACTGACACCAATAATGAGGCACCATTCCTCCAACTGACACTATTGATGGGGCATTATTCCTCCTGCTAAGACCAATGATGGGGTGCTTTTAATCCCACTAACATCGTCAATGGGACATTATTCCTCCCATTGATACCAACCATGGGGCACTATTACTAATGCTAAATCTAATGATGGGGCAGTGTTTACAGTATATTCCCAATGATGCCGGGACATTTTCTACTCAAACTGGCCACCGTCTGCCCCCTTAAGCTTGAAAAACAGTAAACTGGACCTTTGTTTAAAAAGTTTGGAGACACCTGGTGTGGACCAGAAAATATGTAGAAAAAAAAGAATGCCAGTGGGGAAGTCCAATGAGCATTTCATTTCTTCTACTTGAAATGTGTTTTCATGCAATAAAATTAATGTTTAAGGAAAACGATCATTTCAAATCAGTGTAGGCCCTTAAAGGAGAAGTCCAGCCAGGCTCATTTGGCTGGGCTTCTCCTATGGGTCACAGGAGTGGAATTCGTTTTGCACTCCCGTGACCTGTTTTCAGCAGAGAGCGGTCTGAATTTCGCTCTCTGCTGACGTCACCAAGATCAGTCCAGGAGCCGCGCCATCCTGACTTCGGAAGTCTGGATCCGCCAGGTGCCTGGACTGATGGTAGTCTCAGCCTCTCAGCGAGATGCTAAGACAGCCGCTCCCCACCCCTCCACAGCTCAGCACTCCAGTGAGCATGGAGGAGCGGAGCAGGAGAGCTGCTAATTGACAGTCAGCAGCTCTCCTCTCGGTGAGCCGAGAGAACCGAGCCATCAGCGATGTTCGATGGCTCGGTTCTCAGTGCAGAGACGCCGGGGGACAGATGCAGCATCGGACCGATGCTGCATCCACCTAGGCAAGTATGATTGTGGGAAAAAAGCCAAACCCATACTTCTCCTTTAAGGTTGGTCCTGTGAGGAGGAACTTAGAGCTCCATCTGCTCGCTGGTTTATGTATTTACTTGTCTAAAGTGGAATTCTTTCCTCAGTACAACTCAGTTGAAAAAACATTTTATATATATGAAATTGGTCAAGTAACTTAAGCCAGCCTTAGACGGATTGAAATTTCGATCCATCTATGGGCAGGCTGGATGCACTAAAGTCTATCTATCCTATCAGTACAACCAGCCTGTTTTTTGGTATGATTACTTCTGCCGGCTATGATGGCATAGAAACCTCCCACTGTCATAATACAATAGGGCAGCTGAAGGGATTCCCCCCATCAACACAGTCAGTGTTGAATCAAGTGATTTTCTTTCCTTTATCTCATGGTTAAAGGGAATAAAATTGCCTAAGGTATGGCGAGCCTTATGCCCCGTACACACGATCGGACTTTCCAACAACAGAACCGTGGATTTTTGTTCAAATTATGTTGGCTCCAACTTGTCTTGCATACACACGGTCACACAAATTTTGGCCAACAATTATGAATGTCGTGATGTACAAGACATACGTATCCCCATTACGAATGCTAGCTTTACAAGACCGAGCACTTCCGGCTCGTACTTGATTCCAAGCATGCATGGAGTTTTGTCCAATGGACTTGTGTACGCACAATCAGAAATTCCGACAACAAACATTTGTTGGTGGAAAATTTGAGAACCTGCTAGCCAACATTTTTTGCTGGAAAGTCCAACAACAAATGACCGATGGAGCATACACACGGTTGGACTTACCGCTAACAAGCTCACATACATTTCCCATCGGAAAATCCGATTGTGTGTATGCGGCATAACTGTGGTCCAGATATCACCTTGTCATAGTTTGTTTATTTGTTATTTTGTAGCAATGGCGACAGCCTTCTCATTCCTGCAGTCTGCTCTACAACACTATTATCTTGTCTCCCATGTGACTGATTTGCTGATTTAGGTAGCATTAATAAGTCCTTAGCAGAGAATACTTAATTTGTGGTTACCTGGCTTGGGTCACAGCATAGTCTCCTTTTGGCTTTGAAATGAAATACTTGCGTAAAATTCTAGCCTTACTATAGCTAGCTTGTTTAGAGGTATTGCATAAACATCAGATGGGAATAATTGACACTGGTTGTCCATAGCAAGCCAATCAATGCTAGACTGCAAGTCTTTTGTGACACTTGCTAAAATGTCAGTTTCACTGCAACACAAGGATCAATATGCTTCTTTAAAGAGACGTTTGGAAATAACAAAGGACTTTAATGGCTTAGAGCAAAATTAAATGAAGAACATTCATCCTTTATATTCACCGAAAGTAATGAATTAGTTTCATTTAGAAAAGAAAAGTTTCATGGGAGATGAGTAAATGTAGCCTTACCCTCAACAAACGATTTACTTGAATCAAAAAACACCAATTTACAAAAAATTGCTGACATGTGCACATCTTTTTCTTCCTTCCATAGCGTAGCAATTACATTGAAAACAATTAATTATGTTTTGTTGCCAGTATGTGTGTGTGGGCTGCAACTGAATAAAACCTAGAGGTCCCCAGGGTCTAAAGTGAGGCTGATTGCACACACTTGTTCTTTTGCTTGAGTTTATGAGGACTGTGTGGGTGCTCTATTTCCAAAACATTTATAAGTATTGAAAGAACAAGATAGTTGTGGTGGGAATTTATTCCAGCGCTAAAAGTAGAATGGCTAAATAAGAAGGCCAGTATGGTGGCCTGAAGTTATGGGAGGAGCCCAGAGGGTATTTAAGCAGCCCACTCGCCCATAGGTCACTGGGCTGGCTCTTCCCAGCTCACCTCATGTTCGTGAGTCTGTGCATTTGATCGCAAGTGCATTGTGGCTTCTCCGTTCGTGGTCTTCGTCGGCGGTTCCCGCTCACTGTCACAGGTAGTATTCAAACCTTTTCGTATCATGTGCAATCTTGCGATTTGTTATGCTTCCTATCCTGCATACCTTTCGTAAAAAACCTGCCTCCGAGTTGTTGTTGGTCATGTCCCGACATCATTCGGCACAGGCGTAGTACATTCGTAAGTTCCTTCTGCCAAACATACGATTCATTTGTAAAACCAAGCCTCCGAGCCGCTGTCGGTCATTGTCTGATATCACTCGCCATAGGCTTCACTGGTTATAAGATTTATTGTCCATGGGTTTGCTGCCTCATCCATTTGGAGACATGCATGTATTGTTTGTATGGGTTCTGTGGCTGATTGAGGTGATAATTAGACCCACCTGGTGCCTTGTCTCCATTTGATTAGCCTGGGGGGCTGGGTGGTTGGTATGTGTTCGGTTTCAGAACAAGGGGTGGCATACACTCTACAACCAATTCGTATCAGATTAATTTAATACTCCTTACTAGGGATGAGCTTCGAGTTCGAGTCGAACTCATTTTCGACTCGAACATTGGCTGTTCGCCCGTTCGCCGAACAGCAAACAATTTGGGGTGTTTGCGGCAAATTTGAAAGCCGCGGAACACCCTTTAAAAGTCTATGGGAGAAATAAAAAGTGATAATTTTAAAGGCTTATATGCAAGTTATTGTCATAAAAAGTGTTTGGGGACCTGGGTCCTGCCCCAGGGGACATGGATCAATGCAAAAAAAGTTTTAAAAACGTCCTCCCTATTTTCTTCATCCTCTCCCCCTTCCCTTTCCCCCTTTCCTTCCCCCTCCTGGTCCCTCTGTCCTTATTCCCCCATCGTTTTCCTATTCCATCCCCTTTTTTTCCCCCCTCCTTTCCATTTACCTACCTCATGTGCACCCCCCCCCCCATGCCATCCCCGTCCTGCATCTGTTCACCCACCTTTTTCCACCCTATACATTCTATGATGTTATAGCCTTCACCACTCATCTTTCCTTGATCAGTATATTTCTCACCTCTTCACCATTTCTTCCTTTTCTTCACTATGTCTACCACATTACCACTTATTCACAATTGTCACTTGCTTATTCTCAGTAGTTCTTTATTAATTGTTAGACACCCCACCTACTCACTATTTTCAGTTTGGCCATCTCAATATACCCAATTCATTCATTGACTACCTTGATTTATTTTCATTATCCCTGTAGCTCCCCCAGGTCGCCGCGGGGGATCATCTTTGGTGATATGAGCCCTGCGTTTGGGGCCTGCTGGGACATGGGTAAGCAGCTATGCTCCTTTTTCCCCCTTTTAGCCTTGTCAATATTATATTTATACTTGATCCTGTATCATGAAGTTTTTCAGCAACCTTACCATGCATAATTTTATAATTTTATTATTTGTTAGGTTAGACTGTGTAGTCAGAAACATAATATACAGATTCCCTCCTGATGAAGCGGCCAGCATCCGCGAAACTAGTCGAGGAACATGACATCTGTGATTAATCGCCTTACTGTATAATCTTCCCCCTTCGGGGTCAATGACTTCACTGTTGTTACCATGTTGTATCGTGTAACTGATGATTTGTTTTCTGCATCAATAAATCAAGCTTTTATTTTTTATAATTCTTATTTGGTATATTACTTATATTGTAACACGTTTTACTGTACCGGAATAGTCCAAATGCCCATATTTCCTTGGCAGCCTGATTGGGGATCAGGCTCCCAATATCCTTAAAGTATAGATTCCTGGATGATGTCCCTAATTTTGTTTATCTTATCAACACACCACAGAGGCCACCGTCTGTTTTTAAAAACGTCCGTTTTTTCGGGAGCAGTGATTTTAATAATGCTTAAAGCGAAACAATAAAAGTGTAATATTCATTTAAATTTTGTACCTGGGGGTGTCTATAGTATGCCTGTAAAGGGGCGCATGTTTCCCGTGTTTAGAACAGTCTGACAGCATAATGACATCTTAAAGGAAAAAAAGTCATTTAAAACTACTCGCGGCTATTAATGAATTGCCGGTCCGACAATACGCATAAAGTTCATTGATAAAAACGGCATGGGAATTCCCCACAGGGGAACCCCGAACCAAAATAAAAAAAATGACGTGGGGGGTCCCCCTAAATTCCATACCAGGCCCTTCAGGTCTGGTATGGATATTAAGGGGAACCCCGGGCAAAATTTAAAAAAAAAATGGCGTGGGGTCCCCCTCAAAACCTATACCAGACCTTTCAGTTCTGGTATGGATTTTAAGGGGAACCCCGCGCCAAAATGTAAAAAAACATGGCGTGGGGTCCCCCCAAAAATCCATACCAGACCCCTATCTGAGCACGCAACCTGGCAGGCCGCAGGAAAAGAGGGGGAGACGAGAGAGCAGCCCCCCCTCCTGAACCGTACCAGTCCACATGCCCTCAACATTGGGAGGAACCCCCAAAACACCTTGTCCCCATGTTGATGGGGACAAGGGCCTCATCCCAACAACCCTTGCCCGGTGGTTGTGGGGGTCTGCGGGCGGGGCGCTTATCGGAATCTGGTCCCCCTAAATTTAAAGGAATATTACACTTTTATTGTTTCACTTGAAGCATTATTAAAATCACTGCTCCCGAAAAACGGCCGTTTTTAAAACTTTTTTTGCATTGATCCATGTCCCCTGGGGGCAGGACCCAGGTCCCCAAACACTTTTTATGACAATAACTTGCATATAAGCCTTTAAAATTAGCACTTTTGATTATTCATATTCGTGTCCCATAGACTTTAATGGTGTTCGCGTGTTCGAACAAATTTTTTGCTTGTTCACAAGTTCTGGTGCGAACCGAACAGGGGGGTGTTCGGCTCATCCCTACTCCTTACTACCAGTTGGTATCAGATTACTTTCATAAATTTTACAACCGATTCGAATCAGAGTAATTTCTCTTTACAACCTATTTGTATGTGATACATTAAATACTTTCTACCTTTGCCATTCATTGTTTCCCCCATGCCGTGTGTTTCCCACAGCGGAACTTACAAATCGTTTGTACACGGTTCTTCTCTCATTTATTTACCGAACCAAAGTTATTTTTTTGTGTGTCATGCACGCCGCCACACCACACTCTTCGGGTGTGTTGCACACCCGCTTCAGTCCAATACGAAGCCAGTCGCACAGTCACTGTCACAGGTAGAATTCGTTACCGTGTTTGTCATGTCAAAATTCGTGGCCACTCGCAGTGTCGCCCGTACCATGTTTTCAGTTCCCGCAGTGGAACTTACGAATCATTCGTATGCACTTTATTTTCTACACTAAACCTTGTTGTTTTGCTTCATGCACGGCATTACGCCACACCTTCCCAATAAGTTGCACTCCAGCCACAGTCTGACGCAAACTCACTTGCATGGCCCACTGTCGCAAGTAAGATTTGTTACCACATTCTTTATGTCTTATCAATTTGTTACCATTCGTTGTCTCACATATCGTTTGTTATTTGCCCCTACAAATCAAACGGTCATTGTCCTTATCCCTTATACCTGCTCGCTTAAGGGTACGGTAAGCCACCAAACAAACCATGTGTTTCTATCCTTTTCTCAGTAACCATTCGTTGATACCCTTGCAGCCATGCAAAACCGTCTCAGCAGCCTGTCACTTATGTTGAGACCCTTGCAAAACGCAATATCGTCTCAGCTACCCCTCACTTATTAAAAATAAATGAAAATAATAAATAAAAATAATAATATATAATAAACCTTTACCACCAAGGGTGTCAGCAGCTGCTGACACCCTTGTTGAGACCCTTGCAAAATGCAACATAGTCTCAGTAAACCTCTCACTCATCAAAAAAAAAAATAAATAAATAAATAAATATATATATATATATATATATATATATATATATATATATATATATATATATATATATATATATATATATAAAAATAAATAAACCTTTGCCACCACGCAATCTCGGCCTAGCAACTGGACACCTGTTGAGACCCTTGCAACCACGCAAATCGTCTCAGCAGCCTGACACCTGTTGAGACACTTGCAACCAAGCAAATCGTCTCAGCAGCCTGACACCTGTTGAGACACTTGCAACCACGCAAAATCGTCTCAGCAGCCTGACACCCTTGTTGGGACCCTTGCAAATGCAATACCGTCTCAGCAGCCCCACACTCATCGAGATCCTTGCAACCACGCAATATCGTCTCAAACAACCTCCCATTCAGCAAGACCTTTGTGACCATGCAGTCTCACCCCAGCAACCTGACATTCATTGAGACCCTTGCAGCCAGACAAATCGTCTTAGGCCTCATGTACACTGCTGCTAATAAACAGACGTTTAGGAGCAGTTGGGCTTTTTTTTTTTTTTCAGCTGCCCCTGAACTCTCCTCTGTTATCTTATCAGTACATGTACACAGAGTCGTTTATAGTTGTTTCTAGGCAGTTGAGTTTAGAAGATTTTTTTGGAACGTAGGTTCAGACGGCATTTGAAACGCCAAATGCTTGTAAGAGCTTGTAAATGCTGCTAAACGTGATAACTCGCATTTAGCAGCGTTTCATTTACAGGCGTTTTCATTTTAACAAAAAAAAAAGTCAGGCAATATTGTCTCAGTAGCTTGACACTCATTTGAGACCCTTGCAAAATGCAATATCATCTCAGCAACCTCACACTCGTCTAGACCTTTGCGACCATGCAATCTTGTCATAGCAACCTGACACCCGTTCAGACCCTTGCAGCCATACAAAATCGTCTCAGCAGCCTGACACTCATTTGAGACCCTTGCAAAATGCAATATCGTCTTAGCAACCCCTCACTCGTCGAGACCCTTGCAACCATGCAATTTCATCAAATGAAACTCATACTCATCGAGACCTTTGCAATCGCGCAATATCATCTCAGCAGCCTGACACTCACTGAGACCCTTACAACCACGCAATATCGTCTCAAAACAACTTCATACTCATTGAGACCCTTGCAACCATGCAATATCGTCTCAGCAAAACCAGACTGAGACCCTTGCGACTATGCAATATTGTCTCAGCAAACCTTGCAACCATGCAATGTCGTCTAAAAAAACATACCTTCATACTCATCGAGACCCCTGCAACCATGCAATATCGCCTCAATAATCTGACACCCTTGCAACCACGCAATATTGTCTCCAGAAGTATAAAACACTTTGTGGCATGCACCTACATCCAAACCTTCATACAAACTAACTTGCAAACACACCTCAGTGACAGACAATCAGCCACACAAACACGCAGCAGCACCCAGTTGGCCATTCATCTTTTCTCCGTCTTTCTCCCTGAGGTTGGTTCAGGTTTCCATCTGGCACCAGGTTGGACCTTATCTCCCCAGATAAAATAAATAAATAAGAGGGGAAGAACGTACAGTTCGCATCTTCACCAGGGTCAGTCGCATGACAGGGTTCATTTCAGGTAAAGTCACACCAGGCCCACTGTCAGACGGTTATCCACCACCTTGATGACTCCCTGTTCACCGAACAACCAGGCACACCACTATCAGATCTAGACAGGTTGAGGATAGTGTTCAGCAATCTCAACATGCCCATAGCTGAACATAAAGTGGAAGGCCCGGCACACTCTATCACCTTCCTAGGTATCACTCTGGACACGCCTGTCATAGCCTGCCCCCTAACAAACTAGCCCATACCGGGACAGTTATCCATGACTTCACCCGGTCATAGGGGTGCACCATGAGGCAATCGCAATCCTTACTAGGATGAGGATTATTCTTCAAGGACGGTCCTTTTATATCGCAGCTTTTAGTTTTTCCTCACACCAGTGCAAGATCCGGACCAAGTTCTCAAACTAGACCAAGCAGCAGAAGCAGATTTAGCTATGTGGGACAAGTTCCTCCCCAGCTGGAAACGGCATTTCAATGTTCATCCCAGCAGTGCCAGCCGAGCCACCACAGGTGGTCACCGATGCCACAGCCTCCACGGGCTTCGTGGCCTTTTTTCGGCCGCCACTGGTTCGTCGAACCTTGGCCCCCAGAAATTCTCTTAAATTTCTGCTTTTGCCCAGTCTTCATCACTCTTCGAGCTGTATCACATCGTGGCAGCTGCCCAGGTCTGGGGCCACACTTGAACAGGACAGACGGTGCTCTTCACCACGGACAATCAGGCCACGGCCGACATCATCAATAAAGGTAGATTCACGTCACTCCCCATCATGTTCCTCCTGCGCAGGCTTATGCAGCTATCACTCCGTCACCAGTTTAATATCTTCTGTAGACAGATTCCAGGCAAATGCAAAATCGCAGCTGATGAGCTCAACAACTACTCCTGTCCCACCCTGGTCGTTGCTGACGATGGACTGAAGTTGCATCTCGCCAATGCAACCCATCTCATTAACCACTCCTTGGCACGCAATATGCCTATCGCACTGCTTGGAACACTTACCGCAAGTTTTTGGCCTCTTGCCCCGGAGCAGCGATAGGCGATGTTAGACACATCCTAGCCTTCATATCATATTACCACACTCAGTTGGCCCTTTCTTACAATACTATCATGCTATACCTAGCCGGCATCCAGCATTTTACAGGACCCCAGTAAACCGTCACTATTCTCGGCCAATGCAGTCAAGTCCCTCTTGCAGGTCATACAGAAGCACCAACCCTTAGTCAGTGGCAAATGCCTACCTATCATGAGTGCCCTCTTCAGGGACATGTCTGAAATCCTTACTCGTTCTCCATTTGGGGCTTTGCTCAGCCTAGTCATCCAGGCGGCCATCTACCAGGCCTTCTACGGTTTCCTACGACCTAGTGAATTTATTGTCAGCGGCTCCGGCAGTCAGACACTGCTCTGACGCCACCTGACTTGCTTTTCGAAACATTACACCCTTCATCTCACAGTCTGCAAAACGCAACAAACCAGCCCCGGAGTTGACAACCTGTTTCAGACTAACAACGCCTGGTGCTCAGTGACAGTGCTCGACCGACTACTATCCTATCTACCCAGCCAATCTGATGGTAGCTTGTTTCTACCCTTTCTAACCAGCCCCCTGAGTGGCAGCCAGTTTATCAAGTATGTCAGGATCCTCCTAAGCAACTTGGGCTTTAACCCCAGTCAGTCCTCTGGACATTCCTTCCGGATCGGAGCAGCCTCCTAACTTGGAGTACCAGACCACGTAATCAAGAAACTAGGTCTGTGGAAGTCTACTTGTTTTGCCACATACATCCCAAATCCTCAGGAAGAAATGGCACAAGCCTTTACCAAGCTAGCTCAATAAACACAAGAATCAATTAAGAGTTATTCTCCTATCTGAGTCTTTTGCCCCCTTTTCTCGACATACCGACCAGACCACCAAGGCACACTTCAGGTCTATTTATGTTTTTAGTATTGTTGCGTGTTTGTGATCCACATCCCTCTCAGCCATAGGGCCACGACCATAAATAAGAAGGCCAGTATGATGGCCTGAACTTATGGGAGGAGCCCGGAGGGTATTTATGCAGCCCACTCACCCATGCTCTTTGTCGATTCAGTGCACGATATCCTCCCACCCTTCCCTTTTTAAGGCACTTCTCAGCACATCCTTCTTCATAAACTACCAATTACTTACCTTGGGTATGCCCCCTTTTCTTGGCATACCAACCAGACCACCAAGGCACACTTCAGGTCTATTTAGTCTTGTCACGTGTTTATGTGATCCACATCTCTCTCGGTCATAGGGCCACGACCATAAATATAGATCATATTTATTCTCTTGAGATGAAATGTTTAATTTAAAAAAAAAAAAAAGAAATGTTTCAGGGCATCAACATATGGTGGATGCAAAAAAAAAATATAGCACAGATTTTGAAAAACAATGTTTAAAAAGTGGAGGGCTAGAAGGCCTGTCTCGCAGTCTCTGCTCTAATTCATCCCAAAGGTGTTCTATCAGGTTGAGGTGCAGGCCAGTCAAGTTCCCCCACTCTAAACTTGCCACCATGTCTTTATGAATGTTGCATTATGCACTGGTCCAAATCATTTGGTGGAGAGGGGATTATGGTGTGGGGCTGTTTTTCAGGTCTTGGGCTTGGCCCCTTAGTTCCAGTGAAGGGAACTCTTTAGGCGTCAGCATACCAAGGCATTTTGGACATTTCATGCTCCCAACTTTGTGAGAAAAGTTTGGGGATGATCCCTTCCTGTCCCAACATGCTTGTGCACCAGTGCACAAAGCAAGGTCTATAAAAAAATGGATGAGCGAGTTTGGGGTGGAGGAACTCGACCGGCCTGAACAGAGGTCTGACCTCAATCTGTTAGAACACCTTTGGGATGAATTAGAGCGGAGACTGCGAGCCAGGCCTTCTCGTCCAACATCATGTCTGACCTCACAAATGCGCTTCTGGAAGAATGGTCAAACATTCCTATTTGACACACTCCTAAACCTTGTAAACAGCCTTCCCTGAGAAGTTGAAGCTGTTATAGCTGCAAAGTTCAAAGGCAGGCATCCCAATACTTTTGACAATATAGTGTATGTGCAGTTACAAGATACTAAAGTAGCAAACTATGCTTCGGTGCTTCAACACCAGGACAACTTTTGAAATAGCAAAGACATCTGTGTTGGCTATGGTTCTCACCTTGAAATCGAAACTATACGTGGAAATCGTAAGATAAATAATATAGGGTTTCCAAACAGCCAAGAAATGGAAGCATCCCTCAAGCACACAACTCCATTAGAAGTCAATTTTTCTTACGTTTTTTTAAGTGTTTCATGGTAATAGACTGTTTGAAATAAGCAGATGACCTGTACACAAGAACTGGACCTTTTCAAGAGTAAAAGAAGGGAAAAAAAGACTAGACCCCGTGGTGATCCATTCGATTTCAAAAATACATCCTAAGATTAGTGTCAATATTAAAGCTGTGCTTCCCCTGAATGGTACGAGTAAACACTTGACCTGTTTTGTACAGTGTCTTGGTGTAAGTGCCTTTGGGTATGTCACTTTATGTCAAAAAGTGGCAGCGTCAGGCTTAATGGAGCATTAGCACAGTCTTGATTTTGTTCCCAGCCGCAGACTTTTGTCCCGCAAAACTCAGCCTAAATGGATCGAGCCCCAGGTTCCCTTTTTCCATTTCATTCTCCGCTAAGATCTGGTGGAATAGATTGAAAGTTTCTGTGTAGTTCATTTCACACAATACGCAGCCATATCACAACATAGAAACTCAGCTATGGAAACCACCTGGCACAGAAACCGAATAGTACATTATTGCTGTGGATGGTGATCCTTAAAGTTAATGGTTAGTGACTTTGTGCTGTGAAGCCTGCACATTACCTGACAAGTATTGTAAGAAAAGAGAAAAAGGTTTCCCTTTCTCATCCATCAGAAATATGACTATAATGTGTATTTGCCTCATTGGTCCGTTATGCAGACATAAAATGTCTCACTGCAGTTAACCCTCATCACTGCTGCAGAGGCCTGAATCTTGTTGCTTTCAGCAGGCTCTTGGAGGCCATTCAAACCCTGAATGTGTTAGGCAGGAGGGGATCTCTTATTAGTTTTAGAAAAGGAAAGAAAGTGTTTCCATTTAGAGCCAGGCCACTGTTTCCTGGCAGTATGAAATTACATATGGATAATAGCTTTTTTAAAAAGATGAATGCACATTAAATCTAAATTCTCTTAGAAAAGAATGCATGTGCTCTGCCCTTTCTTTATGAAGCCAGCAGTGAAACACAAGGGTGAGGGACAGGTCACTTTGCACATAGACAATCCCATATTAAAATGTACAAGAAACTTTAGCAGACACAGACTTCAACCAGTTGTCCTTGTCAAATGTAAACTTCGCACTCATTTTTATTATTCCTTTCCTCCAAGAAATAAACCTCGGAGAGTGGAGGGGTCAGTACAGTTTCTTATGAAAAACTGGAATTCTGTTTCCCTTCCTGACAAGGGCATTCCAGTGTTTTACAAATACCGTATATACTCGAGTATAAGTCGTTCCGAGTATAAGTCGAGACCCTAATTTACCACAAAAAAATGGGAAAAACTTATTGACCCGAGTATAAGACGAGGGTGAGAAATGCAGCAGCTACTGTAAGTGGAAAAAGAGGGTCAACAATGCCCATCTGCAGCTGTATACCTCACTGTGTCCTGTGCATATGTGTCATGTGTCCTGTGCATATGTGTCATGTGTATATGTACCTGTGTCATGTACCTGTGTCCTGTGTATATGTGCATGTACCTGTGTATCTGTCATGTGTATATGTACCTGTGTGCATGTGTCTGTGTGTGTGCATCCTACCTGTGTCCTGTGCATCCTCCGTGCGCCGCTCTGCACCGATCACCGTGTAGTATTCGGCGGCCATTCACTGTTCAAAAGCCGCGCCTCCTCCTCGTCCAAAAAAACTCAATTTCCCAGCAGTCAGCGGTCAGCCAATCACGGACATTCTCTCATCCTCATACCACAGACGAGGATGAGAGAATGTCCGTGATAGGCTGTACACTGACTGCCTATCACAGACAAGGAGGCGCGGCTTTTGAACTGTGAGAGCCGCTGCCGAGTACACTAGATTGTATCACACGCTGGGATTGTATCACACGCTGGTCGCCGTCTGCCTGCATGACATGCTGATCATGTAGGCAGACGGCGGTGACTCGTGTATAAGTCGAAGGGGGCACTTTCAGCCCCAAAAAAGGGGCTGAAAAATTCGACTTATACACGAGTATATACGGTACATTGTTTTATCGTTAGTGAAAGGCAAACAAATGCTCTAATATTTCTAAAGATAATTAATCCAATGTTTTCTGGAGATTTCAATAAGTGGAAATTTTATTTCATGTCAGTATTCATGTCATAGAACAGCCTGCCAAGCCTTGGAATTGTTTAGAGGTTCCAAAAACTGGAGCTCAAGTCACTGAAATTTTAGGATTCATAGCTCGATTACACATATTTTTTTTCGAGGAACAAAGCAATAGTGATTTATATGCCGAAATGGTACATTTGTGTTCAACCCTGTGAATCTACTGCAGTGGTTTTCAAGGTGGTTTTATGATGGTGAGAACAAGTGATACTAAACTTGTTCCACCTTTAAAAAGTACCGTAGTTAATGTGTCACCTACACAAAAAACATCAAGCTATGAATACTTTCTTGTACGTATAACATCTCACCTAATGCTAAACGTGGACCTGCACTTAAAGTAAAGGTCTGCTATTTTGTAGAGAAAATACATATTGTGTCTAAGCTGTACCTTGAACGGTTTTGTCTTGAATCCTTCCTGGAAAAATAGCAATGGACTTCCTGTTCCTTGAGTGTCATAGCTGGAGCTGTATGTTTGTTGGGAGAGGTCATCGAGGGCACTGTGCCTTCTAGTCTTATGAGATTTTGTGATGTCGACTGCTGCATACTGTAATCCTGGCTGGAGCGCATGCTGTACAAAGGAACTCACAGTGCAAAGACCCCACTGCTTATTCTTCATTTATCATGTGGACCTGTGCTTTCTGCACCACAGTTACTGCTTCTTAATCACCAGTCATCAGGGAGGAAGCTCTGACATGAGAAAGCAAAACCCTGCCTCTACCAAGATGGCCACTTGCACACTGAGACGCTGTGCGGCACAAGGCTAATCCTTTACCATTTGATTACTTTTTTTGATACAGCTTCCACAGTTTAGATCCTCTTTTTGATTCTTATATATGCCTCCTAATGGCCATGTCACACTATTGGTGATTCTGGCACTGGCAATTCCTCATCAGAAGTAGTGGTCCCAACTAACATTTTCCCAAATTGTGTTTTGCTCTGTCATTGGGTGTAATCCTGTAGAACCTCACTTGCTTACAACAGGGTGTTGTGCCTCTGTTCCAGCTAATGAATAGCTAGCTGTAGATTGGTCTCTTGGTGGTCCTATCACTGGTAAGGTATTACTGGTGACAGGATTGCTAGTATGACATAGTCTTAAAACATAACTTCAGAAGTGAGCCCCTAACTTGTAACTACCTCCCCCAAAATTTTAGCTTGTATGAATCACCTTAAACACAAATTACCCATTTTTTTGTGGTCCTGTGTCTGGAGCCTCTGCCTTTTGGTTAACATATGAAGGTTCTTTAAAGTTATGCCAGGTTTTCAATTCTGTCTTTGAGCTCATTGGGAAGATTATTTCTGTTTCTTTGACACCAAAACATGAAAATGGGGATGGGGGATTGTCACGGGGCCAGGAATGCACAGATAGCAATAAAAACATTGTTAGAAGTTCCAACCCTTCTTTTCTTTACTAAAAATGTGGATTTTGCCCATGCCCCCATGGGAAAGATTTATTATGACTTTCAGGAAGTTATAATACATTTCCCCAAATAGTAGTGCAGACCTCAATACAGCCTCCCTACCCAATGTATGATCAATGTTTTGCTTAGAGATGTTTTTTTTTTTTTTTTCCACAAAAAATTTTATTGTAATTGTAAATTTTCACAAGTAATACAGAAAGCATCATATTACATATAGCCAGGGTGAAAATCCAGAGTTCCAATCAACATGTTACATGAAGTTCAAGTTAAAGAAAGGCAGGAACCCGCATAAGATGTCTCCTCGTATCTCAGCTAAGCCTTCAAACCTACAGACGTGAGGCATTCGGACACACTCATAATTAAGGGACTGTTGCATATAATCCTATACATCTGCAGGTTTCTGATGGAGTAGGAGACTTCACTTAAGAGTAGTCAGCACCTGTTCTGTATGTACAATAACTCTAGTAAGTAATGAGAGTTCGTCTGACTACTAAATTGGCCCTTGCTTATAGAGCTTATTATTCAGTAAAATAGGAATAAAGAAAAAGGAGAGAAAAGAAAAAAAAAGGGAGAAGAAAGAAAAGGGGGAGAAGGGAAGAGACCCGAGCGGAGAGGGGGGACGGGTAAAGGAAGGGGGGGTGAGAGGGGGGCACTGAGAAGAGCAACCTTGGGGGGGGGGTTCACCACCAACTACCTTCCCCAATATGTCCCAATTGCTGTGAAAGCTGTTGCTACTAATTAAAACTCCTTTCAGGGGTTATCCCGGATAATGTCTTGACAGTGTTGGGAACCTCAAAAATCGAGCTAGGGTGTTCATGTCTCTGTAAAGTATGTTATTCTGTCCTGTGCAGTGCAAATCAGCTCCTCCATAGCTGCTATCTGATTACCCTTGTTACCCATTCCTTCATGGATGGGGGTGACTCCAGTGGACTGGGAGATACAGCCTAGCTGCGTTGATCATATGCATAGCTATTGACCTATGGTAGTTTTTACATGAAATTTTGGAGATGTGAAGAAGGTATTGGGCTGGTGAGAATTCTAATGGAAGCGAGGATAACTCAGTTGCCACTTCATGCACTTTCCACCAATACGGCTGAATCAATGGGCACGACCACCAAATGTGGAGTCATTCTGGTGTTCTATACCACCTGGTTTTAATCTTATAACCGTTTTCTTGGGTGTGGACATTCAAAGAGGCCTTATGAATGTACAGATGTACTTGATCCCAGGAGGTTTCATCAATCACCATGTTCAGGTTAGTCTCCCAAGAGGCATGCTCCGATCTCAGGGAGGCATAAGGCTCTTTAAACATTGTGGCATAAAGCCCTGAGATTAAATGACCGTGGGGAGAGGAGCTGGAGCATAGCGATTCCAGGAGAGTAGGATTTTTATTTATTTATTATTTATTTCAGGTACTTATATAGCGCCGTCAATTTACGCAGCGCTTTACATATACATTTTACATTCACATCAGTCCCTACCCTCAAGGAGCTTACAATCTAAGGTCCCTAACTCACATTCATACATACTAGGGACAATTTAGACAGGATCCAATTAACCTACCAGCATGTCTTTGGAGTGTGGGAGGAAACCGGAGTACCCGGAGGAAACCCACGCAGGCACAGGGAGAACATGCAAACTCCAGGCAGGTAGTGTCGTGGTTGGGATTCGAACCAGCGACCCTTCTTACTGCTAGGCGAGAGTGCTACCACTACACCACTGTGCCGCCCATTTTTCGCAAAATCATCTCTATTCGTAGGACTGTCCAAAAAATGTTTCAATTGGTTATATATACGCCCAGAAGGGGAAAGATTTTGTGTTGGATAATGATGCCAGTTCACCTTGTCGGAGAAACCTTCCTCTGGAGTGGAAATGTTTAGCCTGCATTTCTGCATAAGGCCATTCTGCTGATAGAAAAGCCCCCTCCATGCTGGGGGGGAATTCTGGATTTCCCTTGACCGGGGTGATCACACAGTACGTAGACGAGAGTGAGTGTACTGTACACACCCAAGCAAAAGCCTGTAGGGTTGCTCCGACAAGAGGATGTGAATGGACACTAGCCGGTATATGTTTCTTTGAGATCCAGGGGATGTTGTGGAGTTCAGTACCTGAAATCAGTTTCTCTAGGAAGACCCAACTTTTATATTTCGAATGGAGCCTCCAATCCACTACTCAAGTTAAGTGGACTGCCCAGTAATACCTCTGGAGGTTTGGGAGTCCGATTCCACCCCCCGACTTTGGTAATACTAACTTTGCCCATCCCACTTGTGCTGTCTTAGCTCCCCAAATGAAGGTTCTACACATGCGTTTGTACGCCGTGAAGAAGGAGGGCGGCAGACGGATCGGGATGGTCTGTAGTTTGTATAGTAAGCAGGGGAGTGCCGTCATCTTCAAAACTGAGGCCCTACCGAACCAGGAGATGGTGGGTGCTTCCCATCTGAAGATCCTGCTGAATAAGCTTCAGTTCTGAGAGAAAGTTCTTTTCATACAGATCATTAAGTTTGCTAGGGAGTTGGATACCTAGATAAGTAATAGCGTCTGTTTTCCAGCGGAATGGAAAGTTCGCTTGACAGAGTTGTACCGTCTTGGGGGGCAGGGAGACGTTTAACGCATAACACTTTGAAAGATTAATTTTCAGATTGGAGATGGCTTTAAACTGTTCTAATACTGGCATTAGATTAGGCAAGGATGTCAGTAGAGATGTAAGAAAGAGCAAAATATCATCTGCAAAAGCGGCAATCTTATACTTCCGCTAACATACCTTTATGCCTTTTATGTCTGGATTTGCGGGTATCGGAGGAGGGGTCCCAAGGTAAGAATATACAACAAGGGGGAAAGGGGACATCCCTGCCTAGTCCCGTTATGGATGGGGAAGGTGTCCGACAGGTAGCCATTCATTCGGACTTTTGCTCTGGGATTGGCATAGAGTGCTCCAATAAAAGCCTGCATGCTTCTTCCCAGGCCCAAGGCTTCCATCACCGCATCCATGTAATCCCAGGCCACCCTGTCGAACCCCTTCTCCGCATCCATGGCCACGAAGCAGCCTTCTCTGTTGGTTGAAGTAAGCCAATGATGTAGATTAAGGGCCTTAATGGTGTTGTCCCTGGCTTCTCTCCCAGGGACAAAACCAACCTGATCCAGGCCCACCCAGGCAGGTAGATGGTGGGACAGGAGAGTCGCCAAGATATTGGCAAACAATTTAACATCTACATTCAAAAGAGAAATGGGTCGATAATTAGCTACATCAGTGGGATCCTTATTTTCTTTTGGTATGACCGAGATGTAAGCCTCTAATAGGCTATCCGACGCACAGGGAGAGCGGAAGAGGGCGTTGAAAGCCTTCAGAAAAGTCGGCGCTAATAGATCACAAAACTCTTGTAGTATTGTGCCGGAAAGCCATCTGACCCCGGGCTTTTGCAGGGTTTTGTAGCCTTTAGAGCCTCCTCCCATTCCTCCGACGACCCAGGGCCTCCAAGGCCTGCCTGTCATTCGCATAGAGCGCACGGGGGCTATATTTCCACAGGAAGTCCTTCATGAGGTCAGAGTGCTCATCCTCCGCCATTAGTCTATGTTCATGTGATTTAAGTTTATACAGTTTGCTATAGAAGAGATGAAATTGGCTAGCTATGTCTTCGTTCTTGGAGTAAGTTACCCCCCCCTTTGTCTACTATATGGCGCACAGTAGAGGTGAGAGTTTGTTTCTGTGTGAACCTCGCCAACAGTCTTCTGGGCTTATTTCCCTATTCATAAAATAGTTTCTGAGAGAGTACCTGTTTCTTCCGTGCCCTCTTAAATACTTCTTCTAACAGGATCGCTCATGTCTCAGCTAACTTCTTAGCTACCTTTACTGCTAGTGAGCATTTATGCTGTGCTTCCAGTATAGTTAATTTAGCCGACAAATCTCGAATCGTAATTAGATGCATTCTTTTTTTCCTGGCTGCAATGGCTAGTAGATGCCCCCGTACAAGGCATTTATGCGCTTCCCATTGGGTCATGGGGGACACATCTGGGGTGTTATTGTGTTGGAAATAGTCTTTAATGATCTGTGTGATTTCAGCTAGGTCTCCAGGGTCAGTAAGAAGAGAAGCATCCATTCTCCAAGTCCTGGTAGTCATTTCCTATTGAGGGAACTGCAAGGTCAGTGTGATTGGGTGATGATCAGAGAGAAACATATTCTCAATGGTTGCGTCCTGTAGAAAAGTCAAGTCCGTCTGGAAAATGAACAGGTAATCCAACCTCGAGTAGTGGTTGTGCGGAGGCGAGAAATACGTGTAATCTTTCCCCTGAGGATACAACGTTCGCCAGGTGTCGTGGAGCTTAAGAGAGGCAAGAGTAAGCTTGACCTGGCGCAATGCAGAAAATGTGAGTGAGGAGGTACCTGTGTAGGTGTCAAGGAGCGGGTCTAAGGCCATATTGAAGTCTCCCCTCAGTATCAAGAGCCCTGACTGCAACATAGTGAGCTGTAGGAGGACCTCTTTAAGAAAGGTTAAACTGTCTAGAGTTGGGGCAATAAATGTCAATGTCATCGGCCGATTTTTCCAAGTGCCTTTTAGAAAGATAAATCTGCCTTCTGGGTCAATGACTTTGTCAGTCAGGTGGAACAGGACTGAATTAGCAAGCACTATAAACCTCTAGGAATCGGTTATTAGATAGGTGAGGAGTAGTGCCTGATTTAAAGTGAGTGTCTTGCAGATGTATCACTTTGGCTTTGTGACGGTAAGCCTCAGCAAGAATGCTGCTGCGTTTCTCCGGGATGTTAAGTCCCTTGGCGT